>NC_133621.1:213198585-213861918 GCF_048593235.1 Sminthopsis crassicaudata
AATCTCTAGTTCCCCTCAAAAGTGGCAAAAAAGTATTTTACATGACTCAAGTCTCTTAATTCTCTAATTTATTCATGTTCCTAAAGAACAGGTCTGATCATGTTATCAAGATGTTCAAAACATGTAGCTTCTAATTGATTCAAGATAAAAAGCCTATTTAAAATGCAAAAGCCTCTATTAGGCATTTAAAATTATTCACAATCTGGCTCCACATCTTCCCAAATTTAATTCCCATGACTACATTTTAGGCTATTTTGGATTGGACCAAACAGGTCTACTTCCTTTTCTTCAAATATGATATTTTACTTCAACTCTCCATACTTTTATTAGGAATATACTTCTTCCTCATCTTTGCCTGTTAGAAACTTTAGCTCTTTTTTAAAGCTCCATGGATGTACCACCTCCTACATGTAGCCATTTCAGATTTCTCAGGCTATTAGTACTATCCCTTCTCATGAAAATTATTTGCATTACTCAGTATACAATTCATATGTATTTATATGACTATATATGGTTTATCATGACAGGATGCAAGCTCTTCCAGAGTAGAGTTTTATTTTTGCCATTGTAACCTTTATACCCCTATAACCAGCATATTGCTTTGCACACAGTGGGGGCCTAATCAATATGTGGTGATTAATAAATGGATTTGCCCAGAACCAATCCAGGTATACAGCTCCCCTCATCACTCACTGTCTCTAAAAGTTCTTTGGTTAAACATCTATTTTCTGTCTCAAATAAAATCTGAACTCAGATCTTCCTAATTCCTTGTGACAGTCCTATCTATATATTATGCTTTGCTAATTTTTTCATTTGCTAATTTTTATTAGATATTAACACACTAGTTTAGGAGCTGTATGAAGCTTATTGAAACTCATGTGTGATTTTTTTAGGCCATTGGGTGACGTTACCTGTCCAGTGTGTGTGTGAGTGTGTGTGTGTGTGTGTGTGTGTATTATGTAGTATGTATGAGTGTATATATATATATATATATATATATATATATATATATATATATATATATATATATATATATATATATATATATATATATATATATATATATATATATATATATTCTTTGTTATCTACAGTCATGTGATGGCTGCTGACAAGGTCAAAAAGGAGTGAAACTGACTTCATTGATTGGGAATAGTTCAGCAAATGGACATTGTTCTGAGGCAAAACCCTGCCAGTGGCTTTGGTCTTAATAACTTTCCATTGAGCACACTTCCTGTGGCAAGAGTGAAATGAGGTTTGATTTATTTTGATGGATCTTCTCCACACCAGAACTCTATTGCTTTCAAAGCTGCTGCAGCAAGAACACCTGAAGTGATTTTTATCACTGCCATAAAAACATTAAATGATTCCAGGTGCCAGAGACCTTTTTCAGGGTCTGCTGTTTGATAAGTGAAGTTGGTTGTTAAAAAATGTTTTTCTGCTGCTTTAACTTCTGACATACTCCCCTAAAAATCTATATTCTATACCCCAGAGAATATCTGCTACTTTATAAATGCAGGTAAAAGTTGACAGATTGAGACTGGTCAAGTTGCTGTGTGTGACTTATTCCACCTATAGAAAACCAAGAATCTTTGGGGCAATTTGTGCAATTTTTCATTTGCATATTGTTTTAAACCAGAACTTCTGTTAAATGGAAGTTAAAGATCAATTGTGTTGGATACCTTTTGCTGTCATTGTCTTTTATTTTTTTGGGGGGAGGGCGTCACTGGTGATAAATAAACAAACAAATAAATATATGTGTTTATGTGTGTGTATGTGTGTATACAGAGTGAGAGAAAAAAGAGAGACAGGGACAGAGTCAAGAGAGAACACAGACACAGAGAGAGAGAGATACACAGAGAGAGAATTCTTAGATAATTCAACCTATCCAGCCATCAGGAAAATCAGTTTGATCTTGTAGGTTGTTCTGTGGCAAAGGAGACTTGGGCTCTAAAAGTTTTCCCAGGAAGTTTGAAAACTGAAGCTTAGATCTACAGAATTTTCTAGAGACAAGGAACCTTTTAAGAATGAAAAATGTGCTGATTACTCTCAGCCCTATGATGATCCACAGCTGAAAGGATTTAGTATTTTAGAATAATAAAATAAATCCTGAATTCTTCTCAATCCCTATCAGACAGCATCAATGACACAGAGTACTGGGCTTTCAAATCATTTCACTTGATTAAACTCTCTAGGTAGCATGAAGTTACTCCAGTAAGCAAGAATCATAGGTCTTCCTGCATCCAGGGATCATGTACTTTTACTCTGACGACTATTTTGTATTATGATGAAGATATTCTCCCAGGAGACTAAAATAGCAGTGAGAATGTAAATATATATATATATATATATATATATATATATATATATATATATATATATATATATATATATATAGTAAATATATTGAATGTAAATATATATATATATATATATATATAAAGAGGTTTTTGTTGTTGTTGTTGTTGTTTTAGGCCATTTTATATGTATAACAATTTTCTATCCTATATGCTCTTTTCATTTTGTGGATTGGGCATCTCCCTTTTCACCACTTTGGGGAGACCTATACAAAAGGTATAAGCAAATTTGTCATAATTAAAATGATTCCTGGTCAGGCATGGCAGAAATTTTGTTAACAAGAAAGACAATGAAAAAGCAGTCTAATCCTTTTCATTACACAAAGATTTTCTCAGAAATGAAATGAAATGTGTGCCTTCAGATGGAACAGGTAATGGCAAAACAATTCAGCTTCTTTGGTTCTGGCTGTGTTTTTTTTTTTTTTTTTTCTTAGTACTAGATCTTTTCATTTTTGTTCAGAGGAAGGACACACCATGATCTGTACTCTGTCATATAGTTGTATATCAGGTTCAGTTCTGGGGAAATCTAATCTCTTAATGGAGAAAATAGGATCCTCAATTCTCACATTTATAGGTTCATCACCCTTATCCCATTTACTCCTTGGAAAATTCCACTTCTGGCTCTAGTCTAAAGTGTTACCACAAAACAAACAAACAAACAAACAATACAAAAAACAAACAAAAAACAGAAAGGAAAATTAGTTCTTTATTGAGAAACATCAATGAGGGATGTATTTAACACAGGCACCCACAAAGGAATGGTAAGCACATCACACACACATGCACACAAAATCATATTTGACCTACAGAATTATTAGAACAATACTCAATAGGGGGGCGGAGCCAAGATGGCGGAGAAGAAACACACGACTCAGTGAACGTCCTCACTCCCTCACAACCAATTAGATAAATTAAGTCTCAAAATTAGCTCAGGACTGATAGATACCACAAGGACTGGAAGCACGACTTACCAGCTGAAGAGAATCTGGAGTTTCAACAGGAAAGGTCAGTTCTCAGGGGAGGAATAAGAAAGACCAGCACAGACGGTGGGGTAGGGGCACACTGCACCCATTGCGCTGGGAAGGGCTCTGGGATCAGAGAAGCCACTGAGGTAAAGGAATCTGGCACAGGCTGTTAGCTCTTCTCTGCTAATTATTTAGCAGTTCAGAAGAGAAAGCCAAAATATTTTAAAACTCAGATTAGATTTTCCCCGATCGGGGGAGGGGGGGGGGGTGTGACTCAGCTGACTCGGCACCAGAGGGTGTGGCCTCAGCTACCTCCTGAGAATAGTTAAGAGATTGACAAGTGGGTGGATACGGCCCAAGGCAACACACACTGCCTAGCTTAGCTGGAGGGAGTGGAACTCAGCTCCAGGAAGTCCCAGAGAAGCAGAACCTTTGAACTAGGGACCGCGGTTTCTGGCAGACACTTCCAGTCTGAGCGCAGGGGCTTCTCACGTCACCTGCTGCAGACATCCACTCCCCACCCGGACACGTAGGCTGGGCTTTGTGCTGTCTTCACTATTCTACGCCCTCGAAGCACAGTAGTGCTAATCACCTCTGAGGCACTTCCAGGGAGGGGGTGGGGAACTCTCTCCCAGAGCTCTCTCTTAGCTCAGGCTCAGGAGACGCTGCATCCATCCTGTCTGGGAGGAAGCTGGTAAAGAAGTAAATAATTTCCTACCCCAGAGACAGACCCCAAAAGATTTTTTTAAGTATGAGCAAAAAAGCTAGAAAAACTATAGATTCCTTCTATACAGAGAAAGAGCGGGTAACCAACCCCGAGGAAGTTGACAGCAGAGAATCAGCAGACAACAACTTAAAGGGGAACGATCCCTGCCCCCCATCACATAACTCTCTCCTAGAAGAAGCTCTTAAAAAAATGAGGGAGATCGAAGAAAAATGGGGAAAGGAAAGGGAAGTTATGATAGAGAATAACAACGTCCTGAAATTGGAGTTGGAAAAAATAAAGAATTCACAGGACATGCAGGGAAACAAAATTAGTGAATTAGCAAAGGTTAAAAAAACACAGGAAAGTAGGATTTCTGAATTGGAAAAGATAAAAAAGTCTCAAGAAAATAGAATTTCTGAATTGGAAAAAGAAAATAATTCTCAAAAAAAAAATTAGGGAAATGGAAAAAAACTCAATAGAGCAAAATAATTCATTTAAAAACGAAATTGGGCATTTACAAAAAGAACTAAAAACTGTGAAAGAAGAAAATAACTCCTTAAAAGTCAGGATGGAACAAATAGAAATGAATGATTCACAGAGAACCCAAGAATCAGTCAAACAAAACAAAAAAAATGAGAAGCTGGAGAACAACGTCAAATACTTACTGGGAAAATCTATAGACCTGGAAAATAGATCTAGGAGAGATAATCTGCGGATTATTGGACTTCCAGAAAACTATGACCAAAAAAAGAGCCTAGATTCTATTTTACAGGAAATTATCAAAGAGAACTGTCCAGAGATAATAGAAACAGAAGGGAAAGTAGATGTGGAAAGAATTCATCGAACTCCTTCTGAAATAGACCCTAAAAAAAGAACACCACGGAATATTGTGGCTAAGCTGCAGAATTACCACACAAAGGAGAAAATCCTGCAAGCAGCTAGAAAAAAACAATTTAAATACCAAGGTGCCACAATAAGGGTCACCCAAGATCTGGCTGCCTCCACATTAAAAGATAGAAGGGCCTGGAACCTGATATTCCGTAAGGCAAAAGATCAAGGACTGCAACCAAGAATGAACTACCCAGCTAAGTTTAGCATCTTTTTCCATGGAAGAAGATGGTCATTCAATGAAACAGAGGAATTCTATATGTTTCTAAGAAAAAAACCAGACTTAAACAAAAAATTTGATCTACATCCACAAGACTGAAGAGAAACAGAAAAAGGTACACAGAACCCTTGAGAACTGTAACTCTGTTGTGGGTATATAAAAAATACTCAAGGATAATTTGATTTTACTGATATAAAAGAAAAAAAGGGGGGTGTAGTAAAGGGAAGGAGATCGGTTCAGAAAAAGGGGAAGGAGTGATAAAAAGAGGGAAACTACATCCCAGGAAGAGACATAGAAAATACACCATATCTGAGGGAACTTAGTGAGGGGGAGAATCATTGTGTGAATCTTACTCTCATCAGAAGAGGCTCAAAGAGTAAATAATTAACATATTTGTTTTTCAGAGAATTTTCTCTCACCTCATTAAAAGGGGGGAGAGGAAAAGGGAAAAGGAAAAGGAGAATAAGTGAAGGGACTTGGAGGGAGGGGGGAGGGATCCTAAAAAAAAAAAAAAAAAAGAGGGAGGGTTGCGCGTCACAAGGGGGGGTCTGTAAATTAAATATTGGGGAGGGGGATCAGGGGGGTCAAGGGAAAAAAGTATAATCTGGGGATAATACGATGGCAGGAAACACAGAATTAGTAATTTTAACTGTAAATGTAAATGGGATGAACGATCCCATCAAAGGGAGACGGATAGCAGACTGGATCAAAAGTCAGAAACCTACAATATGTTGTCTACAGGAAACACACTTAAAGCAGGGAGATACATACAGAGTAAAGGTAAAAGGTTGGAACAGAGCCTATTATGCTTCAGGTAAAGCCAAAAAAGCAGGGGTAGCTATCCTTATCTCAGATCAAGCAAAAGGAGAAATAGATCTCGTTAAAAAAGATAAGGAAGGAAACTATATCCTGCTGAAAGGTAGCATAAATAATGAAGCCATATCAATACTAAACATATATGCACCAAGTGGTATAGCATCTAACTTTCTAAAGGAAAAGTTAAGAGAACTGCAAGAAGAAATAGACAGTAAAACTATAATAGTGGGAGATCTCAACCTTGCACTCTCAGATTTAGACAAATCAAACCACAAAACAAACAAGAAAGAAATTAAAAAAGTAAATAGAACATTAGAAAAACTAGGTATGATAGACCTTTGGAGAAAACTGAATGGCAATAGGAAGGAATATACTTTCTTCTCAGCAGTTCATGGATCCTATACAAAAATTGACCATATATTAGGACATAAAGATCTCAAAATTAAATGTAGGAAGGCAGAAATAATAAATGCCTTCTTCTCAGATCACAATGCAATAAAAGCTACATTCAGTAAAAAGTTAGGGGTAAATAGACCAAAAAGTAATTGGAAACTGAATAATCTCATCTTAAAGAATGACTGGGTGAAAGAGCAAATTATAGAAACAATTAACAATTTCACCCAAGATAATGATAATGATGAGACATCATATCAAAATCTTTGGGATGCAGCTAAAGCAGTAATAAGGGGAAATTTTATATCTTTAGAGGCTTATTTGAAGAAAATTGAGAAAAAGAAGATTAACGAATTGGGCTTACAACTTAAAAGGCTAGAAAAAGACCAAATTATAAACCCCCAACCAAAAATTAAACTCGAAATACAAAAATTAAAAGGAGAAATCAATAAAATTGAAAGTAAAAAAACTATTGAATTAATAAATAAAACCAAGAGTTGGTTTTATGAAAAAGCCAATAAAATAGATAAACCTTTGGTAAATTTGATCAAAAAAAAGAAAGAGGAAAATCAAATTGATAGTCTTACAAATGAAAAGGGGGATCTTTCCACCAATGAAGAGGAAATTAGAGAAATAATAAGGAGTTACTTTGCCCAACTTTATGCCAATAAATTTGATAACTTAAGTGAAATGGATGACTTCCTCCAAAAACATAGGCTCCCTAGATTAACAGAGGAGGAGATAAATTGCTTAAATAGTCCCATTTCAGAAAAAGAAATAGAACAAGCTATTAATCAACTCCCCAGGAAAAAATCCCCAGGGCCAGATGGATTCACATGTGAATTCTACCAAACATTTAAAGAACAATTAGCCCCAATGTTATATAAATTATTTGAAAAAATAGGGGATGAAGGAGTCCTACCAAACTCCTTTTATGACACAGACATGGTACTGATACCTAAACCTGGTAGATCGAAAACTGAGAAAGAAAATTATAGACCAATCTCCTTAATGAATGTTGATGCTAAAATCTTAAATAAGATATTAGCAAAAAGACTTCAGAAAATCATCTCCAAGATAATACACTATGATCAAGTAGGATTTATTCCAGGAATGCAGGGCTGGTTTAATATTAGGAAAACTATTAATATAATTGACCATATTAATAATCAAATTAATAAGAACCATATGATCATCCCAATAGATGCAGAAAAAGCATTTGACAAAATCCAACATCCATTCCTACTAAAAACTCTTGAGAGTATAGGAATAAATGGATTATTCCTTAGAATAATCAGGAGTATATATTTAAGACCGTCAGTAAGCATAATATGCAATAGAAATAAACTGCAACCTTTCCCAGTAAGATCAGGAGTGAAACAAGGTTGCCCACTATCACCATTACTATTCAATATAGTACTAGAAACGCTAGCCTCGGCAATAAGAGCCGAGAAAGAGATTCAAGGAATTAGAGTAGGAAATGAGGAAATTAAACTATCACTTTTTGCAGATGACATGATGGTATACTTAGAGAACCCCAAAGACTCTGCTAAAAAGCTACTAGAAATAATTCAAAATTTCAGCAAAGTGGCAGGATACAAAATAAATCCACATAAATCCTCGGCATTTTTATATATCACTAACAAAATGCAACAGCAAGAGATACAAAGAGAAATTCCATTCCAAACAAATGTTGAGAGTATAAAATATTTGGGAATCCATCTACCCAAGAAAAGTCAGGAATTATATGAGAAAAATTACAAAACACTTGCCACAAAAATAAAATCAGATTTAAATAATTGGAAAGACATTCAGTGCTCTTGGATAGGCCGAGCGAATATAATAAAGATGACAATACTCCCCAAACTAATCTATTTATTTAGTGCTATACCAATCAGACTCCCAAGAAACTATTTTAATGACCTAGAAAAAATAACAACAAAATTCATATGGAAGAATAAAAGGTCAAGAATTGCAAGGGAACTAATGAAAAAAAACTCAGAGGAAGGTGGTCTAAGTGTACCTGATCTAAAGCTATATTATATAGCAGCAGTCACCAAAACCATTTGGTATTGGCTACGAAATAGACCGGTAGATCAGTGGAGCAGATTAGATACAAAGGACAAAAAAGGGTACATCTATAGCAATCTAATCTTTGACAAACCCAAAGATTCCAACATTAGGGATAAAAATTCATTATTCGGAAAAAACTGTTGGGAAAACTGGAAATTAGTATGGCAGATATTAGATATGGATCTACACTTAACACCATATACCAAGATAAGATCAAAATGGGTCCATGATTTAGGCATAAAGAGGGAGATAATAAATAGATTAGAGGAACAGAGGATAATCTACCTCTCAGACTTGTGGAGGAGGAAGGAATTTATGACCAGAGGAGAACTAGAGATCATTATTGATCACAAAATAGAAGATTTTGATTACATCAAACTAAAAAGTTTCTGTACAAATAATACTAATGCAAACAAGATTAGAAGGGAAGTAACAAATTGGGAAAATATTTTTAAAAACAAAGGTTCTGACAAAGGTCTCATTTCCAAAATATATAGAGAACTGACCATAATTTACAAGAAACCGAACCATTCTCCAATTGATAAATGGTCAAAGGATATGAACAGACAATTCTCAGAGGAAGAAATTGAAACTATATCCACTCACATGAAAGAGTGTTCCAAATCACTACTGATCAGAGAAATGCAAATTAAGACCACTCTGAGATACCACTACACACCTGTCAGATTGGCTAAGATGACAGGAACAAATAATGACAAATGTTGGAGGGGATGTGGGGAAATTGGGACACTAATACATTGCTGGTGGAGTTGTGAAAGAATCCAACCATTCTGGAGAGCAATCTGGAATTATGCCCAAAAAGTTATCAAACTGTGCATACCCTTTGACCCAGCAGCGCTACTACTGGGATTATATCCCAAAGAAATACTAAAGAGCGGAAAGAGACATATATGTGCCAAAATGTTTGTGGCAGCTCTTTTTGTTGTAGCTAGAAACTGGAAGATGAATGGATGTCCATCAGTTGGAGAATGGTTGGGTAAATTGTGGTATATGAAGGTTATGGAATATTATTGCTCGCTAAGAAATGACCAGCAGGAGGAATATAGAGAGGCCTGGAGAGACTTAAATCAACTGATGCTGAGTGAAATGAGCAGAACCAGAAGATCACTGTACACTTCAACAACAATACTGTATGGGGATGTATTCTGATGGAAGTGGAAATCTTCAACATAAAGAAGATCCAACTCACTTCCAGTTGATCAATGATGGACAGGGGTAGCTGCACCCAGAGAAGAAACACTGGGAGGGGAATGAAAATTGTTAGCACTAATATCTGTCTGCCCAGGTTGCATGTACCTTCGGATTCTAATGTTTATTGTGCAACAAGAAAATGATATTCGCACACATGTATTGTACCTAGACTATATTGTAACACATGTAAAATGTATGGTATTGCCTGTCGTCGGGGGGAGGGAATAGAGGGAGGGGGGGTAATTTGGAAATATGAATACAAGGGATAATATTATAAAATATATATATATATATATATATATATATATATATATATATAATAAAAAATAAAAAAAAATAAAAAAGAAAAAAAGAAAAAATAAATTAAAAAAAAAAAAAAAAGAACAATACTCAATAATCTGTCACTATTACCACAATAAGTTGAAATGTTAATATTCATATTTTGTTAGGATATAAAGTCATGATTCCAAGACTGATAATTTTTTTTCCTCTTTTTATTGTTATATTAGTTTTGTTGCTGAAAGATACACAATGTGATGACAGGAACATTGGCTTGCTGAACTTATATCCATTGCTTAGTCTTTTTTTAAAATAGTTTTTTATTTACCAGATATATGCCTGGGTAATTTTCAACACTGACAATTGCGAAATCTTTTGTTCTAATTTTCCCCTCCTCCCCCCGCCCCCAATGGCAGGTTGACCAATACATGTTAAATAGTTAGAGTATAAATTAAATACAATATATGCATACATGACCAAACAGTTGTTTTACTGTACTTTGCTGGACTTTGAAATAGTGTACAATTAGCCTGTGAAGGAAATCCAAATTGCAGGCAGACAAAATTAGAGAGATTCTATGTAGTGTTTCATAGTCAACTCCCAGAGTTCTTTCACTGGGTGTAGCTGGTTCAGTTCATTACTGCTCTATTGGAACTGATTTGGTTCATCTCATTGTTGAAAATGGCCACATCCACTAGAATTGATCATCATATAGCATTGTTGTTGAAGTATACAATGATCTCCTGGTGCAACTCATTTCACTCAGCATCAGTTCATGTAAGTCTCTCTAGGCCTTTCTGAAATCATCCTGTCAGTCATTTCTTACAGAACAATAATATTCCATAATATTCATATACCACAATTTATTCAGTCATTCTCCAATTGATGGGCAACCACTCAGTTTCCAGTTTCTGGCCACTACAAAAAGGGCTGCCACAAACATACTTGCACATACAAGTCCCTTTCCCTTCTTTAAGATCTCTTTTATATAAGCCCAGTAGTAACACTGCTGGGTCAAAGGGTATGCGCAGTTTGATAACTCTTTGAGCATAGTTCCAAATAGCTCTCCAGAATGGCTGAATGTATTCACAATTCCACCAACAATGTATCAGTGCAAGACTGATAAATTAACTATTTCACATTTTATCTCTACTGAACGTTCATAGCAAATATCAAACACCATTGTTCTTTAGTAATCTTTCTTTTCATTGCTGACTTTTGCTTTGGTGCTAAGGCATGCTTTTGTACTGCTTAGATCTGATACAAGAGAGAAAAAAGGGAGCCAAAATGGAGGCAATCCCATTTTAGGTTCTGGCTTAACTAGGCAGTTAATGTTCTTTTGATTTACATCCAGATGGAGGGTAGGGGACATAGAGCATATACCACTGAACCTTCCACAAAACTCAGAATTATGCTTTTAGCTGGGAAGATAAGATAAACTGAGAAGTAGGTAACCATTTTTAATATATCTATTTAATTCTGGATTATCAGCCAATTAAATGACTTAAACAAAAAAATGAGCCATATTTGTCCAAAAGCCATCAAACTTCAACCTTCCACATGGTCACCAGGAATAGCTACTGATAATGCTTCAGAATTCTATATGGGAAAGAGGGAAAGGTCAATCAAACAGAAGTGTAATTATTATTTACCTAACTGAACTTTTTTAATGGGGGTAATTCAACATTCTGAGGATATCTTCTAAGATGTTAGACAGTAACAATAGTTTATATGGATACATAAAATAAAACTTCTCATTTGATCCTCTCAATAATCCCCTGAGAGACTATTATTTTCCTCATTTTGAGATATAGAAAATGAATAATAGAATTTTGGGGAGGTCATACAACTAAGTATCAGAGAAAGGATTTAAACTCAAATCTTACTGATATCAAGGTGAGAATTCTAACCTCTATACCACCCAGTTACCTCAAAAACCTTCTACTCATAACTGTCAAGAAAATATCAAGGTTAGTTTCTGTCTGGTTTTTAATTGTTTGAATATAAGTTATTAATTACATATTTGCCACAAAGTATGGAATAGGGGAAAATTCTACCCAGAAGAAGAAATCTACGGAGGATTAGGGTACTCTGAAGAGACAGACAAATTTTTCCAATGATTAGGAAAAGTAGGATCTATTTGAAAGCACATTCATAGGTATATGGAGATTATCTGAACAAACTGAAATATTGCAATAAGTGTTATATACAGAAGAAGAAAACAAAGGCTGGTAATGAAGGCAAATATGTATAGCATTGTTCTATAACACTAGTTTCAGCTGTGTTTTTAAAAGTTGAGGACATTGTGGAAATAGAACATTTTTTAATTTTATAACTATAACATTTTTGACAGTACATATGCATGGGTAATTTTTTACAACATTATACCTTGCACTCACTTCTGTTCTGATTTTTCCCTTCCTTCCCTCCACCCCTTCCCCTAGATGGCAGGCAGTCTTATACATGTAATATATATTTTAGTATATCCTAGATACACTATATGTGTGTGCAGAACCAAATTTCTTGTTGCACAACAAGGAAGAATTGGATTAAGAAGGTAAAAATAACGTGGGAAGAAAAACAAAAATGCAAACAGTTTACACTGATTTCCCAATGTTCCTTCTCTGGGTGTAGCTGATTCTGTCCATCATTTCTCAATTGGAAATTATAATGTTCTTTTTCTCTAAATTATAACCATTCTCTAGGAGCAGATCTCTTGGGGAGCTTCTGGAGGCAGCCTTAGTTTTAGTTCAGTTCATGCACTCAAAATGAAGCCAGAAGTTAAAGTCTAAATCCTTTATTGTCCCTTGCAAAATCTTATCTCCTTCACCTGGGGCTCAGCTAGTTTCTGGAGGCTTTCCGCTCTCCTTGGTTCTCAAGAGCTCTTGTCCAAATGTCTCCAGCCAGCACGAAGATGGAAATGGGGATGAATCTTCACTCTGAATCTCCTAGAGTGTGGGATTTTGGGTTTCTGTTGGATTGTGGATCTCCCAGAAGTCAATCCTAGTGCTGAATCTCCTTCCAGTGGGTTTGTCCTTTTATATGCTCTCTAAAGGTGTGAAGTCTGATATGTGAACCAATGAGCAAACTCCTTTAAAGATGTGAACTAAGTACATTACCTTGTTTCAAGTTCTGACCCATCACATCTCCTTGTAGAATCAGATCAATAATACTAAATTAGATAATTATTATTGGTATTCATTCCAGTGACATAGCACCTTGTAAGAATCCTAACAGGAATTGAATTACATCTTATCTTTGTCAAAGATATCCACTTCCATCAAAATACATCTTCATACAGTATTGTTGTTGAAATGTATAATGATCTCCTGGTTCTGCTCATTTCACTCAGTATCAGTTCATGTAAGTCTCTCCAGGTCTCTCTGTATTCATCCAGCTGGTCATTTCTTACAGAGCAATAACATTCCATAACATTCATGTAGCATAATTTACCCAACCATTCTCCAATTGATGTGCATCCATTCATTTTCCAGTTTCTAGCCACTACAAAAAAAGGTTGCCACAAACATTTTGGCACATACAGGTTCTTTTCTCTTTAGTATTTCTTTGGGTTAATATAAGCCCAGTAGTAGCACTTCTGGATCAAAGGGTAGGCACAGTTTGATAACTTTTTGGGCATAATTCCAGATTGTTCTCTAGAATGGTTGGATTCGTTCACAACTCCACCAACAATGCATCAATGTCCCAGTTTTCCCCCATCCCCTCCAACATTCATCATTATTTTTTCCTGTCATCTTAGGCAATCTGACAGGTATATAGTGATATCTCAGAGTTGTCTTAATTTGCATTTCTCTGATCAATAGTGATTTGGAACACTCTTTCATAAGAGTGGAAATAGTTTTAATTTCATCATCTAAAAATTGTCTGTTCATATCCTTTAACCATTTATCAATTGGAGAATGGCTTGATTTCTTACAAATTAGAGTTAGTTCTCTATATATTTTGGAAATGAGGCCTTTATCATAACCTTAACTATAAAATTGTTTTCCCAGTTTATTACTTCCCTTGTAATCTTGTTTGCATTAGTTTTGTTTGTACAAAGGCTTTTTAATTTGATGTAATCAAAATTTTCTATTTTGTGATCAGTAATGAGCTCTAGTACTCCTTTGGTCACCACAAGTCTGAGAGATAAACTATCCTATGTTCCTCTAATTTATTTATGATCATATTATTTATGCCTAAATCATGAACCCATTTTGATCTTATCTTGGTATGGTGTTAAGTGTGGGTCCATGCCTAATTTCTGCCATACTAATTTCCAGTTTTCCCAGCAGTTTTTGTTAAATAATGAATTCTAATCCCAAAAGTTGGGATCTTTGGGTTTGTAAAACACTAGATCGCTAAAGTTATTCACTATTTTGTCTTGTGAATCTAACCTATTCCACCAATCAACTAAGCTATTTCTTAGCCAATATCAAATGGTTTTGGTGACTGCTATTTTATAATATAGTTTTAGATCAGGTACAGGTAGGCCATCTTCATTTGATTTTTTTTCCCATTAATTCCCTTGAAATTCTCGACCTTTTGTTCTTCCATTTTTTTTTTGTATTTATTTTTTCTAGGTCATTAAAATAGTTTCTTGGGAGTCTGATTGGTATAGCACTAAATAAATAGATTAGTTTAGGGAGTACTGTCATTTTTATTATATTCACTTGGTCTATTCAAGAGCACTTAATATTTTTTCCAATTATTTAAATCCAATTTTTGTTTTGTGGAAAATGTTTTGTAATTTTGCTCATATAATTGCTGACTTTCCTTTGGTAGATAGATTCCCAAATTTTTATACTATCAACAGTTATTTTGAATGGAATTTCTCTTTATATCTCTTGCTGTGGGATTTTGTTGGTGATGTATAAAAATGCTGAGGATTTATGTGGACTTATTTTGTATCCTGCAACTTTGCTAAAGTTGTGATTTATTTCTAATAGCTTTTAATAGAATCTCTGGGATTCTCTAAGTATACTATCATATCATCTGCAAAGAGTGATAATTTGGTTTCCTCATAGCCTACTCTAATTCCTTTAATCACTTTCTCCACTCTTATTGCCAAGGCTAGCATTTCTAATACAATATTGAATAGTAATAGTGATAGTAGGCAATCTTGTTTCACTCTTGATCTTACTGGGAAAGGTTCCAATTTATCCCCATTACATATGATGTTTCCTGACAGTTTTAAATATATACTCCTGACTATTTTAAGGAACAGTCCATTTATTCCTATACTCTCATGTGTTTTTATTAGGAATGGATGTTGGATTTTGCCAAATGCTTTTTCTGCATCTATTGAGATGATCGTATATTTTTTGTTAATTTGGTTATTGATATAGTTGATTAAGCTAATAGTTTTCCTAATATTGAACCATCCCTGCATTCCTGGTATAAGTCCTACTTGGTCATAGTGTATTATCCTGGGGATGATTTTCTGTCATCTTTTTTGCTAATATCTTATTTAAGATTTCAGCATCAGGGGTAGCTAGGTGGCACAGTGGATAGAGCACAAGCCTGGAATTCAGGAGGATCAGAGTTCAAATCTGGTCTTAGACACTTAACACTTCCCAGCTGTGTGACCCTGGGCAAGTCACTTAACCCCAGCCTCAGGGGGAAAAAAAAAAAAGATTTCAGCATCAATATTCATTAGGGACATGGGTCTATAATTTTTTTTCTCTTTTCAACCTACCTGGTTTAGATATCAGTACCATGTGTGTGTCATAAAAAGAATTTAGTAGGTCTCCTTCAATCCATATTTTTTCAAATAGTTTATATAACATTGGAGTCAATTGTTCTTTAAATGTTTGGTAGAATTCATATGTAAATCCATCTGGTCCTTGGAATTTTTTCTTAAGGATTTGGTTAATAGCTTGTTCTATTTCTTTTTCTAAGATGGGACTGTTTAACCAATTTACTTCTTCCTCTGTTAATCGAGGCAGGCTATATTTTGAAGATATTCTTCCATTTCATTTAAATTATCGAATTTATTGGCATAAAATTAGGTAAAGTAACTCCTAATTATTCCTCTAATTTCCTCTTCATTAGTAGTGAGTTCTCCCTTTTCATTTTTAAGATTAACAATTTTATTTTCCTCCTTCCTTTTTTTAATCAGATTTACTAAGGGTTTGTCTATTTTGTTGATTTTTTAATAGAACCAACTCTTAGTTTTATTAATTCAATAGTTTTTTTTGTTTTTTTTTTTGTTTGTTTGTTTGTTTTTACTTTCAATTTTATTAATCTCTCCTTTTAGTTTTAGAATTTCCAGTTTCGTGTTTGTCTGGAGGTTTTTAATTTGTTACTTTTCTAGCATTTTTAGTTGCAAGCCCAATTCATTGACCTTCTCTTTCTATTTTATGCAAGTAGGCCTCTAGAGATATAAAATTTTCCCTTATAACTGCTTTGGCTGCATCCCACACATTTAGGTATAACATTTCATTATTGTTATTTTCTTGGATGAAGTTATTAATTATGTCTATGATTTGCTGTTTCACCCAATCATTCTTTAATATTAGATTATTTAGTTGCCAATTATTTTTTGGTCTATTTTCCCTTGGCTTTTTACTAAATGTAATTTTCATTGCATCATGGTCTGAAAAGGATGCATCTACTATTTCTGCCTTACTGCATTTTAGTTTGAGGTTTTTATGTCCTTTTTTATAGTCAATTTTTGTATAGGTTCCATGAACTGCTGAGAAGAAAGTGTACCCTTTTCTTTCTCCATTAAGTTTTCTCCAAAGATTTAACATATCTAACTTTTCTAATATTCTATTTACCTCTTTGACTTCTTTTTTATTTATTTTGTGGTTTGATTTATCTAATTCTGAGAGTGAAAAATTGAGATCTTCAACGATTATGGTTTTGCTGTCTATTTCTTCTTTTAGCTCTCTTAATTTCTCTTTAAAGAATTGAGATGCTGAAGGGGCGAAGCCACTATGGAGGAGAAGATACACGTGAATTTGTAAGCTCCCTTCTTCCCTCATTAACAATTAGTTAAATCAGCCTCAAAAATAATGCTAGACTGAGTGAATATAATAAAGATGACAATACTCCCCAAACTAATCTATTTATTTAGTGCTATACCAATCAGACTCCCAAGAAACTATTTTAATGACCTAGAAAAAATAACAACAATATTCATATGGAAGAATAAAAGGTCAAGAATTGCAAGGGAACTAATGAAAAAAAAAAGTCAGATGAAGGTGGTTTAGGTGTACCTGATATAAAGCTATATTATATAGTAGCAGTCACCAAAACCATTTGGTATTGGCTAAGAAATAGACCAGTCGATCAGTGGAACAGATTAGGTACAAAGGACAAAAAAGTGTACATCTATAGCATCTAGTCTTTGACAAACCCAAAGATACCAACATTAGGGATAAAAATTCATTATTTGAAAAAAACTGTTGGGAAAAGTGGAAATTAGTATGGCATAAATTAGATATCGATCCACACTTAACATCATATACCAAAATAAGATCAAAATGGGTCCATGATTTAGGCATAAAGAATGAGATCATAAATAGATTATATTAATATATAATTATATATATATATATATATGATATATATGAATTGAGATGCTATACCACTTGGTGTATATATGTTTAATATTGATATTGTGTCATTATCATTATCTATGCTACCCCTTAGCAAGATATAGTGTTCTTCCTTATCTCTTTTAATTAGATCAATTTTTGCTTTTGCTTGATCTGAAATGAGGATGGATATCCCTGCTTTTTTGGGTTTACCTCAAGTATAGTAGATTCTGCTCCAACCTTTTACCTTTATTCTGTATATATCACCCTCCTTCATGTGTGTTTCCTATAAACAACATTTTGAAGGATTCTGGCTTTTAATCCAGTCTGCTAACCACTTCCTCTTTATGGAGGGGTTTACCCCAATCACATTTATGGTTAAAATTACTAATTCTGCGTTACTTGCCATCTTGTTAACCCCTGCTATGCTTTTCTACTTTCCTTCTCCCTTACCGCCCTCCCCAGTATTAAACTTGTGAGCATCACTTGCTTCTCACAGTCCTCCCTTTTTAGTATCCCTCTCCCACCTTAGAATTCCTCCCCCTATTTTACCCCTTTTCCTCACAATTTCTGTATTTCCTTCCACTTAGTTTACTCCTTTCCTTTTCACTTTTCCCTTCTTACTTTTCAATGAAGTGGAAGGAAAAGTTTCACCATAAATCTAATATGTTCATATTTTTTCTCTTTAAGTCAATTCTAATGAGAATATGATACACACTATGTTCACCCACCTCCATTGTTTCTCTCAGATATAATAGGTTACCTTTGCCTCTTCGTGAGGTGTAGTACCCCCACTTTACCCTTTTTTCCTTTCTACTTCTAATTTCTAGTTATATATATATATATATATATATATATATATATATATATATATATATATATATATATATATATATATATATATATATATATATATACATTTATTTATTTATTTATTTATTTATAGCAGAAATATAGTTCCAAAAATTTCTTTTTACTTTTTTAGCAATCTCTTGATTTCTGTATTTGGAGATTAAACTTTTTGTTTAAATACTTTTTTTTCATCAAAAATAGATGAAATTCACTTATTTCATTGAATATCTATCTTCTTCCCTGGAAGAAAATGCTCATTTTGGCTGGGTAAGTTATTTTTGTCTGCATACCAAGTTTTTTAGCTTTTTGGAATATCAGATTCCAGACTCTTTGATTCTTTAATGTGGATGCTGCTAGAACCTGGGTAATCCTTATTATGGCTCCTCTATATTTGAACTGATTTTTTATAACAGCTTGTAATATCTTTTTCTTCAGTTTGATCATTCTGGAATTTAGCCACTATGCTTCTTGGACTTTTGATTTTAGGATCCCTTTCTATAGATGAGCGATGAATTCTTTCAATGTCTATTTTACCCTCTGTTTCTATAACTTTTGGGCAGTTCTCTTTGATAATTTCCTGGAAAATAATGTCGAGGCTCTTTTTTTCATCATATTTTTGGGGAGTTTAATAATTCTCAGATTGTCTCTCCTAGATCTATTTTCCTGGTCTGTTGTTTTCCCAAGAAGGTATTTGACATTTTTTCCATTGTTTCACTCTTTTGGTTTTGCTTGATGAATGATTCTTGGTGTCTCCTCGAATCATTCAATTCCATTTGTTTGATTCTGATTTTCAATGAAGTATTTTTCAAGAAAAGCCCATTTATTCCTATAGTCTCTCGTGTTTTTAATAGGAATAGGTATTTGATTTTGTCAAATGCCATTTCTGCATGTATTAAGATCATCATATGATTTTTGTCAGTTTGATTATTGATATAGTCAATTATACTAATAGTTTTCTTAATATGAAACTAGCCCTACATTTATGGTATTAATCATACTTGGTAATGGTGTATTATCCTTTAAGATTTTTGCATCAATATTCATAGGGAAATTGGTCTATAATCTTCTTTCCATGTTTTGACCCTAACTCGTTTAGGTATCAACACCATACCTATGTCATAAAAGGAATTTTGTAGGACTCCTTCTTTCTCTATTCTTTCCGATAGTTTGCATAGAATTGTAATTAATTGTTCTTTAAATATTTTGTAAAATTCACATGTAAATCTATCTGGTGCTGGAGATTTTTTTGAGCAAGTTCATTAATACTGTGTTCAATTTCTTTTTCTAAACTTAGACTATTTTAAATCATTTATTTCCTCTTGTACATCTGGGTGATCAATATTTTATAGATATTCTTTCATTTCATTTAGATTATCAAATTTATTGGCATATAGTTGAGTAAATTAACTCCTAATTACTGCTTTAATTTCCTCTTCATTGCTGGAAAGTTATCCCTTTTCACTTTTGAGATTAACTATTTGATTTTCTTCTTTCCTTTTTCTTATCAAATTAACTAAAGGTTTATCTATTTTGTTTTTTTTTTTCATAAAACCAACTTTGATTTTTATTTATTAATTCAATAGTTTTCTTCCTTTCAATTTTATTAATCTCCCATGTTATTTTCAGAATTTCAAATTTGGTATTGAATTTTCAGGTTCAACTTGTTTTTCTAGCCTTTTCAGTGAAATGCTCAATTCATTGATCTATTCTTTTTCTATTTTATGCAAGTAAGCATCTTGAGATGTAAAACTTCCCCTAAGAATTGTTTTGGCTGACTCCCATAAATTTTGATATGTTGTCTCATTATTGTCATTCTCTTGCATACAATTATACATTATGCCTATAATTTGTTGTTTCCCCTACTCACTCATTAAGACTAGATTGTTTAGTTTCCAATTAATTTTTGGTCTGCTTTGATCAGTTCTTTTATTGCATGTAATATTTATTGCATCAATATGAAAAAAATGCATTTACTATTTCTAACTTTCTGCATTTGATTTTGAGTTTTTTATGCTATAATTTATGGTCAAGTTTTGTACAAGTTCCATGAACCACATAGAAAAAGTAAACTCCTTTCTGTCTCCATTTAATTTTCTCCAAAATCTATTATACCTAACTTTTCTAACATTCTGTTCACCTCCTTAAGTTCTTTCATATTTATTTTGTGATTTTATTTATCTAGTTCTGAAGAGCAAGGTTGAGAGCACACACCGGTATAGTTTTGCTGTCTAATTTTTCTTGCAGCTCTCTTAACTTTTTCTCTAGGAATTTGGATGCTATACCAATTGGTACATTTATGTCTAATATTGACATTGCTTCAATTATCTGTGGTACCTTTAAGTAGGATATATAAAAGACCTTATCTCTTTTAATTAGATCTATTGTTGCTTTCCCTTGATTTGAGATCAGGATCATTACACCTGATTTTTTTTTTATTTTATTTTTTATACTTAAACTGAAGCATAAAAGATTCCTCAGCAGACTTTAACCTTTGCACTGAATATATCTCTCTTCTTTAAATGTGTTTCTTGTAAACAACACATCATAGGATTCTGGCTTTCAATCTAGTCTTCTATCTGCTTCCCTTTCATGGAAAAGTTCATGCTATTCACATTCAGGTTAAAATTACTAACTTTGTATTTCATGCTATCTTGTTTTCTCCAATTTATACCTTTTTTCTTTCTTTTCTTTCTTTCCCTCCTTCCCAATATTTTGCTTCAGATCACAACCTCCCTCAAATAGCCTTCCCCTTTTAGGTCTGTTTCATTTTCCTATATCTTTCCCCTTCGACTTTTTTTCTCCCTTCTTTTAGCCTCCTCCTTTCCTTTTTCCTTTTCCCTTCTACTTTCCAATATAATGAGACAAGTTTCTCTGTGAAGCTAAATATATCTGCCATTCTCTCATTGAGTCAAATCAGATGACAACAAAAATCACTTTTTAAAAGGGTCTGGAATTTGATATTCTGAAAAGCAAAGGAACTTGGATTGCAGCCAGGAATCAACTATGCAAGCAAATTTGAGCATTATCTTTTTTTGGGGGGAGAAAAATAAAAAAAAATATATAAAGGTAAAAACAAATTAATTAATTAATTAATTAATTAATTAATTAATTAATTAATTTATTTCATTTAAAAGTAAAAAAACTCATATCCCTATATGGGAAGATGATATGTTTAACTCTTGAGATTTATATCTCTGTGATGAGTATTCTTAAAGAGATCAAGTATAATTTGATTTTACTGTGATGATATACAAAGAAAACTAAAGCAGGAAAAGGCATTCTACTGGAAGAAGATGAAAATGAAGTTAAAATGGAGGTAGATTACATCTCATGGAGACACAAAAAAAGACCTATGACAAGTGAGGGAAAGAAGGGGAGATGAACAAAATTTCTTTTCAGTCCACGCAGCTGAATGAATTGTATGCAATCATGCTAGCTCTTACTTATTATCTAGGAGATATAAATATAATATCTGACTCAGCCTATTCAGTAGGTTTGGTACAAAGAATTGCCACAGCTTCTAATATCTAATATATATATATATATATATATATATATATGTATATGTATATATATATATATATATATATATATATATGCATATATATATATATATATATACATATATATATATATACATATATATACATATATTTATCAGCTCTTTAAGGAACTTCGAGAGCAAGTGAGATAGCATCTAGGTAAGATTTATATCTTGCATGTCCACTCTCATAATGGGAATTTTATGGGAATCCAAAGACAGATAGCCTTCTAACCATGTTAGCCAATACTCCTTTATATCAGGCAAGCCAAGAATCGCATTCTAAATATCATCAGGCTGCTCGAGCTTTATGTTTGCAATTTGGGATAACAAAAATGGAACCTAGGATCATTGTCAAAAGCTATACAACTTGCCTTCCTTTCCACAGTCCTACCACTCCCTCATGGTTTGGGACCCAATGAAATTTGGCAAATGGATGTGATCCATTATAAATCTTTTGGCCATCTGTCTTTTATCCATGTTGTAGTAGATACCTTTTCAAGATTTACTTTTGCAGTACCAGCAGCAAAAGAGACAATTCCTTATAAAAGTTTTTGCAATTATGGTTTTGTCATAGCAATAAAAACAGATAAGAGACCTGTATACACTACTAAACATTTTACACACTTTTGTCCATGGTATCAGATTTTATACACCACTGGCATACCTTTTAATACTCAAGGAGGCAATAGTAGAGAGGAGAAATACAGACATCAAGATGCTCCTCCAAAAATGAAAGACATAGTCACAGGTAACTCTAGAGAAGTTTCAAATTTAGCTGTTTACATTATTAATTTTTTTTAATTTTTGATAAAGATGAAATGTCTCTGGCAGACAGGTTTCATAACCCATCAGAAGGGCACTGTCCAGTGCGAGCAGCTCCACTATGTTTAGATAATTGACAGGTGAGGTGGAGAGATCTGGAAAGAGGTGAATGGAAGGGGCCAGATAGGTTAACTGCTTGGGGGAGAGGGTTTGCTTATATCTCTACAGATGGAGAAGGAATCAGATGGGTGCCAATGAGCCATATTAGCCTTGTCCATTGGAGAGATACAGAAAAAGAGAAGACCCTTGAAATGAGGAAGAAGATACAAGAAACATCGTGTGGTTCCAACGTTGTGTCCACCACTGAAAGAGCATGGCAATTGCCTCATGAACATCAAAAATTGTTGATAAGAATGTTATAGAACTTCAAAATCTTAAGGAATCATTGGATTCCCTGACATGTGAAGTTATTGACAATAGAGTGGTTTTGGACTATCTCTAGGATTTATGGACATGTATAATTCCTAATGTTGGCATGCTGTTTGTTACATCATTATTAACCTGAGGTATATTATTATGTGCTTGTAGTACATGGGAGCTTGTACTTCCCATGCTAGATTTATCTATACCTGTTTCAATTTCAGTCCAGAGGAAACCTGCTAACAATATCTGGTTTTGTTTTCTCACCTCCGTGAGGATTCAGGGAGGGCTTGACCACCTGTGTTCTAAAACAAAAGAAAGCAGGAGATATAGAGAGTGGAACTTTGGAGAAGTATACTTGAAAAATATATACTTGAAACAAGGTGTTAACTCCATGGAATTGATGAAATAATGGTTCTATAGTTTACATATACTTAGTATTTACATGATGATGTAATAGTTCTACAATTGATGTAATTGTAATAGGGTATTTAAACTGGGGATAAAGTCTGACTCAGAAGTCAGACTGGCAAACTGACAGACTGTTGAAGGAGACTGGGTCAGACCATGACAGACACAAACTATATAAGAAATAATAAAGACTTGGGACTCCATTCTTGTCCATTCTCTTGAATGGACCTGAGATCAAGGCTCTTCCAAAGGACCTCCAGAAAGCTAGCCCAGACATTACAATGCAGGCCATGAATAAGAATTCATATAAGAGCAGGATAAGTTGAAGGAATTGGGAAGAATTAATCTAGAAGAAAAAGAGGACTCCATAAGAACATGATAACTATTTTCAAATATTTGAAAGGCTATTTGGGTTTAGAAGGCAAAATTCATAGCAGCATGTAGGAGGTCACAAAGAGACAAACATTGAGTTAACATAAGGGAAATCATCCTAACTATTAAAGCTGTCAAAGAGAGAAAAAGTATGTTTCAGGAGGTCTTAGGTTCATTCTAATTGGAGTACTTCAAAGGAATGGCTATATAACCACTTCAGAAGAACATTAGAGAGGAAAATCCTTTTGAGTATGTATTCTATGACACTCTAAGGTCTGTTATTCTGCAAGGTTTATTCTTGGTTTAGTAGAAAGTATACAAGCATTGGAATAAGAAGATTTTAGATGCTAGTGCAATATACATATAGTGATGAGTTAACATTGAATAAGTCGCAATTTCTCTGAACTTCAATGCCTTCATCTGTAAAGTAAGAAAATTGGATCATATAATCTCTAAATATAAATGTCTGTATTCCTTTCATATAATTTATTGATGAATATTCTTTAGCACAATAATTGACATACATTAAGCACTACATAAATGTAATTAATATTATAAAATATTATTATTCATCAGTGTTAGCCAAATTAATTTGTTCTATGTTATCTTCATATTTCTGATCCAAAGATAGAAAGGAAAAGAACTACAAATGAAAAAGCACCAGTTGTTAAGTGTTCAATGAGTCTGAAATCCAAGATTCTTGACTTTTTACCTAAAGAAAAGTCCTAACAGATATATATTACACTTTATTTTTGAAGTGTGTTAAATTGTCTATAATCCTTTTCTTAATCACATGAAGTATGGTCATCAGGGCTGTGTTAGCAGAATTGTACATTCCCTAAAGCTACTGGATTCAGAGCATTTTTATATGTTGCTTGAAAACTGCCAGGATCTGAGAGAAGATAGGGATGAGTAATCATGTAGTACATGTTTTTATTATTGATCATTCTATTTGTTTTTATTTTTTTCTATTCAAAGAATAAACTGTTCTATACAGTTTCTTAAAAGTCAGAGGAAAATCTCAAAATTCTAAACACACACACACACACACACACACACACACACACACACACACATATTTAACAAAGTAGAGGGGGGAAAACCAGACCATGCCATATGTAGAATTGCCAGTTAACTGTGTGGTGGTTTTGGGGAGGAATGACAAGTTGCCCTAACTAAAAGACATACTTTGATGCCAACTCTCCACAAGGTCTCCTTTGGGTGAAAGCTCTGAACTCCTATACAACTAGGTAATAGAAAATAAGAAAAGACATTTTAGATGGAGAAAAATGCAGAATGCTGGGAGGAAAAGTAGAGAACAGAGAACATAAAATAAAGGATTAAATGACATCAGGGTGAGCAATGTTTTGTTTCTAGTTATCCTTGAGTTTTATATTGTTGAGGAATTATACATAGCTGGATAACCATAGGAAGAAAGGGTAGCAAAAATGTGAGCTATGTGTTTTATAATCGCTTTCTGTTATACTTAACACCAATTTTCATAGCAGCTGTTTCCTGTAATTCAACTATTTTTCACTCCATGAAAATAAAGTATAACAATGAATAAAATATGATAATAATAACACTTACAACCTATGCTCCTATTATAGATGTACTTTTTCAAATTTAACAGTAACTTTATTAACTCTGTGAGTACTGTCAGAGGTCATAAGTAAATTCAGCTCTGATATTAGTGTATGCATATGTTTGTGCTCTGGAAAATGATAAATCATCAAGTATAAATAGAGTCAAGGCCAAACAAAATATCCTTTGATGCAAAATGAGCTATGCTTTCTTCACGAATATATGTAGACATATTTTTCTCTGCCCTCTCTTCTCTTAATGACATACAGTTACAGTATAGCCTCAGTGAATACTTGTTGAATTGAATTGCACTAGCTTTATTCTCATATATATATTTTCAAAGGATTAGAAGAATACAATTCACACCTTATTTTCATCTTTAAAGTAATGATCAAGTTTTGCAGTGATGATCTTTGGTAGGATTGGATATGGCAAAGAAAAACACAGATGCGATATATACTAATGAAAAAAAAAACTTGGTTGTTGTTGCCTATCCAATTTACAGATCGCAATCAAGGATCTTCTAGTCATAGTCTAGGAGATGGACATTTCCATGGTGTGTTCTCTATCAATGTCACAGATAATATAACTGAAACTATTAAGAAAGTAATCTTCTGAAAGGACTATTTTTAAGAAGTTCTACCTTCAATATACCCTCCCTGATGTGATTCAATAGACAAGCTTGCATATTCTTGTAGTTGTCTTGATGGATTTTGCATAACAGTTATGTTATGACTGCCCTGACAGAGCAGCTTCTATGCAGAAGAGAGGAGCTGGAAAGTGGAGAGTGGAAGGCAGCAGTATGGTTATCATAGGAAGAGTATTAGGTGATATGTGAGTGATAAGTAACCGACTTTCCAACTGGTTGATAACAGATCCATTAAAGTCAACCCGGGTGGGGAAAGAGGTATGTCTCTTACTTTGGAAAATTTCATGTAGAGTTCTAAGTTAGATTTTAAATCCAGATAATATGGGATAAAATTTCACTGCTCATAATTCATAATAACTAGCATTTATATATCACTTTAAGGTTTGCAAAGTACTTGATGTATGCCATCAAATTTTATTCTTATAAATTTGGAATGTGGGTATTATACATATTTTATAAATGAGGAAACTAAGGCATGCAAAAGTTAAGTAAATTACTCAGGATTTATAGCTAATTAATGTTTGAAGCAAATTTTGGTGAGAATTGTGAAATCTTGGATGGAAAATTAAAAATCTAAAGGGTATAGTTTTAATGTGTGTGTGTGTATGTGTGTGTGTTTTAATTACTGATGCTAATTGAAGATAATGATTTTTGGAGGGGAAAAATAGGTTGAGGAAGTGAACAACTAACTACAATGGTATTTAAGAAAAGGATTTAGACTTTTGTATTAAAATTTGAAATGTATTGTGATGAGTTCATGACAAAGAATTGTGGGCACATAAAAAGGTTGTCAATTTTACTGAAATCTTGAAAACTTTAATGGCAAGTTAGTCACAGGTTTCAATCTGGAAAAATATTAAAAGGAATTTTATATTTCTTCATCAATTCACTGGAGATGATATAAAAAAAGATATAGATATAAACTCTATCCCCAATAAGACTATTTTTAAAAAGTTATCTTGGTATCTTAACTTGTAATGTTAAATATGATCTTGCAAGTATTAGAGAGGTTTGGTGGGACAGAATACATGCCTAGAATATGGCTCTGTAAGTAAGCTCTCTCTCTCTGTCTCTCTGACTCTCTCTCTCTCTCTCTCTCTCTCTCTCTCTCTCTCTCTCTCTCTCTCTTTCTCTTCTTTTTCTCTCAATATGTATACATATATATATATACACACATTACATATATATGTGTGTATACATGTGTATATATGAATATATGTATATATATATATAAACATATCATATGTGTACATATATGTATAAAATGTGTGTATATGTGCATATATATATATATGTGTGTGTATGGGTGTGTGTGTGTATGTATATCTGTGTGTATGGGTGAGTGTGTTATTCAAAATTGTTTAAAGAGAGTGTATTTTGGTAGTAGTATAATGAAATTTGCATCACAGGAGTGATTGGCCAGGACCTCTAAGATTATAACATAATCTCTTCATTTGGCCACTGAACAAGAAAAGCAATGATTCTTGTTTTAAAAAATTCTCAGTCTCCTTGTCTGTCCAGCATAACAGAACTGTTAAAACCAGTGCTAGATACTGGTTCTTAGCATCATGGTGACTGGAATTTAATTAGTTAAATGTGCCTGGTCTAATCTAGGGTTTTCTCTCCTGAGTACATGGACTGAACAGCAATTGTAAATTGATATTTCCAATTTTGGAGACACTTTTGTGAATTATAGAGATGTGGGTCTTCATTCAGAGATGTCCCATCATCCAAGAAGAGATCCTTGACAAGTACTCTAGTATTTCCTGGAGAAAGTCATCCCTGGAGGTAATCATCCCTTCTTCTGATATGGCATGCCAAAGGACATGGATCTAAAGATATTTTTGAATATCCAACAAACTGTTTTTTCTTATCATGATTTAAGTCTCAACCTTTTAGGGGTTTGTACAGTAGTTGTAAATTACCATGTTTTTTATGTCTTTCTTAAAGAATATTTCTTATTCATTTGTATCTAGAATCTAAATAATTGTCTTAAACCAGATTCACTCATTACTTTCTATTTCCCCTTTTGGGGAGATGCTGCCCATCAGTCAAAACTCAAATTTCAAAGTAATTTTGCCCAAGGTCCTGGGGTAAAAATTAGAAAACTTGAGGAAAAAAAAAAAGCTGACTGATCTTTTTAGAAGACCAGACTCTCTCAAACATCAATCCAGTTTACAAATGTGTATTCAAAGTTGGGAGTTAACTAGACAGGGGTTATTGGAAAGTGAAGCTACAAATGTCCTAATAACTTTTGGGAACCTAGTAATGGTTGCAGCTCATGGATGGGAATGTAGCTAGGGATAAAGTGGAGTATCAATCTTTTTTCCTCACAGAGTTGACATAGTTCAAAATCCAAAGAAGGGAAAGCCCATCTTTATTCTTCCACCTAATGGTTACACACTTTATTAAAGTGAAACTCCAGGTAAATCTTAGAATTTTTTTTTGTCCAGAAACCTTTCTTTTTCTCTCCATGATACTTGCCTCAGAAACTTGGCTTTTTAAGGAACTGCTATAATTACATTTCTGTTCATCTTCTATTTCTCACTTGCTTCTTCAGTTTTACCTGGAGCTTCTTCCCTGTTTTGCTTTTGGGTGAGTCTTCTTCTATCTCTAGAAACATGTAATTCTCAGTCTAATGCATTTGGCTCCCTAGAGGTACTTTAATACCATATGGCTACTAAGATAATAAGGTAGCAAAACTAAGACTCCTTTCAATTCTCCTTTCCGGGAGCCAAAACATATGGATTTTTTGACCAGCTTCTCTATAGTCATTTTACCTTTGGTTTCCTCTCTATTATTTTTCTTTTAAAAGATGTAATTCAATAATATAGTCAAAGTGTTCTAAAATCAATCATTCTTAACTTAATCTCATTGGATCTGTTAAAACTTAGCAAAGCAAATTCATACTCCATCAGAAAAATGTGATCAATAATAAAAATTATATGAACATATATAACTTATATATATGTAGAGAAATACTCTGTGGCAAAATAAAGATCTTTTACTTTAACCTTTAAAAGACTGAGTTAAGCTCAACCACATAATTAATACTCATTTTCTGAAAGCATAGCACTGTAGTGGATAGAGTAGGTGTGCAAATGACCTCCAAATTGCCCTAAGCTTATTCACTCCAACCCACACCTACTATAGAAAGTCAGCGTAGCTCTCCAGAGGAGTAGCCATACAGACATGCTTTCAGGAGTCTAGGTATAATCCTGATATAGTGGAATTAAATATCTATATTCATAACAATAGTTCCTGAATCCCCATTAATATGATTTCAATTTATACAAACTGTCAAAATGACACTAATAACTCTTACATGGGAAATATTTGCCAAAAGATAATTTAAAAGCAGGAATAATTGTAGCATTATATGTATAAAACAGAAAGCAAAAGCATAACATTTCATAACAAATTACTTTAATCACTAATGCAAACCATGTCTACTGTTAGAAGAATACAGCTTTCACCAAAGAAACCTAGCAGTAAGTTTCGATAGTATAGATAATAATATACTTCACAACTTTGAAGTGCAGAATTAGATATCAGAAGACTTTTTAGGGAATGTTATATATTACATATCATTTCCTCTTTTAAGCCTCTCTGCTCTCCTGCTGCATAAACACTTCTCTGTGACTCTCTAGTCAGTGAAGCAGTGTTAAGCTCCTTTACCTAACAACAGCCCTAAGCTAAGGTGTATAGAGCTTGTCCGTTCTGCTCCCTTGGCTGGCTGTTAAAACAACAAGACATTTTCTTTTTTTTTTTTCCAAATTTATTTTAAGAAACAATTTTTTAAAAAGCAGAAAAGAAATACATAACAAAATGAAACAAAATAAAATAAAACATTATCATGTGATCAGCACATCAGCGAATATTCAAAATATATAACAACATACCAGTTCAAGAATGTGTGTGTGTGTGTGTGTGTGTGTGTATGAAATTATATTCATGAGGGCCCATCTTTTCTTTACTTCCTTGTACATTGTTCTCTTGTTCTCTGCTGCTCATTTTTTTTATTTTTTTATTTTATTCTTTCCCTCTTTCATCCCCTATCAATAACTCCAAGTAGATTATAGTTAAGATATATCTGTATATATATATATATATATATATATATATATATATATATATATATATATATATATATATATATATATACACACAGATAGACAGACAGACACATATACATACTCTGACACATAGACACAAACTTATCTTTCCTATCCCTGTTGATCCTTTGCTTTAATTCTGCTCCTAACTTGCCTTACTTAACCATTCCCCACCCATGGATTCTTCCCTTGGCTTCTTCTCTCACCCTTTGTTTCCCAGTCTGCCTATCCCTCCCCCCTTATTTCTTTATAGCTTTGGAAGGTGCTATACTCTTGATAGTATATAAGTAGCTTTGCCTATTTAACCCATTCCCAGTGTGCATAGGTTTTCAGAACTATGAGCCCTCCTCTCCTCCACTAATGACTCTTTCTCTGCATCTCATTTGTATGACAAAATAATTATTTTTAACTTAAATCTGCCACAAACTTTCTTTTGAGCTGTCATGTTGTTAATGTCAATGTTAAATATGCAATAAATTTCCCAAGTTAAAAAAAAAAAAAAACAACAACAAAACACTTGTTCATGCTGAGCTTCTTTAAATAAATCTTTGATATTGGTACTTGTATGTTAAATTTTCTTTTAACTTCAGATTTGGTTGATTAGAAAGTCCTGAAAGCCTGCAAGTTTATTGAATGACTATTTTTTCTCATTCAATATTATGGATAATTTTGCTAGATATGTTATTTTGGGCCACAGGCCTATTTCTTTTGATTATCAGTAAATATAATTCCAGGACTTATGATCTTTTATTGTGGCTGCTGATAAATCCTGTATAATTCTAATGTACCTTCAGTTTATTTGAAATTTTTTTCTTGTTTCTTGCAAAATTTACTCTTTGATCTGGGGGTTTCAAAATTTGTCAATGTTTCTATGTGTTTTCCACAAAACACATCTGCTTGAGGTGGTGATCAATGGATTTTTTCTATTTCTATTTTCCTATCTATGACAATTTTTGTGGATTATTTATTGCATTATTGTGTCAAGGTTCTTTTTTTTTTTTTTTTTTTTTGGTCCCAGGAAGTTCAATTGTTCTTATGTTTTCTTTTCTTGATCTTTTCTCCAAATCTCATTTTTCTTATAATAATATTATGTTCTGTTTTTTTTTTCATTTTTTTTATAATCTGTTTTGTTATTTCTTGGACTCTCATAAATTCACTGTCTTCCCTTTTTCAAATTCAAATTTTCAAATAGTTATTTTCATCTTGGGTATGCTGTATCTCTTTTGCTACTTGCTTAGCTTTTTTTCATATTCTTGTTTTCCTTGGATGATTTTTATTGTTTTGTATGTTATTTATTTTAGTTTTTCTTCAATGTTTCTCATTTGATTTTTAAATTCTTTTTTGAGTTCTATAAATTTCCTCTGTGCAGGGAATTGTTCCATGTTATTTTGGGGGGTAGAAGCTTTTTTTTTTTTTAGTGTTCTCCTATGAATAGAAACCCCACTCTTCCCGTTCCCATAGTATGGTGAGGTTCTTTCTTCTTTGTCAATTCATTTTTTTCTTAAATAAGAGTTATTAGTGTAAGTACTCCCATCCTTGGGGTAGTGATAGTATCTCTGGCTTCACTTCAGCTCTCACTTTTGACTAGGAATCCAAGCCAAGAGCTCTACCATTCTGCACATGCCTGCAGACTTCAGCAACTTTCCTGCCCCACTGACGCTGCACTCAATGGGCACTAGTTCCTTTATATCCCAGGGCTGCATCCTTCAGCACAGCTGGGCCTGGCATTCCTAATCAGCCGAGGTTCACTCAATCTGCCTGGACTCAGACAGGGATTCCACAAGCAGTCAGGGAGATGAAAGTTTCTGTGCTCCCTGCAGAGGCTCCAACCACATCAGCTTGCCTCAGGGCCCTCCACTAGGTGTTTACTGTGGAACTAGCCCAGAGGTGTTTGCATCTCACACAGGTTAATCCTGGCACTAGGGTCTTTCTTCAGATCTTCTCAGGTTGTATCTGGAGGACCCCAGTTCTACCCCACATCATCTTGATTTTTCACCAGTCTATGTTTGCCAGAAGGCACAAATTTTGTTCTATTTGTGGGGAAAATCTGAAAAGCTTGAAATTTACCAACCTACTCCACCACTTTCCCAGAATTCTACCCCAGGATACTTTCAATGAAAGGAAATTTCCTTTAATCCTAGAATCTACAAAGTAACTCAGCTTTTTCTTTCTATATAGGCTTGTAAAGGTTTATCTCTGGCACCAGAAAGTGATAAAATACAATTTAGTTAAGCCTTAGAGAAAGTTTTACTATATCAGGCTGCAGAGGGCATTAGAAAACAAAGCAGCTCATTCAGATAAGCTCCCTATTGTAAGTTTTGTACAACTTTCATCTTCTTAGTTTTTCTTCCTTTTTTTCCCCCCCTGTTTATCATCTTCTATCTTTGGTAGACAGGCTCTCCTGTTGGATCCTCTGATTTGTCAACTGTACTTGGTTTCTTCAGTGGTAGTCTCCTGAACCTCTGATAGCAATCTTTATTTGGCTTCTCCACTAGCTGATCTAATTTTTGATGACTCAAACTAGTTATTCCTCATGGAGTGATGTCAAACCCAGATTGATAAGTCAAAAGTGTGTGAATATAGAAGATACAGATGTAGATATATATATATATGTATATGTACATATATATATATATATATGTATATATATATATATATCAGATTTTGCAAAAAAAAAGTCATATAATAGTTATAAAACAGCATTTTGATACAAATTTTCTCTCCAGTCAATCTTTTTTTCTTTTTACAAAAAAAAAAAAAAGTTTTATTTAAATTTCCTACTGGGGAAAAACAGACTGTAGCATCTTTACAATAAATGAATATTTCCGCCTTTTTTTCTGAATATACTTTAACTCTAGTCCTTTCAAAACTCAATCTCTTTTCAAGTATTTTTAATTTCATAAAGCGTTTTTTCCTCTTTGATCTTCCCATCACATACTTTTCCTCAAGATATTTTTTGTTTCACACAAAATGTCCATTCTTCTCCCTCTCAGCAAAGAAAATGTCCATTGAAGAAATTAGCAATATATTATAATATATATATGTATATATTCATGTATGTGTATATATATATATATATATATATATATATATCCTAAATGAAAAATATTTAGTCCCCCCAATTTCTCTTAATTCATTAAAGTTATTTCACTTAATTTAGAATTATTAAGGAAAATTCTAATATGGTGAGAAAGGCACAAAATGCAAGCCCTGAAATAAGTAGCAATAATTATTCAGAAGAGAGACAAGAGGTGTCAAAGCGTGAATGGATAAAAATTCTACCTTGGAGAAAATTAAGAACAAAACAAAACAAAACAAAACAAAAAAATAAAAAAACACAAAGCAAAATAATTCAAGGGGAAATTCATGGCAAACAAAAATCAAATTATAGAAAAAAAAAAACTAATTGAATTGGGTTAATGAGAAGTAGAAAAGACCCAAAATCTCACAGATACCAGATCTAAAATGTAACTGGCTAGCTTTCTGGTCAGTATCAGGGTTTAATTTTATGGGGTGTATGTAGCCACATCACCAACATTGCTTTCTCTCTTAATGCACTGCAGCTGTTCTAAGTCCTGGCTCTGACATTATTTCATTGGATTTTATAGTTTGTAACATCATAAAATGTTCCAACACATCTGTGACATGAACATTTCTCCCAGAAAAAGTATTTTATCCTTAGATTTCATTCCCTTTTTCAAGGAAGTATTCTCTACCTTGGACAGGAACTTTCAAAAATAAAAGCAACTTAAAATACATTATTATGCATGATTTTGATGATATCACTGAATGTAGCTATTTTTAATCTCTTTTCTTTTTTATTACCTTATCAAATAAGTGCCAAAAACAAAGTGGTGGGAAAAAATAATACCAAAAGGAGTCCTTGGCAGAGCCAAAATGACTGAGTAAAGGCAGGGACTTGCCTGAGATCTCCCAAACCTCTTTAAATAATGACTCTAAAAAAAAATCTAATGGAACCCAAGATAACTTTGAATGTTGACAGAATGGCTGGATGCATTCACAATTCCACCAACAATGTATCAATGCCCCAGTTTCCCCACATCCCCTCCAACATTCTGCATTATCATTTCCTATCATCTTAGCCAATGAATATTGGCATAAAACTGGGACACCGTTTGTGGCAGCCCTCTTTGTAGTGGCAAAAAACTGGAAACTGAGTGGATGCCCATCAATTAAAGAATGGCTGAATAAATTGTGGCATATGAATGTTATGGAATATTATTCTTCTGTAAGAAATATAAGAAATAAGAGTCAAGATGGCGGAGAAGGAACATGCAATTTTCTAAGCTCTCTCATGCCTCACTATCAACTATTTAATTCAGCCTCAAAAATAGCACTAGACTGGTAAAACTCATGAAAATGTATAACAATTTTATCAGCAGAAGATAATCTGGAATATCATCAGAAAAGGTTTTTCCTGAGGGGCAAGAAAAGACCAGCACAGGCAGTGATAGAAATAGAGGGTAGCATATTGTGCAGATTGGGCTGGGGAGGCCTCTGGGGTTAAAAAAGTTACAGAGACAGACAACTCTGGCATAGGCTGATGTGCTCTGTTTGCAAAACAGCATATCAGCAGAGAAATCAAAGCCACTCTAAAAAAATGCCAGAACCTAACAGGATCTGGCTATACCCACCCAAACCCAGAAATGACTCAGCACAGATCACAGCACAGCTGTGCAGCCACATTCTGCAGTATGTGGCTTTTCCTTGGGGCCATTACAAACCTGCATGGCAAGGGGGTACAGCCCAGGGCTGCCTCTAATCTGCACAATGTGGGGCTCAGCCTGAGGCAGCAGAACTTCTGCAGAAGCGACTCTGCTTCCTGGGGCAGAAACACTTCTGGTCTGAGCACTGAGGCTTTTCGCTGGTCAGCTGCTAATATCCACAGCCCCACAATGGGCTTTGAAACAGAGCAATTCAATAAATGTGAACATTTGAACAGTCACATGCAGAGTAGAAAATCAACTCAATCATTTCATAAAAGTGACCTTACCCAGTCACTCTCTAGGAAAGCAGGATAGTATTTCTTGATGTTTCCCTTTCTTATTTTATCGGGCCCTATGATTTCAACAATGAGATAGGCTGTGGTTGTAGAAACTGCCTTCATGGGAAAGGGACCTGTATGTGGCGAAATGTTTGTGGCAGCTCTTTTTGTAATGGCTAGAAACTGGAAGATGAATGGATGTCCATCAATTGGAGAATGGTTGGGTAAATTATGGTATGTGAAGGTTATGGAATATTATTGTTTTGTAAGAAATGACCAACAGGAGGAATATAGAGAGGCTTGGAGAGACTTACATCAACTGATGCTGAGTGAAATGAGAAGAACTAGGGGATCATTATAAACTTCAACAATGATACTGTATGAGGAAGTATTCTGATGGAAGTGGATATCTTCAACATAGAGAAGAGCTAATCCAATTCCAATTGATCAATGATGGACAGAATCGCTACACCCAGAAAAGGGACACTGGGAAATGAGTGTAAACTGTGAGCAATTTTTTTTTGTTTTTCTTCCAAGATTATTTTTACCTTCCGAATCCAATTCTTCCTTTGCAACAACAACAACAACAAAATTCAGTTCTGCACATATATGTTGTACCTAGGATATACTATAACATATTTAATATGTATGGGAATGCCTGCCATCTAGGGGAGGGGGTGGGGGTGGAGGGAAGGAGGGGAAAAATTCGGAACAGAAATGAGTACAAGGGATAATGTTGTAAAAAAAAATACCTATGCATATGAACTGTCAAAAATTTTTATAGAATTAATAAGAAAATGAAAAAAAATAATGAATGGGTAAAAGGAAAAAAAAAAAGAAACTGCCTTCATATTTGGTAATTATTGGTAAGGAGGCTGTCCTACAATGAGAAACAATATTGGAATCAGAAGACTGAGGATCAAATTCTGCTTCCATCACTGCATCGATTATAAGATATTATTATGATAACATCTGGGCAAATTATTAAACATTTGGAGTATTTTAGATTCCCAACCTATAAAATCAGAGATTTAAGTTACATTACTCCTAAATCTGGATGGCCTTTCAACTCCAAATCTACAATTCTGTATGTAATTTAAAATCTAGCATACTGATTCACTAGGGACCATTTGAAGAAGAGAACAAAAGCTGTTGACTTAAACCCATCCCTGTTTTACCTGCTCTTGCAATTTGTCCCGGTTTGATTCAGGGAATCTAAGTACTGAGTAAGGGAAATAGACATTCTTGGAATGATTGGCTAATCCAGGTACAATTCCATTTTTTTAAACTTTTGGTTTTCTGTCACCTTCAAGTGCTTCTCTTCTGATACAAGTGATCTGGATTCATTCAAGATTTAATCAAATCTCACCATTAGCAAGAAAACTTTCCTGGTCACTCTTATAACTAGTGCCTTCTCTTTAATATAAGGAAAATTTATCTTGAAATTTCTGAGCTAATTCTTGAATTTGTGGATGAGCAAAGGATATGAACAGACAATTTTAGATAAAGAAATTAAATCCATTTCTAGTCATATGAATAAATGCTTTAAATAACTATTAATTAGAGAAATGCAAATTAAGACAACTCTAAGCTATCCCTCTCAGATTGGTTAAGATGGCAGAAAAACTAATGATAAATGATGAAGTTGCTATGGGAAAAATGAAACACTAATACATTGTTGGTGTTGTAAACTGATCCAACCATTCTGGAGAACAATTTGAAACTATGCCCAAAGGGCTATCAAATTGGTGTATTCTCTTTGATCCATCAGTATACTATATTGAGTCTGTATCCCAACAATAGCAATAAATAGGGAAAATGACCCATATGTTCAAAAATATTGATAGCAGTGGCAAAGAAACAGGGTGGATACCCATCAGTTGGAGAATAGTTAAATAAGAAACTATCATCAGGATAATTTTAAAATCCCTGGAGATACTTACATCAACTAATGCTAAGTAAAGTGAATAGAACCAAGAAAACATTGTACAGAGCAACAACAAGGTTAAGTAATGATCAACTGTGATGGATTTTGTTTGTTTCAACAATGAGGTGATTCAGGCCAACTCCAATAGACCTGTGATGGTCTATTGCCATCTGCATCCAGAAAGAATAAGGACTGAATGTATATCATAACAGCATTTTCACCTTTTTTTGTTTTTGTGAGCTTGTTTTTTCTCATTTTTTTTCCTTTTTGATCTGATTTTTCTTGTACATTGTTCTATTTTCCTCTTGTAATCTTGTAAATTGTAAATTCATATGATCAGACCTACTGTAAACATAGAAACATATATAAGAATTGATTTATTGCTGACTAGAGAGTGGGGGGAAGGGAGGAAGAAAAATATGGAACAGAAGGTTTTACAAGGGTGAATGTTGAAAACTATCTTTGCATGTTTTTTTTTTAAATAAAAAGCTGTTATTAAAAATATCTGAGACTAGATTTGAATTCAGATCTTACTATTTTCAAATTTAGCACTTTATTACCTCATTATCCTCATGTCTCTAGTACACAGCCTGTAGATACTAGATTTTATTGTACTGGGTTATGATGGCTCTCATTTGGATTGGCAATGTATTGCTGTACTATAACTTCTATACACTTTGTAGCCGTCTTCTTATGTAAGCCTCATTTGATTTTAAAATAAAGAACTGAATTGCATCAGACATTGCATGTGATGACTACCAATTCAGACTCCACTATCAAAATCATTATTTTTAAGGCTATGTTTCACACACCTAAGTATATGTGTCTTTGTGTGTGTTTGTGTGTGTATGTATGTACATATATAGACTGATATATTGATAAACTATTCCCATGCGTACATAATGTATATCTTGAGTATATCTATATATTTATAAGCACACATATCATTTACATTCAATATATGAAATATTTTAAAGGAGTATTGAATTTGAATTATTATTTCAGCAATTAAATAGATCTTGAATACATTCTTTCTCATTCCTTGGTTAATTAAGTACCTCTCTTTCATTTTCAGTAAGGCTCCTTAATTTCTTCCTGAACTCTCCCAGGGCAGACAAATGATATCTCATATTTATAATTAAATTTCAAACAATTTCACTGATCTAGTTAACATACATGTCCTGAAAAATTCAAAAAAGAATATTTTATTTCAGGGATTTTAGCCATATGAGAGCCTCATAGTATAATCTGACTTTTGCAGGAAAAGGGATTATGTCCCTAATTGAAAAATTTTCTCCTCCTTCCTTCTCTGGTTCCATTTCTAATTTACCCCATATTATCTGACGATTAAGCCATTTTGCCTAATGTAGGCATCTTTGTGTTGGCTTCTGCTATATCTCAGTTATCATTTCTTCGACCCTCTTCCTCCCCAACAGGAAAGTTAAGTGATGTAGTAGAAATAGTAGATCTAAAGTCAAAAAGGTCTAAATTCAAATTCTGATTCAGGCATTTAGAATGTGTTTAAATTTGCTTCTTTAAAATGTAAATGTAAAAACTGAGTTAGCTAGGGCAAAACCAAACAAAAAGAAGCATTATTTAACCTAATTTCTAGTCCTGATCTAAGGCTAAGGTGAGCTATATATAATCTTGGAAAAGTATGTTCAAATTTTTGTGTACCCTTTTCTCCACTTCTGCATTGCTCAAGGGGTAATAAGTCTGATTCCCATGTGATAGATTTTGTTTGTAATGTTTAGATTTTAAAATGATTATGAAAGATTTTAGTCTTTTAAAGATATCACACTTTTTGCTTACTATATAAATCAGGGAAATGTTACTAAAATTACTAAAATGTCTATGATGAACATTAACTATTGATTTTAAACAGAAAGGATTATGAAATTTTGACCTTTTTATTCAGTTACAAATGCACTTCAGTATTCATTGTTTCCCTTGAAAGAGAATTTGACCTCTTGCCAATGAAGAGGTGGAAGTAGGTGAATTTTAAAATCCTCACAAGGGAGGTTCTCTATGGGCTGAAATCTGCTTTTTATCTGAACTTGGAGCATTCTATATTAGTCATTGATCTTTATGGTCCTAGAGCTCTGTTCTTCACTTTCTGAAACCAGCTTTTGATCTGTTGGAGATTAAGGCCTTTGGCATTACTCTCCCAACATTTAGAATTCTCTGTTTTATGCATCCGGAGTTGTTTCTGTCTTAAACTATTTTAAAAGGAAGGTCAAAAGTTTTCCTTTTAGTTAAGGATGAATTTGCTTTGCTAAGTTTCTTATATTTCTTTTCCTGCTGAGGGAAGGCATTTTCCTGTCCAAAGCAGCTACACTGTATGGACAATGTAGAGCTTACAATATACAGGGTCATTCTACTCACTCCACATCTGACCCATGCTATTCCAAAAGTAGCAAGGGAGAGAATGATAGGGAACACAGAAAGACAGAAAATATATATTCTAAGAAATTGTATTGTGCTATTTCCTTATGGTTTCTGCTTCTTTTCTTTTTTTTCTCTCCCCAAGACTGAATCTCTGAATTAGTGTTTATGCAGATAATCTATGTGTTCTTGTTCTTGGTGCTATTGGTAAATGGACAATGCCCTATGGAGCTGAATAGTAAATTATCCCCCATGCAGTGTGTTTGTATTTGTGTGTCTGTAGTGACTAGAACATAAATTGTCCCTTAAATTACTGGAAGAATATTAAAAATTCTTTTAAACTTGGGAAAGTTGTAACAAATTCCACCTTCTATTGCCCTCAAGACACAGACACACACACATGCACACACACACACACACACACACACACACACACACACACACACACACACACACTTACTGGTAGAGACAAATAAGTGATAACAATTATCTTCTTTGATATTTGTTTTTAATTAAATTAAACAAATATTTTTGATTACCTACTATGTAAAATGTGTGCTTTCAAAGTAATGTCAAACAAATGGAAGAAATATCAAATAAAATATAAGCTGATGAGCGAAGAGACTCATTTATTGTGTACTATAATAAAAAAAAAAAACTAGTATTTTGTTGGCCAAGCAGTTTTTAAAATATTGAGAACTAAAAATAAAACAGCAACTCACAAAATAAATAAGAATAATTCAGACCATGTTGTGCAATAAACTGCTTTGCTATCATATAATAAATAAGTCTTTGAACTGAAATTTACAGGTAACATATATATTAGAAAACATTTTTTCTTCATTGATGGGATTCCATTCATAAAATCTCAAAATTATGAGCAAATATATACACATATATGTGGTTATATGTGTACACATGAGGTATGTATGTGTGTGTGTATTTGTGTGTCTGTATTATGTGTGTATGCTTTCCCTCCCTTTCCCCATCTGGAAGAATGACTAAATGAAATTAGTTATGAAAAAGAACACCTTTGTTCATATTGTACTTCCAAATGAAAGTTGTTTTTTTTTTTTTCCTTGATTTCAAACATTCTCTTTCTCCTTTGATTTTGTACAGTACTATAGTCCAGATATCCGTGTAAAACTTTCTCTCTCCTGCCAAATTACAATATTTCCAGGAAATGAATTTACTAATATTTGGCTTACATGTACAGACAACCATAGCAGAAATAAACTTAATGTTGAAAACTGCTTCCCATTTCATGGGAGCAAACGATCATGCAGACTAGAACCCGGATTGTAGGAAATTTCTTGCTATGTGGAAGAAATTGCGCCTTGTGAGTACAAAGCAAATGTCTCAGCCATGCCAAATAATTCCTTAGATTCCATTGGTACTGGAGACCAGAATTAGGATTACATATTAACCAACTCTATTCTCCAAGAGTTCTGTCTTGAACAGAAAAACATAGTAGAGATCACTAAAGGAACTCTGTGGCTTTCCAGGTGGGAAGGGATCTCCTTATGTCAGATTATTTAAGCATAAATACTAAAATTGAGATTAAGTGACCTGGTTATATGAAGGCAATGCATTCATACTATATGGCCTTTCATTCAGAATAATCCCTTGAGCAATTTAAATGACATGATAAAATCAATCAAGCAATCAGAACAAACCCAGGAACTATGTGAACCCTATTACAAATACTTCTCACACAAAGTCAGACCCAAACAATCAAAATAATATTTATTGCTCATTAGTAGGCTGATAAAATATAAGAAAAATGACAATTCTACCTAAATTAATTTTCTTGTTCAGTTTCAATGCACATGATACAAAAAATCATAGCAAAAGTCATTTGGAAACACAAAAATTGGATGGATCAGTGCAATAGGTTAGGTATATAATATATTATAGTAAAAAAAAATAGTAATTTTAATGTTTGATAGACCCAAGTTCTGAGCTTTGGAAACAAGAACTTGTTATTTAACCAAAGGAAAAAAAATGCTGGGAAAACTGAAAATCAGTTTGGCAGAAACTAAGTATAGACTTACATCTTATACTATATTGGAAGATAAAGTCAAAATGTATGCATGATTTAGACATAAATGATAATAACATAAGCATATTAGGGAAGCATGGGATAGTTTATCTGGCAGATCTATGGAGAAGAGAAAAATTTATGACCAAGCAAGAATAGAGAGCATTACCAGATATAAGATGGATAATTTTGATTATATTAAATTAAAGTTTGCACCCAAAAAAAATAAATTAGAAGGAAAGAAGCATGCTGAGGAGGATTTTTCCAGCAAATATCTCTGATAAAGTCCTTATTTTTCATATATTTAGGACAATTAGTCAAATTATTATAAGAATGAGTGATTCTCTAATTAATAAATTATCAAAGAATATGAACAGTTTTCAAATGAAAATAATCAAAGCTATCTATAGACATATGAAAATATGCTTTAAACACTACTATTAGAGAAATGCAAATAAAAACAATTCTGAGGTATGACCTCATATCTATCAGATTAGTTAATATGACAAAGAAAGAAAATGATAAAAGAGTGCATGTAGGATAATTGGTACACTAATGCAATTTTGGTGGAGTTGTGCACTGATTCAACAATTCAGGAGAGAAATTTGGAATTATGTCCAAAAGACTCTAAAACTGTGCATACCTTTTGACTGAGTAAAGTCACTATTAGGTCTGTATCCAAAGAGATTTTTAAAAATTGAAAAGGACCTATTTATACAAGAATCTTTATAACAGCTTTTTTTTGTAGTGTCAAAGAATTGGAAATTGAAAAGATGTCCATCAAACAGTAAATGACTAAATAAATTCTTGTATATAATCTATAATGAAATAGTATTGTATTTTTAAAAAAGAAAAGCAGAATATTTTTAAGAAAACTTATATGTAATAATTCAAAATAAAGTAAACAGAACCAAGAACATTGTACATAATAAGGGTAATTATATTTGATGGTCAAGTGTAAATAAATGACTTAGCTAATCTCAGAAGTACAATGATCCAAAGCAATTCCAAAGAACTCATTATGAAAAATGCTCTCCATCTCCAGAAAAGGAATTAATGAATTCTGAATACATATTAAAGCATAACATTTTCACTTCATTTTTAATAATGTTATAGGTTTTTTTTTATTTTTTTCTACAACATAACTAAAATGGAAATATGTTTTTCATGCACACGTAAAATCCATGTAAAATTGTTTACCATCTCAGGAGTGTAGAGAGTAGAGAGGGAGGAAAATAATTTAAAATTCAAAAATTTTAAAACAAATGTTAAAATTATTTTATATGTAAGTGGGAAAATAAAATATTCAAAAAGAGAAATCTGTATTGAATTACTTGTATATGTGTGTTTTGTTTTTGAAAATCTTATGTTAATTTGATGAATATAGCAAAACTTGAAAGAGGATGGACTTCAAGAAGGTATTCCTATGTAGTCTACCAGGAAAATGTTAATATCTTGAACCCTAATAGTGCCTCCTTTCAAATATCTGTAATACATAGAAAATTTGTTCCCCTGGCCCTTAAAACAAAGAATAGGTACTAGGTCTTTTATGAAAATGTGATCATTTATGAAACATATCATGGAAATGATCTTTGTGAAGCTTTGGATTTAGAAGAATGTCTATGGAAGATATGTTCCTGTGATTTGGGAAAACCATTGTCTCCTTTCTTACTTTGATGCTTTAAAAAATCTTTCCATGAATGGAAAAAAAATAGATATTTAGTGAATTTCCATACTTTCAGGATTTTGTTGCAAAAAAACAGAAATGTTTACATATAAGACACAATGAGAAATATAAGATAACCATTAAAGATTAATTCCATCACAGTACAACTTTATGCAGAGGCATATGAATATGTGTTTGTGAGACCATTGGTATCTGTATGTATGTATGTATGTATGTATGTATGTATGTATATACATGGATGTACACATGTGTTTATGTGTATATTTGTTTGTGTATTTATGTATATATAAATATATTCCTGCTCAACCATAGCCTGCTAGGGGGAGGTGTGGGAGGAGGAAAGAGAAGGAAAAAAAAAAGAATAAAATAAAAAGTACCCAGCAGAGAACAAACAAAACCTACAAGGAAGAAAAGATGGATAATACTGAATATAATGTTTTCTATTCTTATATATGCTTTTTTGAAATGGAAATTTATTGCTTCACTTTTTTTAATACTCTCTAATATTCTGCTGTGCACATAACAATTTTTCTCTTTTCCTTTTTTATTTTTTATTTAAATTTTAAACAAACAAATATATTTAAAAAGTAAAAAAGATAAGAAAACCTTACATTTTAAAGACAACGTTTGTCATTGAGGTTATGTATGGGATCCTACATGGCTATACTAGATAACCTTAAAGTTACTTTACATCACCAGAGGTTATGATTTACCTAATTTATTATGATAGAAATAAACACTTACTTAACAAAAATATCTACCTCACTAGTCAGAAAGATTCAATATAGTCTATGCAGTCCATAAACTTTGAATTATGCGTTTGTGTTCCTCCTTGGGAGAACTTAAAAAAAAAATTAAACAAGAGAATGACCATTTAACAGCATAGAAAAGTAAGGGAGAAAGACTTCATTTGATTTATGCACATGACACTTCTTTAAACAGAATATTCATGAACAAGTAAGATAGACTAAATTGGTGACAATTTATATTCTGTATACGGAAATTGTATAAAATATATCTGGTTACTGCTTACCAGGTTTTAGGGAAAATATTAATCAGGTGACTATACATTTTGAAATATACACACAAGTATATTTAATAGGAATTTAATAATTTTGAAAGCATTTAAATTGTTTTCATTAATAAAAAAATTGGCAAACTCACTTGAATTTGCTCTTAAACTCTGGGAAAAGTAGGTTTCATATTTTGCTTTTGATAGTTGCTAATTGTGCAACCTGAGGAAGCTCCTTATCCTCTCTGAATTTCAACTTCCTCATCTAGAAAATGGGGATAATAATAGTTACAGTATCTGCAGCTTTATAAAATTGTTAGAAAGTTCAAATGGAATGTTGCATATACAACTGTGTAGGGGTAATAGAGTTGCATAACAGAATAGTGTGTCAGCAGTTTCCTATTCTCTTTCTTACTAATTTGCCAGTCAGTCCCTTTATCATCTCCAGGCTGAGAGTTCCAGAAGCTGTTGTTACACCTGTGTCAGCCATGTCCAAGGCCCATCTCTAGTGGTATCAAAGTGGGCCAGCCACACACCAGGTATCACAAACCTCTCCTGACTTTTTAAATTGTCTTGGGTAGGAAAAATTTCTCACCATGACTTCATTTTTTGTTGGCTCTGCTATTCCAGAGTTCAACAGGAGGCATTATTTTAAGTTGTTTTGAAGGAGATGTTTACAATATATTTTGCCAAACATTATCAAAGATTGGAACATAATTAGAGCTTTAGAGAGTCCTACTTTGCCTTGGAATGTTTCCATTGTCACACATGCATACACTGTAATGTGTTCACTCTAGAACTTTTAGTGTCCCAAATGATGTCAAGTGGAGCTGAAGGAGGGGCCGATATCTTTACCACCTCCTATATCCTTGACATCTTCCTCTCGTTTCCTTACCACATGAAATATGTAATCCTATATTTACTGTATAAATAACATATCCCCTTTTTCCTCCTGTTTTGAGGGAAAAGAAGTTAAGATAGGGGAGTCTTTTATTTTACTTATTAGTCACAGCATCAGGCAGGTGGCAATTCAAGCAAACAGTTAAATGTTTACTGTCCTCTTGTTGCCCATCAATTTATTTCCTTTGATTAGAAAGAAAAACAAGTGGCACTTAAAACTCTAGACTTCTGTGGTTAATAAGAAATGACAGCAGCATAAAGAATTAGGAAAAGGGAAAGTATTTTTTTACTCTTTTGGAAACTCTTTGATTCCCTTTAGAAAAATCTGAGATGAAAAAAAAAAAGGAAATTAAGATTTATGTTTTTTTTTTCCTTTAAAGATGTGAGAGACTAGATTCCTTAGTGTGATGAATGTCTCTTTGGATAACTATAGGAGAGATACACTAATAAAATAAAATAAAAAAGTTCTATAGGTCAGTAAGGAAAACTATTGAGCTCATCTACCCAACACAAGAATTATTGATTTCAGGAAATTCATCCCAAGAGAAAGAAATTCTTTTCTCATCCACAAATGCTCAGAACTGAATATAGTTACATATGCACATGTATCAATCCTATTAAATTATAAACTTATAGTAGGTACTTAGTAAATACCGGAGATACCTTAATATAATGAAATAGGTACAGTACTTTATATAAGAGGGGTTATGATTTTCTATTCTTTTACTTACTTGATGTGACTTAGAACAAAGTGCAGAATTTCTCTGAGCTTTGTTTTTTTCTTCTTTTAACCCAGCATAATTATATTTTTCCCTTATTACTTTATAAGCTTTTTGTGAAGTTCTAATGGGAAAATATATGTTAAAGAGTTATGTAATACAGAAGTGCTTTTTAAAGAATAAGCTATTATTTACTTAATGTTATAATTATCTAAACCCAAAGCACATGATTATTAAGTTTTCCAGCTTTTTGTATTCCCATTGTATTTAGTTAAAGTAGTCAGATTTTCCTTTTGTTTATAGCATACCATTCTACATGATCATTATAACCAGTGTGATGAATGACTTTGAACTACCAGATATGTGAATTTCATGTCTATTTTGTTTCCTTCAGAAATAACATGAAAATAGCTCAATGGAGACAATCCTTAGATTCAAGCTTGAAAAATGTTTCAATTTAAGCTGTGTGGTTAATAACCTACCCTTTGGAATATTTTGTTTAGGTGAGCAATTTTCTGATAGAGTTAGAAATGATTTTAAGGGAAAAAAGGAAGGGTGTCATTCATCTTTAATGTGTCCTAGTTACCTGTAATGGTGACATTTTGCCCATGCTATTAGTTCAGAAGTTGAGTATTAATGGACAGATTACATATGAAAAATCAACACCATTTAGTCTCCCAGACAACAGTTAGATCAGACCAATGGCTCTGTATACCTTCAGTTTGATGGGCAGTCTAATAATTCTTCTCTTTTACTCTTTCCTTCAAAATCTTCAAAAACCCTGAGCTAGCTCTGGAAATGGGTATACCAACCTTACAATCTATATGCACACTCCTAGAAAATATGCCACCAATATAAGTGAACATATCCATGGCTTTCAAATTTTCTCAATTTTCTATAACTGATGTATCCATATATGGACAATATGTTGCTGAGTATGGACAAATCTCAGTTTTCTTGATGTTAACTATTAGAACAAATCTATCACAAGAAACAGAGAATTGATCCATACTTTGTTGCGCCTCAGCCTCAGAGACTGTATTAAGTATATAATTGTTTATAAATAAAATGTCAAACACTTATTCTCTTTCCACTTTAGTCTTGACTTATAGACTTTTAAAGATTAATAATTTACCAATAATAGGGTAGATGATAATAATGCCATTTTTGTCTTTATTGAAGGCTTCTAACAATATCACTCAAAAATATCATACTAAAAAGCAAAAGAGCAAGCATATAGCCCTGTTTCACTCCTATAACTGGGAAAATATTGTCTCTTATCCAGAACCTGTGCAAACACGCTATAATGAAACTCACATAAAATACTGATGAACTTCTTCTTTTTTTTTTTTTTTTTTGATTTAGTATACATTTCTTTTTTTTTTTTTTAATTCATTTTTCCAAATTATCCCCTCCCTCCCTCCCTCCACTCCCTCCCCGCGATGACAGGTAATCCCATACATTTTACATGTGTTACAAAATAACCTAGATACAATATGTGTGTAAATACCATTTTTCTTGTTGCACATTAAGTATTAGCTTCTGAAGGTATAAGTTACCTGGGTAGATAGACAGTAGTTCTAACAATTTACATTCACTTCCCAGTGTTCCTTCTCTGGGTGTAGTTATTTCTGTCCATCATTGATCAACTGGAAGTGAGTTGGATCTTCTTTATGTTGAAGATTTCCACTTCCATCAGAATATATCCTCATACAGTATTGTTGTTGAAGTGTATAGTGATCTTCTGGTTCTGCTCATTTCACTCAGCAACAGTTGATGTAAGTCTCTCCAAGCCTCTCTATATTCCTCCTGCTGGTCATTTCTTACAGAGCAATAATATTCCATAACCTTCATATACCATAATTTACCCACCCATTCTCCAATTGATCGGCATCCATTCAACTTCCAGTTTCTAGCTACAACAAAAAGAGCTGCCACAAACATTTTGGCACACACAGGTCCCTTTCCGCTCTTTAGTATTTCTTTGGGATATAATCCCAATAACAGCAATGCTGGGTCAAAGGGTATGCACAGTTTGACAACTTTTTGGGCATAGTTCCAAATTGCTCTCCAGAATGGCTGGATTCTTTCGCAACTCCACCAGCAATGTATTAGTGTCCCAGTTTCCCCACATCCCCTCCAACATTCATCATTATTTGTTCCTGTCATCTTAGCCAATCTGACAGGTGGGTAGTGGTATCTCAGAGTGGTCTTAATTTGCATTTCTCTGATCAGTAGTGATTTGGAACACTCTTTCATATGAGTGGAAATAGTTTCAATTTCATCATCTGAGAATTGTCTGTTCATATCCTTTGACCATTTATCAATTAGAGAATGGTTTCATTTCTTATAAATTATGGTCAGTTCTCTATATATTTTGGAAATGAGGCCTTTATCAGAACCTTTAACTGTAAAAATATTTTCCCAATTTGTTACTTCCATTCTAATCTTGTTTGCATTAATTTTGTTTCTACAAAATCTGTTTAATTTGATGTCATCAAAATCTTCTATTTTGTGATCAATAATGATATCTAGTTCTCCTCTGGTCATAAATTCCTTCCTCCTCCACAGGTCTGAGAGGTAGACTATTCTCTGTTCCTCTAATCTATTTATTATCTCATTCTTTATGCCTAAATCATGGACCCATTTTGATCTTATCTTGGTATATGGTGTTAAGTGTGGATCCATATCTAATTTCTGCCATACTAATTTCCAGTTTTCCCAACAGTTTTTTCCGAATAATGAATTTTTGTCCCTAATGTTGGTATCTTTGAGTTTGTCAAAGATTTGATTGCTATAGATGTACCCTTTTTTGTCCTTTGTATCTAATCTGTTCCACTGATCTACCGTTCTATTTCTTAGCCAATAACAAATGGTTTTGGTGACTGCTGCTATATAATATAGCTTTAGAACTGATGAACTTCTTAAGGCAACTAAGTTTTGCCACGATTTTCCACAAACCCTCATGATCTACAGGATCAAAGACCTTGGTCAGATCAGTGAATATTGTATACAGAGCTCTGTTCTGTTCCTAATATTTTTTCCTCCACTTGCTGATAAACACATACAATATCAACAATTCCATGGCCCTTTCTAAAGTCACACTGACTTTCAGGTAAGTGACCATCTCCGAGGTGAAGGAAGACTATTAATAGCACAGTCCATTAAGGAAGACTACGGAAATAATTTGGCCAGGAATGACTAAGAGAATATCCCCCTGATTTTCACAAGACAACCTATTTCATTTTTATTTATAAATATGGACAAGGGAGGCATCATTGAACTTCTGTGGCATAACTTTTCTTGTCATATTACCTCAACAATTTCCATCAGCTTTTGTATGAGTAGTGGACACCTGATATGTAAATCTCAGTTGGAATAATTTTAGAAAAAGAATCTAATAGCACTCACAGTCTCTACTTCAGTTGAAGTCTGGCAAGAGAGGGAATGGCTTCAATCTTAGGTTTATGTTCAATAATTTCAGCATTGATTGAGCTGTTGAGAACACTATGGAAGTGTTCAACCCATCTATCTAGCATCACATCCACATCATTAATTAATGGTTTCATCAGGACTGAGTAAGTGAAAAGCACCATAGATCGTTGGCCCACAAAAAAGCCTTCAAAGCATAAAAAAGTACTTTAGATTTTTAGTATCTGAGTAAAAGTGACCTTCATCTTCCTTTTTTACTGAGCTAAGCATCCTGCCTCTCTCTAAGCTTCACGTAAATTTAATTGTGAATGGAGGTATATGTTGTCTTCTTAGAATTAGATTAATTATCCTTATGGTAAATCCTGTGGACTTTTTCTTATTATTGTTTTTCTTTGTTTGTTTAGCAACTTCTGTATTTTCCCATTATTTTGTGAAGCCAATCAATATTTGCAACTGTTATGGTCCAGATAAATAAATGTGATGCTGTACCAAATCTCTGAAAGCTTTCCACTCCTTTTCTGCTCTGCTGTTGCCAACCTAATGTTCCTTCCAAATTAGCAACTGCTCATGATCAAAAAAATTCTCTAATCTACTGACATTAAGTTTCTGGTAGACTTCTTATATTGTTAAATGAGTTATGTTTATCTTTCATAGGATAAGTGTATGGTACATCCATCATTCTGTACACACATCACTTTCATTACTCTCACATCCCATCTTTCCCTTCTCTTTAAAATTACATAGTCTATTAAATGTGATTGTTTGTTGCCAAGGTACATCCATAAAATTTAGCACATTGGAAACATAATTTTTTAAAGTCACTGAAAACTAAAGAATCTAATTCTTGAGAAAGAGTGAATGAAAAACAAATCATAGAAACAATAATTTAAATTAAGAAAATGATAACAATAAGACAACAGGAATATATAACATACATACATATATATATATATATATATATATATATATATATAAAATGAATGTATTGAAATTGGTACTTAAAGGATTTTTTTTGTTATCACTAAATGCTTACAGAAATAAAATAGAGAAAGAGAAAATCAATTAATAGGCAAGCAATTAAGAAAAATACAAACAGAAAAAAAAAATTAGGAGAAATAATCCCATCAAATTATTTTTGGAAACAAATAATGTGTGTGATCCCTAAACTTGACAGAGAAAAAAACAGAGAAAGGAAACTCTACACTAATGTGCTCGAAGAATATTGATGCAAAAAAAAAAATACTAGCAAGAAGATTACAACAATATATTACAAAGATAAAAAAGAGATTTCTATAAGAAATACAGGGCTGATTAAATAGTAGGAAAATTATCAGAATAATTGACTATCAATAAAAAATTATGATAATATCAATAGATAAAGAAAAAGTTTTAGATAAGCAATAACACTAAGAAGCAAAGGAATAAATGAAGTATTTTTAAAAATGAGAAGAATTATCTATCTAAAACTAAAGGTAAGAAATACCTATAATAAAGATGTTTGAAATCTTATAAATAAGAATAGGAGTGAAGTAAGGATGTTCCTTGTCCCAACTATTATTCACTATTATACTAAAATTAGTAGCTGTAGGGGATGGAACAAATGGAACAGAGTCAAGATGGTAGAGAGAAAGAAGGAACTCATCTGAGCTCTCCCCCAAACCCCTGCAAAGACCTTTAATAATGCCCTACAACAAATCTTGTAGTGTCCGAATCCAGAAAAGAATGGGGTAAAACAATTTTCTAGGCCAAGAAAACTTAAAAGTATGACAGATATGATTTTATACTTGGGCGAAAGTGAACCAGAGTACAAAGCACACTTCTCCAGTGCAGATCAGACCTTAGCTAAATAGGACCAGGTTTTGGGAGTGACTGAAACAGGAAAGGCACAGGCTTCTTTTGCAATTCTCAGCCCATAGCTGGTAAAGGAATTAAACAACTAGTCAGAAGGAAATTAAAGGGAATCTCTTTGCAGGTGCTGGTAGTGGGAATCTGTTGCTTTTCCATCCAGGTTGCAGTCCTTTGTGTGTGTCGCTAAAGTACCAGGGTAAGGAGGAGCACTACCACATCAGAGCATGTGGTCACAATCAAACAGGGACCTTCATCACTGATCCAGGGCAGAAAAGAGTGCTTGTGGTCATTACAGAGCAGACACAGTCCAAGTGACTGGTAGACACAGCTCTGCTTACCTCATACCACCTTAGAAAAACTCAAAATTTATGGTCTTAAAAACATATCCAAAAAGAGATGCACAAAATCCTTGAAGTTTGAACAATACATCCTCCACCATAGAAGAATGCTACTTTAATAATGAGTTAAAATTCAAAAAACTAATTAGGAACTAAGCAAACAACATTAAAAATCTGTTCATAGAAAGTTATTATGGTGAGACAGGGAAAATGAAAACAGCATAGAATGCAGCAAAGTCAAAATTCCTCTAAAGAAAAGAAAAAACAAATCAGTAGTTTGATAAAGGGAGCATAAAAATTACTGAAGAAAATATTTTTTTTAAAAACCAGACAAGGCCAAATGGTAAAGGACGTAAAAATTCTAATGAGGCAAAAATTCCTTAAAAAGCAGAATTGGGCAAATGGAAACACACACACAAACACAAACACAGAGACTGACAGGCACACACAGACACAGACATACACACAAATTCAATAAGGAGAAGAACTCCTTAAAAAGTAGAGTAGGTCAAATGGGAAAAAAAATTTTAAATTCACTGAAGAAAAAAAATTCATTAAAAATTAGAACTCAACAAGTGGAAAAAGAGAAACAAAACCTCATTGAAAAAAAATAGTACTTAAAAAGTAGAAATGAGCAAGTGGAAGCTAGCAACTCTATGAGACATTGAGAAACAATTAAACAAAAACCGAAAATTGAAAAGGACACTGTGAAATATCTTATTAGAAAAAAAAAAAAAAAAAAAAAAAAAAAAAAAAAACAACTGACCTGGAAAATAAATCTAAGACAGATAATCTAAAATTACTAAACTTCCTGAAACTTATGATTTAAAAAAAAACAACGCATCATATTTCAAGAAATCATCAAGGAAAACTGGCTTAATATTCTAGAATCAGAGTACAAAATACAAATTGAAAGAATCCAAAAATTAACTACTAAAAGTGGTACCAAACTGAAAACTCCTAGAAATATTATAGTCCTATTCAAGAACTCAAGTTTTAGAGTCCTGGAGAAAATATTTCAAGCCAGCAGAAAGAAACATTTTGAGTAATATCGAGCCACAGTTAATATAACACAAGACTGAGCAGTTTCTATATTAAAGGATTAAAGGACTAGGAATATGATATTCCAGGAAGCAAGAAGCTAGGAATACAATCAAAATAAGTGAAATAGAAAGCTTTCAAGCATTTACATATGCATAGATGATGATGATGATGATGATGATGATGATGACAAAAACATATGCATGGATATTTTTCAACATTGACCCTTGCAAAACCTTGTGTACCAAAATCACAATCAAGCAAAAGAAAAACAAATATATATGAGAAAGAAAAACAAATGAGAAAGAAAATAAATTGCAAGCAAACAATAACAAAAATATAAAAATGTTATGCTATGATCCATATTCAGTTTCCACAGTACTCTCTCTCAATATAGATGGCTCTCTTCATCACAAGATCATTGGAACTGGCCTGAATCATCTCAGTAAAAAAGAGCTAGGTCCATCAGAATTAATCACCATAGAATCTTGTTGTTCTCATGTACAAGGATCCTCCTGATTGTGCTCATTTTGCTTAATGTCAGTTGATGTAAGTCTCTCCAAGACCCTGTAAAATCATGCTGCTGATCATTTTTATAGAATAATAATATTCCATAACATTCATATACCATAACTTATTCATCCATTCCCTAATTGATGGGCATCCACTTAGTTTCCAATTTCTGGCCACTACAAAGAGGGCTGCCACAAACATTATTGCACACATAGGTCCCTTTCCCTTCTTTAAATATTTTTGGGATATAATCCCAGTAGTAACACTGCTGGATCAAAGGATATGCACAGTTTGATAACTTTTTGAGCATAGTTCCAAATTACTCTCCAGAATGGCTAGATGTATTCACAATTCCACCAACAATGTATCAGTGTCCCAGTTTTCCCACATCCCCTCTAACATTCTGCATTCTTTCCCTGTCATTCTAGCCACTCTGACAGGTGTATAGTGGTATCTCAGAATTGTCTTAATTTGCATTTCTCTGATTAATAATGACTTGGAGCATCTTTTCATATGGCTAGAGTTTTAATTTCTTCATCTGAGAATTGTCTGTTCATATCCTTTGACCATTTATCAATTGGAGAATGGCTTGATTTCTTATAAATCAGAGTCAATTCTCTATATATTTTGGAAATGAGGCCTTTATCAAAACCTTTAACTGTAAAAATGTTTTCCCAGTTTATTGTTTCCCTTCTAATCTTATCTGTATTAGTTTTGTTTGTACAAAACTTTTCACTATGATATAATCAAAATTTTCTATTTCGTGATCAATAATGATCTTTAGTTCTTTGGTCATAAATTCCTCCTTCTTCCACAGGTCTAAGAGGTAAACTATCCTATGTTTTTCTAATTTATTTATAATCTCATTCTTTATGCCTAGGTCATGAACCCATTTTGACCTTATCTTGTTGTACAGTGTTAAATATGGATCAATATCTAGTTTCTGCCATACTAATTTCCAATTTTCCCAACAGTTTTTGTCAAACAGTGAGTTCTTATCCCAAAAGATGGCGTCTTTGGGTTGGTCAAACACGAGATTATTAAAGTTATTGACTGTTTTGTCCTTTGAATTTAACCTATTTTACTGATCAACTAGTATATTTCTTAGCCAATACCAAATGGTTTTGGTAACTGCTGCTTTATAATATAATTTTAGATCTGGTTCAGCTAGGCCATAGAAGCTCCATCTCCTCATTCCACAATTAGAGATGCTTATACTAAAACTTCTCATAAAAAAGAAAGAAGCCATTATAGAAACTTACTGTGAGAACAGGGAAGACAAGCGTTCATCTTCAGAGTAAGACACAAGTCCCATGCCTTGAGAAAGTTGCAAACCATTTGAGACTCCAGTCTCAAAACCAGTGACTCCACCTGTGTTCCCCAGCACAAGATATTTGGGAGAACAACCTCTGTAGCTCAAGAGGAAAACTCAGTTTTAAAAGTCACTAAATACTCCCCAAGCTCCTACACCCCCCCAAAAAAAATTAGCAAGAAACACAGCTACTTGACCATAGAAAGCTACTATGGTGACAGAGAAGATTAAAACACCAGCTCAAAAGAAAACAAAATGGCTGCAAGCAAAACTTCAAAGGGGATTGCTAACTCATCTCAAGTCCAAAAAGCCTTCTTAGAGGAGCTCAAAAAGTTTTTAAAAGATAAATACATGTTTAAAATAAAATGATAGAAGAGAAATTCAGAAAAGAAAAAGAGAGTCAATACCTTGGAATGCCTTGAAAAAGATAACTAACAAAAAATGAAAGAAGAAAACAATTTCTTTAAAATGCAATTGACCAAATGTAAAAAAAAAATCCACTGAAGAAAAATAAAACCTTTTTTTTTACAAAAAAAGTTAAATAAAATCAAAAGAATGAAAAAAAAAAGAAGAAACTGTAAAATACTTGACTGAACAAATGAACTATAAAATAAATGAGAGGGAACTTAAGAATGACTGGACTATGTGAAAATAATGATGAAAAGGGGAAATTACACAGCATTTTCAAGAATATCCTTTAAACAGAAGACAAAGATAATCATTGAAAAAAATACAGACATTATCTCCTGAGAGAGATACCGAAATGAAAACTACAAGGAATATTGTGCCCAAATTCCAGTATTATCAAGTCAAGGAGAAAAATGCTTCAAGTAGTCAAAAAGAAACAATTCAATTACCAAGAAACCACAATCAGGATTTCCCAGTAGTTTCTATGCTAAATGGATAGAGGACATGAAATATGATATTCTGGAAGGCAGAGGAGTTTGGATTACAACCAAGGATCAACTCCCTAGCAAAATTGAGCATAATCTTTCAGAGGAAAGAATGAACATTCAATGAAATAGAGGACTTTCAATAATTTCTGATGAAAAGACCACAACTAAACAGAAAATTTAATTTTTATATATGACTCAAGAAGCATGAAAAGGTAAATAGGAAAGAAAAATATTATTTAGGGATTAACCTGTTTACATCTCTACATTGGAAGATGATACTTGTAATTCTTGAGAACTGTATCATTTTTAAGGCAGTTAGAAAGTTGTGTATACACATACATACATTCACACATGCATGCACAAATGTACATACATACATAAAGGGTGTGGCCACAAGTTGGCTTTGATATGATGATAAAAATTAATTGAGTGGAAAAAGCGTTGTACTGAAGAATAGGAAAGAAGAATTAAAATGGGATGAATTACATCATAGGAAGAGGCAAAAAAAGACCTGTTTCAGTAGAGAGAAATAAGGAAGGATGAACATTTTTTGAACAATTATTCTCATCATATTTGTCTCAAACAGAGAATAGTATTCAATTAGGTATGGAAATTTTTTGTATCTTATAAAAATGTAGGAGGAGAAAGGGGTAAAAAGGATGGGATGGACAAAAAGTAGGCAGAAATAGCAGCAAAAAGGGGAAAGGAAAAAAGGAGATTGATAGAAAGGAAGGTAGATTAAGGGACACTGTGATCAGAAGCATAACTCTGCGAGTGAGGAATAAGATGAAAAAAGAAGAAAAATATAAATTGGGAGAAAATAGGATGGAAAGAAACAGTTCATAGCCATAGCTGTAAAATGTAAATGGAATGGACTCTTCCATAAAATGGAAGTGGATAGCAGAATGGATTAAAAACTAGAATCCTACAATATGTCATTTACAAGGAACATATCTGAATAGAAGAGATATACATAGAGTAAAAGTGAAAGGCTGGAGCAAAATATGTTATGATTAAAATGAAGTTTAAAAAACAGTAACAGGGATAACAATCCTGATCTGAGAAAAGCCAAAGCAAAAATATATCTAATGAAGAGATAAAGAAGGAAACTATATCTTGCTAAGGGTACAATAGACATTGAAGTAATATAAATATTAAACATATATGTATAAAGTAATATAACATCTAAATTCTTAGATGAGAATTTAAGTGAGTTACAGGAAGTATTTAGTATAACTGTATAGGTAGGAAAACTCAATGTCACCGCCCATTTAGAATTAGATGAATCTATCCACAAACTAAACAAGAAAGATATTGACCATATCAATAATAAAACTAATAAGAAATAAAATGTTTACCTCAATTAATGCACAAAAAGTTTTTGACAAAATATATCATTGATTCCTATTAAAAACTTTATATAGCATAGGTATAAATGGAGTTTTCCTTAAAATGATAAGCAGTATCTATCTAAAATTATCAAATATATAAATTGTAAAGGCCCGGTTGTCTTCCAGACTGCCATCTCAATTCAATCTCCCAGTCAGACTCTTCCTTGCCTGACTGCCCTCCTCTTTTATCCTAGCAGAGATCGAGCTAGTGAGAACTCAACGGGGCTTGTGAGAACTCCTACAGCCAATGAACTTGCTCCTTTTAAAGGTGCAAAATCCTTTAAACATGTAAACTCTCCCCCAGAAGTCCAAAGGTGCAAACTCCTTCCAAAGGCCTGACCCAAAGGTGTGCATAGCTGAGAATCTGAGCTAGAGAATTGCTGAGACAACTTGAGTTATCACCTTGTAATCCTAACATCTCCCCTTTTCTTTTGATTTAAAACATAGGGTGGTCATGACCTTGAAACATAAATCCATAAATATGGACAGTATTACACATAATTACATAAATTACATAAACACATAGTAACATAATACATGCTAGAAGTGATGTAACAAATAACATGATCAAATAATCATAAATTGAGAATTTATACATGTCCATAAGTCCATTGTCCATTAATCTCATCCTTTGTTAGGAAATCCAATGATTCCTGCTGGTTTTTAAAGTTCTTTAACAGTCTTATCTTGTGTTAGTGTTAATCTTTAACAGTGTCCTTATCAGCCATGCTCTTTCAGTGTCAGATGTTTCTTAGATCTTCTCCTTTGTTTTGATGTTTTTCTCTTTTTCTGTCTCTCTCTGATGGACAAGGTGAATACTACTCGTTGGCACCCATTTGATTCCTTCTCCATCTGAAGAAATACAAACAAACCCTCTCCCCTAGGCAGTTAACCTATCTAATTTCCTCCTATTTACCATTTTCTAAATCTCTTCTCATCATCTGGCAATTGGAGCTATTTGCACTGGACATAGCCCTGTTGGTTTAAAAGGCCTGTATTCTCCCCAAGTGTAATCCATTTCTGCAATCTGATTGCCTTTTGACAGACTTATCAAGTAATCCCTTTCTTCCATATGATTATTTTTTTGGTTGATAGATCACATCAGAATCCTGACCTTCTAAAGGTTCTTTGAGTGTAACCTCAGCTGCCATCATGCCCCACCTATCTTCTGATTGATATCTTGGAGCTGGGCTTAGCCTCTCATTTCCCTGGGTCAATCTACATTCAGAGGCACAGTGCAAGCCATTGTGACATTTTGGACATAGCATTTTAGGTCTTCTCTCACCCTGTCTTCTCACTCTATCTTCATGTCTACACTGAGCTCTTAGATGTCCAATTTTTCCACATTGAAAGCATCGCCGAGTTTCTCTAGAAGTCCCTTGCCAGGAGGGACCCTGTCTTTCCATATTCACCATAGTCTATGTGTAAAAAGTATTTGTTCCTACTGTAGCACAGCATCTTATGATGTCCTCTAAAGAAGCATCTTTGTCTAATCCCTATATAATTCTTTTGCAAATCTCATTGGCATTTTCCTTAGCCAGATGTCTGGTCATTATTTCTGTAGCTGCATTTTCTCCAATAGTTCTTTTGACAGCAGTTTGCAAACGTCCCACAAAATCCGCAAAAGGTTCACTGGGACCTTGCTCTAGTTTAGTGAAAGCCTCCCCCCGATCTTTCTGCCCGGGGGCGGCACCCCAAACTTTTATTGCAGCCTTAGCAATTTGCTCATACACTGTCATGGTATATTTAATCTGTTCTGAATTCTCTTCATACTGACCTTCACCAGCTAATTGCTCAAAAGTGAATTGTGTGTTAACTCCTGTTTCCAAATTGCATCAGAATTGGATCTTACATAATTCATGAAACTCCAAAAGCCACAACATATTTTGTCCAGGTTCTAAACGTGTCTTGCTATGGATTTCCACTCATTTGGGGTTAGGACTTCATAAGACAAACCATCTAGTAACATTTTAACATAAGCTGATGTAGCCCCATAAAGGGTAAAGCCTTTTTTTTCAAATCTTTAATTTTATTTAAATCTAAAGGTATATATCTTTTCCTTTTTTGACCTACAGAGTCAATCTCTCCTCTCCCTCTCTCTCAGCCTTAATCAATGCTTTTTCTAATCTTGTCATAGGCTGCTTAACAGGTGATTCTGTTGTGTCACTGACTCTTCCCCTCCTCCTTCTTGCTCCACCCCTGAAGGGTTAATGGAGGGAGGAGATGGGAAATACTCCTGTTGCTCAGAATTGTACTTAACTTCATTGTTATCTGATTCATCCTTTTCACATAGTTTAGTTGACATCTCCCCATTTTGCTCCTTCTTCTTTTTCCTTATTCTATTACTTATATAATTTCCCAAAGCCAGTTGAATTATATTGTATGTTTGAAATGTGTTTTTAGAAATTGAGTTAGGTCCATTTTTGTTATAGTATTGACAAAATTCCTCTCCTACTAATTTCCATTCCTTTAGATCCAATTCTTTTTCCAGAAAAAAACAAGGACATATGACCTGCACAGTTTTTAAAAGTGCAGCGATCTCCTCCAAAATCACAATCAATCCTTGGCTTTTCATAACCTTGATAATACTTTCTAAACATTTTCCTTGAACAGAAACTGAAGGTGGTTTTCTAAACATTTGCCCCATTTCACTGAAATTCTATTTTAGCTTTTTAACAAAGTTTCCTTGTTATTCACACTTATTTGAGATCTGGATCAGAGGCTTTTCCACTGAAATCAGGACCTTGTCAGTCCCTGTTCAGGCGCCAAAATGTGAAGGTCCAGGCTAGCTCCTCTGAAGGCCCAGTTAGCTCAGTAGGTAGAGCATGAGACTTAATCTCAGGGTCGTGGGTTCAAGCCCCACATTGGGTCCCAAATTGTAATGTTCTGATCGTCTCTCAGTTGTAATCCTTCTCTGGGAGGAGGTTTCTTTTCTGTATGAATTCTTTTCTCTCTGTGCAGTTTTCTTGGGAGGCTTCTGGAGCCTCTAGCCAGCCTCTTCTTCTTCTTCCTGAATCGTGGCTTTGAATCTCCTCCAGCTCTTGAGTTCCCACAGGCTCCTGAGAGTTCTCACTAGTTCCATTCTCTGCGAGGATAAAAGAGGGCAGCATTGGGTCAGAGGGGTCAGTCTATACTGGGACAGAGTTGGAACAGCAGTCTAGAAGGAGAGTCTAGATTGGGAGAAGAACAAGACTTCCCGGGAGAACTTCAGGGAAGCTGGAGAAGATTCAGAGCCAGGATTCAGGAAGAAGAGGAATTGAGATTCTACCTTCACTCTGGCTGGAGGCTCCAGAAGCTTCGCAAGAACCCTGCTCACACAGAAAGGGACCTGTATGTGCCAAAATGTTTGTGGCAGCTCTTTTTATTGTAGCTAGAAACTGGAAGTTGAATGGATGCCCATCAATTGGAGAATGATTGGGTAAATTATGGTATATGAAGGTTATGGAATATTATTGCTATGTAAGAAATGACCAGCAGGAGGAATACAGAGAGGCTTGGAGAGACTTACATCAACTGATGCTGAGTGAAATGAACAGAACCAGAAGATCGCTGTATACTTCAATGCTGTATGAAGAGGTATTCTGATGGAAGTGGATATCTTCAACATAACGAAGATCCAACTCACTTCCAGTTGATCAATGATAGACAGAAATAACTACACCCAGAGAAGGAACACTGGGAAGTGAATGTAAATTGTTAGCACTACTGTCCATCTACCCAGGTTAATTATACCTTCAGAAGCTAATACTTAATGTGCAACAAGAAAATTGTATTTACACACATATATTGTATCTAGGTTATATTGTAACACATGTAAAAATGTATGGGATTACCTCTCATCGGGGAGAGGGAGGGGAGGGAGGGAGGGGATAATTTGGAAAAATTAATACAAGGGATAATATTATAAAAAATTTTTTTTAAAATTAAAAAAAAAGAAACCTGCTCACAGAGGAAAAGATTTTACAGAAAAGAAATCTCCTCCCAGAAAAGGATTATAACTTAGAGACAATTAGAACATTACATTTTGGTGCCCAACGTGGGGCAAGAACTTATTCTGAGCCCTTCAGAGGAGCTAGCCTGGACCCTTACAATAAATAAGCCTTTCCAAAAAAGTTTAGTAGTGAAACAAAGATGCCCATTATTACCATTATTATTTCAACAAAATATTTGAAATGTTAGCTTTAGTGATAAAAGAAAGAAAAAAAATGGAAGAATTAGAATAGGCAATGAAATCATAAAATTAGGTCTATTTGCAGATGGTATATCCTAGATAATCCTAGATAATCAACTAAAAAACTACTTGAAATAATGGACAAATTCAGCAAAGTTGGAGGATATAAAATAAATCCACATAAATCATCAGCATTTTTACATATTACTAACAAAGTCCAATAGCAAGAGAAAGAAAGGGAAATCCTATTTAAAAAGCTATAAACAATATAAAGTATTTGGAAGTCTATCTGCCAGAACAGGTAGACAGACCCAAACATTGTGTTATATGAACACAATTACAGAATGTTTTTTACTCAAACAGAGCCAGATCTAAGCAATTAGAAAAACGCCAATGGTTCATATGTAAATTGAGATAATATAATAAAAATGAGAATTCTACCCAAATTAATTCATTTATTCAGTTCCATATCAATAAATCTGCCAAAAACTTATTTTACAGAGCAATAAAAACATCTAAATTCATCTGGAAGAACAAAAAGTCAAAGATACCAAGAGAATGGGGAAAAAAGGCAAAGGAAGGGACCCTAGCCATACTAGATGTGAAACTATGTTATAAAGTGGCAATCACTAAAACTATTTGTAACTAATAAAGAATAGTGGATCAAATAGATTAAGTACACAAGATACTCTTTATAACTAAAGAACGCTATTGTTTGATAAACCCAAAGACTTTAGCTTTTGGGATAAGAACTGACTATTTGACAAAACCTGCTGGAAATATTATAAAATAGTATTTCAGAGACTAGGCACTGACCAAGATCTCATACCATACACCAAGATAAGGTTAAAAGGTTATATGATTTAGATAAAAAGTGTTATAATCAAACTATGAGAGCAAGGGATATTTTGCTTGACAAATCTGTAGAATAGGGAACATGATCAAAAAAAAGAAAAAAAGAAAAAAAAAACTTTATGAAATTCAAGATAATTTTGAAGCCAATGTTATGAAGTCTAGAAGAGAAGCAGAAAGCTGGGGAACATTTTTCCAGCCAGTGTTTCTGGTAAATTTCTCAAATGAGTTGAGTAAAATTTATTTTTAAAAATGCAAATTGAATCGATGTCCATCAATTGGAGAATAGCTGAGTAAATTGTGATATATGAATGTTATGCAATATTATTGTTCTTAAAAAAATGACCAACAGGATGAATACAGAGAGACTTAGAGAGAATTACATGAATTGTTGCCAAGTGAAATGTGCAGAACCAGGAGATCATTATATAATTTAACAACAATACTATATGAATATCAATTCTGATGAAAGTGGCCCTCTTCAACAATGAGAGGATCCAAATCAGTTCCAAATGATCAGTAATGAAGAGGATCAGCTACACCCAGAGAGAGAACTATGGGAAATGAGTATGGACCACAACATAGCATTTCCTCTCTTTCTGTTATTGTTTGCTTGAATTTTTGTTTTCCTTCTCAGGTTTTTTTTTAAACCTTTTTTCTAGATTTGATCTTTCTTGTGCAGCAAGATAATTATATAAATATGTATATATAGATAGATAGATTATAGATATAGATAGATAGATAGATAGACATATTGTATTTAACATATACTTTAACATATTTAACATGTATTGGACTACCTGCTACCTGGTGAGGGGGTGGAGGGAAGGAGAGGAAAAGTTGAAACAGAAGTTTTTGCAAAGGTCAATGTTGAAAAATTATCTATGCATATGTTTTATCAATAAAAAGCTATAATAAAAAAATAAAAATAAAAATAAATGTATTTCATTACCCAATTGATAAATGGTCAAAACTAGGCACAGGAAGTTTTCAAATAAAAAAAATAAGACCACCTATAATAATATGAAAAAATTGATTTGTCATTATTTATTAGATAAACACAAATTAAAATGATGAAAAACTGCCTTGCATCAATCAAACATAATACCAACTAATATGAGAGAAAAATGAAATGATAAATATTGTATATAATGTGGGAAAATTGGGTTATTACTGCATTGTTGGTGGAGTTTTGAAATGAGCCACCCCTTCATAACAACAATGTGGAACTATGCTGAAAAGACTTTTTGATCTAGTAAGACCACCATTACGTCTCTATCCCAGAGATTATAAAAAGGGGAAAAGATCCCACATGTACAAAAAAAAATTCATATCAGTTCACTTTGTGGTGAAAAAGAATAAAAAATCAAGGGATTTTCCATCAATTACCCATGTCTGGAAAAAAAATGTTTTACATGAATGTAATGGAATAATATTGTTCTTTAAGAAACAATGAAAAGGCATTTCAGAGCAACCTGGAAAGACTTACATAAACTGATTCTGAGTGACTTGAGCAGAATAAGAACAGTAATATCAAAAGTGTGTGATGAGCAATTTTGGTAGACTTTTGCTCTTATCAGCAATTCAATGATCTAAGACAATTACAAAAGACTCCTTGAAAATGCTATACACATACAGAGAAAAATCTATGGAGACTGAATAGAAATGAAAGGAAGCATACTATTTTCAGAATTCTATTCTGTTGTGTTTTTTTTTTCTTTTTCATGATTTTCCATCTATAAAAATCTTCACAACATAAGTAATAGAGAATCATGATTAATATGATTGTACTTGCTCTTTTGGGGGCAGGGAGGGAAGAAGGGAGAAAAAAAATGAAATCAAAATTTTATAAAAGTAAATGTTGAAAAATATTAAAAAATATGCAATTGGGAAAATACAGTAGGGGAAAAGGAAAAAATACATAGCAACAAATATAATAAAGGAGGTTGCACAGTTCTTAAAAAGCTTTTTTCTTTCTAACACCTGGCCTTCATAAAGCCCCCTTTATACATGGGTTGACTTTGGACCACAGTTGTTATGAAGTTCTGGAGTTGACTTTTCTTACTTAGTGTGTTTAAGTTCTCTTTAGGTCCTGAAATAGGCAATTCTATGCCTGCTCTTCTTCAAAATTTGTTACAACACTGTTGTGAAGTCCAAATCCCATTACTCACCAGATTTTAGAAAATTGTCATCTGATGGAAGAGAAAATAGAATTTGTTCTCTCTACCCCTTTCTGCACTCCATACCTCAAAGAGATGCCATTTCAAGGGCTTGGCTAGGTAACTCTTTCCATATTACAAACATTAGATTTTTAAATGATCTGAGATTTTATATGTCTCATAGGGCGTTACTGAATCTCTTTAACTAATCCTTATCCACCTTCTTTGTGGTATAATTTATTTCACTCCAGTGCATTTGAGGCTGGAAAATTGCTTAAGACTTTTTCCGCACAATTTCATAGCTTTCGTTGCCTGAATGATTCAATACAGATATTACCATCATATTTAAGATAGGCTTAAAGAGAGATTTAATAATTGATCGATTAATTAAAAGGACCCCAAACATATACCCTGAAAAAAGAACTAAAACATATACCTTTAATTGTTTTTTTGAATTTCTAGCATACTTATTTATGTTTTATTATCCATACAATAGCTGGCTCTAAGCTTGATGAAGACAGAAATTCTGTCATTTGTCATCTTTGTTTTCCTAGCCTTTTTGTTTGTCTTGTACCTAAGAGACATTTATTAAAAATGACTTTATTGGAGCTGGAGCCAAGATGGCAAAGAGCAGACAAGAATTTCTGTGACTTCTCTCAAACCAACAGCAGACTAAGCCTCTAAACTGGTTTTGGAGTCAAAGAACCCACAAATGCTCTCTTTGGCAGCACATATACTAAAATTGAAATGATACAGAGAAAAATAGCATGGCTCCTGTGCAAGGATGACATGCAAATTCGTGAAGTGTTCCATATGTTTAAATCAAACTATCACTCTTTGCAGATGATATGATGGTATACTTAGAGAACCCCAGAGATTCTCATAAAAAGTTATTAGAAATAATTCACAACTTTAGCAAAGTTGCTGGATACAAAATAAATCCACATAAATCCTCAGAACTTTTATGCATCACCAACAAAATGCAACAGCAAGAGATACAAAGAGAAATTCCATTCCAAACAATTGTCGAGAGTACAAAATATTTGGCAATCCATCTACCAAAGAGAAGTCGGGAATTATATGAGCAAAATTACAAAACACTTGCCACAAAAATAAAGTCATATTTAAATAATTGGAAAGACATTAAGTGCTCTTGGATAGACCAAGTGAATATAATAAAAATGACAGTACTCCCTAAACTAATCTATTTATTTAGTGCTATACCAATCAGATACCTAAGAAACTATTTTAATCACCTAGAAAAAATAACAACAAAATTCATATGGAAGAAAAAAAGGTTGAAAATTTCAAGGGAATTAATGAAAAAAAAAATCAGATGAAAGTGGTCTAGCTGTACCTGATCTAAATCTATATTATAAAGCAGCAGTCACCAAAACCATTTGATGTTGGCTAAGAAATAGACTAGTTGATCAGTGGAACATGTTAGGTTCACAGGACAAAATAGTGTACAACTATAGCAATCTAGTGTTTGACAAACCCAAAGATACCATTTGGGATAAGAATTCATTATTTGGAAAAAAAAAAAAAAACTTTTGGGAAAACTGGAAATTAGTATGGCAGAAATTAGATATGGACTCACACTTAAACCCCATATACCAATATAAGATCAAAATGGGTCCATGATTTAGGCATAAAGAATGAGATCATAAATAGAGTAGAGGAACAGAAAATAGTCTACCTCTCAGACCTGTGAAGGAGGAAGGAATTTATGACCAGAGGAGAACTAGAAATCATTATTGATCACAAAATAGAAGATTTTGATGACATCAAATTAAACAGATTTTGTAGAAACAAAATTAATGCAAACAAGATTAGAATGGAAGTAACAAATTGGGAAAATATTTTCACAGTTAAAGGTTCTGATAAAGGCCTCATTTCCAAAATATATAGAGAATTGACTCTAATTTATAAGAAATCAAACCATTCTCCAATTGATAAATGGTCAAAGGATATGAACAGACAATTTTCAGATGATGAAATTGAAACTATATCCACTCAAATCACTACTGATCAGAGAAATGCAAATTAAGACAACTCTGAGATACTACTATACACCTGTCAGATTAGCTAAGATGACAGGAAAAGATAATGATGAATTTTGGAGGGGATGTGGGAAAACTGGGACACTAATGCATTTTTGGTGGAGTTGTGAAAGAATCCAGCCATTCTGGAGAGCAATTTGGAACTATGCCCAAAAAGTTACCAAACTGTGCCTACCCTTTGATCCAGCAGTTCTACTACTGGGCTTATATCCCAAAGAAATACTAAAGATGAGAAAGGGACCTGTATGTGCCAAAATGTTTGTGGTAGCTCTTTTTGTAGTGGCTAGAAACTGGAAAATGAATGGATGCCCATCAATTGGAGAATAGTTGGGTAAATTATGGTATATGAAGGTTATGGAATATTATTGCTCTGTAAGAAATGATCAGCAGGATAAATACAGAGAGGCTTGGAGAGACTTACATGAATTGATGCTGAGTGAAATGAGCAGAACCAGGAGATCACTATGTACTTCAACAACGATACTGTATGAAGATGTATTCTGATGGAAGTGGATATCTTCAACATAAAGAAGATCCAACTCACTTCCAGTTGATCAATGATGGACAGAAACAACTACACCCAGAGAAGGAACACTGGGAATTGAGTGTAAAATGTTTGCATTACTGTCTTTCTACCCAGGTTACTTATATCTTCAGAATCCAATTCTTACTGTGCAACAAGAAATTTGATTTTACACACACATATTGTATCTAGGATATACTGTAACACATTTAATATGTATGGGATTGCTTGTCATCTAGGGGAGGGAGTAGAGGGAGGGAGGGGAAAATTTGGAATAGTGAATACAAGGGATAATGTTTCAAAAAAAATTACCCACGCATATGTACTGTCAAAAATTATAATTATAAAATTAATTAAAAAAATAAGAGCCATAGCCTATTTGATAAATGATCAAAATCTATGGTCTATGCCTAAAGGGATATAAATTCACTCTTATTTATTGGCCTAACAATACCACTACTAGGCATGAATATTTATATATATATATATATATATATATATATATATATATATATATATATATATATATATATATATATATATATATATATATATATATATATATATATATATATATGTTTTAGCAGCTCTCTTCTCAGGGGAAAAATGATAATTGCAGGGGTATCCATGTATCCATCAGCTGGAGAATGGCTGAAAAAAATTGTAGTATATGATTGTCATGGAATATTATCTCTCTCACCTTATATCTATCTCTCCCTCTCCCTCTCCCTCTCCTTCTCCCTCCCTTCCTCCTTCCCTCCCTTCCCCCCTCTCTTTCTCTCTCTTCCCCTCTTCCTCTCTCCTTCCCTCCCTTTTTCTGTCTTTTGCTCTCTAACTTTATTTCTGAGGATTTTTTTTTAAATTAGGGTCGCATATGCATGTTTTCTTTCACAAAAAACTTATGGAAATATTTTGCAGAACTTCATATATGGTTTCTTAATGGAGGCTGGTATTGGGGATAAGGAAGAGATTTTTGACCTCAGAAATTTAAAAAAACAAATATAAAAAAAATACTTTTAAATTTAATTGGGGAAATTATTAAATAAATATTTTTAAATGAGATTTAGAACTCTGTTATTAAATACTCCACTTAATCAGATTTGAATCTGTTTTCTAGTTGAGAGATTATTACTCAAGGTCTTTGGTATTTTAGTCAGAGTCTACTTTAGAATGAAATCTGAAAGTTAAAAGAAGAAAAAATAGCGTATTGAAAACCTAAAGCCTTTCTAGTATATTTAGAATGGTCAGTTTAAAAACACGTTTTATGATAAATAATAAATGGAAGGTATTTCCATTTGTGTATTGAAAAGAGATCTTTCTTTCAATACAGGGAGGAGCCTCTGATGCATATTGAATTAGACTATATCACCCTACACAAGTCATTTAACTTCTAAGTTTTCTGTATAGTCTAAGTTGTACTCATGTGTCATAAATTTTGGAATAGTTGAAAGAAACTGAGTTGCCTTATCCAGGATTTCACTATACCTATGAAAACACAGGTGCAACATTCTCTCTCTCTCAAAAATGTATATGGTTATTATTGTGTAAAAAGTTCATTGAGTGAAGAATTGGATACTTCCCTACTTCTAAGCTGCTCCCCTGTGATAACTGTAACCTAATTGGTCTGAAAGAGCTTATCCACCTCACTTAGTGCTTAACTTGTTGCCAGAGAGGATGATATGCAAAGTTTAATAACATATAACACTCTTTGTTTAGTTAACGGATGGTCTAGGCAAAGGAAGCTTACAATTGAATTGAACCAGTGAATCTGAAAGCCCTAAATATTAATGTGAGTACTTTCTTTTTCTCTCTGATGGACTTGGCAAAGCTTGACAGGTCCCAATTCTGGTAGTAAAGTTTCCTGAGTGAATACTGTGTTTCCAAAAGATCTATATTTTCTAACTGTATAAGTCCATAGAGTGTTATAACATTTGCTACCACTCAAGCTATAAATAGACCTAAGAGAACGTCACTCCAGTCTTTGTATTTCCAGGATGAATTTACCTTCAATTTTCATTTGGAAACTGATAGTGTTATTGAAAATGATTACCAGCACTTTAGCCAGGATGAAGGATAGAGACAGTACATTCATATGGGACACTTAGCTCAGTCTTGACAGGGCCTGCTAATTGTCAGGATTCTAGTAGCATTTTACACAGGCTCTGAATATTTGACAGAACTTTTCAGACTACTGCTGTTATACAAAGAAAGAATCTATTTAGAAGCATAAAATCAGCATGCTCTGTCTTTCTTAATATTTTTGAAAAGAAAAAATTTAATCAATGAATAAAAATCTTCCTAGAAACATTGCATTTCTAGGATTTTTCCAATCAGTAAAGAATACCCACCTCCTTCTAGGGGGAAAAAGAAAAAAAATGTTTTCCTGTTATAATGACCTATGTGTTCTTTGTACAAAGGTTAATCTACCATACCTCTGAAAAGCTTAATTAATTTATTTTTGTTTCTAACAATTGCTGTTTTGTGGTTTTGTGTATCCAACCCTTAGTGACCCCAAATGGGATTTTCTTGCCAAAGATATTAAAATAGTTTGCTATTCCTTTCCCAAGTTCATTTTTCATATAAAAAAAAAATGAGGCAAATAGGATTAAGTCACTTGCTCAGGGTCACACATATCATAAGGGTGAGGTCAGATTTGAACTCAGATCTTCCTGGCTCCATGTCCTCTGAGCACTGTTCCACCTAACTCTCTCATGCTCATAATATATAGCAACTACAATAATGTGAGAAATGAGTGAGCAATATAATGGAAGCTATACCAAAATTACCCTAAAAGTTTTTTTACATTGATATAATTGTTTCACTTTTTATTCCTATGTTTACTTAATGCATAGAAAAAAAATTCTAAGAAGCCTTAGGCTTCACTAAATTATCAAGAATATCCTTGACACAGAAAATGTTAAGAACCCCTGACCTAGAGAATGAAAATCAGTATTAATGTCAAGGAAGTTCTCAGGAAGTGTAACTTCCATCTCCTGGAACTGAGAATATTATTTGATGTCCTGGGTTGGGTGGCAAAGGAGAAAAAGAATTATGAACAATAACTTAAGGACTTGATATAAGGCTCAGAGTGAACAGTGTGACTAAATAAATTGAATGGGAATTGAAGATAGCAAGCTAGATTCAAGGGATTGGTCCTCGAGCAATGAATCTTTAACATAGTTCTCTGTGTTGGATTATAAAGGTGATATACAAATTTGGGGACCATTTTGGAATAGTCACAGATTTTCTTTCATTATATGACTCGCTATTATTTCTGTTCTACAACTTCTGAAATTGCTGGATGTTTTTAAGGTACACAGAATGCCATTATTCTAGTGATCATTTCTGTAAGTTGTGAGAAATAGGCAACATTTGTCACACATCATTTCTGAGGACAATAGAATGTGAAAGGCATCAATTAAATTATATTAAAATTCAAAAGACAAATAGGATTGCAGGTCAGGCAATAGGAAATTCCAAAAAGCAATTAGTAAGAAAAGTATTTGGGAAAAAGGAGAAGAAAGCTTTAGCAGAGAATTGCATATATATATATATATATATATATATATATATATATATATATATATATATATATATATATATATATATAAAACTGAGGAATTTTGCATGTGAATCAGGATAAAGACTGTACGTTCAATTTTCAATTAATTTTATTCATTTGTTTTAAACCCATGAAACTTTGGAAAAAATTTAAATGAAAAAGCTTCTATGTGTACAAAGCAATGCCTATGAGAGACTAAATGAAACTACATTTTGAAAATATTAGGAAGAAATCAAGCTCTGTGTTACAATGGTGAAAACATGTGTGTCACACACACACATTCCTAAAATTATTATGTTATTTCAAATAATAAAATATGGATTTTCAAATTAAGGGGGCAAAAGAAAGTAGTACAATGAATTTCTCTTTTGAGTCTGCCATTTTTGAGAAAAGTGGTATGCATTATAACACATACTTGGAGAGAAAAATATTCCCCAGTGAATACAAAGAAGAATAACAAAAGGAAAAAAAAAGAGATATCTCTCATTCTAAATGATATCTTTTAATTTTTGCTGTCTCTTCCAGTCTAAAATACAAAACGCAATTTAAACAGCTCTTACCTTATATCTGTTTATAATGTAGGGTCCATGCCAAGAACTTTTCAGAGTTATTGTCCTAGCAAGGTAGTAAATTTTACATAGGAACAAGGTTCCTTAATCTAAGATTCATGAACTTTTTAAAGCAATATTTTCATAAGTAAGTTTCAATATAGTTGGATTCTTTGTGTAATCATTTTTTTAATTTTATGTATAAAAATGCATTATTCTGAGAAAGGATCCATAACCTTCATTAGAATGCAAAATGGATCCATTGCATTCCCAAAATATTGATTCTTTCCATTGAAACTTTAAAACTTCCATACAATTTTGCAAAACCTATATATTAATTAAATACTGTATCTTTAAGGATAATGAGGAGGAAGTGAGGACAAGGCATATGTGGTTTGTGTATAATTTTTTCTCTCCTTGAAATCTAATTATATCTTCTTGAGCTTTTTTATAGGTTTATTGTACCTCATACTTTAATTGTGTCAGCCCTCCTGACATTTTCCTCAGTCCTTCCATAGAGCCACTTGTTTCCTGCTAGCTTCTGTAGCTTTGCACCTAATATATCTAATATCATGTTTTTGTTTTTCCTGTCTAAAAAGCAAGGCTATGTGAGACTTATCAAGAAGGCTCATTAGAATTAGTGTCTCTGACATATTACTCCTGTACAAAACATTAAATCAATTCACTTTTCTGATTTTGTCATCCTAAAATATCAGGAAAGAAGATATAATATCACCATAATCTTTATTTACTGCTTTTTACAAGTTGTTACTTGTGCTGGTTCTTTGTTCAGGGTCTGGCTGTTGACAATAAATAAATTATACCCTAGCTAGTAAATTATTACATTCTTCCCAGATTTTCACAAAAATAAAATAAAGTGACAAATCTGGAGCCCAAAGAGTTTTATTCATAAACATCCATTTTGCTTAAGACACTTGGATCTATTTGGTTGAATATATAGTTTCTTTATGAAACCATTGGACAAGTATTTATTTGAAAACAAACAGAAGGAAGGATGGAAAGAAAAGAAAGAAAGAAAGAAAGAAAGAAAGAAAGAAAGAAAGAAAGAAAGAAAGAAAGAAAGAAAGAAAGAAAGAAAGAAAGAAAGAAAGAAAGAAAGAAAGAAAGAAAGAAAGAAAGAAAGAAAGAAAGAAAGAAAGAAAGAAAGAAAGAAAGAAAGAAAGAAAGAAAGAAAGAAAGAAAGAAAGAAAGAAAGAAAGAAAGAAAGAAAGAAAGAAAGAAAGAAAGAAAGAAAGAAAGAAAGAAAGAAAGAAAGAAAGAAAGAAAGAAAGAAAGAAAGAAAGAAAGAAAGAAAGAAAGAAAGAAAGAAAGAAAGAAAGAAAGAAAGAAAGAAAGAAAGGAAGGAAGGAAGGAAGGAAGGAAGGAAGGAAGGAAGGAAGGAAGGAAGGAAGGAAGGAAGGAAGGAAGGAAGGAAGGAAGGAAGGAAGGAAGGAAGGAAGGAAGGAAGGAAGGAAGGAAGGAAGGAAGGAAGGAAGGAAGGAAGGAAAGAAAGAAGGAAGGAAGGAAGGAAGGAAGGAGGGAAGGAAGGAAGGAAGGAGGGAAGGAAGGAAGGAAGGAAAGGGAAGGAAGGAAGGAAGGAAGGAAGGAAGGAGGGAAGGAAGGAAAGGGAAGGAAGGGAGGAAGGAAGGAAGGGAGGGAAGGAGGGAGGAAGGAAGGAAAGGGAAGAAAGGAAGAAGAGAAGAAGGGAAGAAAAGAAGAAAGGAAGAAAAAGAAGGGAGAAAGGGAGAGATGGAGGGAGAAAAGGAGGCTGGTAGAGAAAGAAGTTGGGAGGGAAGGAGAAAGGGAGGGAAAGAGGGAGAGAGGGAAGAAGGGAAGGAGGATGGAAGGAAAGAAGGATGGAAGGAAGGAAGGAAGGAAGGAAGGAAGGAAGGAAGGAAGGAAGGAAGGAAGGAAGGAAGGAAGGAAGGAAGGAAGGAAGGAAGGAAGGGAAGAAAGGAAGGATGGAAGGAAAGAAGGAAGGAAGGAAGGAAGTGTTGGAATACATGGGAGCCACCTGACTGGCTGCTGGACATCCAATCCAGAATGGATCTCCTCTTGTCAGAAGATGATACAAGGAGACTGAGAGGCAATTGCTGTTCTCTGACCTCCCTCACTGAGAAGTCATTGTGCGGTCTGACCTCTCTCCTCTGGAGAGCCTGGAGAGGCCTCCAATTTATCTCATTCTCAGTCAGCAACACCTGTGTCAGCAAAAGTTGCCCTGCAACTCCTTCACATGCTATGATCCATAGATGTGGAGGCTCTTGGAGAATTGAACTGTCCCTTTACAAGAAAGAAATTGGCCCCTCCTACAACTTACCATCCAGTAACAAAACTTCCTTAAAAAGTTAATAGCCTGAGGAAAAGTTGACAAATTTACTTTAAGGTGGATATTTTAAGGAACTAGAGATCTTTAAATTTCTACTAAAAAAATCAAAATTGAGAGATCATTGATTTTTTTTTTTTTCTTTACTCTATTAGCTTTTCTTACTTTCAAGAAACTTTCCTAGGTTTTTTGGGGAAGGAACTGCTCTCATTTGTTGATATTTGAAGTGAAAAATAGTGAAAGTTCTAGTAGTCATGGCCATATATCTTAAGTGACTTGGATAATAGTTTTAGTAAGTGCCTTTTTCTTTAGAAATTCAGGCCCAGACTAGCAGCCTCTAAAAGCCTTTCCTCACTGACAATGTCTGGACTCACAAGGGAAATAAATTCTGTCAGTGTGAACCTATTCCTAAGTGGGATAAAATTTCATGACTAGCATTCAGCTACTTAAAATTCAGTTGACTAGAGAAGATATTTTATGATTGCAAAGCATAAAGCATGTCAGTGAGGAGGCCCAGAGTATTACTGCATTAACTAAATTCTACTTCTCCAGGGAGGTGGTGCTTGTGGACTAGACATGCTCAGGGAGTTTAGATGATACCTGTGCTATTTTCATGTGCCCTTAGAAAACAAATAGCTAATTGTGCAGCACAAAGATGAGTGAAATTAATTTGGATATTACATGGAGGAGTGACAATCTATAGCTATTAATTTGTTGTATTCAACATACATTTCCTGCAGCAGACTTTAATGTATTAAAATCAATGTATCTTTTACAATGATTTTTTTTCAAATTCCCAGGTATTGATATTTTACTTCAGCATAAGTTAAGATTGATATTTTGTTTACCTGAGTTAGAGAGGTTATTGAGAAAGTAAGGAAAGAAGCTCTTGTGACAGATTTGTTGAAGCATCGTATTGAGCACAAGGGAAAACCTTCCCCACCAGATAAAGACAAAAAGAATACAGAATAATATGCTTTGGTCTCTTTCTTTCTTTTTCTCCCTATGATTTAATAATGGATATTTAATAGTAAATTATCAATAAAATGTGAAAGAAATGAGACAAAGATCATTCTTATAGGAATAGGACTTCACATCTTCAAGATACTTCTCAGTTACTTATTTGTTTATTTTTGCCTTCCTTATCCCCATCCCCCACCCCAGTTCTGTCATTGTAAATGAGCTGGTGACACAAATAATTATGATCATTTTTATGAGGAAAGAGACATAGACAGTGTTGCTTTCACTTGAAGTTACTGGACATAGCTCAACAGCATGTCTGATATGCATGCTTCTCATTCTGAACTGGACTTGAGTCAAGTTACTAATGTTAGCCAACATTTTGTGATTCTCTTTATGGCAAGACTTATACTTTCACAACACACGAATTTTAAAAATGCTATTTTGAAGTAAAACTAAGTCACAGCATCCCAGTATTCTTTCTCTGATGACAATCATATAGTAACAATAATGTCATACCATATCAACAGTAACATTATACCAAAAAGTCAGCATTATATTCTTAAATATAACTTCAGCTTAAATGATGAATATATTATCATCAAACTTGAGCTAAGTTTTATACATATATACATATATGTTCATGTTGCACATACATGCTTACATGTATATGCATATTCACATATATGTGGTTTCTATGGAGATATATATGTGTACATTGTATAGTTTTACACATGTAGATAGATAGATAGATAGATAGATAGATAGATAGATAGATAGACTTTACAACTTCATTGGGTAATATAGTCAGTAAAATAATTGTCCTAGGAGGACTTCCTTCAAACTTTGAAACAGACATTAAACAGAATCTGTGTGATATGATAATAAATCTTAACATACAGCCTTTCAAAAAGACAACAGAAGCTAGCTATTATAATCATCTTACTATATGTACTACCTATTATACGAGTGGTTACCCCTCTTCCCACTTCTTGGTCATGCTCTGGGATAGTAGTCATCATAAGCAGAAAAAAAAATTCCTACCAGTACTAATATCAGCTACTCACTAACTGTCATTAAGAAACAGCTAAGTTCTGAGTCCCAGAAATAATAAGACCAGCCAAACAACTGGGCCACTGAGGAGAACAACTCTTGTGAAAAACTGGTCCATTATCCCCACTCCTAGTAAAGCTCAACCCTTGACCCAATACCATCAATGGACAGGTAACCTCAAGAATCCTAAAAACTGTCATTCTCCACCCCCAGGATCATCCCTAAGATCACTCACCTTGCTTGCAATCATTATCAAGGGAAGTAAGGTTTTGAAAGTATAATATAAAAACATATCTTCATATGTTCCAGGCCTTATTTCCTCAGTAGCCAAAACTACTAAGGGTCTGAGGGTAGGGAAAGGGGTGATCTCACCACTAAAGACCTAGCACTGCCAATTGATTCACCAATAAAATTGTGTATTGTTCTCATTGGAATTAATAAAACATGCATTACCATCTTTTTTTTGCCACTGTAACATTTTCATCTGACTTGCAACTAAATTTGTATCCCCAATATTTAGCACAGTGCTTTCCACATGGGAAATAATCAATGTTTTCTGATTATTGGTTGAAGGAATTCTTTGGAGAGAAAGTATGCTTCTAGGATACACATCTGCTTCCTTTTTATAATTATTAGCATTAGAGAGGTATTTGGGATATCCAGATTAAATGGCTTATGTCGAGGGCAAGATTTGAATCAAGATCTTCTTGTTATCAAGGCAAAATCTTTTACCACTATTTCATGCTGCTTTTATTGAAAAAATGATCAAATCAATCCTAAATATTATTATAGTCACTGAAAAACATTTATTAAGTGACAAGTAAATGCAAGGGACTGTGACAAGCTTTGGTAAAACAAACATAAAAATAATGATTTTTTTTTTGCTCTGAAGGGAGCTTAGTTCTCAATAAGATTAGGTAGCACATATAGGAATAGAAGCTAGTGAAGGTTATTTTGTTTAGGGATGGTAACTTTGACACATGCTTTTCAGGGAAAAAAATATATTGGTTTGGTGGCTGTTCTCACTGCTAGAGGTTATGAACCATAAGGAGGAAAGATAGATGGAGGAAGGGAGGTTGTAGCATATCATTGAAGTGATTGAGGAACAGTTTAGTGAAATTACCATGAATCAGAAGTCCAGAGAACAGGAGCAGGAGCTGAAAGCTGAATTTTGAGAAACTGTATCTATGTGGATCTGGATGCCTTATTTCTTGTTGTCTCTTACACTATTCATTTAGTACAGGCATTGGGCTAAAGATTCAAAGTGTTGAGGGTCAAAAGTGTTTATCCCCTCCTACTCTAGCAAGCATGATTCCTAATGAGTAGTCACATTTTTCCTTTTCTGTGGGTTCCTCTTTAGTATTGACCTCAAATTGACTTTCCATCTGTTTTTAAGGGATCGCATTTTATTATACTCATCTTCCATCAGTCAACAATTTTGTCCCCTCCAGTTACTTCAGAGAATAGTTTTCTTATTTTCAAGTATTAATAAGCCTATTAGAATGTAAACTCTTTGAAGGCAGAGAATCTACTTGTGTATTTGTATTACCAGAGCCTTATTGATCTCTACACATGGTAGATAATTAATAGAAGCTTGAAAATCGACTGATACCTGTAACTAGGAATAATTCAACTTAATTCAAGAAGTATTTATTAAATGTTCACTTGTGGCAGAAACCATTCCAATTTTATTCAGGCTAGCAGGAAAGCCATTAACTTCTCTGATGCCTGGGATATAAAACTCAACTAAAAGGGAGTTAGTGGTAGAAACTTCACATTAATTTTTGTCTGCTTTCTGATATATCATCATCTTCAAGCTATACTGTATGTACAGGAGTAGTGGAATTTTATTTTAAACCTCTTATTAAAATATATATATTGATTCAGTAAAGTGGTTTTTATTTAGTTTTTTTTCTTAAATCTTCCTTAAGTGCTCATTGTATTTTGAAGATTTTGCACACTTTAGTCTTGATTTATATTTGCTATTGTATGTAGATTGCAACCTCCACCCACATTCCTGTCTTAAAGAATTAATCATCTTTTTTTAAATAAGAGAAAGGAATATTTAAGACAAGAAATTCTTGATCATGGGATGGTTAAAATATTTCATTTCTCAGTTATGAAAATATTTTAGAAATATATAGAAACCCTATTTTTGGAATAAAGAGAAATTACCTATTGACTCCATGAGAGTGGTGCAATACAGTTTTGAATAAATTGTAGACCAAAAATATCCTCTTACTCTTGCTGATCATGTTAGGTAATTAGTTTAGATTGATGATATAAAGAGAATAAAATTAAATTATCCTTATGTCTTAGGCAACTAAAGTAAAAGGTAAATGAACTTATATCTTTTTTTAAAGCATGTCTTGAAAGCAGCTTATCATTTAATAGATGTGCTGATTGCTCAGGTAATGAAGAGGTTGCTATAAATGAAGGCAGGGATTCATAAGCTATAGGTCGAAAACATGCTTTCTGACCTAGCAGTTTCTCTGAATCATTCATATATTTTGTCAAAATCCAAAAGAAAACATGGGTCATGAAGGACAGAAAATAGAGTGAGTCATAAAAGAGACTTAGGCTTTTTTCATTACTACCCTTGGGCTAGTATGTTGCATAAAGTGGCTTCCAAGAGAGGGGGAGAAAAAGGTAGAAACTTTGAACATGGGGGTGAAGTCAAGAAAACTGAGAGGACACACATTTTTTACACTTTATTTTTATTAATTTTATAAAGAAGACAGGCCAGCACAGACGGCTGGGTGCTAGCATACTGCGCCGATTGCGCTGGGAAGGGCTCTGGGATCAGAGAAGCCACTGAGATAAAGGAATCTGGCACAGGCTGTTAGCTCTTCTCTGCTAATTATTTAGCAGTTCAGAAGAGAAAGCTAAAATACCTTAAAAATTCAGATAGATTAGATTTTCCAGGACCCTGGGGGTGACTCAGCAGATCTCGGCACCAGGGGGCGTGGCCTCAGCTACCTCCTGAGAATAGTTAAGAGATTGACAAGTGGGTGGATATGGCCCAAGGCAACACACACTGCCTACTTTAGCTGGAGGGAGTGGAACTCAGCTCCAGAAAGTCCCAGAGAAGCTGAACCTTTGAACTAGGGACCACGGTTTCTGGCAGACACTTCCAGTTTGAGCACAGGGGCTTTTCACATCACCTGCTGCAGACATCCACGCCCCACCGGGACACATAGGCTAGGCTTTGTGCTGCCTTTACTGTTCAGTATCAACCTCAGGGAAGCCGCTAAAACTCAGTGCCCTTGGGGCACAGCAGTGCTAATCACCTCTGAGGCACTTCCAGGGAGGGGGTGGGGAACTCTCTCCCAGAGCTCTATCTTAGCTCAGGCACAAGAGCCGCTGCATCCATCCGGTCTGGGAGGAAGCTGGTAAAGAAGTAAATAAATAATTTCCTACCCCAGGGACAGACCCCAAAAGATTTTTAAAATATGAACAAAAAAGCCAGAAAAACCATAGATTCCTTCTACACAGAGAAAGAGCGGGTATCCAACCCTGAGGAAGTTAAAAGCAGAGAGACAGCAGATAACAACCTAAAGGGGAACGATTCCTGCCCCCCATCACATAACTCTCTCCTAGAAGAAGCTCTTAAAAAATTAAGGGAGATTGAAGAAAAATGGGGAAAGGAAAGGGAAGCTATGATAGAGAATAACAACGTCCTGAAATTGGAGTTGGAAAAAAATAAAGAATTCACAGGAGATGCAGGGAAACAAAATTTGGGAATTAGAAAAGGTTAAAAAATCACAGGAAAGTAGGATTTCTGAATTGGAAAAGATAAAAAAGTCTCAGGAAAATAGAATTTCTGAATTGGAAAAAGAAAATAATTCTCAAAAAAAAAATTAGGGAAATGGAAAAAAATTCAATAGAGCAAAATAATTCATTTAAAAACAAAATTGGGCATTTACAAAAAGAACTAAAAACTGTGAAAGAAGAAAATAACTCCTTAAAAGTCAGGATGGAACAAATAGAAATGAATGATTCACAGAGAACCCAAGAATCAGTCAAACAAAACAAAAAAAATGAGAAGCTGGAGAACAACGTCAAATACTTACTGGGAAAATCTATAGACCTGGAAAATAGATTTAAGAGAGATAATCTGCAGATTATTGGACTTCCAGAAAACTATGACCAAAAAAAGAGCCTAGATTCTATTTTACAGGAAATTATCAAAGAGAACTGTCCAGAGATAATAGAAACAGAAGGGAAAGTAGATGTGGAAAGAATTCATCGAACTCCTTCTGAAATAGACCCTAAAAAAAGAACACCAGGGAATATAGTGGCTAAGCTGCAGAATTACCACACAAAGGAGAAAATCCTGCAAGCAGCTAGAAAAAAACAATTTATATACCAAGGTGCCATAATAAGGGTCACCCAAGATCTGGCTGCCTCCACATTAAAAGATAGAAGGGCCTGGAACCTGATATTCCGTAAGGCAAAAGATCAAGGACTGCAACCAAGAATGAACTACCCAGCTAAGTTTAGCATCTTTTTCCATGGAAGAAGATGGTCATTCAATGAAACAGAGGAATTCTATATGTTTCTAAGAAAAAAACCAGACATAAACAAAAAATTCGATCTACATCCACAAGACTGAAGAGAAACAGAAAAGGGTACACAGAACCCTTGAGAACTGTAACTCTGTTGTGGGTATATAAAAAGTACTCAAGGATAATTTGATTTTACTGATATAAAAGAAAAAAAAGGGGGGTGTAGTAAAGGGAAGGAGGTCGGTTCAGAAAAAGGGGAAGGAATGATAAAAAGAGGGAAACTACATCCCAGGAAGAGGCATAGAAAATACACCATATCTGAGGGAACTTAGTGAGGGGGAGAATCATTGTGTGAATCTTACTCTCATCAGGAGAGGCTCAAAGAGTAAATAATTAACATATTTGTTTTTCAGAGAATTTTCTCTCACCTCATTAAAAGGGGGGAGAGGAAAAGGGAAAAGCAAAAGGAGAATAAGTGAAGGGACTTGGAGGGAGGGGGAAGGGATACTAAAAAAAAAAAAATGGAGGGTTGCGCGTCACAAGGGGGGGGTCTGTAAATTAAATATCGGGGAGGGGGATCAGGGGGGTCAAGGGAAAAAGCATAATCTGGGGATAATATGATGGCAGGAAATACAGAATTAGTAATTTTAACTGTAAATGTAAATGGGATGAACGATCCCATCAAATGGAGACCGATAGCAGATTGGATCAAAAAGCAGAACCCTACAATATGTTGTCTAAAGCAGGGAGATACATACAGAGTAAAGGTAAAAGGTTGGAACAGAGCCTATTATGCTTCAGGTAAAGCCAAAAAAGCAGGGGTAGCTATCCTTATCTCAGATCAAGCAAAAGCAGAAGTAGATCTCGTTAAAAAAGATAAGGAAGGAAACTATATCCTGCTGAAAGGTAGCATAAATAATGAAGCCATATCAATACCAAACATATATGCACCAAGTGGTATAGCATCTAACTTTCTAAAAGAAAAGTTAAGAGAACTGCAAGAAGAAATAGACAGTAAAACTATAATAGTGGGAGATCTCAACCTTGCACTCTCAGATTTAGACAAATCAAACCACAAAACAAACAAGAAAGAAATTAAAAAAGTAAATAGAACATTAGAAAAACTAGGTATGATAGACCTTTGGAGAAAACTGAATGGCAATAGAAAGGAATATACTTTCTTCTCAACAGTTCATGGATCCTATACAAAAATAGACCATATATTAGGACATAAAGATCTCAAAATTAAATGTAGGAAGGCAGAAATAATAAATGCCTTCTTCTCAGATCACAATGCAATAAAAGCTACATTCAGTAAAAAGTTAGGGGTAAATAGACCAAAAAGTAATTGGAAACTGAATAATCTCATCTTAAAGAATGACTGGGTGAAAGAGCAAATTATAGAAACAATTAATAATTTCACCCAAGATAATGACAATGATGAGACATCATACCAAAATCTTTGGGATGCAGCTAAAGCAGTAATAAGGGGAAATTTTATATCTTTAGAGGCTTATTTGAGGAAAATAGAGAAAGAGAAGATTAACGAATTGGGCTTACAACTTAAAAGGCTAGAAAAAGACCAAATTATAAACCCCCAACCAAAAATTAAACTTGAAATACAAAAATTAAAAGGAGAAATCAGTAATATTGAAAGTAAAAAAAAAAAAAAAAACTATTGAATTAATAAATAAAACCAAGAGTTGGTTTTATGAAAAAGCCAATAAAATAGATAAACCTTTGGTAAATTTGATCAAAACAAAGAAAGAGGAAAATCAAATTGATAGTCTTACAAATGAAAAGGGGGATCTTTCCACCAATGAAGAGGAAATTAGAGAAATAATAAGGAGTTACTATGCCCAACTTTATGCCAATAAATTTGATAACTTAAGTGAAATGGATGACTTCCTCCAAAAATATAGGTTCCCTAGATTAACAGAGGAAGAGATAAATTGCTTAAATAGTCCCATTTCAGAAAAAGAAATAGAACAAGCTATTAATCAACTCCCCAGGAAAAAATCCCCAGGGCCAGATGGATTCACATGTGAATTCTACCAAACATTTAAAGAACTATTAGCCCCAATGTTATATAAATTATTTGAAAAAATAAGGGATGAAGGAGTCCTACCAAACTCCTTTTATGACACAGACATGGTACTGATACCTAAACCAGGTAGATCGAAAACTGAGAAAGAAAATTATAGACCAATCTCCTTAATGAATATTGGTGCTAAAATCTTAAATAAGATATTAGCAAAAAGACTTCAGAAAATCATCTCCAGGATAATACACTATGATCAAGTAGGATTTATTCCAGGAATGCAGGGCTGGTTTAATATTAGGAAAATTATTAATATAATTGACCATATTAATAATCAAATTAATAAGAACCATATGATCATCTCAATAGATGCAGAAAAAGCATTTGACAAAATCCAACATCCATTCCTACTAAAAACTCTTGAGAGTATAGGAATAAATGGACTATTCCTTAGAATAATCAGGAGCATATATTTAAGACCTTCAGTAAGCATAATATGCAATAGAAATAAACTGCAACCTTTCCCAGTAAGATCAGGAGTGAAACAAGGTTGCCCACTATCACCATTACTATTCAATATAGTACTAGAAACGCTAGCCTTGGCAATAAGAGCCGAGAAAGAGATTCAAGGAATTAGAGTAGGAAATGAGGAAATCAAACTATCACTTTTTACAGATGACATGATGGTATACTTAGAGAACCCCAAAGACTCTGCTAAAAAGCTACTAGAAATAATTCAAAATTTCAGCAAAGTGGCAGGATACAAAATAAATCCACATAAATCCTCGGCATTTTTATATATCACTAACAAAATGCAACAGCAAGAGATACAAAGAGAAATTCCATTCCAAACAAATGTTGAGAGTATAAAGTATTTGGGAATCCATCTACCAAAGAATAGTCAGGATTTATATGAGAAAAATTACAAAACACTTGCCACAAAAATAAAGTCAGATTTAAATTATTGGAAAGACATTCAGTGCTCTTGGATAGGCCGAGCGAATATAATAAAGATGACAATACTCCCCAAACTAATCTATTTATTTAGTGCTATACCAATCAGACTCCCTAGAAACTATTTCAATGACCTAGAAAAAATAACAACAAAATTCATATGGAAGAATAAAAGGTCGAGAATTGCAAGGGAACTAATGAAAAAAAACTCAGAGGAAGGTGGTCTAAGTGTACCTGATCTAAAGCTATATTATATAGCAGCAGTCACCAAAACCATTTGGTATTGGCTAAGAAATAGACCGGTAGATCAGTGGAACAGATTAGATACAAAGGACAAAAAAGGGTACATCTATAGCAATCTAATCTTTGACAAACCCAAAGATACCAACATTAGGGATAAAAATTCATTATTCGGAAAAAACTGTTGGGAAAACTGGAAATTAGTATGGCAGAAATTAGATATGGATCCACACTTAACACCATATACCAAGATAAGATCAAAATGGGTCCATGATTTAGCCATAAAGAGGGAGATAATAAATAGATTAGAGGAACAGAGGATAGTCTACCTCTCAGACTTGTGGAGGAGGAAGGAATTTATGACCAGAGGAGAACTAGAGATCATTATTGATCACAAAATAGAAGATTTTGATTACATCAAACTAAAAAGTTTCTGTACAAATAATACTAATGCAAACAAGATTAGAAGGGAAGTAACAAATTGGGAAAATATTTTTTTTCTTTTTTTTTTTCTTTTTTTTTTATTATATATATATATTTTTTTTTTATAATATTATCCCTTGTATTCATTTTTCCAAATTACCCCCCCTCCCTCTATTCCCTCCCCCCGACGACAGGCAATACCATACATTTTACATGTGTTACAATATAGTCTAGGTACAATACATGTGTGCGAATATCATTTTCTTGTTGCACAATAAACATTAGAATCCGAAGGTACATGCAACCTGGGCAGACAGATATTAGTGCTAACAATTTTCATTCCCCTCCCAGTGTTTCTTCTCTGGGTGTAGCTACCTCTGTCCATCATTGATCAACTGGAAGTGAGTTGGATCTTCTTTATGTTGAAGATTTCCACCTCCATCAGAATACATCCTCATACAGTATTGTTGTTGAAGTGTACAGTGATCTTCTGGTTCTGCTCATTTCACTCATCATCAGTTGATTTAAGTCTCTCCAGGCCTCTCTATATTCCTCCTGCTGGTCATTTCTTACCGAGCAATAATATTCCATAACCTTCATATACCACAATTTACCCAACCATTCTCCAACTGATGGACATCCATTCATCTTGGGAAAATATTTTTAAAAACAAAGGTTCTGACAAAGGTCTCATTTCCAAAATATATAGAGAACTGACCCTAATTTATAAGAAACTGAACCATTCTCCAATTGATAAATGGTCAAAGGATATGAACAGACAATTCTCAGAGGAAGAAATTGAAACTATATCCACTCACATGAGTGTTCCAAATCACTACTGATCAGAGAAATGCAAATTAAGACAACTCTGAGATACCACTACACACCTGTCAGATTGGCTAAGATGACAGGAACAAATAATGATGAATGTTGGAGGGGATGTGGGGAAACTGGGACACTAATACATTGCTGGTGGAGTTGCGAAAGAATCCAGCCATTCTGGAGAGCAATCTGGAATTATGCCCAAAAAGTTATCAAACTGTGCATACCCTTTGACCCAGCAGCGCTACTACTGGGCTTATATCCCAAAGAAATACTAAAGAGCGGAAAGAGACATATATGTGCCAAAATGTTTGTGGCAGCTCTTTTTGTTGTAGCTAGAAACTGGAAGATGAATGGATGTCCATCAGTTGGAGAATGGTTGGGTAAATTATGGTATATGAAGGGTATGGAATATTATTGCTCTGTAAGAAATGACCAGCAGGAGGAATATAGAGAGGCCTGGAGAGACTTAAATCAACTGATGCTGAGTGAAATGAGCAGAACCAGAAGATCACTATACACTTCAACAACAATACTGTATGAAGATGTATTCTGATGGAAGTGGAAATCTTCAACATAAAGAAGATCCAACTCACTTCCAGTTGATCAATGATGGACAGAGGTAGCTACACCCAGAGAAGAAACACTGGGAAGTGAATGTAAATTGTTAGCACTAATATCTGTCTGCCCAGGTTGCATGTACCTTCGGAATCTAATGTTTATTGTGCAACAAGAAAATGATATTCACACACATGTATTGTATCTAGACTATATTGTAACACATGTAAAATGTATGGGATTGCCTGTAATCGGGGGGAGGGAATAGAGGGAGGGGGGGATAATTTGGAAAAATGAATACAAGGTATAATATTATAAAAAATATATATATAATAAAAAATTATTAATTAAAAAAAAAAAAAAGACATAACTACTGGGTTGAACTGGCCAATTCCAACGAGTTTCATTTCTTAAGACAAAACAACTTCAAGTGTGATTAGAGCATGATTTTTAGGAAAGAGTCCAGCTAAATGACACCAGACTTTAACAATGGCTATTCAAAACCAGACAAATCAGTGATGTTTCCATAGGAATTTGGTGTGACTCAGCTGCTATTAAATTGTATGATCCACACATATAAGCAGGACAGAATGTAATATTTCTCTATTTTATTAAAGATATTTGAGAGTAATGATACTGTCTCCTGAAAGGAATTTTGGATATTAGGATATTAGGACTTAAAATAACATAGATAAGAAGATGATTGATAGCCTATTGGAGTGTTAATAATATTGGCCTAAGTCATTCAGGATCAGGATTGCTTCACTAAAAGCTAGATATCCTTGAAATCCTCCAATCCCATTTACTCCTTCTCTACTTCCTGATTGTTTAGACAAGGACCAAAATTTTTTCTGAGGTTTATACTGTTTTAATTATAACAATGTGGTATAGAGAGTGATATTGTGGTCATATGTCAGAGTTTCTGTGACTTTTAAAGGGAAATTTTTGTCAGATATAAAAATTAAAAAAAAATCACCATTCAGGTATTCTGATTATTATTATTCCTACATAGCTCCAAAGGAGTACTTCAGTTTCTTTTGGATTATTAAAGGAATATTTTTGCTTATATGCAGATGTGTGGAATGCCCATAATTTAACTTATTTGTGGTAGTTGACTAGAGGAAATATATTGTTAGCAATAATATGATGAATTCCTGGTAATAGGAGCTTGGTTGTAGCTTCTATGAGGAGAGGATAAATGGGATCCCTTGGAATTACTTGAACCATCCCTTGTAATTAATATTAAAAAATATCAAGTCCCCCTAGGGGAGTAGTGAAAAAAAATTCTTCCCTAGTAATTTAAATGATAGAAGATGGAGTGCTTTATTATGCAGAATTCTCTTATAATAACCCCATGCAGCCTGTAAAATAGGCAGATTAGTATTTAGGTGTTTTACAGTTTATTGCCCAGAAATGAATAAAGTTATGTTGATTATGTAAGCCATTTCTGAGGTTGTCACTTTGGTGGTATAGGTAGTCTAGGAAGCAGGTTAGATGTTCTGTATTACTGAGCTTACCAATGCCTTTGTACTACTGTGACCAATCAGGTAAAGTTTAGTTTTATTTGTTAAGACGTTTGGGAGGAGGAAGTAAATTGCTTAAATAATCCTATTTGAGAAAAAGTAATAGAACAAGCTATTAATCAACTCTCTAAAGAAAAATTCCTAATTGTACACTATTTCAAAGTCTGATTCTTTTTGTATAGCAAAAGAACTGTTTGAACATGTATACATATATTGTATTTAACTTATACTTTAACATATTTAACATGTATTGGTCAGCTTGCCATCTGGGGGAAAGGTTGGGGGGAAAGAGGGGAAAAGTTGGAACAAAAGGTTTTGCAATTGTCAGTGTTGTAAAATTACCCATGCATATATCTTGTAAATAAAAAGCTATAATACAAAATTTTAAAAAGACGTTTGGCATACTTTCAGGTTCTTCCTCAGGGTTATCTTATTTTTAATATTACCTCAATTTGGACAAAGATTCGTATTGCTAAGGACATAGATGTCCACCAATACATTGAGGATACAATGTTGATTGGAACAGATTAAGCCTCAGTGGCTCTGATGAGACATAAGAAAAAGGAAAATAAGATGATTTCTAGCTTTCATTTAATGATGAGAATCTACATATAATAATCTATATATAACAAAGAATTAGTAGTAACTTCCCCACAAATTTAAAAAAAAAAAAAAAAAAAGCCTAAAAAGCCTAAAAGTTTAGTACAGACTTTGGGTTTGGAGGATTTTCATTGCCCCTATCTGATGAGCTTATTATAAATGTTCCTCCTTTGGACTGGGATCAAAGAAGACTATAGACTTGGAAGATATAGAGTGCTGCATTTTTTCCTAGGGCCCTTATATCCTGTGTGGTTTGTGTTCCTAAAAATCTCTATTAATAAGTACCAGACTGAGTGAACCCTTTGGCAGGTACAAACAGATAGTTTTCACACTCAGTGACTATTTTGCTTTAGAAGCCCTAAATGGATAGTAAGAAAACTAAGAGAGCTGTGCCATGAAAATACATAAAGAAGAGATAATTGAGATCTGTAGATGTCAAAAGTACCTAATGTACTAATTAGGTTGAGGAAGATGAGTGGGAGGGTAGGGAGGAAGAAGAAACAATATGTAACCCACACCAGTTCAGCTCCTACTGCCTGAAAGCAAATTAGATTTTATTCCCATCCCTAAATCTGGGTTCTCTGGTACTTATTAAGAGAGCTTTGGGCTATCTAGATTGTCTTGCCTTAGCCCCTGCTAATGACATTCCCCCCAATTATGGGGAAGTCATTTGTACCCCAGTTCCATTAATAGATTAGATTTTTAAAAAAATTACTTACTTCTGAAGGCATACTAACAAACATATACATATATATGCATATATATATTTGTTATATATTACAAATATAAGAGCATAGTGTATCCTATTTTGGATTATATATATAGGATTAATACAAATCCTATTTTGTATTATCTCAGTCAGAAGAAGAGAATTAGGTTTATAATTTGGGTCAGTTCATATAGAGCACAAAGCCTCCTTGGTTTGGTTTTGATGTCCCAGACACACTGGTTTCTCAAGACTTACATGCTGGGCTGGCTGGCTATTCCACTCACAATCATCTAAGCTGCCCCAAATTCTCATGTCTATAACTCTTGGATGAAATAGAAATCTGCTCTGACACCAAAAATTGAGAGGCACAAAATTTTAGGGTAGAAGAGGGAGAGCAGAAGATGACAAGTCTCGCCCTAACCACCAATTCAATTCATGGCCTCCTGGATGAATGCATATCAGGAAGACACCCATAAATGATCAAGAAAGAACAATAGTGGTCTTTGTTGCTTGAAAACAGAAGAAGCCAAACAAAGGGATTATTTCAACTGTTGTATTAGAGAATACAGAAGCCTCCTTCCATGTTAGGTAATCTGGATATGCCCCACAAGCTTATCAAGGGTACCTTCATGTTAAATAAAATGGACATATCCAGAAAAGATGAAAAATATTATCATCAGAATATATTAAAAATCTTTTAGATCTAGATGGAGCACAAGCCAGGGCTTATAACACTAACTATTGACCCATATATCTGCTAGAATTCTTTGACTAAAGCAAAGTAACTAATATATATATATATATATATATGTATATATATTTTAATGGCTTTAGTTATAATTTGTTTCTTCAAAAGATAGAGGAATTAAGAAAAGGGACTTTTGCATCTGATTTTTATCAATAAAAAAGAACTAACCAATGGGGTATAAATTGTAGTGACCTCTAGGGAAAGCAGTCTTTTCTTCTTGGAACTATGATAAAAATGGGTATAGTACATAGATTTCAATGGCTTTTAGAAAGAAAGAAAAAAAAAGAATAGACATTAATCTTATTGACTAAAGAGAAAAGACAAAGAATTCAAAACTCCCAACAAAGTTCAGTATACATATAACTCTTAGTCCAAGGACCCATCACCATTTCTTTGAATTCACAAAGATTATATTTGATTTTGGGAAGTTATTTAAAATAAGAGATTATTATCAAATATTTTAGCCCATTGCTTTTTACCTGAAATAATTCCAGGAAAGTATCCTAATATGCATCTAACTCTTTTTTTAAAAATTCTCCCATAAGAACTAAAAGTATTGCAACAGAATATTAAAATAGAATGTTGAGAAATAAAACAGGTTGTTTTGGAAGGTTTGGAATAACAATTGAGAAAATTACTTAATTTTTCTATAGAATCAGGGAGGCCTGTGTTTTATCTGTTTTCTGTGATAATCTATGAAATATGTGGAGAATACAAGAAAGGGGTGAGGAAAAATATCTTCATTGCTGTAATTTTCAATTGTGATACTATAAATATTTTTTGTTGGCTTATTAAATATATAATACTATTAAATATATTATTTAAATATATAAAATATTAAATATATAATGTATAACATCAGTATTTAAATATTGATAAATTATATATGTGTGTATTATATATACATATGTGATATGTATAACACACACATATGTGTGTGTATCTGTGATTTTGTGTGCCTACATATATATATATATACACATATAGGTGTATGTGTGCATACTATTTATAATGTCAATATTCATTTAAAGTCCTAACATACTATATACATATAAATGTATATACATACAAAACATGCATATACACACATAAGTATATCTGAAAATGATAACTTATCTGTTTATGAAATCTGTGTTAAATTCACAGAAAGGTATAGAAAAGTAAAACCCATGGAAATAAATGAGCATGGATATTTTCTTACAACGAAGAATAATAAACAGCCTGCCTTAGTCCCTCTTCTAAGATCTCCAATTATAAAATATTTTAAACTGTCTAACTAATGAGAATGTAAACTTCACTATATTATTATTTATTATATTATTGCTGTTTTATACATGTATATATTAACTATATATAAAATTATACTGAACTTATTATCTACCCTCCATCCCAGTCCCTCTTCTAAACTTCTGTATTACAAATATATCAACATCCTTAAAAAAAGTCTTGGTTCACAAAATTAGTGTTGTGCTCTACTCCTTACATTCTACCTTGAGTATATAGTTGATCCAAACTGATCAAAAAAATATCGATTTAGATTCACCTGTCTCACTATAAATTTCAATAAATACATACTTGAATTCGCAGTGGAGTTGGATAGGAGTCCAAAGGTCATTTTAAAAAATCCATTGAGAACATAGCTTACAAGTGGTTATCCAGCCTTTATCTGAAAATCTCTAATTTCAATTGGTTGATAGCATTGAATATTAAAATAGAAAATGATGGGCAAAAATAAATTTATGAATTCATTATTGGAAGGAGATGATGTTTTATTCTCTTAAGTACATGAAAGAAATAACAATATAAGAAAGAAATAACAATATAAGCTAACTGTGCTTGATTATGGATTAGGAAATTCCACAGAAATTATGGGAGATAAAATGACATCTAAAACAAATAAATAACTGTCATATTTTATAGAGACAATTCCAATTCTAGAATAGACAATGGACAAATGTTCTAACATAAGAAAAAATTGCAAATAAGGAAACACTGTCAATAATCACTTAAAATGTTTATTACCAATAATTACATATATAAATTAAAGAAGCATTAGGTTGTTATTTCATAATCATCACACATAGTGAAAGCAATCAGTCTGTGCATTACGAAAAAAAATCATTCATACCTTCTGACCCAATATTTCCATTGCTAAGAATGAATGCCAAAAATAATATATGGAATTTTAAAGGCTATCTATCCAAAGCTTTTTATAGCAGAATTATTTATAACCAAGAAATTGAACGTAACCAAAGTACCTGACAATAGCAAAATACTTAAGTAAATTATGATGCATTAATGTAATGGGATACTATAATTCAATTAAATTAGATAATTATGAAGAACTAAAGAATTTATAAAACAGTGAGAAATAAAAATGTAGAAGCTAAACAAAAGAGTTCACATTAGTTATCAAAGAGAAAAAAAATAGATCAAAGAGAAAAAAGTCAATGGAAATGAACAAAGAATACTAATAGAAAGCTATTGTAAAGAACAAAACATTATGAAATTTGGTGTTAACATTAATTTATACATGTGCAAATATCTCTGAAGCAAGTTATTGTAGCACAATCTTTTACACCTTTTATTGTCTTCATCTATGAACATAATATTGAAATAAATATAGATATAGGTATAGAAAAAGTTCCAACTAGGATTGCATTGGTAATTATTTCCTGGTTCTCTAATTTCCCCAGGATTCTAGGACAGTTTGATGGTGGAGACACAAGATGATATTTATCATCTTTACTCCTAGTTCTATATTTTGGGAGGAAGGAAAAGAAAGGAAGGAAAAAAGGAGGGAAGGAGGAATGGAAGGAGGGAGGGAAGAAGCTAGGAAAGAAGGAAGGAAAGGAAGAAGAAAGAGAAGGAGGGAGGAAGGGAGGAAGGAAGGGAGGGAAGGAAGGAGGTAAGATAAAAGGGAAGGAAGAAGAGAGACAGGGAAGAAGGGAAAGTGAGAATGAGGGAGGGAGGGAGAATAGGAAGAGAGGAAAAGGAAAGAAGGACAATGGCTAGTAAAGATACAAAGTGATATTTATCAGCTTTACTTCTAGCTCCATAGTTTGGGAGGGAGGAAGGAAGGAAGGAAGGAAGGAAGGAAGGAAGGAAGGAAGGAAGGAAGGAAGGAAGGAAGGAAGGAAGGAAGGAAGGAAGGAAGGAAGGAAGGAAGGAAGGAAGGAAGGAAGGAAGGAAGGAAGAAAGGAAGGAAAGGAGGGAAAAAAAGAAGGGAATGAATGAGATGAGGTAAGATCTTTCAAGACAGTTGTGAAAATCGAGTAAGGCTTCATCTACTTCAGAATTGGAGTAGGCCTGAAGGACTTTGAGCATTGTTTCAAGGGCATAATTGAGTCCCCTTCCTGCTATCCTCCCATGACACAATTTCCTCCCAATTTCAGTCAAATATGGGCAACTATGTGCTTATTGGTCAAGTTCAATTTCGTAGGTAGATCTCAAGTTTAGAATGTAGGACTCTCAGCCAATGAGGATGAGGGTCAGTGCTGGGGGGGGAATGGGGATGTTTTACATTAGGGATTAAAGGTGCTGTCCTGCCCACAGGAGGTGCTTCCTCTCTTTGACTCTCTGCCTGAGGGGTGGGACGCCCTTCTCAAGAGAATGTACAATAAACTTTGCTTTATTCTAGAGATCTCTCCAACTTTTTTTATTAATTGGTGACCCCTCACCATTTGTGTAACACACAGGAAGATGTGAGGAAGGGAGAAACAACAAAAGGAAGGAAGAAAGCATTAATATGTTGATGGGCTTTAAACAGATTCTGGAATTATATATTTTCAACAATTTTACTCTTATCCTTCTTATTCAGAAATGGCTCTTCATGCATCTTAGAGCAAGTGAACCACTAAGTCTGTAATTCCTTCCAAAAATTCAAATGGGCACACTGTTACTATACATTGTTTGCTTGTTGGCTGGGTTTGTTTTTGAATTTTTTTTTATCTGAGCTGAGCAAGGCTATTGTAATGCAAATCCAAAGCCTAAGGGGCTCAAGGCACAAGAGCTTTTTTTTATTTGTTTTGATCTATCTGGGATTTCTTTGATTTTGGTGGGGAGATCAGCAATTACTCAGCTTTTTAATTTTAGAGAATGTGCTAGGAATCTTAACTGATTTTTCAGATTCACATAATAAATGTGTCATAGGTGGGATTTGAATCCTGATCTTAATAATTCAAGTCATCTCTTTATGCCCCATGCTCATGTACCTTTCACCTGGAAAATTATAAGATTCAATGTTTTTGAATACTTGAATTGCATTCAAGATCTGTCCTTAGTAATCAAACCTTAGGTAGTTTTGTAAATTCAATGGGATCTGAGTTTCTCCTCTGATTTTTAGTGTAGAGGTGATAGAATAAGAATGTGATGGAGTTCTTTATCCTGAATATATAACTTGCACTTGATCAATGTATGGTCCTCATGTTTTCTCCTTCCTGGATGGTTGTGAAGATATGTCAGTATTCTAAAAGCAATTCCAAAATTCTCCCTTGAGGTAAGTATTTGTGTACATATAAATATAGTATGAAAAATATAAAGGCATAAGGGCAAGAAAACGTATCCAAACATCCTTTTTCTAGACATTTCTGTATTTTTGGAAGGCACATGTAGTGTGTTTGAACTTCAACATAAATGACAAGAGAAGATTTAGTCAAGATTATTAACTGTCTCAAGATTAAAAAAAAATAAATGAAGGTTGAATGAAATTTTACTGAGATTATTCAAGTTTTGACCATACTTTTACTTTAAATAGGCTGTGTTTTCTAGATAAAAGTGATTTGAAGCTGAATTACTTAGGTAATGGCCTCCTATTTTCACTCCTCAGTGCATATATAGGAATAGTTTCAGGGTTAAGTACTGGAATGAGTCATTAAAGTAGTGAATATATTCCAGCACTCCAGAAAAAAAAAAAAAAATAGAATCTCATCAGCCTAAAATGCTTGAGATTAAGCCTCCCTGGAGAAAGTAGAATTGGCTAGAGGTCACCTGTAGGTCTTTTCCTATTCTAAAATTCTATAGGACTTAATGGTTTTTAATACAGTTTTTGCATCAAGAAGAATTAATTTTTATTTATACAATAACCAGTTTATGAATATATTGCATAGTTTGAAAATTGATTTGCTATTATGTGATTTCCCTATTTCCTTTCTTCATTGAATTTTCTTTCAAATAATGTTTCCCTCTCTTAAGGATATTGATATGAAAACAATAACATTATTTCTTATTTTCTAAAATAACAGAATTTTTGCTAACAGTGTAATAGATCATTCTTTTTTAAATCTCCACTTAAAAAAAAAAGTTATTTAAATGAGTTCTTTCTTGTATCAAGTATACACTGACTTGTGTTCTTACTTTGTCTTTATACTGATGTATTTGAAGAAAAAAATTCTAAGTTCATGATTTGGGCATTCTTCCCATTTCTTTGCAGTTAGTGGTTTAGTTAAGGAAAATCCATATAACAAAAGCTTCCAAGCTTTTTGCTGGTTGATGTATAATTCATAAGCATAATTGTCCTCTGACTATTTCTCATATCCATCATTGCCTCTCTTGGATGGTTTTCCTCTTCTCTTCTATTTCCTTTACTCATAAATTAAGTAGGCCAGATTTGGGCTGTGAATGCCCAAATTACAATTACATTGTTCTCAGAAGCCCATTTTCAAACAACAGCTGAATAGAATATAGTATTTGTTGACTTAATCTCAGGACTAAATGTATCTTCATCTGAGGGACATTTTTTAGAAAGCCCACATGTGTTGCTAGGCTATCAATTATACATGTGAATCTCCATCTTTAAAATTTTAAGAGATGAAGTTAGTGGGAGAGAGTTCAGAAAGCAGGCTATGATTGACTTCCTACAATGTAAGGGGTCTGCTGGTTTAGCCATAATCCATGATCCTTTCTTATGTCATTTCTTCTAATGCTTTTTAACTCATGCACAGAGGGGATCCTTTTAGATAGGTTGAGGGAGTCTCAAAGTCACTTTACTGTTTTCAGGCTCTGGAAATGTTAAAAAATAAACTGAGACTATAGAAGCAATATTTCATTTCAAGCCTTTAATAACGGTTCATATTGTTTTCAATTTCTGTGGCCAGACCAAAGTTAGATTTGAACTATGTTCATTGCAGATGTCTGAGGGGAAAGGAAGGTGACTTCCCCCTCCCAAAAATGCTTTATTTATCCCATTTTGTTCGTTAGTATAAAAGCAAATGCCTCCAAATTCCTGAGAATATTAACATCTCTATTTTATTGAACAAGAATTGATGTTTTCATTAGTATGTCAGATGTGTGTGTGTGTGTGTGTGTGTGTGTGTGTGTGTGTGTGTGTATATATATATATATACATATATATATATATATATATATGTATATATATATATATATATATATATATATATATATATATATATATATATATATATATGTATATATATATATATATATAATCTGAATGAGGCATTTACTTAGTTTAAAAAAAAAATGTGGTAAACTTAAAGAAATCAGCAGTTGGATAAGGAACCTTTGGGGACAGTTGGGTTTTTTTTTTCATTTTTTTGCTTATTTTTAAGGGATTTTTCTGAAGCCCAGTCCACAGAATCAATTATATATACATACATATATATATATATATATATATATATATATATATATATATATATATATATATATATATATATACATATATATGTAATTTACAGATTCTTTTTTGAATAATCTTATTTTTCCCAATTACATGTAAAAACAGTTTTAAACATTCATTTTTAAAAATTGAGTCTCAAATACTCTCCCTCTCTCCCTCCTCTGCTTCTTCCCTAATACTAAGCAATTTAGTATTCTATCTATGTGCAGTCATGCAAAACATATTTCCATTTTATCTATGTTGAAGTAAAAAAAAAAACAGATAAAAAAGCATTATGAAAAAAGTAAAGCAAAAAACTGTATACTTTAATGTGTATTCAAACTTCTTCAGTTGTTTCTCTAGATGTTGATAGCATTTTTTATCATGAATCCTTGGACATTGTCTTAGATTATTGTATTGTTGAGAACAGCTAGTAAATCATCCTATAAATTGCTGTTACTATGTGTAATGTTCTTTTGGTTCTGCTGATTTCACTTTGCATCAGTTCATTTGCCTTCTCAGGTTTTTCTGAAATCATCCTGCTTATCACTTTTACAGCACAATGGTATTTCATTATAATCATATATCACAATTTGTTCAGCCATTTATCATTTGATGGGAAATCTTCAATTTCCAACTTTCTACCACAAAAAGAGCTACTATATAATATTTTGTTTACAAATAGGCCCCCCTCTCCCACCTTTTTGTATCTTTGGTATACAGATCTAGTTGTACTGCCAGATCAAAGAATAGTTCCAAATTGTTTTTTAAAATAGCTGGATTAGTTCACAATTTTGCCAATAGTGCATGTGTCCCGATTTTAATCCACCCCCTCTGTAACAGCTTCTGTAACATCACTGAAAAAGAAAATGAATTCCTGGGCTTTTTTGGCTAAAAAATCATGTTTTTGATTCAAAGGTATGGTAAAAAGAAATTTACAATTTTAAGTTTTATCCAAATGCTTCATTATTATTGATGTCGTTATTGAATGACATTATTTTAGTTGTGCTATTTATCTGCTTTTCTGTATTAAGAGCTCTTAAGTAAAGTGCATCACAAATTCAGTGAACATTTTTTCAGGACCTATTTTGTAATGGGTTTTGTGCTAGTTACTAACATTATGAGGAAAAGCAAAAGACAGTTCCTTCTCTCAAGGACCTCATAGTATAATGAAGAGATAACATTAACAATATATCCAAACATGATAGACAGGATAAATTAGCGATAATCTACAGAGGGAAACCAGTAGAATTAAGTTATTTACAATTACCATTAATAAGTGGTAGCATTGGGTTATTAGCATTGGTTTCAACATGCAATATTTTTAATTATAGTGAAGGTATCCTTGTGTGATATTCTACCAACTAATTTCAGGAAGAGGAATTGATGACTATTTCAGGAAGCACTTCTTGGGGTATGGTGTCAATGGAGAGGCAAATAAGGGAAAATAATTATATCTGAAGAGATTTTCTGAATGTAATGAAGTTAAAAGTCAAATCTTATGTATGTCAATTTTAGAAGTTATTAACTTTTCAAAACTTCAAAGGACAAGTTACTAGCTTTCCTATAAGAGTTTTGTCTCTCAACTCATTAGCCTGTTTTAATTCTGAAGGTCTTAATATCTTATTTCCAGAAAATAATTTTCATGTGAGAATATTTGGAGAAAGTTTAAGTCCATTTAACATACAGAAATTATTTTAAATGACATCAGCAATCAAGAACCTGATCTAATAGATCAAAAGTGTTTCTTTCTTGGTCTAGGGATGATATTTTGTTGCTTGTTCCTGTGATTATAAAAAATAAAAGAGAGCCATCTAACAGAAAAGAGTTTTTTCAGTAAAAAAGTTTTGTATATTTTGGCAACATTATAAATATATCCTTAATTGCATTTTATATATTTAATATGCCAAGAGAAAATATGTTTGTAAGTAAATTTTATGTTATTCTAGAATATGCATTAATTGCCACTACTTTGCAACACTTTAGTGAAGTGGGTCTTACAGAAGCTGTGTTTTTCTAGCCTTTGATCTTTGTGCAAAATACTCTGTTCAGATTGTTGTTGTTTTATCTCTAACCACTGAAATCCTAATCACCTTTCAATAAATCTATTAAACATAATTTCTTCCATTTCTTTGATCAATCCCTCTCCAACTAGATATGTCCTCTGAATGTCATCTTGTTTTGATTATTCATGATATAAAAACATATTTTACCTTCTCTTTTACTATAATCATTTACATATGAGCTATATCTCCCCCCCAAAAAATCTTTTTATCTTATGATAGCTTCATATGTACTAATTATGTAGTTACTATTTATTAGAAAAAAAATGCATGTACAATGAAAGGATGGATGGAAAAGCAATATAATACAATAGCCAGTCTCAGATATGGAACAGAGACATAGTTTAAAGCCCATTTCTGATATATTGAAGGAGCATGACCAAGAATAAGTCATTTAACTTCCCCAAATTTCCTAAGGTTCCTGATGTGTAAAATTATTATAATTTCAAATACCTTTCTCACAGTGTTATAACAAGATTCAACTAGATAATGTTTGCAAAGTGTTTAACCTTAAAAATTTATACAAATGTCAGTTTGTTATTTTATTTTTTTGATTATGATATAAACAATATTGTAGTCTTTCAAGATACTTTATGGGCAGTACAGCTCAAAATAATAGGTCTTGTTTTCTAGGCTCTAGAATTAGAAATATCTTGAAAGAACACGAGGTATTTTGAGATCTAATCATAAATGTATCACATAGTGCATTATATGTCAAGAGTATGTGATTTCAGTATTGTACTTTTAAAACTGTGGCCTATGTTGGTATAAACATTTATTTTACCCTCTAGGGAAGTAGGAAGGGAAGGGGAAAGAAAATGGCAGAAAGATAATAGGACAGATGGCAGAAGAAAAAGGGGAAAGGAGTTGGGAGGCCAGAGAGAAAATTAATGAAGGTAGAAGTCAGAAACAAAACAACAGAGAGGAGGTAAAGACTAAAAGAAGAGAGAAAAATATAAATGGGGAAAATAGGATTAAGGGAAATACAGAACAGATAATCATAACTCTGAATGTGAATGGGATAAACTCTCCCATAAAATGGAAGCAAATAGGAGAGTAAATTAAATGATAGAACACTACAATATGAAGTTTATAAGAAACATTTGAAACTGAAAAATATATAGAGAATAAGAGGAACGAGTGTAGATTATTCTTCAGCTCAAGTTAAAAAAATAACAGGATAAGTTATTCCTGATCTCAAACCAAGTAAAAATATATCTAATTAAAAGAGAAAAGGAAGGAAACTACATCTTGTTAAATACTACTATAGATAATAAAATAATATCAATACTTAGCATAAATGTACCAAAATGGTATAGCACTCAAATTCTTAGAAGAGAAGTTAAATGAGTTGTAGAGAGAAAAAAAGACAACGCAACTATACTTATGTGGGAACCACAAAATAAACAAGATATTAAGTAATTGAAAAGAATTTTTAAAATTAGATATAATAAACCTCTGCAGAAAATTAAATGGGGGTGGAAAGAAATAAAGCATATCTACAACAAAAGTGAACATACATCTGATCAAAAAAAACCTCACAATCAAATGCAGAAAGGCAAAATATTAAATGCATCATGATACAATAAATATTGTGTATATTAATGGAACAAAGGAAAATAGACAAAAATTAATAGGAAACTATATAATCTAAACATAAAGAATTGATATTTTTTTCTTTTTTATTATAGCTTTTTATTTACAAGATATATGTATAGGTAATTTTTCAGCATTGACAATTGCAAAAGCTTTTGCTCCAACTTTTCCCCTCCTTCCCCCCACCCTTTCCCCCAGATGGCAGATTGACCAATACATGTTAAATATGTCAAAGTATAAGTTAAAATACTACATATATATATATATATATATATATATATATATATATATATATATATATATATATATTATATATATATATATATATTCATGTCCAAACAGTTATTTTGCTGTACAAAAAGAATTGGACTTTGAAATAGTGTACAATTAGCCTGTAAAGGAAATAAAAAATGCAGGTGGACAAAAATAAAGGGGTTGGACATTCTATGTAGTGGTTCATAGTCATCTCCCAGAGTTCTTTTGCTGGGTGTAGCTGGTCCAATTCATTACTGCTCTATTGGAACTGATTTGGTCTATCTCATTGTTGAAGAAGGCCACATCCATCAGAATTGATCATCATATAGTATGCCCAAAGAGTTATGAAACTATCCATGTCCCTTGATCAAGCAAAGTTTCTAATGGGCTTATATCCCAAAGAGATCTTCAAGGAAATAAAGTGACCCACATATGCAAAAATGTTTGGGGCAGCTCTTTTTGAAGTGGCAGGAAACGGGAAACGGAGTGGATGCCCATTAGTTGGAGAATGGCTGCATAAGTCATGGTATATGAATGTTATGAAAATTATTTTTCTGTTAAAAATGATAAGCAGGATGATTTCAGAGTGTCCTGGAGAGATTTATATGAATTAATGTAAAGTGAAATGAGGAGAATTAGGAGATCGTTGTGCATGGCAACCATAAGATTATATCATGATCAATTCTGATGGATGTTTCTCTCTTCAAAAATAAGATGATTCAAACCAATTCCAATAATCTTGTGATAAAGAGAGCCTTCATCACCCAGAGAGAGGACTATGGGAACTGCACGTGGTTCACAACATTGCATTTTAATTCTTTTTATTGTTATTTGACTGCATTTTTGTCTTCCTCATTTTTTCCTGTTCTATTTTATTTTTCTTGTACAGCAAGATAATTGCATAAATATGTATTCATATATTGGATTTAACATAGATTTCTACTATATTTAACATATATTTTACTATTTGTCATTTAGGGGAGTAGGGAAGGGAAGGGAGGAAATTGGAATACAAGATTTTTAACCCATGTTAATGTCAAAGAATTATCCGTGCAAATGTTTTGAAAAATTATAAGCTTTAATAAAATTATAAATAAAATAAACTGACATGAGATATTAGGGAGAGGCTACTGAGGGGATAAAATGCCTGTAGAGCATGTCCTGGAGAATCCTGTGGCAGGTTGTTGTAGGGGCTAGGAAAGGTGAGAAAAATAAAGACAAAAAGGCAACACAGGGTGGCAGCTTGGAAATGAGCAGAGAGAGATGGAAGGCCACAATAGAGGCAGCAGCAGAGACAAGTAGAGGAGACACAAGGAAAAAATCCTATTCTTGAAAATCTGAGTGACATAGATTGATTTGGAGATGCTAATTTGACAGTTATGTGGACAATTAATCAGAAACCAGAGGGGTAATTGGAAGGAATACCAATTCATTGGTATTCTGTAGAAATTGTGCAGACAAGAGGTGATGAAAGACTAACTAGGAATGTAGACTTGTGAATGGAAAGAAGTGAAGGGAATTTTCCAGAATTGCAAAGACTTGGTAATTAATTCGCTATAAAAAGTGAGGAAGCATAGAGTTACCAAGTATGACTGTGATGTTGTGAATCTGTATAACTATAAGCAAAGTGTTGCATTCAACAGAAAGAGTGAAGATAGAGAGAAAATTTTCAGGAAAGGAGGAAAATAATTCTGTTTCAACAGTCAAATTTGAGATGCCTACAGGATTTCCAGCTGAAAATGTCCAATAAGCAGTTGATAATGTTAAACTGCAGCTCAATACCAGGCTGATTAAAGAAATCTGAAAGTCATCTGGGTATATATGTTACTTGAATCTATGAATCTCCAAGAGAAAAGAATGGGCAGGACATACCTATGATTAAACAAGGAAGACTTAAGAGAGCAACTGGACAGACAAGAGAAGAATCAAAGGAGAGTATCAAAGTAGAAATCAAACTGGATCAAAATAGAATTGAAAATGAAGAGAGGAGAGATTATAAAAAGTAAAACTAATTCAACAGATACAAATGCCACAGAGAAATAAAAAGCAATGGAAAGTGAAATGAGAGCATTCACTGTTGTAATTAAGACCTGATCATTGGTAGTAATGTGAAGATCAGTTTCAGTTCAGAATAGATTTATAAGGATTTAAAGTTAAATGAGACAAGAGGAAACTGAAGCAATCATAACTCTCCATCATCTAATTTCTCCCTCAAAGGAATTCCTGATCCTGAAGCCTCCAAAAACTTACACAAAACTCAGAATAATATTTTTCTTTTCTTCATACAATTTTAGATGTTTCTTTTCCTGTGGCTAATGAGACTCCTGGAGCTATAATCATCCACACATTCTTATTATATACATCCATATTCAGACCACTTCAATTAACAAGGGATTGATGGCCCTTTTGACTATACTAAGATGGCAGTTGAACTCTTACAGTTTTATGGTAACCTGTTCTCAAATGCCAGCATTCCCTCTTTCACAGCAGCTATAAAAGAAATTCTTATTCTGAATAGAAAAAGTAGAAGAAGGAAGCAACTTAGCTTCCTGTAATTTTTTAAGGGAGCCAATTAAAGACAGTTCTATTGCAAGAAGGGTACTTGACCTACTAAATTTCTAAATTTATCAACAGAGGTGGCAAGGTGAATGTGCTTTGACTCAACTACCAACAATTAGTTGCCTGTCCAGTGTTCTGTTTCTTTAGAAACATATTCACACTTTTGGTAGGCGCTAAATGACATAAACCAGACTTCACATATTAAAACGTAAGAAATGGACAGTAAGTTTGCCAAACTATATAAAGGATCATATATTTCAACATTGTTTTGCAAAACTACATATTTATAAAGAAATTTTAGTGATATGAAGTATGAAAACTAGGCTGAAAATATTGTTGATTGTTACAGAGATGGGATGTCAATGGAATGATATCTTCCCATTTTACCAACTTTTAAATTAACTCTTCACAATGGCAATATAAAATAATGATTTTATTGCTTCCATCTCAGGCAGGAAGACCTAGACTGAGGTTTTGCCTTTGAAACATATTATCTGTGTTTCTCTGGGCAAATTATTTAATCTCTTAATACTCCATAATATTATCTCATAAAAAGGTTCTTAATATTTTTTGTATGTCATGGTGTAATGCCAGAGAAACTGAGGCAAGATAAAGATTAGAGAATTTGAATATTTTATTTGAAAGGGACATATTGTGCTGGGAGTATGTTGCTCCCAGGCTGATATCCAAAGCATCCAGCCCCTAATGTGTGCTTCCTGGAAAGTATATATATACACACATGGCTCAGCTACGGGATAGATAGAGGCAGGGTTGGAGTCAGAGCACTGAGAGCTGGAAGGGACTATTAATCTGGTTCTGACAGGCTGAGAGGAGGCATCAGTGATAAGTAGGGAAGGGCTAGAGTCATAATGTCTAAGATAGGAGGTCTTTCTCCTTATCTGAATCATAATGATTAGAAGGGAGGGTTGGTATTGAAGGATTGAGCAGAACAATTAGGAAGTGATCCAAAATAATTCAGGGAAACCAAGACAAGACAATTTAGGGAAACTGAGTCAGGACAATAAAATGGAACTGTGGCACAACATTTGATGCCTTTGAAAGTCTGCTGTAACTTATGGAGGCCATCTCAGGATATTTTTTTAAATGCATAAATAAAATATGCAGGATTATAAAGAAAAATTTAAAATTTAAAATAAAAAAAAACTTTTGCTTGTTTGTTTTAAGTTCATCGATACTAAACAACAACAAAAAAATTCCTGTGATGCTTGAAGTGCCTGTTGAAGAAAAAAAGGGCTCTAAAAGATAGAGTTAAAGAAATATTATATGCTAGATATATGAGAAAGACAGTTCAAAAGCTTGGAAATGGAGTATTGTATGTGAGAAATGGAGAGAAGGAGAATTTGACTAGATTGTAAATTATGGGTGTTGTGGTGTTGAGAGTTCAAAGAGGCTGGAAAGATTAATGAAGCCAGGTTACATATGATCTTAAAAATGAAATGGAGATAATTTATCTTAGAGAAATTAAAAATGATTGTGATTAATTCATTAGAGGAATCACACAGTCAAGACTTTCATTCCAATGTGGATGATAAACAAGGAAAGAAGACTGAGGAATGGTCAGACAGGAAGAAGGAAAAGTAGGATAAAAGTAGTGTTCTGAAAACTCAGAGAGGAAAAAGTATTCAGGAGGAAAGGCATTAGCAAATGTCAAACGCAGCAGAGTTAGAGAAGGATGAATATTGTTGGAAGTAAGCAACCAAATTTGGCACTAAAAAATCGATGGGGATTTTGGATACAGCTCTTTCAATTCAGATAAGAAGTAGGGTTTATGAGATGTTCAAAAAAGACTAATACCTCTTGTGTATGGGTCTTGCCAAACTTTTTTCAGGACTATTCCTTCAACTTTGGTTCAGTACTCAACTACCAAATGTGGCTTCAAGATACTGTAGTGTGGGCAGTGGCCTCTGCCTGGTAAACTATCTCAATATGTGGTCTAAACCAGGTTGATGATAACTGACAGGTCTTAAACCTATAATGAATTAGTGGTGGTATCTACCCTAAGCATGTGAAGAATCCCCAACACAAAGGGAAGATAAGAACATTTTTTTTTTTCCAATGGCCATGAAGGCAGTCAAAGTCAAGCTGGATCATTCAATATGCCAAGGTCATGTACTGTATCCTGGCCTTCTGGCAGTGTTCTTGACTCTTATTTTGCCACTGGATTTTTATGACCCTGGAAAAGAGAGGAAGGCTGACAAATGTATGCAACTCTGCCTCATTAAATCTAACACCTGAAAAAGTAAAGGCATCACCTCATGTTGTCACTGGTCCTTTTTGAAAATGAGGACAAACAGCAGGAGCCACACAAATTGCAAAGGGTTAAAAAGCAACTGAGAGAAAGGATACTTCTGCAGAGATTTCAGGGGAATTTGGTTAAGAAAGAGAGAGGTTAACTTCAGGGTATAAGAAGTAGTTGTGAATGTTTCTGTGAGTATTAGTTATTTCCTATATTTGAAAATACATATATATATATATATATATATATATACAGAGAGAGAGAGAGAGACGTAAAGATAGATAGATGCTTATATGCATATGTATGATGTATATATATGTATTTATATCTATGTAAGAACATATATATATATACAACAAATATATACTTATGTATATATATATATATATATGTATATATATATATATATATAATTATATAATTTGAAGATATATTTACCTCTATGTATATAGAGATACATTGAGCTAAATCTATTTATATTTTCACATACATATACTCACATACAAGTGCCTTTATTTGAAAGTAAGTACATTTCCATTACTATGGCTTTTTACAAAGGAAAAAAAATATCCGTTGTCTAGCCAAAAGCAGCAAATTGGTAAATTGCCCTTGTACTAATGCTTTGCAACTTGATAGTTTATTTACTTAACTATAGTTATTAGGAGCTCTTAGATTATCAAAAGGGCATATTTTTTTAAAGTGTTCATGAATTAGCCTTCGGGACAAAAGCATAAACATAATCGCAATTTGTTATTTTGCCAGAAACAACAAACAACATTTTGATGAGTTAAAAACCTTTAATGAGAACAACAGTTAAATAAAAACCACAATAACATCTGATGAAGACACAAGTGATACTGTCTCTGGGGAACACATTTTTTTTTCCTCCTTGTGAGATCTTCAGCAATCCCTCTTCTAGACTAGGGATGAGTCCAAAGTCAAAGCTGAATTCTGACTTTCTCAAATCCTTGTTTCTTTGTTTTCTCTATAAATCTATGTTCATGCATGTCGTATGAACTTTGGTACCTGGAACACTCAGAGAATCACAGAACTGCAGAGGTGTATGTTGCAAGGGACTTTGGCAACCATTTATTCCAATTCAGGCAAAAACAATTACATTATAATATGTGGAAGACAATGAAAAGGAGTCATCCAAACTAGGTTTGAAAAGAAATGATTACAAGGTGTGTTTGCTATTGTTATGTGATTCTCTCCAACAACTTCTGAATCATTATCATTGTGCCTTAAATTACTGTCATTGGACCACTTCTGTCCAAAAGCCCAATTATTTTCCTTCAACAGCTTGGTGAAAAAAACTCTAAAAAATATAGCTTAGTGCCATTTCAACCTGTTGGAGGTCCAAGGAACTGGTGACAATTACCACCCAAGGCAGTAGTCCATTCCACTTTTGCATGACTTTAATATTTAGGAAGTCTTTTCTGACATTTTCTTTTTGAAATTTATACCCAGTGCTTTCAATTTTGCTCTCAAGGGTCAAACAAAAAAGATAATTCAATTTGAAGTGTGCTAAAAATTATTTTTTCCCAAGACATCTGGGATAGCAAACAAAGTGCACGAGTTTCAAAAGATGAAGAATTTTTCAAATGAGCCACCCATAGTTTGGCTTTTCCTCACTTCACTCCATCTCACAACACTTCAACCTGGCCTTTTTCTTATCTGAAATTTCTTTCAGGTTGCAATTTCTTTATGTTGGACACTGACACAAAAGAGTATCCACTTTGGGATTTCATGGGCAATCACTGACCCAAATGTGTGGAATTTTTATATGTGGCTTTATTTATGTACTGACTTCTTGATATCTGGAGAGAGATGTGTTTTCCACCTTAGACAATAAGCTAAATACTCTGAAAAAGGTCTTCAGGTAGTTTTTCCTTTTCTTTAAATCTTCTGCCTCTGTTAAATAAAGGTCAGCAAGGACAGACACAGATGACTTGGGTTGCTATGATAAAGTGACACAATCATTCAGTAGTTTAGTCATTTAATATCCATTTTATTGATTTTAGACAAGCAATTCCTCCATTAAGAAAATGATCTGTTCTTCCTCTCAATAATTTTATTCTCAAAGAATCTGTTTCTGTCCTTGGCATTCAAAAGACTCTTCTGGGAGTCATGTGATTCATACATGTACTTCTGGATTAAAAAAATATTATCAGGAAATCTTTGTCCACTATTTCCTTGTAAATAGTATGCTGAGACTCCCCTTCCTCCCACCCAGCCCCATAGTCTCTATATTTGCAATGGGAGCATATTGTGTGAATCCTTTTTTTTTTTTCTCCACACACAAACACACACACACACACACACACACACACACACACACACACTTCTCCTCTAGGAACATTTTAATTAATTTTCCCCAAAGTGTGTTACCCCCTATTTGCTTGAACTACAATTTCAGCTACAGTACAACATTCCTAATTTTAATTTTAAAAATAGATTAAATAATCCACCAGAATTTATTAAGCAAATATTATACTATATGTCAGGCATTGTGTCAGCTAAGCAAAACAAATTTCATTAGTTAGAGAAGAAGGAAAATAATAGATGGGACAGAAGATCAGAAAGGGATTTATATAAAATGTTATTTGAGCTTAATGAAGAAGTGAGGGATTCTATGAGATAGAGATGAGGAGTATACTTTAGTCATAAAGCATAGTTAGTACAAGATAGGATATGAGAGAGGGAGCATAAGAGAGAACTTGTGTGTTTAACTTCAACACAATAGGTGAGAGAGTACTGTATAATAATACTGGAAAGATATTTTATTTATTTATTTTTATTTTTTAATTGAAGCATTTTTTTTCAAAACATATGCAATATGCCCCTCTTCTAGGTGGCAAGTAATCCAATATATGTTAAACATAGTAAAATTATATGAAAATTCAATAGAGGCATATATATTTGCACAATTATCTTGCTGCATAAGAAGAATCAGATAAAATAGGAAAAAAAATGAGAAAGAAAATAAAATCCAAGCAAACAACAACAAAAGAAGTGAAAATGCTATATTCGGATCCACACTCAGTTCCCACAGTCCTCTCTCTGGAGTATAGTTGGCTTTCATTATCACAAAATCATTGGAACTGACCTGAATCATTTCATTGTTGATGAGAGCCATGTCCATCAAAATTGGACCAATGATTGCACCAATCATTATATCAGTAAGAAACCATTATTTGTTGTAGGGTTAAATCAATGCTAAACTAGATTTAACCACTGTCTGTCCCCTCAATTCCACTTACTACCTTGTTTCAAGTTTTGGCCCATAACACAATGAAATCCTGGTTCTGTTCAATTCATTTCGCATCAGCTCATGTAACTCTCTCCAGACCTCTCTAAAATCATCCTGCCTATTGTTTCTTATAGAAATAATAATATTCCATAATATTCATATACAATGACTTATTCAACCATTCTCCAACTGATGGGCATCCACTCAGTTTTCAGTTTCTTGCCACTACAAAAAGGACTGCCGCAAACATTTTTACACATGTGGGACCTTTCCCTCCTTTAAGATCTCTTTAGGATATAAGCCCAATAGAAACACTACTGGATCAAAGGGCATTCATAGTTTCATAACATTTTGAGCATAGTTCCAAATTGCTTTCCAGAATGGTTGGATCTGTTCACAATTCTACCAACAATATCTTAGAGTTCCCCATTTCCCTGTTGATTATTTATCAAATGGAGAATGGCTTGAATTCTTATAAATTTGAGTCAATTCTCTCCATGTTTTGGAAATGAAGCCTTTATTAGAACCCTTAAATATAAAAACATTTTTTCCAATTTATTGCTTTCCTTCTAATGTTATCTACATTAGTTTTGTTTGCACAAAAACTTTTTAACTTAATATAATCAAAATCATCTATTTTTTTGTTCAATAATGATTAATGTCATTTCTTTGGACATTAATTCCTTCCTTCTCCACAGATCTGACAAGTAACCTATGTTCTAATTTGCTTATAATATTACTCTTTATGTCTAAATAATTAACCCATTTCAACCTTATCTTTCTATATGGTCTAACATATGGATCAATGCCTAGTTTCTGCCATACTAGTTTCCAAGTTTCCCAGCAGTTTTTGTTAAATAGTGAGTTCTTCTCCCAAAAGCTAGATTGCTATAGTCTTTGATAATTTTGTTCTGTGATCCTAACCTACTACACTAGTCAGCTACTCTAGTTCTTATCCAGTAACAGATGGCATTGATGACCACTGTTTTATGGTCTCATAGTTTTAGATCTGTCATAGCCTCCCCTTCATTTGCATATTTTTCATTAATTTCCTCAAAATTATTGACCTTATATTCTTCCAGATGAACTTTGTTATTATTTTTTTTAGGTTTATAAAATAATTTCTTGGGAGTTTGCTTGGTATGGCATTAATAAGTAGATTATTTTAGGTAGTGTAGTCATTTTTATTATATTAGCTTAGCCTACCCATAAGCACTTGTTATTTTCCCACATGAATAGATCTGACTTTTTTGTATGGAAAGTGTTTTGTATTTGTGTTCATGTTATTCCTGATTTTGCCTTGCGAGTTAGACTCCAAAATATTTTCTATTATTAATAATTATTTTAAATGGGCATTCTCTTTGTATCAGATTCTCTATTCAGATGCTGAAGAGTTTTAAAAACTAAACAGGGGAGTTGGTATTTTATTCACTAGAAAGCCACTTTTTGGAATTATAGGCAAGATGGCAGAATAAAGCCAGGAATCTGCTCAAGCTCTCCCTGTTTTCCTCAAATACCACATGAAAGCAAGTCTCTAAAAAGTGTCTGACAGACTGTAACTCCTCTCCAGCTCAAGAGAAATTGGAAAAACTTCAAGAATTATCAGATTCACTGGAGTAAAAAGGGTGTTTAGATCACCTCAGATAGACTCTGAGAAGATAAGGTCTTAATCACAACAAATTAGCAACTAAGACCCTCTGTCCTGGCTCAGTTAGGGAGCAAATCAGTGTGGTGGCTTCCAGCTTAGGAGGCAAACACTGGGAAACTAGGTTGTTTCCTGAAAAAGAGACTCTTGTGTTAAAAGCCAAGACTCAGAGCTGCACAGGAAGCCTGGGACACTCCCCCTTTTACCCCAGGAATAGATTTCAACCATAAAAGTAAAAAAAAAAAAAAAAAAAAGGAAATAAAAATACACAAAGAAAAGGAAAGAAACAGAAAAGAACCTTAACCATAAAGAGATATGAATTGGTCTGAAGCCTAAAGAACTTGAGATATTTGAGAGATGACTATGAACCATTTCATAGAATTCCCAATCCCTCTATTTCTGTCCACCTGCATTTTTGATTTCCTTCATAGATTAATTGTACACTATTTCAAAGTCCGATTATTTTTGTACAATAAAATAACTCTATGGAGATATATATATATATATATGTATATATATATAATGTATATATAATATATGTATTGTATTTAACTTATACTTTAACATATTTAACATGTATTGGTCAACATGCCATCTGGGGGAGAGGTGGGGGGAAGGAAGGGAAAAGTTGAAGCACAAGGTTTTGAGATTGTCAATGCTGAAAAATTATTCATGCATATATTTTGTGAACAAAAAGCTATAAAAAAAAAAGAATGATACTATAAACAAATTTGAAGAACATAGGATAGTTTACTTCTCAAATCTGTGGTAGAGGAAAGAATTTGTGACCAAAAAAAGAGCTAGAGACCATTATTGGTCACAAAATAGATAGTTTCTATTATATTAAGTTAAAAGGGGTTTTGTACAAACAAAACAAATGCAGACAAGATTAGAAGGGAAGCAATAAACTTGGAAAACATTTTTACATTCAAGGGTTCTGATAAAGGCCTCATTTCTAAGAGAATTGACTCAAATTTATAAGAAATCAAGCCATTTTCCCATTGATAAATTGTCAAAGGATATGAACAAACAATTTTGAGATGAAGAAATTGAAAGTATTTGTAGTCATATGAAGGCGCTCCAAATCACTATTGATGAGAGAAAAGCAAATAAAGACTACTCTGAAATACACTACACACCTGTCAGATTCTTCAGATTACAGGAAAAGATAGTGCCCAATGTTGAAAGTGATATAGTTAAACTGGGACGTTGATACATTGTTGGAGGAACCGTGAATGGATGCAACTATTCTAGAGCAATTTGGAACTATGCTCAAAAAGTTATTAACCCTTTGACCCAGCTATGTTTCTACTGGGCTTATATTTTAGAGAGATCTTAAAAGAGGGAAAGGGACCCACATGTGCAAAATAAGATTTGTGGCGCCTCCTTTTGTAGTGGCAAGAACCTGGAAACCGAGTGGATGCCCATCAATTGGCTGAATAAATTATGGTATATGAATGTTATGGAATATTATTGTTTTGTAAGAAACAACCAACAGGATGATTTCAGAGAGGCTTGGAGAGAGTTCCATGAACTGATGCTAAGTGAAATGAGCAGAACCAGAAAATCATTATACCCCAACAACAAGACTATATGATGATCAGTTTTAATGGATGTGGCTCTCTTCAACAATGAGATGGTTCGAACTATTTTCCACTGTTCAGTAATGAAGAGTGTCATCTCCATCCAGAGAGAGTATTGTAACTGAGTATGGTTCACAGCATAGCATTTTCATGCTTTAGGTTGTTTGCTTGCATTTTGTTTTCTTTCTTGATCTGATTTTTCTTAGGGAGCAAAATAACTGTATAAATATGTATATACATATATAGGATTTAACACATATTTTAACATATTTAACATGGACTACCTGCCATCTAGGGGTGGAGGTCTGGGAAAGGAAAGGAAAATTTGTTTTGGTTTTTTTTTGGTTTTTTTTTTTTTTTTTTTAGAAGTGAATGAAAATATCTTTAATTTTTTCTTCTCCTTATTAAGGACATTAATGTACACATCTGCATAGATATTTAAATATGTCTACAAAACTTTAATGAGGTCAGATTTGAATTCAGTTCTTTCTTCTAAGTTCAATGCTCCATCTCCCCCCTCCCCGACCGGGATGCCTAGGTGACATAGTCCAAAAACACTTCTTTCCCCCATACCAAATGGTTTCTATGGTTTCTTCTTCTTAAAGTAGGGCCACTTGGTAAATCAACTTCCTAATTGGGATTATTATCCAGTCTTTTTTTTTTTTTCTGATTTATTTTCTTTCTTTTTTTTTATTATATATATATATATATATATATATATATATATATATATATATATATATATATATATATATATATTTTATAATATTATGCCTTGTATTCATTTTTCCAAATTACCCCCCCTCCCTCTATTCCCTCCCCCCGACGACAGGCAATCCCATACATTTTACATGTGTTACAATATAGTCTAGGTACAATACATGTGTGTGAATATCATTTTCTTGTTGCACAATAAATATTGGAATCCGAAGGTACATGCAACCTGGGCAGACAGATATTAGTGCTAACAATTTACATTCCCCTCCCAGTGTTTCTTCTCTGGGTGTAGCTACCTCTGTCCATCATTGATCAACTGGAAGTGAGTTGGATCTTCTTTATGTTGAAGATTTCCACTTCCATCAGAATACATCCTCATACAGTATTGTTGTTGAAGTGTACAGTGATCTTCTGGTTCTGCTCATTTCACTCAGCATCAGTTGATTTAAGTCTCTCCAGGCCTCTCTATATTCCTCCTGCTGGTCATTTCTTACCGAGCAATAATATTCCATAACCTTCATATACCACAATTTACCCAACCATTCTCCAACTGATGGACATCCATTCATCTTCCAGTTTCTAGCTACAACAAAAAGAGCTGCCACAAACATTTTGGCACATACAGGTCCCTTTCCGCTCTTTAGTATTTCTTTGGTATATAATCCTAATAACAGTAATGCTGGGTCAAAGGGTATGCACAGTTTGATAACTTTTTGGGCATAGTTCCAAATTGCTCTCCACAATGGCTGGATTCTTTCGCAACTCCACCAGCAATGTACTAGTATCCCAGTTTTCCCACATACCCTCCAACATTTGTCATTATTTGTTCCTGTCATCTTAGCCAATCTGACAGGTGTGTAGTGGTATCTCAGAGTGGTCTTAATTTGCATTTCTCTGATCAGTAGTGATTTGGAACACTCTTTCATGTGAGTGGATATAGTTTCAATTTCTTCCTCTGAGAATTGTCTGTTCATATCCTTTGACCATTTATCAATTGGAGAATGGTTCGGTTTCTTATAAATTATGGTCAGTTCTCTATATATTTTGGAAATGAGACCTTTGTCAGAACCTTTGTTTGTAAAAATATTTTCCCAATTTGTTACTTCCCTTCTAATCTTGTTTGCATTAGTATTATTTGTACAGAAACTTTTTAGTTTGATGTAATCAAAATCTTCTATTTTGTGATCAATAATGATCTCTAGTTCTCCTCTGGTCATAAATTCCTTCCTCCTCCACAAGTCTGAGAGGTAGATTATCCTCTGTTCCTCTAATCTATTTATTATCTCCCTCTTTATGCCTAAATCATGGACCCATTTTGATCTTATCTTGGTATATGGTGTTAAGTGTGGATCCATATCTAATTTCTGCCATACTAATTTCCAGTTTTCCCAACAGTTTTTTCCGAATAATGAATTTTTATCCCTAATGTTGGAATCTTTGGGTTTGTCAAAGATTAGATTGCTATAGATGTACCCTTTTTTGTCCTTTGTATCTAATCTGTTCCACTGATCTACCGGTCTATTTCTTAGCCAATACCAAATGGTTTTGGTGACTGCTGCTATATAATATAGCTTTAGATCAGATACACTTAGACCACCTTCCTCCGAGTTTTTTTTTCATTAGTTCCCTTGCAATTCTTGACCTTTTATTCTTCCATATGAATTTTGTTGTTATTTTTTCTAGGTCATTGAAATAGTTTCTTGGGAGTCTGATTGGTATAGCACTAAATAAATAGATTAGTTTGGGGAGTACTGTCATCTTTATTATATTCGCTCGGCCTATCCAAGAGCACTGAATGTCTTTCCAATTATTTAAATCTGATTTTATTTTTGTGGCAAGTGTTTTGTAATTTTTCTCATATAATTCCTGACTTTTCTTTGGTAGATGGATTCCCAAATATTTTATACTCTCAACATTTGTTTGGAATGGAATTTCTCTTTGTATCTCTTGCTGTTGCATTTTGTTAGTGATATATAAAAATGCCGAGGATTTATGTGGATTTATTTTGTATCCTGCCACTTTGCTGAAATTTTGAATTATTTCTAGTAGCTTTTTAGCAGAGTCTTTGGGGTTCTCTAAATATACCATCATGTCATCTGCAAAAAGTGATAGTTTAATTTCCTCATTTCCTACTCTAATTCCTTGAATCTCTTTCTCGGCTCTTATTGCCGAGGCTAGCGTTTCTAGTACTATATTGAATAGTAATGGTGATAGTGGGCAACCTTGTTTCACTCCTGATCTTACTGGGAAAGGTTGCAGTTTATTTCTATTGCATATTATGCTTACTGAAGGTCTTAAATATATGCTCCTGATTATTCTGAGGAATAGTCCATTTATTCCTATACTCTCAAGAGTTTTTAGTAGGAATGGATGTTGGATTTTGTCAAATGCTTTTTCTGCATGTATTGAGATGATCATATGGTTCTTATTAATTTGATTATTAATATGGTCAATTATATTAATAGTTTTCCTAATATTAAACCAGCCCTGCATTCCTGGAATAAATCCTACTTGATCATAGTGTATTATCTTGGAGATGATTTTCTGAAGTCTTTTTGCTAATATCTTATTTAAGATTTTAGCATCAATATTCATTAAGGAGATTGGTCTATAATTTTCTTTCTCAGTTTTCGATCTACCTGGTTTAGGTATCAGTACCATGTGTGTGTCATAAAAGGAGTTTGGTAGGACTCCTTCATCCCTTATTTTTTCAAATAATTTATATAACATTGGGGCTAATTGTTCTTTAAATGTTTGGTAGAATTCACATGTGAATCCATCTGGCCCTGGGGATTTTTTCCTGGGGAGTTGATTAATAGCTTGTTCTATTTCTTTTTCTGAAATGGGACTATTTAAGCAATTTATCTCCTCCTCTGTTAATCTAGGGAGCCTATATTTTTGGAGGAAGTCATCCATTTCACTTAAGTTATCAAATTTATTGGCATAAAGTTGGGCAAAGTAACTCCTTATTATTTCTCTAATTTCCTCTTCATTGGTGGAAAGATCCCCCTTTTCATATGTAAGACTATCAATTTGATTTTCCTCTTTCTTTTTTTTGATCAAATTTACCAAAGGTTTATCTATTTTATTGGCTTTTTCATAAAACCAACTCTTGGTTTTATTTATTAATTCAGTAGTTTTTTTTACTTTCAATTTTATTGATTTCTCCTTTTAATTTTTGTATTTCAAGTTTAATTTTTGGTTGGGGGTTTATAATTTGGTCTTTTTCTAGCCTTTTAAGTTGTAAGCCCAATTCGTTAATCTTCTCTTTCTCAATTTTCTTCAAATAAGCCTCTAAAGATATAAAATTTCCCCTTATTACTGCTTTAGCTGCATCCCAAAGATTTTGATATGATGTCTCATCATTATCATTATCTTGGGTGAAATTGTTAATTGTTTGTATAATTTGCTCTTTCACCCAGTCATTCTTTAAGATGAGATTATTCAGTTTCCAATTACTTTTTGGTCTATTTACCCCTAACTTTTTACTGAATGTAGCTTTTATTGCATTGTGATCTGAGAAGAAGGCATTTATTATTTCTGCCTTCCTACATTTAATTTTGAGATCTTTATGTCCTAATATATGGTCAATTTTTGTATAGGATCCATGAACTGCTGAGAAGAAAGTATATTCCTTCCTATTGCCATTCAGTTTTCTCCAAAGGTCTATCATACCTAGTTTTTCTAATGTTCTATTTACTTTTTTAATTTCTTTCTTGTTTGTTTTGTGGTTTGATTTGTCTAAATCTGAGAGTGCAAGGTTGAGATCTCCCACTATTATAGTTTTACTGTCTATTTCTTCTTGCAGTTCTCTTAACTTTTCCTTTAGAAAGTTAGATGCTATACCACTTGGTGCATATATGTTTAGTATTGATATGGCTTCATTATTTATGCTACCTTTCAGCAGGATATAGTTTCCTTCCTTATCTTTTTTAACAAGATCTACTTCTGCTTTTGCTTGATCTGAGATAAGGATAGCTACCCCTGCTTTTTTGGCTTTACCTGAAGCATAATAGGCTCTGTTCCAACCTTTTACCTTTTCTCTGTATGTATCTCCCTGCTTTAAGTGTGTTTCCTGTAGGCAACATATTGTAGGGTTCTGCTTTTTGATCCAATCTGCTATCCGTCTCCGTTTGATGGGATCGTTCATCCCATTTACATTTACAGTTAAAATTACTAATTCTGTATTTCCTGCCATCGTATTATCCCCAGATTATGCTTTTTTCCCTTGACCCCCCTGATCCCCCTCCCCGATATTTAATTTACAGACCCCCCTTGTGACGCGCAACCCTCCCTCTTTTTTTTTTTTTTTTTAGGATCCCTCCCCCCTCCCTCCAAGTCCCTTCACTTATTCTCCTTTTCCTTTTCCCTTTTCCTCTCCCCCCTTTTAATGAGGTGAGAGAAAATTCTCTGAAAAACAAATATGTTAATTATTTACTCTTTGAGCCTCTCCTAATGAGAGTAAGATTCACACAATGATTCTCCCCCTCACTAAGTTCCCTCAGATATGGTGTATTTTCTATGTCTCTTCCTGGGATGTAGTTTTCCTCTTTTTATCACTCCTTCCCCTTTTTCTGAACCGACCTCCTTCCCTTTACTACACCCCCCTTTTTTTCTTTTATATCAGTAAAATCAAATTATCCTTGAGTACTTTTTATATACCCACAACAGAGTTACAGTTCTCAAGGGTTCTGTGTACCTTTTTCTGTTTCTCTTCAGTCTTGTGGATGTAGATCAAATTTTTTGTTTAAGTCTGGTTTTTTTCTTAGAAACATATAGAATTCCTCTGTTTCATTGAATGACCATCTTCTTCCATGGAAAAAGATGCTAAACTTAGCTGGGTAGTTCATTCTTGGTTGCAGTCCTTGATCTTTTGCCTTACGAAATATCAGGTTCCAGGCCCTTCTATCTTTTAATGTGGAGGCAGCCAGATCTTGGGTGACCCTTATTGTGGCACCTTGGTATTTAAATTGTTTTTTTCTAGCTGCTTGCAGGATTTTCTCCTTTGTGTGGTAATTCTTCAGCTTAGCCACAATATTCCGTGGTGTTCTTTTTTTAGGGTATATTTCAGAAGGAGTTCGATGAATTCTTTCCACATCTACTTTCCCTTCTGTTTCTATTATCTCTGGGCAGTTCTCTTTGATAATTTCCTGTAAAATAGAATCTAGGCTGTTTTTTTGGTCATAGTTTTCTGGAAGTCCAATAATCCGCAGATTATCTCTCTTAAATCTATTTTCCAGGTCTATAGATTTTCCCAGTAAGTATTTGACGTTGTTCTCCAGCTTCTCATTTTTTTTGTTTTGTTTGACTGATTCTTGGGTTCTCTGTGAATCATTCATTTCTATTTGTTCCATCCTGACTTTTAAGGAGTTATTTTCTTCTTTCACAGTTCTGTTTAGCCAACAACTTTTATATTTTTCCATTAATTCTCTTGATATAGTTGGCCCTTTTTCCTTCCAGATAAATTTTATTATTAATTCTTTTATTTCTATAAAATACTTTTTTTGGCAATTTGATTGGCATGGCACTGAACAAAAAGACCAATTTAGGCAAAATTGTCATTTTTATTATATTAGTTCAGCCTGCACATGAGCAATAGATATTTTTCAAATTGTTTAGATCTGACTTTATTTATGTGAGAAGTGTTTTATAATTGTGTTATATAATTTGTCTTAGTAGATAGACTTCCACATATATTATTTTGTCTACAGTAATTTTAAATGCTTTTCTTTGTCTGCCCTTGTGATAGATACATTTTTCAAGAATTACAGATATCGTTTTCCCATCTAGAGATATAAATACATTTACCTTTTAATAATATACAGTTTTTTTCCTATTTACCTTTCCATGCTTCTCTTGAGTTCCATGTTTAGAGATTAAATTTTCTATTTGCTTCTAATTAGATATGTTTGAAAGTCTCTTAATTCATTGAAGATCCATCACCTCTCCTGAAATATGATTCTGAGTATCAGTGGATGTTAATTAACTTTTCAATTTTATATAATCAAAGTTTTCTATTTTGTGATCAGTAATGATCTCTAGTTCTTCTATAGGCATAAATTCATTCCTCTTATGCAGGTCTGAGAGGTAAACTATCCTATGTTCCTCTAATTTATTTATAATCTCATTCTTTATGCCTAGGTCATGAACATATTTTGACTTGATTTTGGTGTATGACATTAAGAGTGGGTCAATGCCTAGTTTCTGCCATATTAGTTTCCAATTTTCCCAGCAATTTTTGTTAGAAAAGTTTTGTCAGTAAGCTCTTATCCTAAAAGCTGGGTTTGTTGAAAACTAGATTATTAAAGTTATTGCCTGTTTTGTCCTTTGAGCCTAACCTATTCCACTGATCAACTAGTCTGTTTCTTAGCCAATACCAAATGGTTTTGGTAACTGCTGCTTTATAATATAATTTTAGATCTGGTACAGCTAGGCCACCTTCATTTGATTTCTTTTTTCATTAATTCCCTTGAAATTCTTGACCTTTTATTTTTCCATATGAACTTTATTGTTATTTTTTTCTAGGTGAATAAAATAGATTCTTGGGAGTCTGATTGGTGTAGTGATAAATAAATATATTAGTTTAGATAACATTGTCATCTTTATTATAGTTGCTTGCCCTATACAAGATAATTTAATATTTTTCCAATTGGTTAGATCTGACATTATTTGTGTGGAAAGTATTTTGTAGTTCTGCTCATATATTTCCTGATTTTTCCTTGGCAGATAGATTCCTAAATATTTTATAATATTGGTAGTTATTTTAAATGGAATTTCTTTTTGTCACTCTAACTGTTGGATTTTGTTAGTGATATCTAAGAATGCTGATTACTTATATGGGTTTATTTTGAACCTGCAACTTTGCTGAAGTTGTGAATTATTTCTAATAGCTTTTTAGCAGAATCTCTGGGTTCTCTAAGTATACCATCATATCATTTGCAAAGAGTGATAATTTGGTTTCCTCATTACCTACTCTAATTCCTTTAATCTCTTTCTTACTTTTATTGACAAAGAGATAGCATTTCTAATACAATATTGAATAGTAATGGTGACAGTGGGCAACCTTGTTTAACTCCTGATCTTATTGGGAATGGTTCCAGTTTATCCCCATTACATATGATACTTACTGATGGTTTTAAATAGATGCTACTGATTATTTTAAGGTAAAGTCTACTTATTCCTATACTCTCAAGTGTTTTTAATAAGAATGGATGTTGGATTTTATCAAATGCTTTATCTGTATCTATTGAGATGATCATAGGGTTTTTGTTAATTTGGTTATTAATTTGGTCAATTATACTAATAGTTTTCCTAATATTGAACTAGCCCTGCTTTCCTGGTATAAATCCTACTTGATCATGTATTATCCTAGGGGTGATTTTCTGTAGCCTTTTTGCTAATATCTTATTTAAGATTTTAGCATCAATATTCATTAGGGAAATTGGTCTATAATTTTCTTTCTCTGTTTTCAACCTAGCTAGTTTAGGTATTAGTACCATGTCTGTGTCATAAAAGGAATTTGGTAGGACTCCTTCATTCCCATTTTTAAAAATATTTTATAGCATTGGGGCTAACTGTTCTTTAAATGTTTAGTAGAATTCACATGTAAAACCATCTGTTCCTGGGGATTTTTTTTTCTTAAGGAGTTGATTAATAGTTTGTTTTATTTGTTTTTTTCTGAAATGGGACTACTTAAGCAATTTACTTCCTCCTCTGTTAATCTGGGAAGCCTATATTATGGAGGGAGTCAACCATTTCATTTAGGTTATCAAATTTATTGGCATAAAATTGGACAAAGTAACTCCTTATTATTGCTCTAATTTTCTCTTCATTGTGGAAAGTTCTCCATTTTCATTTTTTAAGACTAACAATTTGATCTTCCTCTTTCCTTTTTCTAAACAGATTTACCAAAGGTTTGTCTATTTCATTGGTTTTTTCATGAAACTAGCTCTTAGTTGTATTTATTAATTCAATATATTTTTTACTTATAATATTATTAATTTCATCCTTTAATTTTGGAATTTCAAGTTTAGTTTTTGATTGGGGGTTTTTAATTTGGTCTTTTTCTAGTTTTTTTTATGTTGCAAACACAATTCATTGATCTTCTCTTTCTCTATTTTATTCAAATAACCCTCTAACGATATAAAATTTTTCCTTTATTACTTTATTACTGCTTTGTCTGCATCCCATAAATTTTGGTATGATGTCACCATTGTCATTGTCTTGAGTGAAATTATTCATTGTATCTATAATTTGCTGTTTCACCCAATCATTCTTTAAGATGAGATTATTTAGTTTCCAATTACTTTTTGGTCTATTTTCCCTAACTTTTTTGTTGAATGTAATTTTTATTACATTTTGATCTGAAAAGAAAGCATTTACTACTTTTGCCTTCCTGCATTTAATGTTGAGGTCTTTATGTCCTAATATATAGTCCATTTTTGTATAGGTTCCATGAACTGCTGAGAACAAAGTATACTCCTTTCTGTCACCCTTCAGTTTTCTCCAAAATTCTATCTATAGTACAATTCTTTATTTTTGCATCATTGAACCCATTTTGACCTTATCTTGGCATACATTGTTATGTAAGGTTCAATGCCTAGTTTCTGCTACATTATTTTCCAATTTTCCCAGCAGCTTTTGTCAAATAGTGAATTCTTATCCCAAAAGCTGGGGTCTTTGGGTTTGTCAAACAATATATTAATATAGTTACTTGTTATTTTTGTCTTGTGAACATAATTTATTCTACTAATCAACTAGTCTACTTCTTAGCCAGTACCAAATGGTTTTGAGGACTGCTGCTTTATAATACAGTTTTAGATTGTGGTACAGCTAAGCCACCTTAATTTTCTTTTTAAAAAAATAATTCCCTTGAATGTCTTGACATTTTGTTCTTCCAGTTGATTATTCTTATTATTATTTCTAAATCAGTAAAATAGTTTCTTGGGAGTTTGATTGGTATAGCACTAAATAAATAGATTAACAAATCATCTTTATTATATTCATTTGACCTATTCAAGAGCACTTGTTATTTTTCTAATTGTTTGGATCTGACATTATTTGTATGGAAAGTGTCGTAGTTTTGCTCACACAGTTCTGGACTTTCCCTTGGCAGATAGATTCCCAAATATTTTGTACTATCGCCAGTCATTTTGAAAGGAATTTCACTTTATATCTCTTGCTATTAGATTTTGTTACTGATATATAAAAATGCTATTGACTTATGTGGGTTTATTTTGTATTCTGCAATTTTGTTAAAGTTGCAGATTATTTCTAATGGTTTTTTAGTTGATTCTCTAGGTTTCTCTTAGTATATTATCATATCATCTTCAAATAGTAATAATTTGCTTTCCTTTTTACATGCTCTATTTCTTTAATCTTTTTTCTTCTCTTATTGACAAAGCTAGTATTTCTAAATAGAATATGGAATAATAACGGTGATAGTGGGAAATCTTGCTTCACATTTGATCTTATTGGGAATGATTCTAGTTTGTCCCTATTACACATGATGGTTTTAAATAGATGCTAGTTATTATTTTGAGGAAAAGTCAATTTATTCCTATACCCTTTAGTGTTGTTAATAGAAATGAGTTGGATTTCATCAAATGCTTTTTCTTCATCTATTGAGATAATTACATGTTTTTTTGTTAGTTTGGTTATTGATATAGTCAATTATGCTAATAGTTTTCCAAATATTGAACCAGCCCTGAATTCCTGGTATAAATCTTGATTTGTCATGTTGTATTATCCTGGGGATTATTTTCTGTAATTTCTGCTAATATTTTATTTAAGATTTTTGCATCTATATTCATTAGGGAAATCAGTCTATACTTTTCTTTCTCTGTTTTCATCCTGCCTTGTTTAGCTACCAGTACCATATCTGTGTCATAAAAGGAATTTGGTAAGACTCCTTCATTCCCTATTTTTTCAAATATTTTATATAGTATTGAAGTTAATTCTTCTTTAAATGTTTGATAGAATTCACCCATATCTAAATCCTGATTTGGATTCCCAAATCCCAAAATCCCACAAATGGTCCTGGAGATTTTTCTTAGGGATTTGATTAATAGCTCTTTTTATTTCTTTTTCTAAAATGGGACTATTTAAGTAATTTATTTCCACTTCTGTTAACCAGGCCAATCTACATTTTTGTAAGCATTCCTTCATTCCACTTAGGTTATCAAATTTATTGACATAAAATTGGGCAAAATAACTACTAATTATTACTCTAATTTCCTCTTCATTGGTAGAAAGTTCTCCCTTTTCATTTCTGAGCATAATAATTTGAATTTTCTCTTTCCTTTTTCTAATCAAATTAACTAAAGATTTATCTATTTTGTTGATTTTTTTCATAAAACAAACTTTTAGTTTTATTTTTTAATTCAAAAGTTTTTCTACTTTCAGTTTTATTAATCTCTCCTTTTATTTTTAGAATTTCAAGTTTGGTATTTGATTGGGTTTTTATTTTTTTCTTTTTCTAATATTTTTTAGTTGCAAGCCCAATTTATTGATTTTCTCTTTCTCTCTTTTATGTAACTAAGCATCAAGAGATAAAAAAAAAATTTCCCCTTATTACTGATTTGGATGCATGCCACAAATTTTTGTATGTTGCCTCATTGTTGTCATTCTCCTGGATGAAATTATTAATTGTGTCTATGATATGCTGTTTCACCCATTTATTCTTTAGGATGAGATTATTTAGTTTCCAATTGCTGGCTTTTTATTGATCATCATGATCTGAAAAAAATGCATTTACTATTTCTGTCTTTCTACATTTGATTTTGAGTTATTTTTGTCCTAAATATATGGTCATTTTTTATAGGTTTCATTAACTGCTGAGAAGAAAGTGTACTCCTTTCTGTCTCCATTCAATTTTTCCTCCAAAGATCTATTATGTCTAACTTTTCTAGAATTCTATTTACCTCTTTAACTTCTTTCTTATTTATTTTGTGGTTTGATTTATCTAGTTCTGAAAGTGCAAAGTTGAGATCTCCCACTATTATAGTTTTCTGTCTATTTCTTCTTATATCTCTCTTAGTTTCTCCTTTAGGAATTTAGATACTATACCACTTGGGGTATATATGTTTAGTATTGATATTGCTTCACTATCTGTGGTATTCTTTAGCAAGATATAGTTTCCTTTCTTATCTCTTTTAATTACACCAATTTTTACTTTTGCTTGATCTGAGATCAGGATAGCTTCCTGGTTTATTTACTTCACCTGAAGCAAAATAGATTCTCCTCTAGCCTCTTACTTTTACTCTGTATGTATTGCTCTGCTTTAAATGTATTTCTTGTTATCAACTTATTGTAGGATTCTGTTTTTTAATCCAGTCTGCTAACTGCTTCCACTTAAGTGGGAGTTCACCCCTTTCATATTTAGAGTTAAACTACTAATTTTGTATTTCCCACCATCTTATTTAATCCAAATTATAATTTTTTTCTTTTTTTTTCTCCTTTCCCTCCTCCTCAGTATTTTACTTTTGAGCACCACTTGTCTGAAGCAGCCCACCCTCTTTAGAGTCCCTCCCCTTTTCTTATACCTTTCCCCTAATATTTGTTTTCCCTTCTATTAGTTTTTCCCTTTTTTTTTTCCCTTCTATTAGTTTTTCCCTTTTTTTTCATTCCCCCCCCACTTTCCCATAAGGTGAGAGAATTTTCTGTGTGAAACCAAATATGTCTAATATTCTCTCTTTGAGCCAAATCTGATGAGAGTAAGTTGTGCACAATGTTCATTCCCATCCTTTCTTTCCCTCAATTACAATGGATTTTTTTTGCCTCTTTGTGAGATGTAATTTTCCTCATTTTACCTGAACTTTCCACTTTTTCCAGTACAATATCCTTTTCACCTCTAGTTTCTTTTTTTTTAAATATTATAACAGTAAAATCATATTATACATGTACTCTCTATGCATACCCATAACAGAGATAGTTCTCAAGAGTTCTTTTCTTTTTACCTTTTTATGCTTCTCTTGAATTCTATATTTGGAGGTCAAAATTTTTGTTCAGCTCTGTTCTTTTCATCAGAAATAAATGGAATTCACCTTTTTCATTAAATGTCCATCTTATTCCCTGCAAGAAAATGTTCTGTTTAGCTGGGTATTTTATTTTTGGCTTCATTCTAAGTTCCTTTGCCTTTTGGGATATCATATTCCTCCCCCTTTGATCTTCTATGGTGGAATCTGCTAGGTCCTGGGGTAATACTGATTGTGACCCCTTGGTATTTGAATTGCTTCTTTCTGGCTGCTTGCAATATTTTCCTTGTTTCAATAGTTTCAATTTGGGGATCTGTTTCAGGAGATGTTCGGTGAATTCTTTCAATGGCTACTTTGATTCTAGGACAACAAGGATATTCTCTTTGATAGTTTCCTGAAAAACAATGTCTAGGCTTATTTTTTTAATCATAGTTTTCAGGAAGTACAATAATCCTTTGATTGTCTCTGAAAGACCTATTTTTCAGGTCAGTGGTTTTCCCAAATAAGTATTTTACATTTTCTTCTATTTTTTTTTTCCTTCTTTCTTTTTTTTTTTTTTTTGTTTTGTTTTGTTTTGCTTGACTGACTCTTGAGTTATTTATTTCCATTTGTTCAGTTCTGATTTTTAGTGATTTTTAGTGACTTATTTTTTTCATTTACTTTTTTAATTTCTTTTTGTATTTGCCCAATTGAATTTTAAATGAGTTGTTTTATGGATTTTTTTTCCAATTCACAAATTCTGTTTTTAAGGAGTTATTTTCCTTTTCCATTTCACAAATTATGTTTTTCATGGAGTTGTTTTCTTTTTCCATTTTGTCAAATGCAATTTTAAAGAGTTATATGCTTTTTCCCTTTCTCATTATTTTGTAATGAATTTTCTTCAGATAACTTCTGTGTTTCCTTTTCCAAAACCTCTTGCAAAGTTGTCATTTCCTTTCCCCATTTTTCTTGTAGTTCTCTTTTAAAAATTAAGAATTCTCTTGAATTTGTTCTAGGAGAGCCTTGTGGGATGTGTACCAATTTATATCACCCTTTGGGGCTTCATCTCTTCCTCCCCCACTTATATGTCAAGAGGATTTTTCCAATAGTATTTTACTTTTCCAAATAGATTAAAGAATTTTCAACATTCCTTTATGTAAAACTTTGTGAAGATTCTTAGCATTCATCTTTTTACAAGATTTTGATTTCCAAGTTTTTCTTCCTCTCTCCCTCTCTTCCCACCTCTTTTCAAAGATGGTAGGTAGTTTGATATAGTTTATATGTATGTTATCATATAAACATATTTCCATATTAGTCATAGTTGTGAAAGAAGAAACAGATCAAAAGAAATAAAAACACAAGAAAGAATAAAGTGGGGACTTCCGGCCAAGATGGCGGCGTGGAGGCAGACAGCTGCTTGAGCTCCTCGTTTTCTCTCAGAACTTACTTCATGACAAGCCTCTGACTTAATGCTTGACCCAGAAAGAAATCCACAAAATATCACCAAGAGAAGACATCCTTGAAAGTCACCAGAAAAGGTCTGTGTTTGCTCGGGGGAGGGTCAATCAGACTGGGCACAGACTGAGGGCAGGCAGCCAGAGCAAGACAGGCAGCTCACACAGCTCAGACCGGAGGGGGAGGGATGTGATCTCTGCCGTTTCTGTGAAAGGGCTTTTGCCCCAGTGTGGATGCTCCGTCTTGGCAGCAAGCCAGGAGCGGCGGAGAGGGTGTAAACACCGGAGGTGAAGATTAAAACCCCAGAAAGCCAGCGTCTCTCAGAGCCCGGCCACCCCCAACCCCCACCTGGACTGACTAGGTGTATTCTCAGAGCCTCAGAGTGCAGACTCAGTACAGTCATTGCTGTTCTGTTAGTGGCTCTCTGCTGCTCTACCCTCAGTCTGTAGAGGAAGCCCATTAATACCATCCAGCCCCATCCCCCGCAAAACAGACCAATTGTTTCTCTTGTCAGTTTGTTTTCTTTGATTCCTACTCTGACAAAATGAACAAAAAGTTCAAAAGGGCTCTAACCATTGACAGCTTCTGTGTGGAGAGGGAGCAGACTTCAAATGCTGAGGATACTGGGAACGGACTGTCCCCAGATGTATCCCCTGGGAGGGATATAAGCTGCTCCTCAATACAAAAGAACCTCATAGAGGAAATCAAAAAGGCTCTCACAAGAGAGCTAAAAGAGAAATGGGAAAAGGAAAGGGAAGCTTGGCAAGAGAGCCTGGAGAAGTCATCCCATGCATTCAAAGACAGAGTGGATAAAGAAATCAAATCATTGAGAAACAAGATTAGTTTGCTGGAAAAGGTAAACAACTCCAAGGAAAACAGGATTAGTGAGCTGGAAAAGGTAAACAACTCCAAGGAAAACAGGATTAGTGAGCTGGAAAAAGAAATCAGCTCTCTAAAAAATAAAATGGTTATAATGGAAAAAAATTCCATAGAAGATAAAAACTCAATTGGACAATTACAAAGAGATATAAAAAAAGTGAGTGAAGAAAATACATCATTGAAAATTAGACTGGAACAAGTAGAAATGAATGACTCAAGGAGAAACCAAGAGGTAGTCAAGCAAAACCAGAGAAATGAAACAATTGAAAAGAATGTCAAGTACCTTACCAGAAAGACAACAGACCTGGAAAACAGATCCAGGAGAGACAATTTGAGAATAATCGGACTCCCTGAAAAATGTGAGGAAAAAAAGAGCTTGGACACCATTTTCGAGGAAATTATGAAAGAGAACTGCCCAGACATTCTGGAAACAGAGGGTACAATAGACATTGAAAAAATTCATCGATCACCTACTGAAAGGGATCCTAAAATCAAAACGCCAAGAAATATAGTGGCCAAGTTCAAGAACCATCAGACAAAGGAAAAGATATTGGAAGCTGCTAGAAAAAAACAATTCAGATATGGAGGATCCACAATAAGAATAACCCAGGATCTAGCAGCGTCCACATTAAAAGAATGCAGGGCCTGGAACATGATATTCCAAAAGGCTAAGGAACTTGGTATGCAGCCAAGAATAACTTACCCAGCAAGAATGAGCATCGTTTTCCAGGGAAGAAGATGGACATTTAACGAAATAAATGAATTCCATCTATTTTTGATGAAAAAACCATAAAAGGTTTGATCTTCAAATACAGAACTCAAGAGATTCCTAAAAAGGTAAAAAGAAATCTTGAGAACTATACTTCTGTCAAAAAAATATGTAAAGAACATATGTACAATTTGTCTTAGAAACTAGAGGTGGAAAGGAGATTATATCATAAAAAAGTGTAAAGTGGGGGTACTACATCTCATGAAGAGGCAAAGGTAACCTATTATATCTGAGAGAAAGAAAGGAGGGAGATGAACATAGCGTGTATCAATAGACATATTCGATTTATGGTGAAACTTCTTCCACTTCATTGAAAAGTGAAAGGGAAGGAGTAAGCTAAGGGGAAGGGAATACAGTAATTTCGAGGAAAAGGGGTAAAATAAGGGGAGGATCTTTAAGGTGGGGGAGGGATCCTAAAAGGGGAGGGCTGTGGAAAGCAAGTGGTGTTCACCAGTTTAATACTGGGTAGGGGGGTAAGAGGGAAGGAAAGGGGAAAAGCATAAGCAGGGGTTAATAGGATGGCAAGCAATATAGAATTAGTCCTTCTAACCATAAATGTGAATGGGGCAAACTGCCTCATAAAGAGGAAGCAGTTAGCAGACTGGATTAAAAGTCAGAATCCTACTATATGTTGTTTACAGGAAACACACCTGAAACAGGGTGAGACATTCAAACTAAAAGTAAAAGGGTGGAGCAGAATCTACTATGCTTCAGGCAAAACCAAAAAAGCAGGAGTAGCCATCCTCATCTCAGATCAAGCAAAAACAAAAATTGATCTAATTAAAAGAGATAAGGAAGGGCATTATATCCTGCTAAAGGGAAGCAGCAATAGTGAAGCAGTATCAATATTAAACATGTATGCACCAAGTGGTGCAGCATCTAAATTCTTAAAAGAGAAATTAAGAGAGCTGCAAGAGGAAATAGATAGCAAAACTATAATAGCGGGAGATCTCAACCTTGTACTCTCAGAATTAGATAAATCAAACCACAAAATAAATAAGAAAAAAGTCAAAGAGGTAAATAGAATACTAGAAAAGTTTGATATGATAGATCTTTGGCGAAAGCTAAATGGAGACAGAAAGGAATATACTTTCTTCTCAGCAGTTCATGGAACCTATACAAAAATTGATCATATACTAGGGCATAAAAACCTCAAAATCAAATGCAGTAAGGCAGAAATAGTAAATGCATTCTTTTCAGACCATAATGCAATCAAAATAACATTTAATAAAAAGCCAGGGGAAAATAGACCAAAAGATAATTGGAAACTAAATAATCTTATACTAAAGAATGATTGGATAAAACAGCAAATCATAGACATAATTAATAATTTCACCCAAGAAAATGACAATAATGAGACATCATACCAAAATGTGTGGGATACAACCAAAGCAGTAATAAGGGGAAGTTTTATATCTCTACAGGCCTACTTGCATAAAATAGAGAAAGAGAGGGCCAACGAATTGGGCTTAAAACTAAAATTGCTAGAAAAGGAACAAATTAAAAACCCCCAGACAAACACAAAACTTGAAATTCAAAAAATAAAAGGTGAGATTAATAAAATTGAAAGTAAAAAAAACTATTGAATTAATTAATAAAACTAAGAGTTGGTTTTATGAAAAAACCAACAAAATAGACAAACCCTTAGTAAACCTGATTAAAAAAAGGAAAGAGAAAAAGCAAATTGATAGTCTTGAAAATGAAAAGGGTGAACTCACCACTAATGAAGAGGAAATTAGAACAATAGTTAGGAGCTACTTTGCTCAACTTTATGCCGATAAATTCGATAACTTAAATGAAATGGAAGAATACCTTCAAAAATATAGCTTGCCCAGATTAACAGAGGAAGAAGTAAGTAGTCTAAATAGTCCTATCTCAGAAAAAGAAATAGACCAAGCTATTAACCAACTTCCTAAGAAAAAGTCCCCAGGACCAGATGGATTTACAGGTGAATTCTACCAAACATTTAAAGAACAACTAACTCCAAAGCTATGTAAACTATTTGAAAAAATAGGGATTGAAGGAGTCCTACCAAATTCCTTCTATGACACAGACATGGTACTGATACCTAAACCAGGTAGATCGAAAACTGAGAAAGAAAACTATAGACCAATTTCCTTAATGAATATTGATGCTAAAATCTTAAATAAGATATTAGCAAATAGACTTCAGAAAATCATCCCCAGGATAATACACTATGACCAAGTGGGTTTATACCAGGAATGCAGGGCTGGTTTAATATTAGGAAAACTATTAGTATAATTGACCATATTAATAATCAAATTAATAAAAACCATATGATCATCTCAATAGATGCAGAAAAGGCATTTGATAAAATCCAACATCCATTCCTACTAAAAACGCTTGAGAGTATAGGAATAAATGGACTATTCGTTACAATAATAAGGAGCATATATTTAAAACCTTCAGTAAACATCATATGTAATGGTGATAAACTAGAACCTTTCCCTGTAAGATCAGGAGTGAAACAAGGTTGCCCACTATCACCATTACTATTCAATATAGTACTAGAAACTCTAGACTTGGCAATAAGAGCCGAGAAAGGGATCCAAGGAATTAGAGTAGGAAATGAAGAAATCAAATTGTCACTTTTTGCAGATGACATGATGGTATACTTAGAGAACCCCAAAGACTCTGCTAAAAAGCTATTAGAAATAATTCAGAATTTTAGCAAAGTCGCAGGATTCAAAATAAATCCACATAAATCCTCAGGATTTTTATACATTACCAACACAATCCAACAGCAAGAGATACAAAGAGAAATTCCATTCAAAATAACAGTCGATAGTATAAAATATTTGGGAATATATCTACCAAAGGAGAGTCAGGAATTATATGAGCAAAATTACAAAATACTTGCCACAAAAATAAAGTCATATTTAAATAATTGGAAAGACATTCAGTGTTCTTGGATAGGCCGAGCGAATATAATAAAGATGACAATACTCCCCAAACTAATCTATTTATTTAGTGCTATACCAATCAGACTCCCAAGAAACTATTTTAATGACCTAGAAAAAATAACAACAAAATTCATATGGAAGAATAAAAGGTCGAGAATTGCAAGGGAACTAATGAAAAAAAAGTCAGAGGAAGGTGGTCTAAGTGTACCTGATTTAAAGCTATATTATAAAGCAACAGTCACCAAAAGCATTTGGTATTGGCTAAGAAATAGAATAGTTGATCAGTGGCATAGGTTAGGTTCACAGGGCAAGATAGTGAATAAAAATAGCAATCTAATCTTTGACAAACCCAAAGATCCCAAATTTTGGGATAAGAATTCATTATTTGACAAAAACTGCTGGGAAAACTGGAAATTAGTATGGCAGAAACTAGGCATGGACCCACATTTAACACCACATACTAAGATTAGATCAAAATGGGTCCAAGATTTAGGCATAAAGAACGAAATCATAAATAAATTGGAGGAACATGGGATGGTTTACCTCTCAGACTTGTGGAGGAGGAAGGAGTTTGTGTCCAAGGGAGAACTAGAGGCCATTATTGATCACAAAATAGAACATTTTGATTACACCAAATTAAAAAGTTTCTGCACAAACAAAACTAATGCAAACAAGATTAGAAGGGAAGTAACAAATTGGGAAAAAATTTTTACAGTTTAAGGTTCTGATAAAGGCCTCATCTCCAAAATATACAGAGAATTGACTTTAATTTATAAGAAATCAAGCCATTCTCCAATTGATAAATGGTCAAAGGATATGAACAGACAATTTTCAGATGATGAAATTAAAACTATTTCCACTCATATGAAAGAGTGTTCCAAATCACTATTGATCAGAGAAATGCAAATTAAGACAACTCTGAGGTATCATTACACACCTGTCAGATTGGCTAAGATGACAGGAACAAATAACGATGAATGTTGGAGGGGCTGTGGGAAAACTGGGACACTGATGCATTGTTGGTGGAGTTGTGAAAGAATCCAACCATTCTGGAGAACAATCTGGAATTATGCCCAAAAAGTTATCAAAATGTGCATACCCTTTGACTCAGCGATACTACTACTGGGCTTATACCCCAAGGAACTACTAAAGAAGGGAAAGGGACCTGTATGTGCCAAAATGTTTGTGGCAGCCCTTTTCATAGTGGCTAGAAGCTGGAAGATGAATGGATGTCCATCAATTGGAGAATGGTTGGGTAAACTATGGTATATGAATGTTATGGAATATTATTGTTCTATAAGAAATGACCAACAGGAGAAATACAGAGAGGCTTGGAGAGACTTACATCAACTGATGCTGAGTGAAACGAGCAGAACCAGAAGATCATTATACACTTCAACAATGATACTGTACGAGGATGTATGCTGATGGAAGTGGATTTCTTCAACACAGAGAAGAGCTAATCCAATTCCAATTGATTAATGATGAACAGAACCAGCTACATCCAGAAAAGGAACACTGGGAAATGAATGTAAACTGTTATTTTTACCTTCTGAATCCAATTCTTCCTGTGCAACAAAAAATTCAGTTCTACACACATATATTGTATCTAGAATATACTGTAATATATTTAACATATATAAGACTGCTTGCCATCTGGGGGAGGGGGTTGGGGGAGTAAGGGAAAAAATCTGAATAGAAGTAAGTGCAAGGGATAATGTTGTAAAAAATTACCCATGCATATGTGCTGTCAAAAAAAAATGTTATAATTATAAAATAAAATATAAATTAAAAAAAAAAAGAATAAAGTGAAAAAATATGCTTCATTCTGTATCTCAATTCCATCAATTCTTTATTTGGTTATGGATAGCATTTTCCTTTCTGAGTCCTTTGAACTTGTCCTGGATCATTGTGTTGCTGAGAAGAGCTGAGTCAATCATAGTTGAACATCAATCAATGTTGTTTATACTGTGTACCATGTTTTTCTGTTTCTGGTCATTTCACTTTGCATCAGTTTATACAAGTCTTTTCAGTATTTTCTGGAATCTGCCTGTTCCTCACTTCTTATTACACAATAGTATTCCATTATGTTTGGAATACAATGCCACACTACAAAGCTTGTCTAACCATTCCCCAATCTGCTTTTAGTCTCCTCAGGATTTGAAATCTATTCTTCTCTTTCACCATAAAAACAATGGTCAAAGTTCTTTTTGCTTTTTTACTCATTTTTAAAATAAATGTTGAGATTTGCTTTTAGGACAAGGGAGATTGCCCAAGTTTCCTCTACAAATGGCAACAGCTGCTACACTGGATAAATGCTGACTGACTTCTGGTGCTGGATGGGCTTGGTAAGGTTTTGTTAAATTCTGCATTTTGGGGTTCACTATTTATCTTTTGTATTTGTGTTGGATGTTTTATAACTTCTCTGATGATCTACTGGCTTGCAACCAGGGCAGAGTAGCTAACAATTCTGTAGATTCATTCCCATACATTCTCCTATACATAGAACCCACACCACCCTGAGACTGTGCATTACCTGCAACCAGCATCTGTGCTAGGCCTGCTTGCACTTCGCCCTCCTCCCTCTGTGCTCAATTGAAATAGACTTTTTCTGGAGATCTTCAAAATTACCTTGTTAGTAATTTGTTACATTTCCAATATTTGTGAGTTCTGTCAGTCCAGAACTAATTCAGAAGGTGGATTTTCTACTTAGTCTGAGGATCATGGGAAGAGGTCAGGAAAAAAAAAAAATTAGTCTTCTCTGCCATCTTGGCTCCACCCGAGGGATATGTGTCAATCTGTATTTAGACACAATCAGTTCTTTCTCTGGATATGGAGTGGTGTAGAGGGTCGGACATAGTGGGGGAACTCAGGTAAGGTAAAAGACCCTTTAGCCCAGAAGAAACCTGCTGACAATATCTGACCTGGCTCCACATTTTCCTTTCATGCCCACCTCCCTTCCTGAGAAGTCAGGGAAGGTGTGATTACCTCCCTTTGGTGCTCTCACCTTTTCCTGAGAAGTCAAGGAGGGCATGACCATCTGTGTTCTACTTGAAGCAAGGGATACTTACAGCAAGGCATATTTTGCATAGCAGGGTGCTTATAATTATCACATACTCAATGTGAGTGATAAGATAATGCTTCTCTAGTTGGCACATACTTAGTGTACTATAATAATGTAATCATTCTGAAGTATTTAAAGACGCAGAGGACTGGAAATGGGACACAATCCATCTTTGACCATCTTGGTGTCTCTCCTGCCCACTTCATTCCTCTACTAAGACCAAGACTGCTGCAGAGATCCTCCAGAGAGCTAATCTGGACACTACAGATTGTATTTTTCATCATTAGCCCTCTACAGTGGTTGTGTGTCATTGTATTGCTGACAGTAGCAATATCATTTATAGTTGATCATCCCATAAACAATACATTTCATTTTGCTTGAATTCATATAGAACTTTACAGGTTTTTCTGAGAACATGCTGTTCATCATTTCCCATAGGATAATTATATTCCATCAAAATCATTTGCAACAACTAATTTAACCATTCCCCAATTAATGGGCATTCTGTCAATTTCCAAAATTTGCCCTGAGAAGTGACTACAAATATTTTTGTACATATTCCAAAAAATCTCTTTTGTTATTCATGCCCAGTATTGGTATTGTCAGATCAAAGGTTTTCCATGATTTTTTAGCATTTGGAGAATAGTTCATATCTTTTGATCATTTATCAATTGAGGAATGGCTTTTATTTTTTATGAATTTGACTTAGTTCTCTTTGTGTTTCAGAAATGAAGGCTTATCAGAGAAACTTCCTTCAAAATTATTTTTGACATAACTATTGTTAACATATTTTTACACACTTATTCTATTCTCTCTCTCCTTTCACTCTGTGCCTCCTCAAAAGTGTTTTGTTACTAACCACTCCCCGATATGCTCTCTCTTCTATTACCCTCTCCCCTTCCTGTATCCCATTCTCATCCTGCTTTCTTGCAGAGTAAGATAGATCACTGTAGTCATATTAAGTGTGCATGTTATTTCCTGTTTGAACCAATCCTGATGAAATAAGCTTCACTCACTCTCTTATAACCTATTTCATTTCTACTTTAAAAGCTTTTCTTTGCCCCTTTTTATGGCAGATAATTTACATCATTCTACTTCTCCTTTTCCCTCTCTTTCAGTATATTCCTCTTTCGCTCATCAATTTTACTTTTCAATTTTACTTTTACCCTTCATTTTCAACTCATATCTGTAACCTTTGTCTATATATACTTCTGTCACAATAATGAGAAAGTGCTAATGAGTTAAAGCATAACTCTCCCATGTAGAAATGTGAACAGGTGAATCTTATAAACTCACTTATGATATTAATTTTTTGATTACCTGCTTTCCTTTTCTTGAGTCCTGTATTTGAAAATCAAATTTTCTAATCAGCATTTATCTTATTATCATGAATGCTTGAAAGTATTCTGTCTCATTGAATATCCTTTTCCCCTGAAGAATTATACTCAGTTTTTTTGGGTAGTTGATTATTGTTTGTAATCCTAACTCCACTGAACTCTGGAATATCATATTCCACATCCACTGAAACTTTAATGTAAAAACTGCTAAATTTTGTGTGATCCTGACTCTGAGTACACTATACATGAATTGTTTCTTTCTGGATGATTGCAATATTTTCTCCTTGTCCTAGGAGTTCTAGAATTTGATTATAATATTCCTGGGAATTTTCATTTGGTAATATCTTCCTGGAGGTGATCAATGCATTCTTTCAATTTTCATTTTACTTTTGGTCCCAGAGTATCAGAACTCTCTTCCTTGAAAGTTCATGTTGAGGCTCTTTTCTTAAAATACAAGTTTCAATTAGGCCAATAATTTTTAAATTATCTCTCCCAGATCTGTTTTTCAGGTTAGCTATTTTTCCAATGAGATATCTTATATTTTCTTTTCTATTTTTATTTTTATTTTTGGTTTTACTCTATTATATCTTGATTTTTTTCATTGTCATTAGATTCTATATGCGCAATTCTAATTTAATTTGCTTTTTTTTTTTTCTCAGTGAATTTTTGTACCTCATTTTCCATTTGGTCAATTTTGCTTTTTAAGACATTCTTCTCCTCATTAGCTTTTTGTATTTCTTTTTGCACGACTGTCAAATATTTTCCCAATTTTTCTTCTATCTCTCTTACTTTTCTTCTATCTCAGCATCCCTTTTGAGCTCTTCCATGGCCTGAGACCCATTTTTTTTTTGGTTACTGTGGATATAGGAGCTTTGATTTTTTGCTTCTTCTGAGTATGTATTTTGATCTTCCTTGTCACCATAGTAAGTTTCAATTTTCAGAATATTTTTGTATTGTCTGCTCATTTTACTAGCCTATTACTCAGCTTTCAACTTTTTGTTAAAATAGGACTCTGTTTCCTGAATGGAAAATCCATTGCCTCAAGCTTCAGGGATATTATGCAGCTTTTTTTCAGAGATTCTTCTTGGGACCTGAACACAAGCCCTCTTTTCTGTCCCAAAATTGTTAGAAGTGTCCCTACCTCACTGTAGTTATATATATGATCTAGTGTTCTAAAGCAAGAGTCCTTCCTTGGTGTTAATTGGATCCTTTGATCTTAGGTCTTTGGAAGCTGCCACCATGACCACTGCCCACAAACTCTCTTGGTCTGCTGGTTTCCCAATGGACTCTTAACATAGTAACAAACCTTTCCTACCAACTTCCAAGTCATCTTTGGTGTCTCTGCATTGAGAGTCTAGAAACTTCGGTGTGGGGCTGAGGAACTGGGGCCAGGGTTGTGTTGGCATGGTCTGAACTAGTACTGTGTATTGAAGTCCCACTCAGATGCCACACATCTTTCCTTCAGAAGTTTGGTGTTCAGATGGAAATTATTTTATTCCTTTTTGGGTATTCTGATGCTCTAAAATTTGGTTGGATCATTATTTAAAGAAAATTGGAGCAATTTGCCTCTTTCTATTATATTCAATTTTGCTTGATAGGCTTTTTTTTTATTATAATCATGGCTCCTTTTCCTTCTGGAATGTGACATTCCACTGTAATATTTTTATGTAGAAGCTGATAAACATTGTATTTTCCTAATGAAGGTTTAACAATATTGAAATTATTTCTTTCTGACTGCTTGCAGTACTTTCTCCTTGATATAGAAACTCTAGAATTTGGCTCGAATATTCTTCAGTTATCATTTTAGAATCTATTTCAGCAAGTTATTAATAAATTCTTTCAATTTCTATTTACCCTCTGGTTGCAGTATATGAGAGAATAATGTCTAATTTCTTCAAATGTGATGTTTATGCTTTTTTAAATCATAACTTTTAGAGAATCCAATAATCTTTAAATTTTCTGTCAATTTTTGTCAGATCACCTCTTTTTCCAATAGATATTTAACATTTTCTTCTATTTCTCATTCTTTTGAAATTTTTTTTTGGTTTGTGAATATTTCTTGTAGTTATTAGCTTCTACTTGTCCAATTAAACGTTTTAACATATTAAGTGGGCATATTTGCCTACTTTTCTATTTTGTTGTTTACTTTTAAGGTGTTGTTTTTCTTCAGTGAATTTTTCATGCATCTTTTTACATTTTTTATTTCTTTTACCAAGCTGTTGATGTTTTTATTAATAATTTTCTTATATCATTCCCATCCCCTTCCCCATTTTCCCTCTATATTTCTTATTTGATATTTTTAAATTGTTCTTCAGCTCTTCCAAAAATATTTTGAGGCCTGACCCCAAATTTTATGTTTGAGACTCTGAAGGTAGCAGCTTTGACACTGTTTTCTTGTTCTGAATTTGTGTATGATCTTCCCTATTAATATAGGAGATTTCTAAAGTTGGATATTTTTTCTTTGTGTTTGCTCACTTTTCCTAGCATATTTCTTGATTCCATACTTCATTTTAAAATTAGCACTTTTCTCCTATGGTAGAAGGGGTTCTGTCTCAATCCTTAGTGTATGTGTGTGTGTGTGTGTGTGTGTGTGTGTGTGTGTGTGTGTGTCTGTTACTATTTTCTTTTTTTTTTATTTTTTTTTATTTTTTTTATTATATATATATATATATATTATAATATTATCCCTTGTATTCATTTTTCCAATGTTACTATTTTCAAAGATAGTTCTGGGGTCCTAAAAGTTTTTAATTCTTTCAAGGTGAATTATATAATGAAAAAAATGGCTGTTGCTCTGCTTGTCTGTGCTCTCATCTATGAGTTACCACAAGCATCTTTTCTGCCCCAGAAATGTGACCAGAATCCCTGCTCCCCAATGACTATAAATTCTAATGTGGTCGCTCTCCTTCTCTCCCTGTGACTATATCCTGAGCTTGCAACATGGATATTGCTCTGTGTGCCAGCAAAATATCCTGTATAATCTCCTTTTTTCTGATTCTTTTATTGTCTATGTTCTGAGAATTCTGGAAACCTCCCTTGCAGATTTAGTTGCCCCAGAGACTTTCTGCTTGCTTGCTTGGATGCTATCTGTGCTGGTCTGTGCTCCAAACTCACCCTAGGAAAACAGAGGATTCCTTTAGATTTTCTAAGTTTTCTTGGATTGGGAAATTTATTTTTCCCTATCCTTTTGTTGATTTTGATGCTCCAGAATTCATATTGAAGCATTTTTATAAAGTTATTTGACAAAAATTGGGAGAGCTCAAGTGAGTATTTTCCTTTTAATCCGCCATGTTGATTCTGCCTACACACCCTCAGGCCATATTTGTTATATGTTATATGTCTATGTTATAAAGCAGTAAAAATAGAAACAATCTCATGATGACTAAGAAGATGAATGGTAGATTAATAGAATATATTAAGTGCACACTATTCATTAATAAATAATCATAGGATTCTCATATTTGGTGATGGCTGAAAAAGGTTGGAAGCAGTTTGGCATAAACTAGTTATGGAAAAATGTCTCATACTCTATTCAAATATATGGTCAAAATGGCTAAAAGATTTAGACATAAAGTATAATAGCATGAGTAAATTAAAAGGGTACAGAAAAATTTATTTATTAAATCTATGGATAAGGGAAGAGTACATGAGCAAATAAATGCTAGAGAAGGATGACAGGAGGTAAAATGAATACTTTTGATTCTATGAATTTTTTTTTAAATGTTTTGTGTAAACAGAACAAATATAGACAAACTTATGAAGAAAGTAGGAAACTGACAAAACCATTTTTATATATTTCAAATATATAGAAAACTAGGGTTGTTTTTTTTTTTTTAAATGAAGCATTCCCGAAATGATAGTCAAAGGATATGAATATGTAGTTATCAGAAGAAAAGAAAAAAAAAAACAAAACAAAGCTATCAATAGTCACATGAAAAAATGCTCTACCTCACCATTTATTAGACAAATGCAAATTAAAACAATTCCAAGATGCCACCTTCCAATTATCAGATTAGTTAACATGACAGAAAATATAAATAATAGATGCTGAATGGGATATGGAAAAATAGATATACTGATGCAATATTGGTGAAGTTGTTAATTAGTCCATCCTGGTAATACCACTACAGTGTCTTTTGCACAGAGACCAAAGAAAATAAAAAGGGACCTTTGGAAATTGAGGAAATGCCCATCAATTGAGGAATTTCTGAGCAAGTTATGGCAAGGTTATTTTTCATGTGTATGTGTGTGCGCACATGTGCGCACGCGCGCGTGTGTGTGTGTGTGTGTGTGTATATATATATATATATATATATATATATATATATATATATATATACACACACACATATAGAATTTTAGATTTTTCCTTCCTCAATGAAGTGAAGCAATTTATAACTGAAAAATTAAATTAATTTTAAAAGGAATACATATATTTAATTGTAAAACAGGAAGCAAGGGCAATTTATAACATAGATATGAAGTATTTGGAAACTACCTTGCTACAAATTATCAGGCAACTAGATTAGTTTTTCAAAATGACTTGCTTATGGGAAATTTACTCTTTAATACTAAATCCTAAAAATTTAGCTATAAACATGATATATAAGAATATAATAGAATTACATTTCAACAGTATACAAATATAGACTGTATGTCTTACAAATTTTCAGGCTATACATGCTGCATACTCTTCACTTAAGCTCAACTATTCTAAATGTCATTACTTCTCTGTTCAGATCATTAACTCTGAGAATAAAAGGATAGAATCAGTTCCACTTCTCTAGCACTCAATGGAGGTAGAAGACAGAGCACATTTATAAAGCTGGCAGAATCCCAATATTTTATATTGGGAATAGCCCCCAGAAATCACTAGTTAAAACCTTATCCGAAGCATGAAACTGCTCTATGACATACTTGAGCAATGGTCATTTAGTGATGAAAAAATTACTATCTCATGAGTCAGTCAATTCCATTTTTGGAGAGATACAGTCATTGAAACACCTTTCTTTATCTTAAGTCAAAATCAATCCTTATTTAATTTCCACATTGTGAACCACTAATCTCCTATTGAAATCAAGAAAGATTATATTGCAGAAAGCTCTTTGAGAATAGGATTGTTGTCTTTGGAATTCTTATCACAACTTGGAATCTCAGAACACATATTAGGCACATAACAAAATATTGTTTGGATTTCATTCAATGAAACTGAAATCCTAAACCTACTCTGTATGAAAATCGTTTAAGTATTTACTACTAAATATTAAGTGATAATATGTTTAAATAGTATTATAACTCTAAGAGTTTTCTTTAATTTACATAAATTATTCCCAATTATCTTATTTATTTCAATAATTCTATTCAGGCACTTTATTCTGTCGTTGTTTTGAAAATAAAAAGTCTTTATTTTCTTATTCAATTTTTTTGATAATACATAATAAATCTGACTATTTTGTGGATTTAGTAAATTGCTAAAATTATTTCAACTTGTTTTACTTAAATCACTAGGATTCTAAGTAAAGCATGTTATCTTCAAAATATGAAAATTTTATGTTTTCTTTGATTACATATTTGATTATTTTTCTGGTACATGTAACTGAACTTGTATATAAAATTAAAATTCCTGAAAGTTTATTAAATAATGATGATGAAAACAAACATACTTGTTTTATTCCTGATCTTGTAGAAAAAGCTTTTGCATTTTTTTAAACTGTAAAAGATGTTAGCATTTGTTTTAGATCCTCATTTAGCATTCTATAAATGGATATTTTTTAAAAGCTTTATTTCTCATATGTTGACATAGCCCAATATTACTTTTAGTTGCTTTTGGTTTCATAAAATAGCTTATTACACTTACAAATCGTTTAAATTTAAAACAACCCTTGTTTTATGGTGTAAATTCAACCCATATGATATAATGTAGCGAGCTGTCGTCTCCAGAAGCTGCTGGATCGCTCTCTGGGAAGAGATCTGCTGTGTCTACTCAAATCTCTCAGACAGATTCTTCTTCCTGTAGGGAACCGTTGTCTCCAGGCAGTTGCCGTTAACTCTTGTCCAGAGAAGTGACTTCCCTTCCTGCAGAGAGCCTCGTCAAGACTGATGTAATGCAGAGACTTCTCTCATCTCTGGAGTGGTGTCCTCTTTTATCCTCCCAGAGAATGGGTGTGGGATAATGCAAGGGCTTCTGGGAAGAAGTACTCCAACCAATGAGCTTGCTCCTTCTAGGATTCCTAAGGTGTAAACTCCCTTTACAGGTCTGAGCCAGAGAACTGTCAAGTCAACCTGAGTTCTCACCTTGTAATTGTCCAGACAACCTGAGTTCTCACCTAGTAATCCTAACATATCCCCCTTTCTTTTGATTTAGAACATAGGATAGTCATGACCTTGAAACATAAATCCATCAATATGGGAGGCATTACACATAATTACATAGATTACATAAGCACATAGTAACATAGTAACATAACACATGCTAGAAGTATATAACAAATAACATGATCAAATAATCATAAATTGAGAATTTATAAATGTCCATAAGTCCATTGTCCATTAGTCTCATCTTGTGTTAGGAAATCCAGTGATTCCTGCTGGTTTTTAAAGTTCTTTAACAGTCTTTTTATTAGCCATGCTCTTTTGGTGTGAGATGTTTCTTAGATCTTCTCCTTTATTTTGAGGTCTTTCTCTTTTTCTGTCTCTCTCTGATGGACAAGGTGAATACGACTCATTGGCACCCATCTATTTCCTTCTCCTGCTGAAGAAATACAAGCAAACCCTCTCTCCCAGGCAGTTAACCTATCTAATTACCTTCTATTTACCACTTTCTAAATCTCTTCTCATCATCTGGCAATTACATTGGAATTGTTTGCACTGGACACAGCCCTGTTGGTTTAAAAGGCCTGTATTCTCCCCAAGTGTAATCCATTTTTACAATCTGATTGCCTTTTGGCTCACTTATCAGGATTACTTATGTTAGGATTACTAGGTGAGAACTCAGGTTGTCTGGACAATTACAAGGTGAGAACTTACCTAGTAATCCTAACAACATAATTTTTAGTATGATTTTTAGTATTTTTATATAGATTATATTCAATGCTTTAGTATCAATATTCATTAAAAATATAAATCCCTCAACTTTTTTCTCTGCTTTATAGTTTGGATTTTGATGTCATGCCATGTTGATTGAGATGTTTTTTTTGTTTAATTTTGCAAATAATTTATGTAATAATATAATTTATTTTTGAGTGTTTGATAGCATTTACTTATAAATCCATGTATTGTAAGTTTTATTTTTTATATTATGTTATGAATTATTCAAATTATTCTTTCAAAGTGGGTTATTAAAGGAAAAGGGAGAAGTGGAAAAGTATAAATTATCTATCATAAAAAATGAGGCAAGAAAAAGCCTTTATGGTAGAGGAGAAAAGGGTAGGAGAGTGAATGAGTGGGTGAGCCTTAATCTCATCAGAATTGGCTCAAAGAAGAAATCACATACACATCCAATTAAGAGTATTGAAACCTTATCTGACCCTGAAGGAAAATAAGAGGAAACTAGAAGTAGAATGAAGGTGATAAAAGAAAAAAGAGGGAGTGATCAATAGAAAAGCATGTTTGAGGATAAACAGGATCAAAGGAGAGAGAGAGAATAGAATAAATGACAGTTGGTAATACAGTCAACAATAGAGACTGTAAAAAAATAGTTTAAAGAAAGCTTTTTTGATGGTGTTATTTTTCTTTTTAAATTTTTTATTAAAGATTTTTAGTTTTCAAAAGTTATGCATGGATAATGTTTCAAAAGCTTGCAAAACCTTATGTTTCAATTTTCCCTCCTTCACCCAACTCCTCCCCTAGCTAGCATGTGATTCAATATATATTAAACGTGGTAAAAGTATATGTTAAATCTAAAATATGCATTCATATTTATATAACTATATTGCTGAACAGGAAAAATCAAATCAAAAAGGAAAAAAATGAGAAAGAATATAAAATGAAAGCAAACAACACAAAAAGTGAAAATGCTATGTTGTGATCCACACTCAGTTCCCACACTCTTTTTTTCTGGTTGTAGATGGCTTTCTTCATCACAAGATCATTGGAACTGGTCTAAATCATCATCACATTGTTGAAAAGAGCCAAGTGCATCAGAATTGATCATCATATAATCTTGTTGTTGCCATATACAATGACTTCCTGGTTCTTCTCATTTCACTCAGCATCAGTTCATGTTAGTCTCTCCAGACCTCTCTGAAATCATCTTGCTGATCATTTCTTAGAGAACAATAATATTCCATAACTTTCATATAACATAACTTATTCAGCCATTCTCCAACTGATGGGCATCTGCTCAATTTCCAGTTTCTTGCCACTACAAAAAGGATTGCCACAAACATTTTTGCACATGTGTGTGCCTTTTAAGGCATTATTTTTCAAACATAGAGAAAACTTAGTCAAATACATAAAAAAATAAGAGCCATATCCCAATTACAAATGATCAAAAGACATGACATAATCCCAAAGGGCTATAAATTCATGCTTAACAACACCAATTCTAGGCATAAATAGCAAAACTATATATATATATATATATATATTTTTTTTTTTTTTTTTTTTTTTTTTAAGGAAATAGGCCTATGTGTAAAACATATTTGTAGCAGCTCTCTTCTTAGGGGAAAAAAAATCAGAATTGAGGGGATATCAATCAATTAAAGATTGTCTGGATAAATTTTGGTATGTGATTGTTAATAGCAATGTTTTGGTTTGGCCAGCTGTAAATGATTGCTGTTCTCTGCAGTACTATTATCCTCAACTACTCTGAAGACCTTATGATGAAAAATTCTATCCATACCTAGAGAACAAACTGATTGCATCTGAATACAGACTGAAGTAATATCTCTCTCTCTCTCTCTCTCTCTATCTCTCTCTCTCTCTCTCTCTCTCTCTTTCTCTCTCTCTGTCTCTGTGTGTGTGTGTGTGTGTGTGTCTGTCTCTCTCTCTCTGTCTGTCTCTGTCTCTGTCTCTCTCTCAACTTTATTTTTCTTGAGGGTTTTTTATTAGAATGGGAGACTTGTTTTCTTTTATGACTTTTATAAAAATGTAAACATTTTAAAATGTAAAAAAAAATTAAATGTAACTAGGGAAAATAAGAAATAAATTTTAAAAACAAAATTGTTTTATTAAAATTGTCTAATTCTATTCTACTTATATAGTTAATTTTTATATATAATGCTTATTCATCTAATTTGTAAGATTTTTTTTGCTTATCATTTGGTAAAATGATTTTGAATAATTTATTTCATTGTTTTCATCTTTCATGAATCCTTTTTATTTCTTATTATAACAGTTTGTTTCTCTTCTCTTTTTAATAAAAAAAATTTTTGCTAGTTTTTGTCAAATAATTAGCTCCTAGATTTATTTAATTTTATCTATTTTCTTTTTTCAAAAGAATTGCTTATTTGGAAGGGCAGCTTTGTTCCTGTTATATTTTAATTTGTTAGTACAATTAATTTTCTGGTTTTTTTAAGGGGAAGCAAAAGAGAAAAATAAAATAAAATATTCTCCAGAATTATTTTTTCATATTTCAAAAGGGTTATTATTTCATTCTGGTTGCCATTGACTTGCATTTAAAAATATTCTATTATTTATTTTTACCTATTCATTCTTAGGATTATATAATTTACACTCTCTTTATGTTGGCATAGTTTCTTCAAATATACCTTATAATTTTATTTTTATTTTACCATGGTCAGTAATGGATGCATTTAATATTTCTGCTTTTCACCAATTACTTCTGATTTATTTTCCTTTTAAAGGATTAAGGGGGAAAAGAAAGGATAGAAAAACAAAGAAATAAATAAAGAGGGAAAGGGAAAAAGAGAAGGAAAAAGGAACAAAATAAAGAAAAAGAAGGAAATTAGTGGAATAATGTTAAAAATAAGCACTCAATTATTATTTGCTTAAATCCATTAACTTTTCTGTATATTTCTTATTTCCTGCATTATTTTTATACTTCAACTAAGTCTTTGTGATCTTGTCCATAATATTTCAAAGTCCTGTATTTTATTAAAGGTTCATTCCTCGTCCCCCAATCATTTTTTTATTTTTTTATTTTTTTTTATTAATTTTATAATTATAACATTTTTTGACAGTACATATGCATAGGTAATTTTTTTTAACAACATTATCCCTTGTACTCCCTTCTGTTCTGGATTTTTCCCCTTCTTCCCTCCACCCCCTCCCCTAGATGGCAGGCATTCCCATATATATAAAATATCTTACAGTATATTCTTGGTACAATATATATGTGCAGAACCGAATTTTGTTGTTGTTATTGTTGCAAAGGAAGAATTGTATTTGGAAGGTAAAAATAATCTGGGAAGAAAAACAAAAAAACAAACAAACAAAAAATGCTCACAGTTTTCACTCATTTCCCAGTGTTTCTTCTCTGGGTGTAGCTGATTCTGTCCATCATTGATGAATTGGAATTGGATTAGCTCTTCTCTATGTTGAAGATATCTACTTCCATCAGAATACATTCTCATACAGTATCATTGTTGAAGTGTATAATGATCTCCTAGTTCTGCTCATTTCACTCAGCATCAGTTGATGTAAGTCTCTCCAAGCCTCTCTATATTCCTCCTGTTGCTCATTTCTTACAGAACAATAATATTCCATAACATTCATATACCATAATTTACCCAACCATTCTCCAATTGATGGACATCCATTCATTTTCCAGTTTCTAGCCACTAAAAAAAGGACTGCCACAAATATTTTGGCAAATACAGGTCCCTTTCCCTTCTTTAATATTTCCTTGGGATATAAGCCCAGTAGTAGCACGGCTGGATCAAAAGGTATGCACATTTTCATAACTTTTTCGCATAATTCCAGATTGCTCTCCAGAATGGTTGGATTCTTTCACAACTCCACCAACAATGCATCAGTGTCCCAGTTTTACCACAGCCCCTCCAACATTCATCATTATTTGTTCCTGTCATCTTAGCCAATCTGACAGGTGTGTAGTGGTATCTCAAGAGTTGTCTTAATTTGCATTTCTCTGATCAATAGTGATTTGGAACACTGTTTCATATGAGTGGAAATAGTTTTAATTTCATCATCTGAAAATTGTCTGTTCATATTCTTTGACCATTTTTCAATTGGAGAATGGCTTGATTTCTTATAAATTAAAGTCAATTCTCTGTATATTTTGGAGATGAGGCCTTTATCAGACCTTTAACTGTAAAAATGTTTTCCCAATTTGTTACTTCCCTTCTAATCTTGTTTGCATTAGTTTTGTTTATGCAAAAACTTTTTAATTTGATATAATCAAAATTTTCTATTTTTGTGACCAATAATGGTCTCTAGTTCTCCCTTGGACACAAACTCCTTCCTCCTCCACAAGTCTGAGAGGTAAACTATCCTATATTCCTCTAATTTATTTATGATTTTGTTCTTTATGCCTAAATCTTGGACCCATTTTGATCTTATCTTAGTATGTGGTGTTAAATGTGGGTCCATGCCTAGTTTCTGCCATACTAATTTCCAGTTTTCCCAGCAGTTTTTGTCAAATAATGAATTCTTTTCCCAAAAGTTGGGATCTTTGGGTTTGTCAAACACTACATTGCTATATTTATTCACTATCTTGCCCTGTGAACCTAACCTATTCCACTGATCAACTAGTCTATTTCTTAGCCAATACCAAATGGTTTTGGTGACTGTTGCTTTATAATATAGTTCTAGATCAGGTACAGCTAGATCACCTTCATTTAATTTTTTTTCATTACTTCCCTTGAAATTCTCAACCTTTTGTTGTTCCATATGAATTGTTATTTTTTCTATGTCATTAAAATAGTTTCTTGAGAGTCTGATTGGTATAGGACTGAATAAATAGATTAGTTTAGAGAGTATTGTCATCTTAATTATATTTGCTTGGCCTATCCAAGAGCATTGAATGTCTTTCCAATTATTTAAATCTGACTTTATTTTTGTGGCAAGTGTTTCATAATTTTGCTCATATAATTCCTGACTTTCCTTTGGTAGATATATTCCCAAATATTTTATACTGTTGACAGTTATTTTGAATGGAATTTCTCTTTGTATCTCTTGCTGTTGGATTGTGTTGGTAATGTATAAAAATGCTGAGGATTTATGTGGATTTATTTTGTATCCTGCAACTTTGCTAAAACTCTGCCTTACTGCATTTGATTTTGAGGTTTTTATGTCCTAGTATATGATCAATTTTTGTATAGCTTCCATGAACTTCTGAGAAGAAAGTGTACTCTTTTCTCCCCCTATCATTCTTGCTTATTTTTTTTCATTTTTTTTTCTCTTTCCTTTTGGCATATTTTATTCCCAAATTCCCTTTCTTCTTTCCAAATTATGGTTGCAGTTTATGCTAATGTGATCCTGACTATTGTTTCTTGAGAACTGGTAGCCTGTAGCTGTTGTTGGTTTGTTCCAAAACTCTGGATTTTGGATATGTTGTTTCTGAGTGCCATAATTTGAGGCTTCTTTCAGGAGGGCATTAATGATTTTTTTTCTTTCTTTCTTTCCTTTTTTAAATTTTTTTTTTTGCTTGGAACTATAGTTTTAATAATTCTGACTACTTTTATGACTTTTAGTAATGTAGTTTTTATTTTTCTGTTTTTGGTTTTTGTCCAGATTTTCATAGATTATTCATTTTTAATTAGTCTTCCTTGATTTATTTTCCAAGTGAATTGTTTAGTTACTATACATTTCTTATATTTTCTTCTATAGAATTTCCTTTTCTAATAATTTCTTTAATTTCAGAGAACCACTGATTTTTGAGGTCATCTACCACTTGGATAAGACTTTTTCCCCTTATTGTCTAAGCTATTCTACTTTCATCTTCTTATTCCATAGCTCTTATTTCAATTATGAATTGTTGTTTTTGTTTTGTTGGGTTATTTTGTCTTTTACTATAATTATTTGATCTTTTTCTGGAATTCTTATTGTTGATATTCTTTTCCCCCTGACAATTTGTTTTATTTATTGGATATATTTTGAGGTTATTTTTCTTTTTCTGTACTTACTTTTTTTGTCTTCTCTTGGTATCTCTTAATTGTTCAGAGTGTTTTCTTATATCTAATCATACCTCCATAATCATTTCTAAGATTGCTATTTTATTACAGAAGTGAAAGAAAAAAAATAAACATTTACTAAGTACTTACTAAGTTATAGAGCTTTTGTTAGGTAATAATATACCAAGTATAGCTTTTGCTGTATTTCATACTATTGAAGAAACTGGAAATTTGCCAGTCCTAGCCTTTCACACTCTTGATGCATTTCTGTCATCTCACAGTTCTGGATACTTTCCTTCCTTCCACTGTCTATAACTCTTTCTATAACACAAATCTCTTCCATTTTTGTCTTCTTCCTCATTTTTTGACTTCTGTCTTCATTCTAGTAGCTCACTATAGGCATTCATCTATTCTTTGCACAATAAACAACCAGATTTTTTCTTCTGTAGCCCTGACTGAATATCAAAGATTTATTTATACTTCAGGATGTTCCCCAAAATTTTATTGCTTTTCTGATGGGTTTTCAATGTGTTGACTTCTTTCAGAATTAATTTCCAGAAGTTTCTTTGTTCCTGTTATAACTTTGAAATTTTAGGGTCCATAATCCTCTGGTTTAAGTATTCATATATGGAAGACCAATCCAGTGATTTAAGCTCCAGTAGTATGCCATTAAACAGAGCCCCTCTACGCTTTTGCACATAATCTTGTTTAATCCTTCACTAGATGGAAGGCCTTACTGAATTTACTTTTAGTTTCATTGATTGAAGCTTCATTTGTTACCAATTTTAATCATTTTTGGAAATTTTTATAGGAGCTAAGGACTAAAATATGTCATGTCATAATATCCATGAGATATCACATTTACTTCACCAATTTTAGAATGAGTTTCTCAGTTATGCTATCTGGATGCAAGTATCTAAGAAATTAATGTTTTCCTAAAAGTAAATAGCTAGCTGCATATTATCATGATTTGTTTGTAACAAATTGTTTGTGTCTATTTATGTAGGAGAATCATGATAAAGTATATAATCAAATATACCTGACTAGAAAACAAAGTGACCTGTCCATATGGCAAAAAGAAACTATAAAATCAACTGCTTTGGCACTTCAGTGTAAAATTAAGAGAATATGAGGAAGGATGAAATCTTTCTGTGGGGCTTAACACAAACACAGAATAAAAATTCATGTTTAGAATAATGCACCAATTCTTACTTAGTCCACTTGGTAACCCAGTTTGAAATTGAAATGCAATGAAACTCCTGTTGAACAGTTGGCAGTTAACAAAAGGAGGCTTATTTGGCCACTTCTTAAGGATTCTTAAAACAGGGAAAAGTTATTCAATGAATATACAGCACAAATTCAGTTGATCAAAGGTTCCCTGTGATAGTATTGATTATTCTGCTTTTCAGCCGGTTAGAAATCTGAGAGGGGACCCAATCATAATACTTATGCTATAGCTTTTAATCAGGAAATTATATTACAACCAAAACCTTTATTATCCAATCCAATTAATTTTTGAGAACATTTTAATACCTTTTCAAAAAAGTAAGAAAATCAATCAATCATAAGTTGCATGAGCCTAGAATTTAGGGTATTGCTTCCATACATACAAATTTGTTTCTGTATGAATGAAGAGAATAACCATACTAATAAGATTGCAGTTTTTATGAATTATCACTTCAGCACTTTACATTTCTTCATTTTCATGTTCACTTTATTGATATGTATATTCCTCAATTAAAATATATCACAATTCCTTTTATAGTGAAGTATATGGCATTTTCATGTTGATTTGATTGACCAAAAAAAAAAAAAATCCCCTTCAGAGTGATGAAGTATCACAATATTTAGCTTCACCGAGCCTTAAACAACAACTATTGTATTTATTTTTGATGCCTTTCTGTATTAGTCCAATCTTGTATTCTACTGCCATATCTTTCAAGGACCTAAAGTGATGTTTACATTAAAATGAAATATTGTAGTAGAATTGTAGTATAAGATTTTATAGTTAAGCCTCAAAGTGGTACAAATAACGCATCCCCTTATGTAGGTATATGTGTTCAGTGTCATATTATTTGAAATTATAACTGTGTAAAATACAGTGGCTCCAGTGTAATGAAATTATGCAGTATGAATTCAAATATTAGTACAACTTTATGATGAATCCTTCACACTAATTGGGTCCTATCTAAAATTTCATCTTATTTGATTTCAGCTAAGAGTAAGAATACTTCAGTGACTTTTTTTTAATTGTTGGCTTATTTTGTTTTGTTTTTTTGTATAAATGTTTTATTTATTTTAAACTTAAATACAAAATGATAAAAGAAAAGAGATCCTATCTTATACACAACAGAATGTGAGAGAATTAAATATGAAACAATACATTATTGTTTCAGGAAAACCTATGTAATAAATACCATACATTATTTTCAAAACTTCACAGTTTTTCTTGTTTTCCTTCTAGGTTTTCTTTTGTTTTTTTGCTGCAGATTTTTTTTTAATTTTATCCTTCTCTATCTCCTACACTAGAGAAGTCTTCAGTTAAATGTAGATATGCATATACATATATACATATATTTATACACATATACATATAGATATAGAAGCAAAATCATACTACACATATTTCTATTGGGTATTTCTTTTTCTGAAGGTTTATAACATCTTCTTTCAAAGGTCTAATTCTTTCCATTTTTTTTCCTAAAAGAATCAGTTCATCATTTGTTATATCATAGCAGTATGCTAACCCAATAATACCTTGACTGAGAGACTTTATGAAAGGTTTCCTGGTTTTGTTTTCCTTTTATTCTTGCTTACATTGGTTTTATTTTACAAAAAAAATAATAATTATAGCTTTTTATTGACAAAATATATGCATGGATACTTTTTCATTATTTACCTTTGCAAAAACTTCCGTTCCCACTTTTCCCCTCCTTCCTTCCACTCCCTCCCCTAGATGGCAGGTAGTCCCATACATTTTAAATATATTATTAAAGTATATGTTAAATACAATTTATGTATATATATATATATATATATATATATATATTTATACAGTTGCCTTGCTACACAAGAAAAATTGGATTTAGAAAGAAGGTAAAAATAACCTGGGAAGAAAAACAAAAATGCAAGCAAACAATAACAGAAAGAATATAAATGCTATGTTCACACTCATTTCCAAGTGTTCTTTCACTGGTGTAACTGGTTCTGTTCATTAGTGATCAATTAGAACTGATTTGAATCTTCTCATTGTTGAAGAGAGCCACTTCCATCAAAACTGATCTTCATATAGTATTATTGTTGAGGTATATAATGATCTCCTGGTTAGGCTCATTTCACTTAGCATCAGTTCATGTAAGTCTCTCCAAACCTCTCTATATTCATCCTGCTGGTCATTTCTTACAGAGCAATAATATTTCATAATATTCGTATGCCACAACTTATTCAATCATTCAATCCAATTGATGGGCATCCATTCAATTTCCAATTTCTAGCCACTCCAGAAAGGGCTGCCACAAACATTTTGGCACATACAGGTCCCTTTCCCTTCTTTAATATCTCTTTGGGATATAAGCACAGTAGCAGCAATGCTGGATCAAAGGTTATGCACAGTTTGACAACTTTTTGGGCATAATTCCAGATTGCTCTCCAGAATGGTTGGATCTGTTCATAACTCCACCAACAATGCATCAGTGTCCCAGTTTTCCTACATCCCCTCTAACATTCATCATTATTTGTTCCTGTCATCTTAGCCAATCTGACAGGTGTGTAGTGGTATCTCAAGAGTTGTCTTAATTTGCATTTATCTGATCAGTAGTGATTTGGAACACTTTCATATGGGTAGAAATAGTGTTAGTTTCATCATCTGAAAATTCTGTTCATATCCTTTGACCATTTATCAGTTGGAGAATGGCTCGATTTTTTATAAATTAGAATCAATTCTCTATATATTTTGGAAATGAGGCCTTTATCAGAACCTTTAACTGTAAAAATGTTTTCCCAGTTTGTTACTTCCCTTCTAATCTTGTTTTCATTAGTTTTGTTTGTACAAAAGCTTTTTAACTTGATATAATCAAAATTTTCTATTTTGTGATCAATAATGATCTCTAGCTCTTCTTTGGTCATAAATTCCTTTCTCTTCCACAAGTCTGAGAGGTAAACTATCCTATGTTCCTCTAATTTATTTATAATCTCATTCTTTATGTCTAGGTCATGAACCCATTTTGACCTGACCTTGGTGTACACAGTGTTAAATGTGGGTCAATGCCTAGTTTCTGCCATACTAATTTCCAATGTTCCCACCAATTTTTGTCAAACAGTGAGTTTTTATCCCAAAATCTGGGGCCTTGGGTTTGTCAAACACTAGATTATTAAATTTATTGACTATCTTGCCTTGTGAACCTAACCTATTCTACTGATCTACTAGTCTGTTTCTTAACCAATACGAAATGGTTTTGGTGGCAACTCCTTTATAATATAATTTTAGATCAGGTAGAACTAGGCCACCTTCATTTGATTTTTTTTTCTATTAGTTCCCTTGAAATTCTTCACCTTTTGTTCTTCCAGATGAATTTTGTGGTTATTTTTTCTAAGTCATTAAAATAGTTTCTTGGGAGTCTGACTGATATAACACTAAATAAATAGTTTAGTTTAGGTAGTATTGTCATCTTTATTATATTTGCTCACCGAATCCAAGAGTACTTAATATTTTTCCAATTGTTTAGATGTGACTTTGTGTGGAGTTTTGTAATTTTGCTCATGTAGTTCCTGACTTTCCCTTCGGCAGAATATTTTCCAAATATTGTATACTATGGACAGTTATTTTAAATGGAAGTTCTCTTTGTATCTCTTGCTGTTGGATTTTATTAGTGATGTATAAAAATTCTGATGATTTATGTGGCAAAAAAAAATCTTTAAAAGAATTGAAATGATATATTTTAAACTTCAACATTTCTCTTGTTTTATAATTCATTAACTTTTCTGTGTAATTGTGACCTGTTTTCCTAGAATGGTAAGCTTAAATCACAGCTCCACCACTGCTGTACATAGTGCTTGTCTTACTCAACTGTTCCCTTTCCATTGATTACTTTCATCTTTTTTTTAAATTTTCATCAGTTTGTATATTCTATCTCCAATATATTTTTCTTCATCTTATATTCCTACATTTAGAGATTTCTTCCTCTGAAATTAAAATGTATGTACTTTCTTAGTATTTATATTTATTTATATGTGTACTCATTTATGGAATTACTTGGAATAAATGAATGGTAAACATGAAATGCTCATCTCAAAGAATAAACCTTATTGCTGATGTGATTTTGATGTCCAGTGACTATCTGTCCTGTGAAATATTAAGTATTAATAGTAACACAAAGATGTTTAATCATAAATTATTTATTCCAAAAATTGCTCTTTAGGGAGCATATTGAGTAAGCATATAATAGGCACAGAATGTGTGATAAATTTAATTGAATGGAAACTATGTATATAGAGACCATTTTAAATGAGTAGGTGGCAGAAAAAGAAACAGTTTTTATACTTAAAGAATTTTCTGGATATTTTAACTTCATTGTTTTGGTTCTCTCTGACTTCTTGAAATATGGAATTTGGAAGAAAAAAACAATAATGTTGTGAAAGCTGACTCAATACCAATTTAAACTTACCATATGGAAAATAGAATAAGCTAAGTCATAATGCATATTCATAGGAGCTTGATTGAAGGAATGGATATTTCAGGCAATCTGAAATCTTATCTGTTCTGGGGGAACAATTAACTGCTATTGTGTGTGGAGGGCAACATGTTAATGTCTTTTTGTTCTCTAACAATTGCTGCTTAGTGGGAAAGTTGGCACCTTAGCCTGGATAATTTGAATGACTTTGTATGCCCCTGATTGCCATCTACAATCAAATAATCGTTTCCTTTTGTTTACCCTCATTCAACTCATGTTTCCTCCTTGGACTTGAACTACCTGTGCATCCTTTGCTTTGGATCAGAATCTCATCAACAATAACACCCCAGAGTAACTGACATCATTACTTTTTATGAAAATATATGCCCAAGACTATGTTCATGTAAATAGTTTCTTTTTTGTGGATCACTGTTACATAGCTGATTGTGATGGCATCTATATGTATTTTAAATCCAGCTATAGATCAGAAAAAATATATAATGAAAGGCTTTAAGAAATAGTTGCTGTAAATATAAGATGTGATTTTTTTAGAGGGGATGCAACTTTTTTTTTGAAAGTATCCTTTAATAATGAATAAAGATTTATTTACATATATACATATATATGTATATATAATAACATATATAATGCACACATGAATACATACATATATATTATACATATAGAAAGAGATATATACAGAGATTTATAAATATCAAGACATCCTTGATACATATAGCTATAAGCTTATATATATATATATATATATATGTGTGTGTGTGTGTGTGTGTGTGTGTTTACATACACACATATATAGCCACATGCATAAATTACACATATATCTATACATGTATATGTGTGTATATATATATATATATATATATATATATATATACATAAATCCATACAATCTATTTTTTAATTAAAACAAAAACATTTAGGGACATTGATTTTAAGGTTGTTCCCAAAGAAAAATAGTCATTAAAAATTTCTGTCTTATTTTGGCAGGTACGGAACAATGCACATAAATATACGTATGACATTTTAAAAGTTTTGGTGCAAAAATGGTTTCATGTATATAAATTCACTCTTGTAAGATATACTATTTTATATATTGGTAGGACATTTGTCTATGAAGAAAGCCACCTTCATTTATACCCCTTTTGAATATGGGTAGGATTTTTCATCATAAATTCGTCAAATCAGTCATTGATCATGGTATTGCTGATACCATTCACAGCTGATAATCTCAAAACATTGCTATTACTTTGCACATAGTATGTTTCACTTTGCTTAAGATCATGAAGGACTTTCCATGTTTTCCAGAGAGTTTCTTGCTTATCCTTTCCCAAAGAATAACAATATTCCATAACAATCATGTATTAAAATTTATCCAGCCATTCCCCAATTGATAAGTATCACCTCAGTTTCTAAATTTTTGCTTTGAGAAGAGAGCTGCTATAAACATTTTGTATACATAAACCTTTTCTCTTTTCTTTTTTAAACATTTTTAGGATTTATGCCTAGAAGTGGGACTATTAGCTTAAAAGACATGCATGATTTTATACTCTGGGCATAGTTTATGCCTTTTGATCATTATCAATTGGGACATGGCAATTATTTGTTTATAAATTTGATTCAATTCCCTATGTTTGAGAAATGAGATGTAATCAAAGAAACTTGCTTCAATATTCTTTTTACAAATACTATTGCTAAATATTTTTGCCCTCATTTATTCTATTCTCTCTCCTTTAATTATATTACTCTTCCAAAGTGTTTTGTTCCTGAATACTCTTTTCCCTAATATGCTCTCTCTTTTATCATCTTATTTATACTTATATTTTATCTTCTTTCCTCTTCCAATTTCTTATTCCTCTCATAATTTCCTTCAGGGAAATCTAGATTTCTATTTTCATATTAAGTCTGTATGGAATTTCACCTTTGAGCAATTCTGAGGAGAATAATATTCACTTACTTTCCTGTTTCTCCCTTTCTTCATCTTCACAATAAATTTTTTCTTACCTCTTTTTATGGCACCATTCTACTTCTTCCTTTCCCTTTGTCCCAGTACATTCCTCTCTCACCCCTTAATTTTATTTTTATGTATTATCTTTTTATACTCAACTCATACTTGTATCCTCTGTCTATATATAGTTCTTCTAATTCCCATAATAATGAGAAAGTTCTAATGAGTTACAAATATCATTCTCCTATGTAGGAATGTAGACAGATAAACCCTATTATGTCCACCCTATTATGTCCCTTACAATATCACTTTCTTGATTAACTTTTTATGCTTCTCCTGAGTCCCTTATTTGAAAGTCAAATTTTCTATTCAGTTCTTATCTTTATGTCATAAATGCTTGAGCATCCTCTATTTCATTGAATATTCACCTTTTCACCCTGAAGGATTATATACAAGTTTTCTAGGTAGGTGATTCTTGGTTGTAATCATAACTGTATTACTCTCCAGTATATCCCTAAGTCCTCCAATCCTTTAATGTAGAAGCTGCAAAATTTTGTGTTATCTTGATTGTGGCTCCACTATACTTGAGTGGTTTCTTCCTGAATGCTTGCAATATTTTATCTTTGATTTGGGAGTTCCAAAATTTAGTTATGGAGAGCTTTCATTTTGGGTTATCTTTCAGGAGATAATCTGGGGATTTTTTTTCATTTTGTATTTTATCCAGGATATCAGAGCAATTTTCCTTACAATTTCTTAAAAGACATCAGTCCAGGGTTTGTTTTTGTTTTTGTTTTTGCTTTTGTTTTTATCATGACTTTCAGATCAATAATTTTAAATTTATTTTCCTGGAGCTATTTTCCAGTTGTTTTTCCAATAAATGTTTTCATATTAATCTTTTTTTTCATTCTTTTGGTTTTATTTTATTGTGTCTTGATTTCTCATAAAGTCATTGGATTCCATTTGCTCATTTCTAACTTTTAAGAAATTATTTTCTTCACTAAGATTTTGTATCTCCTTTTCCATTTGATCTATTTTGCTTTTTTTTTAGGCATTCTTCTCCTCATTAGGAAATGTTAACTTTAGCAGTCAGAGAAGAAAAAGAAATTAAAGGAATTAGAGTAGGTCATGAAGAAATCAAATTATACTTCCTTTTACACTATTTTTAATTCTCTTCCTATTTTTCCTCTATCTCATGCTTGATTTGCAAAATCCTCTTTAGTGGCCTAAACCTAATTTTAACTTTTCTTAGAGGTTTTTAATGTACGAGCTTTGACTTTGTTATCCTCTTCTCAGTGTGTGTTTTGATCTTCCTTGTCACCATAGTAAATTTGTATTTTTAGAATTTTTCTCTTGTTTACTCATTTTACTAGCCTAATTTTAATACTCACTTTTTAACTCATTGTTAAAATAGGACTTTGGGTGTAGATGGCTCTCTTAATCACTGAAGGATTGGAATTGGCCTGTATCATTTCATTGTTGATGAGAGCCATGGCCATCAGAATTGTTCATCATATGTTGTTTTTGTGTACCATGTGGTCCTGGTTCTACATACTTCACTTAGAATCAGATCATGTAAGTCTCTTCAAGCTATGTATATTTTCTCTTTGTATCTCTTGCTGCTGGACTTTGTTGGTAGCAAAAATGGTGATGATTTATGTAGATTTTTTTTGTATTCTGCAGCTTTGCTGAAGTTATGAATTTTTCTAGTAGTTTTTTGTTATTTCTTCAGAATTCTCTAAGTTTACCATCATATCATCTGTACAATGTGATAATTTGATTTCTTCATGACCTACTCTAATTCCTTTAATTTCTTTTTCTTCTCTGACTGCTAAAGTTAACATTTCCAATCCAATATTGAATAGTAATGGTGAGAGTGGGCAATCTTATTTCACCTCTGATCATACTGGGAATGATTCTAGTTTATCCCATATATAAGATGCTTACTGATGTTTTCAAATAGATGCTATTGATTGTTTTAAGGAAAACTCCATTTATGCCTATACTCTCTAGTGTTTTTAATAGGAATATGGATGTTGGACTTTATCAAATGCTGTTTCTGCATTGTTTCCAGTAGGTTTTTTGGATGATTTTCTAGGATTCTGTAAGTATATTATTATATCAACTAAAAAGATTTATAATTTTATTTCTTCTTTGCCTATTCTAATTCCTTTAATTTCTTTTTCTCTTCTTATTGTTAAAGCCAACATTTCTAGTACAATGTTGAATAATAATGGTGAAAACAGGCATTCCTTTTATACCTCTGATCTTATTGGGAATGTGCCTGGCTTCTCTCCATTACACACAATGTTTGCTGTATGTTGTAGAAATATACTGTTTATTATGTTAAGGAAAGCTCTCTTTATCCTTATATTCTCTAGTGTTTGTAATAAGAATGGATGTTATATTTTGTCAAAATATCTTTCTGCATCTATAGAGATTATCAGTTGATATCTATTAATTTTGTTATAGATATAGTAGAGTATGTTAATAGTTTTCCTGATATTGAACTATCCCTGCATTCCTGGTATAAATCCCATTTGGTCATAGTGTATTATTTTGCTGATAAATTGCTATAATCTCTTTGCTAATGTTTTATTAAATTTTTGCATCAATATTTGTTATGGACATTGGCCTATGATTTTCTTTCTCTGTTATCAATTTATCAATTGGAGAATGGTTTGTATTTTTATGAATTTGAGTCAATTATCTACATATTTTTGAAATGAGGCCTTTATCAGAACCCTTGGATGTACAAATTTTTCCAATTTATTGCTTCCCATCTAATCTTGTCTGAATTGATTTTGTTTATCCAAAATCTTTTTAACTTTAATAAAATCAAAATTATCCATTTTGCATTCCATAATTTACTCTAGTTCTTCTTTGACCACAAATTCATTCCTTCTCCACAGATCTGAGAGGTAGACTATCCTTTGTTCTTCTAATTTGCTTATGTCACTCTTTATGTCTAATTCATGAACCCATTTTGACCTTAATTTGATATAGTGTTTTAGATGTGGGTCAGTGCCTAGTTTCTGCAATATTACTTTCCATTTTCCCCAGCAATTCTTGTCAAAAAGCAAATTCTTATTTCAAAAGCTGGGGTCTTTGGGTACATCAAACACTAGATTACTATAATCATTTATTATTTTGTCTTGTGAATGAATCTAATGTATTCTACTGATTGACTACTCTGTTTCTTAGCCTCTACTAAACAGTTTTGATGGCCACTGCTTTATAATACAGTTTAGGTCTAGAATAACTAGACCACCTTCACTTGCATTTTTCATTAATTCCCTTAAAATTTTTGACCTTTTGCTCTTCTATGTGAACTTTGCTATTATTTTCTAGAGCTATTCTAGCTCTGTAAAATAAATTCTTTGGAGTTTGATAGATGTGACATTGAATAAGTATATTAGTTTAGGTAGAATTATCATTTTTATTATGTTAACTCGGCCTACTGATGAGAATTAGATAGTTTTTCAATTGATTAGATCTGACTTTTTCTTTGTGTGAAAAGTGTTTTGTAATTGTATTCATATAGTTTCTGCCTTTGTCTTAGGAGGTAAACTTCCAAATGTTTTATATTTTTCACAATAATTTTAAATGGAATTTCATTGTATTTTTTGCTGCTATACTTTGTTGGTGACAGTGTTGCCCAGTATTGTCATCATTATTCAATGTTGTATTAGAAATATTTTATTATACTTTATATATATATATATATATATATATATATATATATATATATATATATATATATATATATATATATATATTATATACTTATTATACTTAGAGAACCCTAGAGAATCAACTAAAAAAATACTAGAAATAATTCTTTTGCTAATTCTACTTTAAGGAGATGTTTTCTTCTGTGGATATTTTTTCATTTATTTTGCTTCTTTTACAAGCTGTTAACTTTTCCATGATTCTCGTGCGTCACTCTCATTTCCTTTTCCTACTAGGCTTCTACATTTTTTTATTATATTTTTTAAATCTTTTCTGAGCTCTTCCAGAGGGGCTTGAGACCAATTTAAATTTGTCTTTGACACTTCACATGTGGCTGTTTTCAGTGTTGCCGTCTTCTGAGTTTGTGTTTTGAATATCCCTGTCACCATAGTAACTTTTTATGATTTAGTTCTCTCTTTTTTTGTTGTTTTTATTTATTTAGTTAGTTGTTTATTTATTTTTGCTCATTTTACCAGTCTTCTCATTTATGTTAAAGTTGGACTCTGCTTCTGGGGGAAGGACCTTTTCCTAAATTTCATGTTTTTTGTCCTGTTTTCAGAGCTAATTCTAGAGATTTATAAATTCTTCAAAGGTGGTATGGTCTAAAGACAGTTGTGATTATTGCTCTCTTGGCCTGTCTTCTGTCCCATGAATGAGCCCAAGTAATCTTTTTTCACACCAGACTTGGTACCAGAACCCCTTTTTCCTAAAGCTATGTGCTCTAGTATGCTAATTCTCTTCCTCACCATAGTACTGTGCAGCAAGTCTGTGAACTGGATCTTATGTTTGGGCAAAGCAACAAACTCCTGCAATAAGTACCAGAAATCCCCTATAATCTTCTTTTGATTAATTATCCAGTCCCCTTACAATCTTGGATCTAAGAGTTCTAGTAGTCACTGCTATTGATTCAGTTCAAAACCTGCAATGGCTTGTGTAAGGTGTCAGTTGAAGCCTACTATTGGCTTACCTAAACTACCTTGCTGAACAGCACTCTACTCTCCCCTTAGTGAGAAAGACTCCTCTTGTTGAGTTTCTATATTGTCTTAGGTTGGAAATGATTTCACCCCATCATTTTGTTAGTTCTGCTACTCCAAAATTCACTCTGAGGCATTATTTTAAAATTGTTCTTATTGAAATGGTATATGTTATCAGAAAAAAAAAAAAAAAGGAGTTGAGTTGATTATGGAAAAAGATGTGCAGAGCCTAAATACTCAACTGGTATCCATTAAATATTAAAGAACCCAGAAAAATATACTGTAGATTATAAACAAAATCTGTGGAATATTAATGGAAGGTCATAAAATAGAATTATAGATCAGGGAGAATGGATGATTTCTTTTTATTTATTATAAATGGAAAGAATTCCTCTATTAGTGAGGTCATAGAGGAGGAATATAATATTAAATTCAAAAACTAAGTTGTTTCTAGATTGTGGAAACTTTTGAATGTCTAGAAGATGAATGTATGCTTTATTTTGTAGGCAATCAGAAACAACATTGTACAATCAGCACAACAACCAATTAGCTTATACTACTGTTATACAAATGAGTAATATTAAAGCTCTTTGGGTAGAATAATCTTCAGGGAAATTTGTTCAATTGCTTTGGATTTATCAGAAGGCAAATGACTCACCACTTAAATGTCCATCTAGCTGATCTGCTTTGAAAAATGGGTCATGATATTGATTTTGAATTATAGAGATTACATTCTTGAATGTGATGGAATTATTTAAGAATGTATTTTCCCTTAATTCAATATATATGCTTTCTTGTGTAACTTCATAATAAATTGTCACTATGAGAAAATTTCATGATCACTTTATTGATTTTGGAGAAGACATGCCATATTAATCTGTGTGAGTGTCTATATGATAAGTATGTATCTTTATAATTCTGTGTCCATATTTGTCAACTTATAATAAATCATTTGGCTTCTAAAAGTTTAATAGGAAATTATTATCACTATTAATTATTATTTAAATAATAGCTATGGTTTATATAGTGTTTTAATGTTTGGAGAGCACTTTACAAATATAATCTATTATTTCTCCTCAACAACCATAGGGGATAAGTAATTTTTATCTCCATTTTTCTAATGTGGAACCTGAGAGAGGCAGAGTTTAAATGATTTGCTAAGGGTCATAAAGCTATTAAGTAATTGAGGCCAGATTTAAACTTAGATCTTCCTGATTCTAGATTTGATGCTCTATAGATTCCTCCTCCTTGCAATTTTGAAGAAATTTACTTCACAAATCCAGATTATAGTATTAAAGTATTTACTTCTACTAAGGAACTCTACATAACCAGATTTTAAATAGTGCGGTTTCACCTAGCCTTTGCTTCAAAACATCAGGCAATAAGGAGCCCATAACTTCTATAGACACTGCATTCCAGATTTAAGTAGTTCTATCTCAGTTCTGGCTTTTGTTTTCCTTTGTAACCTTTAAGTGTCGATTCAAGACATAGTCCTTTCCTAAATTCAGAGTGATAACTCATTATTATTCATAGGTGTATATGTATGTACATTTTGCACATATGTATGCATGCACACAAAGTTATGGGCATTAAAATTACATTACATTTTCATTGCATATTTCTTTATTTTATTTGTCTATTAACCATTCCCATCATGAATCCATTTAAAGGGGTTTTTAAACTTTTCACTGGATTCTTTAGATAGACTAAAAACATTTCTTATTTACTTATGGGAGGGAACTTGATTGTCTTTGAATTGGTATTTTGCTTTTTTTTTCCCTTTTGAACTGAGACACAGCAAGATGTTTATCTTACAGAGCACAAATGAATTTTTGTACCCAAAAATCTGCTTTCACATTTGTCATCTTTCTTCTAGAATGAGTGGGAAGATTTTGATTCTTTTAATGCCAAAATAGAATACCAAGTAAGAAGAAAAAAATACCATTCCAGAATAGCAATGAAGAATGAGTTGTTCTACATGACATTTCATTTCTGGATGGCTAGGAAGATCAATGAACTTGCCTGCAGCTCATGAATTAATATCCTTAGCTATCAAGAAATGAACCATTGTGCACAGGGACTTGTTCTTCATTGCTAACTTCTTGTCATAAGCAAGATAGTAATAAGGTGGCTTCAGAATAGGTGTCACCCATGGGACAGTATATTACTATATCTTTAAAATCACTATTAACTAGAAGTACATGGATTTGACTTATATTTTCTATAAAAATGAGACAATTCTGTTAAGCCTACTCTTTTGGAGTATAGGTTAGTGTGATATTTCATCTTGAAGGGCCTGATCCTTAACGTTTATCCTCTACTATATCACTTTACATGAGCCTAATCAGGTAAACCCTTTGACTCCCAATTCTTTCAGAGCTCCCCAGAATTTGAAAAAGACCTGAGTGACCACCAAACCCATACCTCAATAAGAATACAATCTTTCTTTAAAGACCTACAATGAGAGAAACACTCATTACTTCCCAGAAAATCCCAATCTACTTTAGAATAATTCCCTCTTCTCATCCATGTCTCTCTTATTGATGCCTTGTTGGATTAATTCAAGCACCACTTCAAATGGTCAAAGGATATGAACAAACAATTTTCAGATGAAGAAATTAAAACCAATTATAGTTATATAAAATACTTTAAATTACTATTGATCAGAGAAATTGAAATTAAGATGACTCTGAGTTAATATTACACACCTCTCAGATTGGCTAAAATAACAGGAAAAGATAATGATAAGTGTTGGAGGGGATGTGGGAGAGCCAGGACACTGATATATTGTTGATGAAGTTGTAAACTGGAGAGCAATTTGGAACTATGCCCATCAAACTGTGCATAACTTTTGATCCAGTTTTATCTCCACTGGGCTTGTATCCCAAAGAGATCATAAAAAAGGGAAAAGAATCCACTGTTTGTAACAAAACTGTTTGTAACAGTTCTTTATGTAATGGCAAGAAACTAGAAATTGGATGGATGCCTATCAGTTGGAGAATGACTGAGTAAATTATGGTACATGAATGTTATGGAATATTATTGTTCTGTAAGAAATGATCAGCAGGATGAATGCAGAGAGGCCTGGAGACACTTACATGAACTGATGCTGAGTGAAGTGAGTAGAAGCAGGAGAACAGTATACACAGCAACAATAAGATTACATTATCTGATGGGCATGGCTCTTTTCAACAGTGAGATGATTCAGACGAGTTCCAGTAGTCTTATGATAGAGAGAGCAATCTACACCCAGAGAGAGGACAGTGGGAAGAGAGTGTGGATCACAACATAGCATTTTCACTTTTTTGTTTTGTTTGATTACTGTTTGTTTGTTTTTTCTGTTTGTTTTTTTTTTGTTTGTTTGTTTTGCCTTTTAGATCTGACTTCTTGTGCAGCAAGATAATTGTGGAAATGTGTATAGAAGAAATGTACATGTCTCACCTAAATTGTATTACTTGCTATCAGGGGAAAGGGGTGGAAGAAGGGAGGGAAAAATTGGAATACAAGGTTTTGCAATGGTGAACGCTGAAAATTATCTATGCATGTATTTTGAAAAAAAAAAAACACTTTCTATACAAATAAAGTCAGCTCTAATAAGTTGGAAAAATGTCAAGTGCTCACGGGTGAGCTGAGCTAATATAATAAAAATGACAATACTATCTAAATTAATCTACTTATTTAGTGCCATACCAATCAAGCTCCCAAGAAATATTTTACAGACCTAGAAAACATAATAAAAAAAGTTCACCTGGAAGAACAAAAGGTCAAGAATTTCAAGGGAATTAATGAAAAAAAAATGCCAATGAAGGTGGCCTAGCTGAGCAAGACCTAAAATTATATTATAAAGCAGAGTCATCAAAACCATTTAGTATGGCTAAGAAACAAAGTAGTCAATGAGTGAAATAGGTTAGGATCACAGGACAAAACAGTCGATAACTATGGCAATTTAGTGTTTGACAAACCCAAATACCCCAGCTTTTGAAATAAGACTCACTATTTGACAAAAACTTCTGGGAAAATTGGAAACTGGTATGGAAGAAATGAGGCATTGACCCACACCTAACATCATATATCAAGATAAGGCCGAAATGGGATCCTGATTTATACATAAAGAGTGATATTATAAGCAAATTAGAAGAACATAATATAGTTTACCTGTCAAATCTTGAGAGAAGGAAGGAATTTGTGTCCAAAGAAGTGGAACTCATAGTTGAACACCAAATAGATAATTTTGATTATATTAAAAAAGATTTTGGTCAAACAAAATGAATTCTGACAAGATTAGAAAGGAAGCAATAAATTGGAAAAAAAATTTTAAATATTTAAGGGTCCTGGTAAGCCTCATTTCTAAAATATATAATTAACTCAAATTTATAAGAATTTAAGCCATTCTCTAATTGGTAAATGGTCAAAGGCTATGAAAATACAATTTTCAGATGAATAAATTGAAACCATTTCTAGTAATAAGAAAAGGTGCTTCAAAATCACTATTGATCAGAGAAATGCAAATTAGGAAAACACTGAGATAACACTACACACCTCTCAGATTGGCTAAGATGACAAGAAAAGATAATGATGAATATTGGAGGAGATGTGGGAAAACTGGGACACTGTTGGTAGAACTGTGAACCACCACTCTGGAGAGCAATATGCTCAGAAAGTTAACCCTTTGATGCAGTAGTGTTTCTATTGGGCTTATATCCCAAAGAGATTTTTAAGAAGGGAAAGGGACCCATATGTGCAAGAATGTTTGTGGCAAGAAACTGGAAACTGAATGGATGCCCATCAATTGGATAATGGCTGAATAAGTTATGATATATGAATGCATTGAATATTATTGTTCTATAAGAAACAATCAGCAGGAAGATTTCAGAAAGGCCTGGGGACATTTGTATGAACTGATGCTAAGTGAAATGAGCAGAACCAGGAGATCATTGTACACGGCAACATCAATATTATATGACCATCAATTCTGATGAACATGATTCTTTCCAACACTGAGAGGACTGATACCAGTTCCAATGATCTTATGATGAAGAGACATCTACACCAAGAAAGAGGCCTGTGGAAATAGAATGTGGATCACAACATAGCATTCTCGCTCTTTTTGTTGTTGTTCACTTGTATTTTGTTTTCTTACTAATTTACTTTCCTTTTTGATCTGATTTTTCTTACACAGCAATAGAATTTTATAAATGTTTACATGTGTTGGATTTAACACATTTTCACATGTATAACATGTATTGGATTGCTTGCTATCTAGGGCAGTGGGTGGAGGGAAGGAGGGGAAAATCTGAAATACAAGGCTATGCAAGGGTCAATGTTGAAAAATTATCTGTTCATATGTTGTAAAATAAAAAGCTTTTAACAAAGAAAATAAAAATTTTTAATAAAAAAATTAAAAAGAAAGAAAACAAAGAATGAACAATGACAAGAGCAATAACTTTATGCACACACACACATACACACAAATATTTAAGCATCATTTCCTGTAACCCAGATTCTTTTTTTAAAAATTTTATTATAGATTTTTATTGACAGAACATATGCATGGGTGATTTTTGCAACATTGTCCCTTGTACTCACTTCTGTTCCAGCTTTTCCCTTCTCTCCTTCCACTCCTTCCCCTAGATAGGGGACTAGAGAGTCTCATACATGTTAAACATGTTATATCTTAGATACAATATATGTGTGCAGAACTGTACAGTTCTCTTGTTGTACAAGAAAAATTGGATTCCAAAGATAAAAATAACCTGGGAAGAAAAACAACAATGCAAACAGTTTACACTTATTTCCCAGTGTTCCTTTTCTGGGTGTGGCTGATTCTGTCCATCATTGATCAACTGGAACTGAATTAGCTCTTCTCTATGTTGAAGATATCCACTTCTATCAGAATACATCCTCATATAGTATTGTTGTTGAAGTGTATAGTGATCTTCTGGTTCTGCTCATTTCACTCAGCATCAGTTCATGTAAATCTAACCCAGCTTCTTAAACCATGGTTCTCAACCCCATATGGGTATTGTATCTGAATGTTGAGGTCATGAAATTATATTTTCTTATTGGGTAAATTTTTGATTTGTATACCTATATACCTGCAATCATATAAACATTTTCCAGTGAAAAGGGATAGTAATAGAAGTTTAAGAAGCCCCAGCTTATAAGATAGGTTTTTTCCTGATCTTCCATTATATCACACACACACACACACACACACACACACACACACACACACCCCAAAATCACTTTATATTTAATTTGAATATATTTTGTATTTAGTTATCTACTTACCTATTGTTTCATTTCCATAAAATTTAAATTCTTTTTCAGGGATAGAATGATTTTTTTCTCTTTTTTGTTGCATTCTCATGCCTATTCAGTGTCTTCTGGATGCGTCATAATCCCTTAAATGCTTAGTATTTACTTGATCAATTAAGCTGAATAAAGTTGAGTCCTGAACTCAAAGTTTCACTAAAGTCATCATTTATTCTTTCAGTAAGACATTTTTAAAGTGTCCAAAACACTGAGGAAGGCAACAGGGATAACCTTAAATATTTGATATGGAAATAAGTTGGTAGGGTCATATGGAAAAGTTAGTTGTCACTTGTTTTAGATTTTAGCTGTGACAGGTTAATATAAACCTAATTTTCTTTACTGTTCAATAATTTTCCTGTGTCTTATTTTATCCCAATATAGAACTTATCCCAAAATTAAGAGTGCTGATTTTAAAGCCATTTCCCATAAGCCCTCAATAATGTGCTTGTAATTAGTCAGTCAATTGATACAATTAGCTCAAAGTATTTAGCTTCCATTATAAGAATAAAAGTATAAAACATTCAATCCCCTCCCAATATACTTCAACAAACTCTTCCAAAACACATTCTATGTATTTTGTTTTATGCATATAATGTTTTATACATTATTCTGAGAAGAGGTCTACAGACTTCCCATACTGCTAAAGCTGGTCTATAAGAACTGCTTCCAATTCTTGAACAGCTTAATTATCTCTTGGGCTTGCCCATTATATCTTATAATTTCATCAATGCACTGGGTAGACCTCACCTATTCTGAACAAGTAAACTAAGCAAATACATTCCTAAAATTTTCCTTATAATAAGCTGTTCTCTGTCTCTCTATCTCTATCTCTCTATCTCTTCCTCTATGTTCATAATGTCACTTTATAAAGTCAATTGGAGATTAACAGAAACAGCTGGATAAGTTCAGTGTTTTGATCTAGTGAGAAGGCTTAAAAGAGAAATTTCTTTTTTTGTTAATTTTATAATTATAATTTTTTGACAGTACATATGCATGAGTCATTTTTTTTACAACATTATCCCTTGTACTCACTTCTTTTCCGAATTTTCCCTTCCCTCCCTCTACCCCCTCCCCTAGATGACAGGCAATCCCATACATGTTCAATGTGTTACAGTATATCCTAGATATAATGTATGTGTGTAAAACCAAATTTCTTGTTGCACGATAAGAATTGTATTCCGAAGATAAAAGTAACCTGGGTAGAAAGACAATAGTGCAAACATTTTACACTCCTTTCCCAGTGTTCCTTCTCTGGGTGTAGCTGATTCTGTCCACCATTGATCAATTGGAATTGGATTAGCTCTTCTCTATGTTGAAGATATCCACTTCCATCAGAATACATCCTCATACAGTATCATTGTTGAAATGTATAATGATCTCAGCATCAATTCATGTAAGAAAAGAGAGACTTCTTGAGGAAAAAAAAAGCTTCATTACAGTGGGGAATTATTTTAGATAAAAGTTAAGGGGAAATGACTACCTTCAGTGCATAAAGGAAGAAAATCAAATGATTCAATACACTGCCGATCTTGTGATAAGGTAAGGTAAGCTGGTTCAGGTAGACAAGATTCCTGGTAAGTAGAATAACCATGTGGTCTCAATGCCACATTTGGAACTTAACTAAGGCAGAGAGGAATAAAGATGCATATAATTTAGAGTTGGAATGCTACTAGGATCATTAGGACATCCCACTTATTTTACACTGAGGAAAGCAAAACTGAGAGAGCTTACATGACTTAAGTTCACAAGGTAATAAAATACAAATCTAGATCCTTTGCTGCCAAATCCAATTCTTTCTAGTATTGTACAATGCCTTTCTAGAAACAAACCAGCATGTGTGAGCTTGGAGATTTATGAGATCAGGGATGGTGAATGTACACTGACAGATGGTGAACAAAGGGTCAGGGATCTAGGCAGGTGGTCCTAGAGAAAGAGAGTCAAGAAGCTATGCCAGCAATTCTGGGAAACAAGAAATATCCAGATGCTGTTTTTTCTCTAACTGTATATGTTATTTAGTCATGAGATGTGGATTACCTCTGTTGGAAAAGCTACTACTTTATGCCAGTCATAATGCCAACACTGTAGAAAAGCAAATTTAATTCCATTGACACTGAATTAAGAAGAGAAAAGGATGACCATAAGGAGACAAGAAGAATAATACATTAAAATTGCCTGAAAATGAAAGAGAAACTGTAATATCAATACTAAGGCAATACATTCCCTTTGGGGTATGATCAGTGAAAATATGAGAAGAAGCAGGCTTTTACAGATGATTTCCCATCACACCATAGATTTGCAGTCACACAACAGACTGACAGATGTAGAAAATTTAAATTCCTGCTGTGTTCATTTTTAAAAATTGATTTTCAGAAGGCATTTGACTTGGTAGAACAAAATGTGCTCTTGACAGCTCTCCTCAGATAAGATGTTTCTCAGATGTATTTTAGTATATTGACCTGCCATGTAATAGTTTGTACACATCACCAGGGAGAGGGGTTAGGGGCTCATTTGTCAAAACGATAAAGTGCCAGAAAGTAGAAGACCCCATGAAGACTCACATAGTGCAAACCTTGTCCTCTGTAGCTCTTTTGTCTTTTGCTATTGGGCTGAAGAAAAATTGAGGGAGAGGAGGGAGAAGCAGGATTCAGATTTAAATTAGAAATAACTCTCTCTTTTTAATGTTGGATTAGTTTAGAAGTCAATCTAAATCAATCCTCACAGAATTAGTAAATTTTTTATTTGTTTGTTTTTTGTGTGTATTGTCTGTGTGTATGTGTGTGTGTGTGTGTGTGTGTGTGTGTGTATCTATGGGTGTGTGTGTGTAGGAGAAGAAATGGAAATGGATTATGGAATTTGTCTGGAATTGAAATGAAGGACAAACCAGGCCATATTTCACACAGCAAATATTCCAAATCCAGTTCAATTCAATAACCATTTCTTAAGCAATTTTTTGAGTAAAGCACTGTACTAGATTCTGGGCACATAAGGAGAAAAATAAAATAATACCTTCATTCAAAAAGGAGTCATATAATAGAATATATGTAGGTAAGCATGCTGAAGTGGAGCAAAAGAAAGATCAAACCAAAAAACAGTAATAATAAGGGGGAGGAAATTAAGAAGGGATTCAAAAAAACCTGAAGGAAAATTATCATAGAGAAACAAATTTTAAGGATTCTAAGCCATATGCCTATGAAAATATCCATTAATTTAGAATTGATGAATATTTTCAGTCTTTACCTGAACAAAAATGTTTCCTTTTTATTATTAGCACTATTACAAAGGAAAGATTGAGGGAATTCAATGGGAAAGAAATAAACAAGAAATCCTGGATCTAATCAAATAGGTAGCAGCAAGAAATAAAAAGAAGGCAAGTCAATTAATAAAATAGAAGGCATGAAACAATGAAAGAAAAATTAGCACAATCTAGGTGGAAGAGTATAAGGTGGGGAAGGGAGGAAAACTGAAGAAATGAAATAAAAAACCTGGATCATTCTGAGTTTGAGTTATGGTGAAGCATAGTCATTGCCTCATCAGGGACTGAGGTTTTCTTTAAAATAATAAGCAGCATCTGCCTAGAACTATCAGCATGAATTATTTGTAATGGAAAGAAGCTGGATGCATTCCCAATAAGATCAGAGATGAAACAAAGATACCTATTATCGCCATTATTATTTAATGTTATATTTAAAATATTGGCTTTGAGCAATAAGAAAAGAAAAAGAAATTAATATAGGCAATGAGGAAGTGAAATTATCACTTTTTGTAGACGATATGATGGTATATTTAGAGAATCCTAGAAAATCATCCAAAAACCAACTGGAAACAATGAACAACTTTAGCAAAGTTTCAGGATACAAAATAAACCCACAGAAGTCATCAGCATTTCTACATATTACTGACAAAGCCCAGGAGCAAAATATAGAAAGAACATTTCCATTTAAATTAAGTATAGACAAAATAAAATACTTGATCTACCTCAAGACAAACCCAGGAACTATATGAAAACAATTATAAAGGACTTCTCATGCAAATAAAGATCTAAACAATTGAAAAAACAACAATTGCTCATGGGTATGTCAAGCTATATAATAAAAATGACAGTTCTACTTAAATTGTTCTACTTGTATAGTGTCAAACAAATCAAATAGCCAAAAATTATTTTAAAGAGGTAGGAAAAAATAAGGTCAAGAATATAAAGAGAATTAATTGGAAAAAAAAAAAAAAGGTATGGTGGCCTAACAGTATCAGACCTAAAAACTATTATAAAGCAGCAATCATCAAAAACATTTATTACTGGCTAAGAATCTGTAGAATAGGTTACAAACACATGACACAATAATCAAGTTAATAGACATGTAAAAAATAAAATAAGATACATATGTGGAGGGAAAATAAAGAAAAAAAAAAGAATCAGTGTTGCATTTGTAGAATAGATTAGGTATACAATAAATGCTACAAAATAATAAATCAATATATTAATCTAGTGTTTGACAAATCCAAATAACCAGGATCATTTCTTACTTTTTAAGATCCAAAATATTGGTATAAATACTTATAATTTGCCAATAGCTGCTGGAAAAATTGGAAAATAATTTGACAGAAAGTAGATGTGTACCCAAATCTCATACAATATAGCAAGATAAGGTTAAAAAAAAAAAGCACATTATTCAGACATAAAGGGTGATATCACAAGCAAATTTGGGAATACCAAATAGTTTACCTCTCAGGTGTATAGGTAAAGGAATAACTTATGAGAAGAGCTAAAAAATAGAATTGTGGGATGTGGAAAGAATATTTTTTAGATTAAATTAAAAAGGATTTGTACAAATGAAACAAATATTAGAGGGAAAGCATACAACTGGGGAAATATTTTTATAATCTTTCTCTGACAAATCCTTCAATTTTCAAATATGCAAAGAAGTGATACAAATTTATAAGAATAAAATCATTATCCAATTAATAAATGCTCAACAATATGAACAGATATTTTTCAGATAAAATATCATAGTCATATGAAAAGCTCTAAATTATTATTAAGTAGAAAATTGAAAATTAAAATAATTTTGAGGTACTATCTTATTCTTATCAGATTGACAGATTGACAGAAAAGAACAATTAGGAATTATACCAAAAAGGGTAAATGAATAATTTTGTATGACTGTAGATGTACAATCTATATCAAAATGCTTACCTTATTAATAAGAGTGGAGGGGAGAAAAAATGAGAGAATTTGGGAACTAAAATTTTTTTAAAATGTTAATTTTTACATGTAATTGAAAAAAAAATTTAAGGTGAAGAAGGTAAATTATTTTTATTAAAGCTTTTCATTTTCTTTTTTTTAAATTTTATTATATATTTTATAATATTATCCCTTGTATTCATTTTTCCAAATTATCCCCCCCTCCCTTCACTCCCTCCCCCCGATGACAGGCAATCCCATACATTTTACATGTGTTACAATATAACCAAGATACAATACATGTGTGTAAATACCATTTTCTTGTTGCACAATAAGCATTAGATTCCGAAGATACATGCAACCTGGGCAGACAGATATTAGTGCTAACAATTTACATTCACTTCCCAGTGTTTCTTCTCTGGGTGTAGCTACCTCTGTCCATCATTGATCAATTGGGAGTGAGTTGGCTCTTCTTTATGTTGAAGGTTTCCACTTCCATCAGAATACATCCTCATACAGTATTATTGTTGCAGTGTACAGTGATGTTCTGGTTCTGCTCATTTCACTCAGCATCAGTTGATGTAAGTCTCTCCAAGCCTCTCTGTATTCCTCCTGCTGGTCATTTCTTACAGAGCAATAATATTCCATAACCTTCATATACCATAATTTACCTAACCATTTTCCAACTGATGGACATCCATTCATCTTCCAGTTTCTAGCTACAACAAAAAGAGCTGCCACAAACATTTTGGCACATACAGGTTTCTTTCCGCTCTTTAGTATTTCTTTGGGATATAATCCCAATAACAGCAATGCTGGGTCAAAGGGTACGCACAGTTTGACAACTTTTTGGGCATAGTTCCAAATTGCTCTCCACAATGGCTGGATTCTTTCACAACTCCACCAGCAATGTATTAGTGTCCCAGTTTCCCCACATCCCCTCCAACATTTGTCATTATTTGTTCCTGTCATCTTAGCCAATCTGACAGGTGTGTAGTGGTATCTCAGAGTTGTCTTAATTTGCATTTCTCTGATCAATAGTGATTTGGAACACTCTTTCATATGAGTGGATATAGTTTCAATTGCTTAATCTGAGAATTGTCTGTTCATATCCTTTGACCATTTATCAAGTGGAGAATGGTTCGGTTTCTTATAAATTAGGGTCAGTTCTCTATATATTTTGGAAATGAGACCTTTGTCAAAACCTTTGCTTTTAAAAATATTTTCCCAATTTGTTACTTCCCTTCTAATCTTGTTTGCATAAGTATTGTTTGTACAGAAACTTTTTAGTTTGATGTAATCAAAATCTTCTATTTTGTGATCAATAATGATCTCTAGTTCTCCTCTGGTCATAAATTCCTTCCTCCTCCACAAGTCTGAGAGCTAGACTATCCTCTGTTCCTCTAATCTATTTATTTTCTCCCTCTTTATGCCTAAATCATGGACCCATTTTGATCTTATCTTGGTATATGGTGTTAAGTGTGGATCCATATCTAATTTCTGCCATACTAATTTCCAGTTTTCCCAACAGTTTTTTCCTAATAATGAATTTTTATCCTTAATGTTGGTATCTTTGGTTTTGTCAAAGATTAGATTGCTATAGATGTACCCTTTTTTGTCCTTTGTATCTAATCTGTTCCACTGATCTACCGGTCTATTTCTTAGCCAATACCAAATGGTTTTGGTGATTGCTGCTATATAATATAGATTTAGATCAGGTACACTTAGACCATCTTCCTCTGAGTATTTTTTCATTACTTCCGTTTCAATTCTCGACATTTTATTCTTCCATATGAATTTTGTTGTTATTTTTTCTGGGTCATTGAAATAGTTTCTAGGGAGTCTGATTGGTATAGCTCTAAATAAATAGATTAGTTTGGGGAGTATTGTCATCTTTATTATATTCACTCGGCCTATCCAAGAGCACTGAATGTCTTTCCAATTATTTAAATCTGACTTTATTTTTGTGGCAAGTGTTTTGTAATTTTTCTAATATAAATCCTGACTATTCTTTGGTAGATGGATTCCCAAATACTTTATACTCTCAACATTTGTTTGGAATGGAATTTCTCTTTGTATCTCTTGCTGTTGCATTTTGTTGGTGATATATAAAAATGCTGAGGATTTATGTGGATTTATTTTGTATCCTGCCACTTTGCTGAAATTTTGAATTATTTCTAATAGCTTTTTAGCAGAATCTTTGGGGTTCTCTAAGTATACCATCATGTCATCTGCAAAAAGTGATAGTTTGATTTCCTCATTTCCTATTCTAATTCCTTGAATCTCTTTCTCGGCTCTTATTTCCGAGGCTAGCGTTTCTAGTACTATATTGAATAGTAATGTTGATACTGGGCAACCTTGTTTCACTCCTGATCTTACTGGGAAAGGTTGCAGTTTATTTCTGTTGCATATTATGCTTTCCGACGGTCTTAAATATATGCTCCTGATTATTCTTTTTTTTTTTTTTATATATATATATATTTTATAATATTATCCCTTGTATTCATTTTTCCAAATTACCCCCCCTCCCTCTATTCCCTCCCCCCGACGACAGGCAATACCATACATTTTACATGTGTTACAATATAGTCTAAGTACAATACATGTGTGTGAATATCATTTTCTTGTTGCACAATAAACATTAGAATCCGAAGGTACATGCAACCTGGGCAGACAGATATTAGTGCTAACAATTTACATTCCCCTCCCAGTGTTTTTTCTCTGGGTGTATCTACCTCTGTCCATCATTGATCAACTGGAAGTGAGTTGGATCTTCTTTATGTTGAAGATTTCCACTTCCATCAGAATATATCCTCATACAGTATTGTTGTTGAAGTGTACAGTGATCTTCTGGTTCTGCTCATTTCACTCAGCATCAGTTGATTTAAGTCTCTCCAACCCTCTCTGTATTCCTCCTGCTGGTCATTTCTTACCGAGCAATAATATTCCATAACTTTCATATACCACAATTTACCCAACCATTCTCCAACTGATGGACATCCATTCATCTTCCAGTTTCTAGCTACAACAAAAAGAGCTGCCACAAACATTTTGGCACATATATGTCTCTTTCCACTCTTTAGTATTTCTTTGGGATATAATCCCAGTAGTAGCGCTGCTGGGTCAAAGGGTATGCACAGTTTGATAACTTTTTGGGCATAATTCCAGATTGCTCTCCAGAATGGCTGGATTCTTTCACAACTCCACCAGCAATGTATTAGTGTCCCAGTTTCCCCACATCCCCTCCAACATTTGTCATTATTTGTTCCTGTCATCTTAGCCAATCTGACAGGTGTGTAGTGGTATCTCAGAGTGGTCTTAATTTGCATTTCTCTGATCAGTAGTGATTTGGAACACTCTTTCATGTGAGTGGATATAGTTTCAATTTCTTCCTCTGAGAATTGTCTGTTCATATCCTTTGACCATTTATCAATTGGAGAATGGTTCGGTTTCTTATAAATTAGGGTCAGTTCTCTATATATTTTGGAAATGAGACCTTTGTCAGAACCTTTGTTTTTAAAAATATTTTCCCAATTTGTTACTTCCCTTCTAATCTTGTTTGCATTAGTATTATTCGTACAGAAACTTTTTAGTTTGATGTAATCAAAATCTTCTATTTTGTGATCAATAATGATCTCTAGTTCTCCTCTGGTCATAAATTCCTTCCTCCTCCACAAGTCTGAGAGGTAGATTATCCTCTGTTCCTCTAATCTATTTATTATCTCCCTCTTTATGCCTAAATCATGGACCCATTTTGATCTTATCTTGGTATATGGTGTTAAGTGTGGATCCATATCTAATTTCTGCCATACTAATTTCCAGTTTTCCCAACAGTTTTTTCCGAATAATGAATTTTTATCCCTAATGTTGGAATCTTTGGGTTTGTCAAAGATTAGATTGCTATAGATGTACCCTTTTTTGTCCTTTGTATCTAATCTGTTCCACTGATCTACCGGTCTATTTCTTAGCCAATACCAAATGGTTTTGGTGACTGCTGCTATATAATATAGCTTTAGATCAGGTACACTTAGACCACCTTCCTCTGAGTTTTTTTTCATTAGTTCCCTTGCAATTCTTGACCTTTTATTCTTCCATATGAATTTTGTTGTTATTTTTTCTAGGTCATTAAAATAGTTTCTTGGGAGTCTGATTGGTATAGCACTAAATAAATAGATTAGTTTGGGGAGTATTGTCATCTTTATTATATTCGCTCGGCCTATCCAAGAGCACTGAATGTCTTTCCAATTATTTAAATCTGATTTTATTTTTGTGGCAAGTGTTTTGTAATTTTTCTCATATAATTCCTGACTTTTCTTTGGTAGATGGATTCCCAAATATTTTATACTATCAACATTTGTTTGGAATGGAATTTCTCTTTGTATCTCTTGCTGTTGCATTTTGTTAGTGATATATAAAAATGCCGAGGATTTATGTGGATTTATTTTGTATCCTGCCACTTTGCTGAAATTTTGAATTATTTCTAGTAGCTTTTTAGCAGAGTCTTTGGGGTTCTCTAAGTATACCATCATGTCATCTGCAAAAAGTGATAGTTTAATTTCCTCATTTCCTACTCTAATTCCTTGAATCTCTTTCTCGGCTCTTATTTCCGAGGCTAGCGTTTCTAGTACTATATTGAATAGTAATGGTGATAGTGGGCAACCTTGTTTCACTCCTGATCTTACTGGGAAAGGTTGCAGTTTATTTCTATTGCATATTATGCTTACTGACGGTCTTAAATATATACTCCTGATTATTCTAAGGAATAATCCATTTATTCCTATACTCTCAAGAGTTTTTAGTAGGAATGGATGTTGGATTTTGTCAAATGCTTTTTCTGCATCTATTGAGATGATCATATGGTTCTTATTAATTTGATTATTAATATGGTCAATTATATTAATAGTTTTCCTAATATTAAACCAGCCCTGTATTCCTGGAATAAATCCTACTTGATCATAGTGTATTATCTTGGAGATGATTTTCTGAAGTCTTTTTGCTAATATCTTATTTAAGATTTTAGCATCAATATTCATTAAGGAGATTGGTCTATAATTTTCTTTCTCAGTTTTCGATCTACCAGGTTTAGGTATCAGTACCATGTCTGTGTCATAAAAGGAATTTGGTAGGACTCCTTCATCCCCTATTTTTTCAAATAATTTATATAACATTGGGGCTAATTGTTCTTTAAATGTTTGGTAGAATTCACATGTGAATCCATCTGGCCCTGGGGATTTTTTCCTGGGGAGTTGATTAATAGCTTGTTCTATTTCTTTTTCTGACATGGGACTATTTAAGCAATTTATCTCCTCCTCTGTTAATCTAGGGAGCCCATATTTTTGGAGGAAGTCATCCATTTCACTTAAGTTATCAAATTTATTGGCATAAAGTTGGGCAAAGTAACTCCTTATTATTTCTCTAATTTCCTCTTCATTGGTGGAAAGATCCCCCTTTTCATTTGTAAGACTATCAATTTGATTTTCCTCTTTCTTTTTTTTGATCAAATTTACCAAAGGTTTATCTATTTTATTGGCTTTTTCATAAAACCAACTCTTGGTTTTATTTATTAATTCAATAGTTTTTTTACTTTCAATTTTATTGATTTCTCCTTTTAATTTTTGTATTTCGAGTTTAATTTTTGGTTGGGGGTTTATAATTTGGTCTTTTTCTAGCCTTTTAAGTTGTAAGCCCAATTCGTTAATCTTCTCTTTCTCAATTTTCTTCAAATAAGCCTCTAAAGATATAAAATTTCCCCTTATTACCGCTTTAGCTGCATCCCAAAGATTTTGATATGATGTCTCATCATTATCATTATCTTGGGTGAAATTGTTAATTGTTTCTATAATTTGCTCTTTCACCCAGTCATTCTTTAAGATGAGATTATTCAGTTTCCAATTACTTTTTGGTCTATTTACCCCTAACTTTTTACTGAATGTAGCTTTTATTGCATTGTGATCTGAGAAGAAGGCATTTATTATTTCTGCCTTCCTACATTTAATTTTGAGATCTTTATGTCCTAGTATATGGTCAATTTTTGTATAGGATCCATGAACTGCTGAGAAGAAAGTATATTCCTTCCTATTGCCATTCAGTTTTCTCCAAAGGTCTATCATACCTAGTTTTTCTAATGTTCTATTTACTTTTTTAATTTCTTTCTTGTTTGTTTTGTGGTTTGATTTGTCTAAATCTGAGAGTGCAAGGTTGAGATCTCCCACTATTATAGTTTTACTGTCTATTTCTTCTTGCAGTTTTCTTAACTTTTCCTTTAGAAAGTTAGATGCTATACCACTTGGTGCATATATGTTTAGTATTGATATGGCTTCATTATTTATGCTACCTTTCAGCAGGATATAGTTTCCTTCCTTATCTTTTTTAACGAGATCTACTTCTGCTTTTGCTTGATCTGAGATAAGGATAGCTACCCCTGCTTTTTTGGCTTTACCTGAAGCGTAATAGGCTCTGTTCCAACCTTTTACCTTTACTCTGTATGTATCTCCCTGCTTTAAGTGTGTTTCCTGTAGGCAACATATTGTAGGGTTCTGCTTTTTGATCCAATCTATTATCCGTCTCCGTTTGATGGGATCGTTCATCCCATTTACATTTACAGTTAAAATTACTAATTCTCTATTTCCTGCCATCGTATTATCCCCAGATTATGCTTTTTTCCCTTGACCCCCCTGATCCCCCTCCCCGATATTTAATTTACAGACCCCCCTTGTGACGCGCAACCCTCCCTCTTTTTTTTTTTTTTTTAGGATCCCTCCCCCCTCCCTCCAAGTCCCTTCACTTATTCTCCTTTTCCTTTTCCCTTTTCCTCTCCCCCCTTTTAATGAGGTGAGAGAAAATTCTCTGAAAAACAAATATGTTAATTATTTACTCTTTGAGCCTCTTCTGATGAGAGTAAGATTCACACAATGATTCTCCCCCTCACTAAGTTCCCTCAGATATGGTGTATTTTCTATGTCTCTTCCTGGGATGTAGTTTCCCTCTTTTTATCACACCTTCCCCTTTTTCTGAACCGACCTCCTTCCCTTTACTACACCCCCCTTTTTTTCTTTTATATCAGTAAAATCAAATTATCCTTGAGTATTTTTTATATACCCACAACAGAGTTACAGTTCTCAAGGGTTCTGTGTACCTTTTTCTGTTTCTCTTCAGTCTTGTGGATGTAGATCAATTTTTTTGTTTAAGTCTGGTTTTTTTCTTAGAAACATATAGAATTCCTCTGTTTCATTGAATGACCATCTTCTTCCATGGAAAAAGATGCTAAACTTAGCTGGGTAGTTCATTCTTGGTTGCAGTCCTTGATCTTTTGCCTTACGGAATATCAGGTTCCAGGCCCTTCTATCTTTTAATGTGGAGGCAGCCAGATCTTGGGTGACCCTTATTGTGGCACCTTGGTATTTAAATTGTTTTTTTCTAGCTGCTTGCAGGATTTTCTCCTTTGTGTGGTAATTCTGCAGCTTAGCCACAATATTCCGTGGTGTTCTTTTGTTAGGGTCTATTTCAGAAGGAGTTCGATGAATTCTTTCCACATCTACTTTCCCTTCTGTTTCTATTATCTCTGGACAGTTCTCTTTGATAATTTCCTCTAAAATAGAATCTAGGCTCTTTTTTTGGTCATAGTTTTCTGGAAGTCCAATAATCCGCAGATTATCTCTCCTAGATCTATTTTCCAGGTCTATAGATTTTCCCAGTAAGTATTTGACGTTGTTCTCCAGCTTCTCATTTTTTTTGTTTTGTTTGACTGATTCTTGGGTTCTCTGTGAATCATTCATTTCTATTTGTTCCATCCTGACTTTTAAGGAGTTATTTTCTTCTTTCACAGTTTTTAGTTCTTTTTGTAAATGCCCAATTTCATTTTTAAATGAATTATTTTGCTCTATTGAATTTTTTTCCATTTCCCTAATTTTTTTTTTTGAGAATTATTTTCTTTTTCCAATTCAGAAATTCTATTTTCTTGAGACTTTTTTATCTTTTCCAATTCAGAAATCCTACTTTCCTGTGTTTTTTTAACCTTTTCTAATTCACTAATTTTGTTTCCCTGCATCTCCTGTGAATTCTTTATTTTTTCCAACTCCAATTTCAGGACGTTGTTATTCTCTATCATAACTTCCCTTTCTTTTCCCCATTTTTCTTCGATCTCCCTCAATTTTTTAATAGTCTCTTCTAGGAGAGAGTTATGTGATGGGGGGCAGGAATAGTTCCCCTTTAGGTTGTTATCTTCTGAATCTTTGCTGTTAACTTCCTCGGGGTTGGATACCCGCTCTTTCTCTGTATAGAAGGAATCTATAGTTTTTCTAGCTTTTTTGCTCATACTTAAAAAATGTTTTGGGGTCTATCCCTGGGGTAGGAAATTATTTACTTCTTTACAAGCTTCCTCCCAGACCGGATGGATGCAGCGGCCCCTGCGCGGGAGCTTAGAGAGAGCTCTGGGAGAGAGTTCCCCACCCCCTCCCTGGAAGTGCCTCAGAGGTGATTAGCACTACTGTGCTTCGAGGGCGTAGAATAGTGAAGACTGCAGGAAGCCCGGCCTATGTGTCCGGGTGGGGAGTGGGTGTCTGCAGCAGGTGACGTGAGAAGCCCCTGTGCTCAAACTGGAAGTGTCTGCCAGAAACCACGGTCCCTAGTTCAAAGGTTCCGCTTCTCTGGGACTTCCTGGAGCTGAGTTCCACTCCCTCCAGCTAAACTAGGCAGTGTGCGTTGCCTTGGGCCGTATCCACCCACCTGTCAGTCTCTTAACTATTCTCAGGAGGTAGCTGAGGCCACACCCCCTGGTGCCGAGATCTGTGCCTGAGTCACCCCCAGGGTCCGGGGAAAATCTAATCTGAGTTTTAAAATATTTTGGCTTTCTCTTCTGAACTGCTAAATAATTAGCAGAGAAGAGCTAACAGCCTGTGCCAGATTCCTTTACCTCAGTGGCTTCTCTGATCCCAGAGCCCTTCCCAGCGCAATGGGCGCAGTGTGCCCCTACCCCACCGTCTGTGCTGGTCTTTCTTATTCCTCCCCTGAGAACTGACCTTTCCTGTTGAAACTCCAGATTCTCTTCAGCTGGTAAGTCGTGCTTCCAGTCCTCGTGGTATCTATCAGTCCTGAGCTAATTTTGAGACTTAATTTATCTAATTGGTTGTGAGGGAGTGAGGACGTTCACTGAGTCGTGTGTTTCTTCTCCGCCATCTTGGCTCTGCCTCTGCTCCTGATTATTCTAAGGAATAGTCCATTTATTCCTATACTCTCAAGAGTTTTTAGTAGGAATGGATGTTGGATTTTGTCAAATGCTTTTTCTGCATCTATTGAGATGATCATATGGTTCTTATTAATTTGATTATTAATATGGTCAATTATATTAATAGTTACCACAGCCCTGCATTCCTGGAATAAATCCCACTTGATCAGAGTGTATTATCCTGGAGATGATTTTCTGAAGTCTTTTTGCTAATATCTTATTTAAGATTTTAGCATCAATATTCATTAAGGAAATTGGTCTATAATTTTCTTTCTCAGTTTTCGATCGACCTGGTTTAGGTATCAGTACCATGTCTGTGTCATAAAAGGAGTTTGGTAGGACTCTTTCATCCCCTATTTTTTCAAATAAATTATATAGCATTGGGGCTAATTGTTCTTTAAATGTTTGGTAGAATTCACATGTAAATCCATCTGGTCCTGGGGATTTTTTCCTGGGGAGTTGATTAATAGCTTGTTCTATTTCTTTTTCTGAAATGGGACTATTTAAGCAATTTATCTCCTCCTCTGTTAATCTAGGGAGCCTATATTTTTGGAGGAAGTCATCCATTTCACTTAAGTTATCAAAATCATTGGCATAAAATTGGGCAAAGTAACTCCTTATTATTTCTCTAATTTCCTCTTCATTGGTGGAAAGATCCCCCTTTTCATTTGTAAGACTAACAATTTTATTTTCCTCTTTCTTTTTTCTGATCAAATTTACCAAACGTTTATCTATTTTATTGGCTTTTTCATAAAACCAACTCTTGGTTTTATTTATTAATTCAATAGTTTTTTTTTACTTTCAATATTATTGGTTTCTCCTTTTAATTTTTGTATTTCAAGTTTAATTTTTGGTTGGGGGTTTTTAATTTGGTCTTTTTCTAGCTTTTTAAGTTGTAGGCCCAATTCGTTAATTTTTGTCTTTCTCTATTTTATTCAAATAAGCCTCTAAAGTTATAAAATTTCCCCTTATTACTGCTTTAGCTGCATCCCAAAGATTTTGGTATGATGTCTCATCATTGTCATTATCTTGGGTGAAATTATTAATTGTTTCTATAATTTGCTGTTTCACCCAGTCATTCTTTAAGAGGAGATTGTTCATTTTCCAATTACTTTTTCATCTATTTATCCCTAACTTTTTACTGAATGTAGCTTTTATTGCATTGTGGTCTGAGAAGAAGGCATTTATTATTTCTGCCTTCCTACATTTAATTTTGAGATCTTTATGTCCTAATATATGGTCTATTTTTGTATAGGATCCATGAACTGCTGAGAAGAAAGTATATTCCTTTCTATTGCCATTCAGTTTTCTCCAAAGGTCTATCATACCTAGTTTTTCTAATGTTCTATTTACTTTTTAAATTTCTTTCTTATTTGTTTTGTGGTTTGATTTGTCTAAATCTGAGAGTGCAAGGTTGAGATCTCCCACTATTATAGTTTTACTGTCTATTTCTTCTTGCAATTCTCTTAACTTTTCCTTTAGAAAGTTAGATGTTATACCACTTGGTGTATATATGTTAAGTATTGATATGGCTTCATTATTTATGTTACCTTTCAGCAGGTTATAGTTTCCTTTCTTATCTCTTTTAATTAGATCAATTTTTGCTTTTGCTTGATCTGAGATAAGGATAGCTACCCCTGCTTTTTTGGCTTTACCTGAAGCATAATAGGCTCTGTTCCAATCTTTTACCTTTATTCTGTATGTATCTCCCTGCTTTAAGTGTGTTTCCTGCAGACAACATATTGTAGGGTTCTGATTTTTGATCCAGTCTGCTATCCGTCTCCGTTTGATGGGAGCGTTCATCCCATTCACATTTACAGTTAAAATTACTAATTCTGTATTTCCTGCCATCATATTATCCCCATATTATGCTTTTTCCCTTGACCCCCCTGATCCCCCTCCCCGATATTTAATTTACAGACCCCTCTTGTGACATGCAGCCCTCCCTTTTTTTTAGTATCCCTCCCCCTCCCTCCAAGTCCCTTCCCTTATTCTCCTTTTCTTTTTCCCTTTTCCTCTAGCCCCTTTTAATGAGGTGAGAGAAAATTTTCTGAAAAACAAATATGTCAATTATTTACTCTTTGAGCCTCTTCTAATGAGAGTAAGATTCACACAATGATTCTCCCCCTCACTAAATTCCCTCAGATATGGTGTATTTTCTATGCCTCTTCCTGGGATATAGTTTTCCTCTTTTTATCATTCCGTCCTCTTTTTCTAAGATGACCTCCTTCCCTTTACTACACCCCCCTTTTTTTTTCTTTTATATCAGTAAAATTAAATTATCCATGATTACTTTTTATATACCCACAACAGAGTTATAGTTCTCAAGGGTTCTGTGTACCTTTTTCTGTTTCTCTTCAGTCTTGTGGATGTAGATCAAATTTTTTGTTTAAGTCTGGTTTTTTTCTTAGAAATATATAGAATTCCTCTATTTCATTGAATGACCATCTTCTTCCATGGAAAAAGATGCTAAACTTAGCTGGGTAGTTCATTCTTGGTTGCAGTCCTTGATCTTTTGCCTTACAGAATATCAGGTTCCAGGACCTTCTATCTTTTAATGTGGAGGCAGCCAGATCTTGTGTGACCCTTATTGTGGCACCTTGGTATTTAAATTGTTTTTTTCTAGCTGCTTGCAAGATTTTCTCCTTTGTGTGGTAATTCTGCAGCTTAGCCACAATATTCCGTGGTGTTCTTTTTTTAGGGTCTATTTCAGAAGGAGTTCGATGAATTCTTTCCACATCTACTTTCCCTTCTGTTTCTATCAACTCTGGACAGTTCTCTTTGATAATTTCCTGTAAAATAGAATCTAGGCTCTTTTTTTGGTCATAGTTTTCTGGAAGTCCAATGATCCGCAGTTTATCTCTCCTAGATCTATTTTCCAGGTCTATAGATTTTCCCAGTAAGTATTTGACATTGTTCTCCAGCTTCTCATTTTTTTTTCTGTTTTGTTTGACTGATTCCTGGGTTCTCTGTGAATCATTCATTTCTATTTGTTCCATCCTGACTTTTAAGGAGTTATTTTCTTCTTTCACAGTTTTTAGTTCTTTTTGTAAATGCCCAAATGAGTTATTTTGCTCTATTGAATTTTTTTCCATTTCCCTAATTTTTTTTGAGAATTATTTTCTTTTTCCAATTCAGAAATTCTATTTTCTTGAGACTTTTTTATCTTCTCCAATTCAGAAATCCTACTTTCCTGTAATTTTTTAACTTTTTCTAATTCACAAATTTTGTTTCCCTGCATCTCCTGTGAATTCTTTATTTTTTCCAACTCCAGTTTCAGGACGTTGTTATTCTCTAACATAGCTTCCCTTTCCTTTCCTCATTTTCTTCCAACTCTCTTAACTTTTTAATAGTCTCTTCTAGGAGAGAGTTATGTGATGGGGGGCAGGAATCATTCCCCTTTAGGTTGTTATCTGCTGACTCTCTGCTGTTAACTTCCTTGGGGTTGGATACCCGCTCTTTCTCTGTGTAGAAGGAATCTATGGTTTTTCTGGGCTTCTTACTCATACTTGAAAAATCTTTTGGGGTCTGTCCCTGGGGTAGGAAATTATTTATTTACTTCTTTACCAGCTTCCTCCCAGCCTGGGTGGATGCAGCGGCTGCACCTGAGCTAAGAGAGAGCTCTGGGAGAGAGTTCCCCACCCCTTCCCTGGGAGTGCCTCAGAGGTGACTAGCACTGCTGTTCCTTGAGGGCGCTGTGTTCTAGTGGTTTCCCTGAGGTTTTAGATTGGACAGTAAAGGCAACACAAAGCCCGGCCTATGCGTCCCGGTGGGGTGTGGATTTCAGTAGCAGGTGTCGTGAAAAGCCCCTGCACTCACACTGGAAGTGTCTGCCAGAAACCGTGGTCCCTAGTTCAAAGGTTCTGCTTCTCTGGGTCTTCTGGGGCTGAGTTCCCCACCCTCCAGCTGAGCTGGGCAGTGTTTGTTGCCTTGGGCCGTATCAGCCTACTTCTCAATCTTTTAACTAGTCTCAGATGGGAGGTAGGGGCCACACCCCCCAGTGCCAAGATCTGCTGAGTCACCCCTAGGATCCAGGAAGATCTAATCTATCTTTGAATTTTTAAAATAGTTTAGCTTTCTCCTTCGAACTGCTATATTATAAGCAGAGAAGAGCTAACAGCCTGTGCCAGATTCCTTTATCTCAGTGGCTTCTCTGATCCCAGAGCCCTTCCCAGCGAGATCGGCGCAGTATCCTAGCACCCGGCCGTCTGTGCTGGCCTCTCTTCTTCCTCCCCTGGGAACTGATCTTTTCTGTTGAAACTCCAGATTCTCTTCAGCTGGTAAGTTGTGCTTCCAGTCCTTGTGGTATCTATCAGTCCAATGCTATTTCTGAGGCTGATTTATCTAATTGGTTGTGAGGGAGTAAGGACATTCACAGAGTCGTGTGTTTCTTCTCCGCCATCTTGGCTCCGCCCCCAATTGAAAATTTTTTAATGAAAATAAAGATTGTTTCAACTTTTGGATTTCTATCCACAAAATCTAGATGTTTCAGGCACATTGTAGATGCTTAATACAATCTGTTGAGTGAATTATTCGGCTCTCTTGATAATTGAACCCCTAAGTGCCAAGTCAATTGTGTTATCTTCTACCCGACACTTAGTTTAACACAATTGCTTTTCTTACCTTTTTTCCCCTTAACTTTAATTTAATTTCCCTTCCTTGTGGACCCCTTTGGGTCAATGATTTGGGTCAAGTGTAATTATCAGGAATACAAATTGTCTTTGACAATGAAAACAATTTATTATAAAATATTTGCAAGTAATTTTCATTTTTCTATTGTCCTCTTTCCATCATTTTCATTCTTAAAAATCCTATTTGATTACTTTTCTGGGTTATCTCTTAGCATACACTCCTAGAAATGGGTTTTAATCTTCATTGTTTCTATATTTTAATTAGTACTGCTCATTCTTCTTCTTACTTCTCCCTAATTTTTAAATAACTTTACATTCTAAATTAGTTTTGATTTTGAAAGTCATATCTTTTTGTTGTAAAAAGTTAATCAGATGCGGCTTCTGGGAACAAGTACAATATGGCAGAGTCAAAAAAGCACCGACTGAGTTTCCCAACGTTCTCCTCAAAACAACTTTAAAATATCATATCTAATTTAATTATGGAGTAGGAAATCCACAAAAGTTTGGACTGAGACAATTTTTCATCCTAAAAACAATATAGAATGTCAGATGAGTGATCTATGACAGTCCAAAACACTGGATATCACTGAAAATACCAGTGATAGAATAGGTGATAGATGACAGAAGCAGAAGTCATTTCAAGATTTTTTAAGTCAGAGACAGTAAAGGAGACTAACAACTAATCAGGAAAAAAATTACAAGATACCCTTGTGTGAGCAAAGGATACAGTACTAGATGCTGTTTGGTAACACCATTACCTAATATCACCTCTAAGTCATTGTTCAATGCAGGAGAGAAACATTATTGATCAAGGAGTAAAAGCACTAAAGGGCACTATCTCTTCTGGCCCCAAGGGATCAGAGACCAGAAGGAACAGTAACATTTCTGGTCTCAGAGGTACAATGGATCTTTAGGAATAGGATCAATTGTAATCCCAAGGGATTAGGGACTTTTCCTGGGTAAAGACCAAGAGGTTGAAGATTATATCTCTCCCCAGATCACACCACTTTGAAAGCACTAAAGGCTTCTAAGCCTGGAGCACTAGTTCTAAAATAGCAGTACCAAATAGTCTGAAGCTTGAGTTAGAGTAGTTCTTCCTTCCCCTGTACTGGGAATAGAGCCTAACATTAATATAAAGTTTCAGATCAAGAAATAGGGTGGAAAATGAGCAAACAACAACAAACGGAACCTAACCATAAAAAACTTCCTATAATGAAAGGAAAGATTTAGACACAAACTCAGGAGACAATGAAGTTAAAACATCTACAAGCAAAGTCTCAAAGGAAAAAATAGTAAGTTGGATGAAAGCCCAATAAAAATTGGCTTAATAAAAAGCCAAAAAATGTTCATACTCAAAGTGGTTGAAAAAATTAAAGAAAATAAATTAAAGCAAAGGAAGAAAATGTTGGAAAAACAACAGTTTGACAAAAGACATATGAAAAATATTAAAGAAAATAATATTAAAAAAAAACAGAATAGAAAACAGATACAAAAATAACCCATTAAAAAAAGTACTAGAGACCACACTAGAACTAGAGAGTAAATTAGAATTTGAAAGAATCCAATCAGTACCTGAAAGAGATCTGAAAATGGAAACTCCCAAGAATATTATAATCAAATTCCAGTGCTCCCAAGTCAAAGAGGAAGTAATTTAAGTAGCAGAAATAAACCATGGTCTAAATAAAATGCTTTATAGACTATTTGAGACATTTTATTATTATGTGGGATTATTACAATTACTTTCAATATTATTCCTTTCTTTCAAATCCTATTTTCTTAATCAATAACTTGTTTTTGAAATTGGGTTTAAGTTGTTTTCACTACATGCCTTTTTTCTATCTTATTTTTATTCTTTAATCAAACTTTGTGCAGTGCTGATATTTACAAATGCTTGTATGATTTTATACAGACTGCTGATTCAAGAATGACTCCAGTATCTGTAAAGAACCCTTTCCTGTCTGTTCAAATACAAATAATTTCATTTATTTTCTTTTTTTGAGGGGGTGCGGGAGAATGACATTATTGGTGGGGTTTTTTTTCATAGAAAATATTTGTTAAATTCAGGTATCAGATTTCTGTTTATTTAGTCCACAAATTGTTGACCTCACTCTAAATTTATCTCTGATTATAATTTTTAATTATATTTTATCACTCTTTTACATCTATATTTTAAGTTATCAACACTAAAATTATATGTTTTTCATATTAATATGAATATTAATTAATTAATATTAATATGTTATTTCATGTTAAATTCAGAAGGTCTTAATTTGAATTGTCTAATGTAATTTTACAGTTATTTATACAATCTTTCTATTTCTACATTCTTGGCACTAATTAGCATGCCAGTCATTTTCCATTTCCCCATCCTGTTTAATAATTATGCTCAGGAGAATTTGAAACACATCTAAACTTTTTTGAACTATGTTAAATTATCTTAAGCCTAGAAATTTTCTGCCTTAAACACAGCGTAAATACCCTCTCTTGTTATTTCTACCTCTTGGTAAGAGAAATTTTAAAAACTGGTAGAAAAAATATAACTGTATTTCATTTGGCATTCCTATGACTTCCCCAAAGAAAAGCATACTTCTAGAGTCATCAGTTCTGTACATGCTTTTACATTGTAGTATTTTTTAAATAATATTTAATATCACAATATGAAATTACCCATTGTTATATATAATTATGTTTCTTATTGCCCCATATGTATAATAAAATCAAACCCACTATTAATTAGTCTTACCCACAGAGGGAAGTAACTAAGGAAATTTATTTGAATGACTATGCCAAATATTGTCTTCCATACTCTTAGAATATAGTTTTGCCTTTGAATTGAAAACATACTTTTATGAAGAAAAAGGAGGATCTGAGATTCACAAACATGAACTTGGAAAAAAATATAAAAGAATGGATGTGGTGAGACTATCAGAGATAAGAGAGGTTGCTTAAGCAAAGGGCAGAGAGATGGCCAAGCGTAATCTTGGAGAAGGGAGCTTCTAAGTTGACTTCAGCTAGAAAATATTGTACTTTGTCTTTTGAGATGTTCTGATGTTCTAAAATTTGTCTAGAGTTATTATTTAAAGGAATTTGGAATAGTTTGGAGGACAGATTGGACAAGTCCTTGCCTTTACTCCACCATCTTGACTCTGACCCTCAGATAATCTCTGATTTCTAAGAGTTTATAATCTACACTAGGAATAAGCCATTCAAATATAAGTGAAGTCTAGCTAAAATAATACAAGGCTAGTCTTGACTTACAAAACAAAGCAGAAGGGAATTGAATAATGTGCTTTGAAAGGTAAAGTAATGCAAGATGGAACCTAAATATGTATACCTAAGTCTAATCATCAATGGGGGAAAAAGATTTAAGTTCACTTAAAAAGCAGGCATTTGAAATATTCCTACTAAAAACTAAATGTGAGTAAATATATGAGTAAATTTATTTGTTTTTAAAGCACTGCTTAAAAAAGAAATACAATTTAAACAAATGCAGAAATTGATAAATGTATGAGCAAAAGCAGCAACAAAACAACCTTACCCTAAGTGGGGGAGGATTTAAAAAATAAAACTAGACAGAGGTATTTATTATTCCTTTAACAAAAAAGGGAAATAAAACGAGAAAGAGATATTTATCGTATTAAAAATAATTAACAAAATAACAGCAAGGAGACTATTAAGATTTTTTTTTCTAAATATTCACAATCATAAAATGGATATTAATAGAATTCCCAGTGGGAAAAAAGGAAGATATTATATAATGAAAGATGGAGACTGTAATGGGAATATTCTTCAGTGAACTGGGTTTTAAAGAAACGGCCACCTTTTATAGAATGTTGTTTCTTTTGTACTTATTTTGACAATATAGTAAATCAGGAAGAAGAGAGGGAAAGTTTATAGTTTTTGGTATCTGAAATTCTTAAGAGTTGGAGGACATGGACAAAGGAGAGGAAGTTTTAGGGCAAATTAGGGGGGAAATCATCATGGAAAGACAGGGGTACTATTGGACCATATAATTAGGGACAAGGAAAATTTCTCATAATGATATTATTTCTTTTGTATATGCTGCTAGAATTAATATTTCTAAGAGTGAGACATAATAGAAAAAAATGAGTAAAGGAGTAATGTCTACAAAGTATTAATTAGAAACATTTTAGAAGGAAAAACCTCAAAGTATCTTAATTGTTTTTAATTTTATGAAGAAGCAGAGACTAAATAAAAAACAAATAAAGAACTGGCCTTGAAAAATCTGAATCAGGGGCTGTCCTATTGACTTCCAGACTTTATAGTACAGAAACACCAAAGATTATTTTTAAAGTCAGTAGGAAAGGGTTTTCAGTAGATTGAGAAGGTCTTAGGAAATCAGCAGACCAGAGGGGGCATGGGTTGTGGAGGCTATGGCAGCTTCCTGAAGCCTCACTTCACAGGAGATTTCTTTTCTAATTCAGAGGAGGAACTCTGCTTTGTTGGTGCTGGTGCTGGTGCCCGGGCTTTGCAGCCACAGAAAGCACAGAGACTGCAAACTAGACTACCACTCTGGTGCCATAGATCTTTCCTGCTGCCCTTCTAAGTTCTTTGGCTGGAAAATTGTATGTTCTGATGCTCTAAAATTTGTTTAGCATCTTTTTTCCATATTGTCTTTTGTTTTTATTTTCAAAATATATACAAAGATAGTTTTCAACATTAATCTTTGTAAAACCTTGTGCTCCAAATTTTTCTGCTTCCCTTTCCCTCACTCCCTCCCCTAGACGGCAAGTAATCCAATATATGTTAAAAACATGTGCAATTCTTTTATATATATTTCCATATTTATCATAGCATCATTATTTAAAGGAATTTGAATCAGTTTGGGGGAGAGCATAGTGAGTTCCTGCCTTTATTATGCCATCTTGGCCAGGCTGCTGCACATTTTTAATTTGGAATAATTCTTTTCTTATACTCACCTTGAATATTCAAATATCATTAAAATTATACACATTATAAAATTGCCTTTAGTAAGGATAAATATATCTGCAATATAAATCATAAATTATATAATTTTAATAATACTATCAAAGAATATCTAAAGAGGTATTATTTCATTCTTTTGTATTCATATTGAACATAGTTCAAACCATATTTGAATATGAATAGAGAAAAATGTTACCTGTGCAATCACTGGTCATTCATTCATTATGACTTATAATATTTTATAAGTTCAGATATAAAGTCATAAGATCCCAATATGCATAGTATATAATTTAAATCATGCGTGATCTATATATGGTTGAGAGGGTTAAATAAGGCTATCACTTTTTAATTCTATTTGCCATTCTGCAACTGAAAATTTATTAGGTAAGAAGGGTTATCTTCTTTGAAATACTGTGTTTCAATTTAGCTCTATGGTTCTTTCCTGGAGGTTATTTTAATTTCTTTATCATTAATAATTTAGATAATTTTGCCTCTGAGGGCACAGCACTAGCTTATGAAGCAAGTTGATCTGCAGTAAAGAATTAGTATCAGCTTCAACAAGGTACAACAAAGATGGGTTTCATTCTGAGCATCTCTTACCCAGAGTGCTTTCAACAGATGGTCAAGTCAAAAGAGAAGAGGATCATAACTCATTATTACCTTTAAGTTCTCACTTGCTTGAATCCCTTACATAATTTTCTTTTCTCCTTATGATGAATATAATTGCACACATCCCAGGAAATATTGGTTTCAGGCTGCTTTATAAGAATCAAATAGGATAATATATTTTAAAAACTTTATAGCATATAAAATTCTGTTGTTGATTAATACTATGGCATTATTTGATGCCTCATTTCTTATTGTGTGTGAAAAAATTATTTGTCTTATTCTTGGAGTCAAAGCAGATGATTCAATTATAGATAATCAAGATCTTTTCCTTTCCTTTCTCCTTTCAGTGGTTAAAATTTAGCTAAGTGAAAATGATTTAGAATAAATTAATTCTTGTGGTCTTCTTAAAAAAGTAACTGTCTCTATATTACATTGATAGTTAAAGAAATAGTAGGTAATTCCACTTTATTAGTTATAAAGACCAATGAAAAAGAATTTCATTCTTTGAATGAATCTCTAATAAAACTTTGGTTGATTATGTTTAAATAATTAACAACTGATTCTAGAGGGGAATTTATTCCTAAGAGTAACATAGCCATCTTCTTAGTTTGTAAATAAATCCTATATTTAATCTGCAGGATGGTGCTAACCTACCTTAGCTTCAGAGTAGCTAACAATGAATGATAATGAAAATGCAGTAGCATAATTGCCAATCATATTTTGATAAGCTTAACCAAACTAAGACTTCTGTTCCCAGTTTGCCCTCTGAGAAGTTATCCTTACAGAGAATTCTATATGATTGCTACATGCTTCTTCTATTCTAGACCCAAAACAGAAAGTCAGCAGTTGAGGCTTCTCTGCTAAAGTTTGGGCATCCCTATGACTATTTCTTTCAGTCCTGCTTTGGTGAGTCATGAGGGTTTTTCATTAACATTTGACAATAATTAGTGGATGTTATCAGCTTCTTGCTCATTAGACTAGATTTTGCTGAAGACTAAGGTCTGCATGTAGCATTAATGCTAGTAGCTCATCAAGAGCATATTGGCAGTAATTGTGGATGAAATAAACTATTGTCAGCCATCCACGATAGAGTTGTCCCTTGGCATCAGAGCCCTCAGACCATAAACAGAGACTTTATAAAGTAAGAATCCATGGAGTATGGGGGGAAACTACTAAATATTCCAAGAAACCAAGCAGGTAAAGAAGATGTCTCAATTCAAATATGGTGCTATGTCTGGAATTCTCTATTTCCTGCTCCTCATTGTCATTCCAACAATTTACATTTGAACTGATCATGGCAGCTCTAGACTCTGTGGATTTGTATTCCAATAACTCATGAGCCCTCAGTCAGCCCATTTATCACTTTTCTAATCAATTCTACAATATGAATAGCTCAAAATAAAGATATTAACTAAAATTGCACAATAAAAAGTAACACAAAACATTGCCATAATAAACCTAAGTTCAATTCTTTCACAAATGCATAAAAATATTATTGGGAAAAAAGGAAATAAACAATAGGGACACATAAAAAGGTTAACATTAGAATAATCATAAAGGATTCAATAAAGTTAAACTGTTTACATTTCTATATAGTAAAATATGTGACACTTAAAACTTTTTTCATTTTTCAGACAGTCAGGAGTTTTTTAAGAACAGAAGGCATAAGTGTGAGTCTATTATGTTGGGATGATTTTTTAAAAAATGAAAGGGTGAGAAAAAGGGAAGCCCTGGGAGAAGGGAATAGGGAGAAACAGAATGAAAAAAAAATTCCTCATGTAAAGCAGATGCACAAGAAAGAACTTTTACAGGGGAAAGGAAAATAGGAAGGTGTAGGCAAGACTTGAACCTGATTCTTATAGTAATTGGTCCAAATAGGGAGGAATTATGAACATAGTTAGATATAGAAATCTACTTTTTTTAAGTTTTTATTTACCAGATATTTGCATGGGTAATTTTATAATATTGACAATTGCCAAACCATTTGTTCCAATTTTTCCCCTCCTTTCCCCCCTGCAGATGGCAGGCCAACCAATATATGTTAAATGTGTTACAGTATAAATTAAATACAATATATGTATACATGACCAAACAGTTGTTTTGCTGAAAAAAAAGAATTGGACTTTGAAATAGTGTACATTTAGCCTGTGAAGGAAATCCAAAATGCAGGTGGACAAAATTGGAGCGACTGGGAATTCTATGTAGTGGTTCATAGTCATCTCCCAGAGTTCTTTAGCTGAGTGTAGCTGGTTCAGTGCATTACTGCTCTATTGGAACTGATGTGGTTCATCTCATTGTTGGAGAGGGCCACGTCCATCAGAATTGATCATCATAGAGTATTGTTGTTGAAGTATATAATGATCTCCTGGTCCTGCTCATTTTACTCAGCATCAGTTCATGTAAGTCTCTCCAGGCCTTTCTGAAATCTCCTGTTGGTCATTTCTTACAAAACAATAATATTCCATAATATTCATATACCACAATTTATTCAGCCAATCTCCAATTGATGGGCATCCATGTAGTTTCCAATTTCTGGCCACCACAAAGAGGGCTGCCACAAACATTCTTGCACATACAGATCCCTTTCCCTTCTTTAAGATCTCTTTGGAATACAAACCCAGTAGCAATGCTGCTGGATCAAAGGGTATGCACAGTTTGATAACTTTTTGACCATAGTTCCAAATTGCTCTCCAGAAAGGCTGGATGTATCACAGTTCCACCAACAATGTATCAGTGTCCCTGTTTTTCTGCATCCCCTCCAATATTCTGCATTATCTTTCCCTGTCATTCTAGTCAATCTGACAGGTGTGTACCAGTATCTCAGAGTTGTCGTAATTTTCATTTCTCTGATTATTAATGATTTGGAGCATCGTTTCATATGACTAGAAATAGTTTCAATTTCTTTATCCAAGAATTGTCTGTTCATATCCTTTGACCATTTATCAATTGGAGATTGGCTTGATTTCTTATATATTAGAGTCAATTCTCTATATATTTTGGAAATGAGGCCTTTATCTGAACCTTTGACTGTAAAAATGTTTTCCCAGTTTATTATTTCCTTTCTAATCTTATCTGCATTGATTTTGTTTGTACAAAAACTTTTCAATTTGATATAATCAAAGCTTTCTATTTTGTGATCAATAATGATCTCTAGTTCTTCTTTTGTCATGAATTCATTCCTCTTCCACAGGTCTGAGAGGTAAACTATCCTTTGTTCCTCTAAATTATTTAAAATCTCATTCTTTATTCCTAGGTCATGAACCCATTTTGACCTGACCTTGTTGTATGGTGTTAAATGTGGATCAATGCCTAGTTTCTGCCATATTAATTTCCATTTTTCCCAGCAATTTTTGTCAAACATTGAGTTCTTATCCCAAAGGCTGGGGTCCTTGGGTTTGTCAGAAACTAGGTTATTAAAGTTATTAATTATTTTGTCCTTTGGACCTAACCTGTTCCACTGATCAACTAGTCTATTTCTTAGCCAATACCAAATGGTTTTGGTAACTGCTGCTCTATAATATAATTTTAGATCTGGTACAGCTAGGCCACCTTCATTTGATTTTTTTTTCATTAATTCCCTTGAAATTCTTGACCTTTTGTTTTTCCATATGAACTTTGTTGTTATTTTTTCTAGGTCATTAAAATAGTTTTTTGGGAGTCTAATTGGTATAGCACTAAATTAATAGATTAATTTAGGTAGTATTGTCATCTTTACTATATTTGCTTGCCCTATCCAAGAGCATTTAATATTTTTCCAATTGGTTAGATCAGACTTAATTTTTGTGGAAAGTGTTTTGTAGTTTTGCTCATATAGTTTCTGATTTTCCCTTGGCAGAGAGATTCCTAAATATTTTATACTATCAGTAGTTACTTTAAATGGAATTTCTCTCTGTAACTCTAACTTTTGGACTTTGTTAGTGACATACAAGAATGCTGATAATTTATGTGGATTTATTTTGTATCCTGCAACTTCGCTAAAGGTGTGGATTATTTCTAATAGCTTTTTAATTGAATCTTTGGGGTTCTCTATGTATACCATCATATCATCTGCAAAGAGTGATAGACCTTTGAATAGTAACAAGAGAGAGGGAGGAGGGTTGTGGGAAGGGAGAGAGAGAAAAAGAGAAATAGAAAAAAGTGGGATGAGGGAAATATATAGTGATCATAATGGTGAAGGTGAATGGGATGAGATCACCCAGGAAATGGAAGTGTATAGCAGAAGGGATTAGAAAATACAGTCCAATGCTATGTTGTTTACAAGAAATAAAAATGAAACAGAATGATACAGGGCTTCAGTAGATTATATTATAGCTTATTTTTTTAAAAGTAGGGGTAGCAATAATGATATCAGAAAAAGCAAAAGATTGACCTTATTAAAAAGAGAAAATCAGGAAACACATTTTGCTAAAAGGTACCATAAGCAATAAAGTAATATCAAAATTTTTAATAGCAATGACTCACTATGACTCACTTCTCAGAGGATTCCAAGAAGATGCAGGACTAGTTTGGTAAATTTCAAGCTCTCCCTATTTCTTCACAAATAAAACAGATTTGTGCCTCAGGTCGAAGATTGGTGAAAAACCAAGAAGACTTGGGGGAAAAAAGCAGTTCTCCTGATAGAATCAGACAAGCTCTGAAGAAAGACCCCAGGCTGGGATTAATGTGTCTGAAGTGCAAACACCTTTTGGCTAGCTCCACAGAAACTTCAATTGGGGACCCCTCAGGCTATCTGTATGTGGTGAACCACAGAGACTTTCACCTCCAGGATTTGGCTAGGGGCTTCAGCCCTGGAAGACAGAGTGAACCTCAGCTGATTGGGAAGGCAGGGCCCAGCTGGGCTGCTGAGATGTGGCCCTAGGTAAGAAGGAACCAGCACCTGGTGAGTGCAGAAAGAGTGGGGCAGGGGCACTGCTGGCTGAGGATATTTGCAGCAGAATGGAGCTTGTGGTTTGGGTTCCCAGTCAGAGTGGAGAGCTGAAGAGACGCTTGAGAAATCATCCCCTGACCCCACAGTTAGAAATGCTTACACTAAGACCTCATAAAAAAATGAACCCACAAAGAAGAAAGAACCCCACCATTAGAACATATTCTGGGAATAAGGAAGATCACTGTTCATCTTCAGAGGAGGACACATTAGTTAAAAAAAAAAAAAATTCAAAATCAAAATGAGAGACATTAAGGAAAAACTAAAGAAAAAAAAAAAGAAAAAAAAAAAAAAACATCCAGGAAAAACAACATTATGAAGAAAAAAAAAAAAAGTTAATCAATTAGAAAAGGAGATACAGAGTCTCAAAGATGAAAATAACTTTTTAATAATTAGAATCTGGCAAAATGAAGCTAGTGAAGCTATGAGAGACCAAGAGATGACAAAACAGATTGTAAAGAATGAGAAAATAGAACAGAATGTGAAACATCTCATAAAAAAAATAAAAAAATTAAAAAATAATAAAATTAAAAAAAACAGATCTGGAGGACAGATCAAGAAGAGAAAATAATAGGATAATTGGACTGCTAAAACATGTTGACTAAAAAGAGAAACTTGACACAATAATGCAGGAAATAATCCTAGAAAATTGTTCAGAAGTGATAAAACTTGAGAGGAAAGAAGAAATAGGAAGAAATCCACTGATCACCATCTCAAAGAGACCATTTATGGAAAACATATAGGAATATTATTGTCAAATTTTGAAACTCCCAAATCAAAGAGGCAATTTCAAGAAACTCAACATGGACAAATTGTTTATTTTTTACATGGAAAATGTATACTTTATAATTTAGCATTTATATCAACAATAGGGATTAGCTCAAAAGAAATATTAGCAGAATAAAAAAAAAAAAAAAAAAAAAAACAAAACAATGAGATGCAGAGGAAAAATAGATACAGAGCCATTAGAGGCAGGAGAAGGGTTCATTGTCTGAAAACCTACTCACATCTACTATGGGTTCAATAGGAAACACTACCAATACACCATAAAGGATGTAGGACCTTCCAAAATCTATAAAGAAATAAGGAAATAGGGATAGGTGAATGGGTAAGCAAAAGATGAGGGAAAAAGACAAGGGAGTGATCCCTAGTGGGGGCAGGGGGAGAAGTTAAGTAATAATAAGCCAAGTTATTGAGCAAAATTTAATAAAAGAATGAGCAGAGATAGGAAAGACATGTACGTGGGATACATGCGTGTAAATGTAGGTAAATATCTATGTATGGATACATAAATCTTTCTTTTCTTAACTGCTTGAGGTTGGTGGGGAGATGAAAGTGAGATATGTGTGTAAATGTATATGTATGTATATATATATATACACACGCACACACACACACACATGTGTATATAAATATATCATAGCCTTTCTTAACTATATATAACCTGATTGGGGGGCTTGGGAGGATGAAAAGAGGAAAAAAGAATAACGTAAAAAAGATATATAGCGAATTCCGGCCAAGATGGCGGCGTGGAGGCAGACAGCTGCTTGAACTCTGCTTTTCTCTCAGAACTTACTTCATGACAAGCCTCGGAATTAATGCTTGACCGGAAAAAAAAAAAAAAAAAAAAAAAAAAAAAAAAACACAAATAATCATCAACAGAAGACATCCTTGAAATTCACCAGAGAAGGTCTGTGTTTGCTCAGGGAAGGGTCGAACAGACTGGGCTCAGACTGAGGGCAAGCAGCCAGAGTGAGGCAGGTAGTTCACACTGCTCAGACAGGACAGGGGAAGGGTACAATCTCTGCCATTTCTTCGAAAAGACCTTTACCCCAGTATGAATACTCCATCTTGGCAGCAAGGCAGGAGCAGCAGAGAAGTGTAAATACCTGAAGTGAAGAATAAAACCCTGGAAAGCTAGCATCTCTCAGGACTGGCCACACCCACCGCCACCTGGAGTGACTCAGCCTATTCCCAGAGCCTCAGAGCTCAGACACAGCGCAGCCATTGCTGTCCTGTTAGTGCCTCGCTGCTGCTATCTCCCGAAGGAAAGTTGGGAATTATATGAGCAAAATTACAAAACACTGGCCACAACAATAAAGTCAGATTTAAATAATTGGAAAGACATTGAGTGCTCTTGGATAGGCCGAGCGAATATAATAAAGATGACAATACTCCCCAAACTAATCTATTTATTTAGTGCTATACCAATCAGACTCCCAGAGTTCATATGGAAGAACAAAAGATAGAGAATTTCAAGGGAAGTAATGAAAAAAAAACATCAAATGAAGGTGGCCTAGCTCTGTACCTGATCTAAAACTGTATCATAAAGCAGCAGTCACCAAAACCATCTGGTATTGGCTAAGAAATAGACTAGTTGATCAGTGGAATAGGGTAGGTTCACAGGGCAAGATAGTGAATAAAAAAAGCAATCTAGTATTTGACAAACCCAAAGATCCCAACTTTTGGGATAAGAATTCATTATTTGACAAAAACGGCTGGGAAAACTGGAAATTAGTATGGCAGAAACTAGGCATGGACCCACATTTAACACCACATACTAAGATAAGATCAAAATGGGTCCAAGATTTAGGCATAAAAAACAAAATCATAAATAAATTGGAGGAACATGGGATAGTTTACCTCTCAGACTTGAGGAGAAAGGAATTTATGACTAGAGAAGAACTAGATATCATTATTGATCACAAAATAGAAAATTTTGATTACATCAAATTAAGAAGCTTTTGTACAAACAAAACTAATGCAAACAAGATTAGAAGGGAAGTAACAAATTGGGAAAACATTTTTACAGTTAAAGGTTCTGATAAAGGCCTCATCTCCAAAATATACAGAGAACTGATTCTAATTTATAATAAATCAAGCCATTCTCCAATTGATAAATGGTTAAATTTTCAGACAATTTTCAGATGATGAAATTGAAACTATTCCCACTCATATGAAATAATGTTCCAAATCACTATTGATCAGAGAAATGCAAAATAAGACAACTCTGAGATAGCATTACACACCTGTCAGATTGGCTAAGATGACAGGAAAAAATAATGATGAATATTGGAGGGGCTGTGGGGAAACTGGGATACTAATACATTGTTAGTGGAGTTGTGAAAGAATCCAACCATTCTGGAGAGCAATTTGGCACTATGCCCAAAAAGTTATCAAACTGTGCATACCCTTTGATCCAGCAGTGCTACTACTGGGCTTATATCCCAAGGAAATACTAAAGAACTGAAAGGGACCTATATGTGCCAAAATGTTTGTGGCAGCTCTTTTTGTAGTGGCTAGAAACTGGGAAATGAATGGATGTTCATCAATTGGAGAATGGTTGGGTAAATTATGGTATATGAAGGTTGTGGAATATTACTGCTCTACAAGAAATGACCAGCAGGATGAATACAGAGAGGCTTGGAGAGACATCAACTGATGCTGAGTGAAACGAGCAGAACTAGGAGATCATTATACACTTCAACAATGATACTGTATTAGGATGTATTCTGATGGAAGTGGATATCTTCAACATAGAGAAGAGCTAATCCAATTCCAAATGATCAATGATGGACAGAATCAGCTACTTCCAGAAAAGGAACACTAGGAAATGAGTGTAAACTGTTAGCATTTTTTTGTTTTTCTTCCCAGGTTATTTTTACCTCCCGAATATAATTCTTCCTTTGCAACAACAATAACAACAACAACAAAATTCAATTCTGCACATATATATTGTACCTAGGATATACTATAACATGTTTAATATATATGGGAATGCCTGCCATCTAGGGGAGGGGGTGGAGGGAAGGAGGGAAAAAATTCGGAACAGAAGAGAGTACCAAGGATAATGTTGTAAAAAATTATCTATGCACATATACTATCAAAACATATTATAATTATAAAATTAATATAAAAAATATATACAGCAAAGAACAAAAGAACAATTTAGAAGAAAGTAAAGATACTCATGAATATAATTCCTTTGACTATTATATATGCTTTCTTAAATTGGTATTTGCTGTTATATATTTTGAATCTTCCCTGATGTTCTTCTGCTAGGTATATGATAATGTTCTCTTTCCTTTTGTTTCATTTTATTTTGTTTTGCTTTTGTTTTTCTTTTTTCTTATTGTTTTTCAAATAAAATAAATTGGGGGGAAGGGAAAAAAGGTTCATTTCCTAATTATATGAAGAATTGAGTTAAGTTTTTAAAAATAAGAGTCCTTCTTCAATTGATAAATTTTCAAATGATAGGAAGAGGCAGTTTTCAAAAGGAGTTTCAAAGAAGAAAAATAAAATCCAAGCTCTCTGTAGTCACAAACAAAAATATTCTAAATCACTATTGATTAAAGAAATGTAAATTAAAACAACTTTGAGGTACTAGTTCATAGCTATCAGAAATGAAAAGTGCTGAATTGGATTAAGGAAAAAAAAAATATGCTAATAAACTGTGGAGCTGTGAACTAGTCAGGCCATTCTGGAAAACAACTTGCCCTAAAAGCAATAAAATTGTGCTAGGTCTATATTTCAAGAAAATCAAAGATAAAGGGAAAGAACCTATATGTACAAAAATATTGACAGCACCTTTTTTTGTGGTAACAAAGAATTAGAAATTGGGGGGATGAACATCATAGGATTATGACTGAGTACTATTGTGCTAAAAGAAATTAACATTGGTGTGGTTTGAGGGTGAGGGGGGAACATTCAAGATTTTTAGGAACTGATACAAAATGAAGTGAGATCTGGGAGATCATTGTGCATAATAATAGCAATAGTGAATAATAATCAAAATCAATTCTGAAAGACTTGACTGCTATCATCAATATGGTTATCCAAGATAATTGAAAAGAACTGATAATTAAAAAAAAAAAAAATTAAAGCTGTCTGTCTGCCCCTAGAGAAAGAACTGATGATCTTTTGAATGAATATTGGGAGTAAAATTTTCTCACTTTCTTTTTTTTCTTGTGTGTGCATGACATGATTAATATGGAGATCTGTTTTGAATGATTTTATATGTATAACAGGTATAATTTTACTTGCCTTCTTTTTGAGTGAGATACAGAAAAGAGAAAGGCAATTTAGAATTCAAAATTTTAAAAGAATGTTAAAATATATAAAATATTTTAATCAAAAAATAGTAGGAGGAACTGAAAAGCTCTAATTCCAAATAAATTTAGAAACAAATTCTATAAAATACTTACAATCAATTACTATGCTAAACAAACTTCATATAAAGAGAAGGAGGTCACCCTGGTTAGAAGAAATATCTTAATCCCTTTCCCTTGTGGGAGGTATGTATCAAATGGTTAATTCTCATAGGAAGTTCACTCAGTTTGAATCAATTCCAGGATTTTTCAATGCTAATCCTTGTAGAAAAGCTTGTATTAATCTCCTTTTTCCTAACTGTTGAATGGCCTTTAAATATCTCATTTTATTCCAATATTAAGCCTGTCTCAATTCAGAATAATCTACATTGTATTGAGACATCATAACATGATTTGTTAAAGTGGAAGATAGGTAGTGAAGAGGAAGGTTAGTTCAAATAGGTCTTCATGCTTCTGAAAACACTTTAGATAATATCTCTGGAAGATCTCCCAATCTTGGGAGATAAGAGAATCACCTATTTATAGCTATTCATCAAGAAGACTTCTTAAGATAATGTCTTAATAATAAGACTTCTTAAGCTAGTTAGGCCTTTAAGTTTTGTTGGGCTTTACAACCTAGTTTAAGCATTCATCAAATTCTGCTAGGAAATGTCTTCTGATTTCAATTAACCTTCAAAGCAACCAGGTTATAATGAATTTTTTTCAGATAGAATTTTTTTTTTCTCATTAAAAAAAGGACAAAGTCAGGGCAGCCAATTGGTGTAATGGATAGAGCACCAGTCCTGAAGTCAAGAGGACCTGGGTGCAAATTTAGCCTCAGATACTTAATTCTTAACTGTGATCCTGGGCAAGTCATTTAACCCCAGTTGCCTCAGAGGCAAAAAGACAAATTCAGAAGAACTAATACTGCTTATTTCTTTTATTACTCTTTGACATATTTGCATTTCTTCCTCCTGATCAAGGCCCTCTTACAGCTTTAAGGACTTTCTATTTACAAAAGCTATTTGACTTTTAGTGTTTTGGTGTTTTTGTTTTTATTTTTTGAAATGATAATACAATTGAATTAGCAGTCTTCAGTCCTATAACTATATGTTAAAATAGCCTATCATTGAAATTTGCCCCAATAAAGACAGGATGCAAACTGAAGGAGATCCCTTGAATTGCCTAGCTCTGCTAAAGACATTATTTTCATTTTGTTTGTTTTAATTTTAAATTTCAGAGACCAATTCTAGTAAATAGGATTTCTTGTGATTCCAGCATATGTCATTATATAAGACAATATTAAATTCTTTTTAGGAACTTAGAGATACTTCTTCAATTGTGATTATGAACAAATATTGCATTTGCGCAATTTAAGTAAATTAGGAGAATCAGAAGGGGTTACATCAGTTTTAAGTTACTCATGAGCTATGAGCTACAACTCTTTCTTTCTGTAGCTTCCAGTGGGGGATCCCCTAAGAAGCATAAAACTCAGAACCTAGGAGCATTTCCCCAATTCTAGCACATATGATAATCGACTCCAAATGTACTGGCCCAGATGATGAGGAAAGTTAAATCTGCCATCATGGGGAAGTTAGGGCCCAGCAGTGTCAGTACAATATTGCTCAGACCTACAGACAACATTCTAACATTCTGTATTCTATAAGACAAAGAAGGACAGGATTTAAGAGGGGAAGTTTTCCTGTCTTGGTATAGGGGATAGCAGCTGACACTCAGAGAGTAGGTACCAGAGTAGCCATCAGAAACACGAACAGAGCAGCAAAGGAAGTGGGACAAACTGGAATTCCAGATAGTCACTGACAGAAGCCAAAGCTGTGGGCCCCAGAAGCAGTAGCCAGCACAGGGAAGGGGGTGCTTGGCAGAGAATTGTGTGCCCTGAGGGTTGGCCCTAAAGCAGGACAGCAGATAGAAAAGACATGGTACCAGTGGCAGTGGACACCTGACTGGGAGCCCATTGATAGAACACAAGACATTAGCGTGCAGAATGGATATTGCAAAGCCTATTAGAGTCCACTACTATAATAAAAACAAAATGAGCCCTCTACTTTGCTGAAATAGAATGATCATTCTTTAACAGTTAGAGATGGAAAACCAAGAACTGGAATTGTTGTGAAGCAACAAATTAAAAGAATTGAGACATATTTTTCACTTTATTTTTCTTTTATATTCCTTTTTGTCTTTATTTTCTTTTGCATCATGGCTAATATAGAAATGTGTTTTTCATGACTTCACCTTAATAATACATTGAATTGTTTGCCTTATCAAAGAGGGAAGAAGCAGAAGAAAAAGGGAAATTACTTAAAACTTCAAGTTAAAAAAAAGAATGAATGGAAAAGTTATTTTACACGTAATCAGGCAATACTTAATTAAATATATTTTAAAATAGAACGGGGAAGTGAAAATGTTTAGCCAGGGGAATAACTTAATTCAATCACCATTTATTAAGCACTTGCCTGGTACTCTAGCAAACACTAAAATTACAGAGCAAAAAAAATATATATATATTTGTTATAATTTTATATTCTATTGGGAAAAAATAACATAAAATAGAAATAGAACTAGGCCTACAGCCAAAAAATATCATATTCACCAAATTATCTATTATATTGAATGTGAAAAAATGGACATTCAAAAAACTTGCAGAGTTTCTATCAACCAACTTAATAGAACATTTAACATATAAAACTCAATATCAATGATCAGTGTCAAGGAAATCAGCATGGACAAATTGTTTATTTATTTATTTATTTATTTTTCCACATGAGAAATCTATATCAAATGTTTAAGATTGACATTAACAATAGGGTAACTCAAAATCATAATTAGGGCAGAGTGGAGGTAAAAATAGTAATTATGTTATACAAATGAGGTACAGAGGAAGAATGTGTACAGAGACATTAGAAGGAAGAAAAGGGACCATAGTTCTGAAAACCTACTCACATTGGGAAGGATTAAATAAGCAACACTACGTTTTAATTGTGAAGAATATAGGACCCTCCAAAATCTATAAAAAAATAAAGGGGGTGGGATTGGTAGATGGGCAAGCAAAGAGGTAGGGAAGAAGAGAAATGAGGAATCCATGGCTGAGGGGAGATTTAGTTATAGCAAGGCAAATTAGGAGCACTCTTAAAGGGTTAGTAGGGATAGTAAAGATATGTGTGTGTAAGTGTGTTGGTGGGGGGGTATGTATATGTATGTATGTTATCTACATATGTATATATACATACATATAACTTTTTTTAACTATAGCCTGCTTGGTGGTTGTGGGTGGGATAAAGGGAGGGGAAAGAATAGAGGAAAAAAATGTGCAGCAGAGAACAAAAGAACAATGTACAAGATAGTAAAGATGGACATGCATGAATATAATTTCTTCTACAAACAAATTACTATATATTCTAACATATTAATAATTTGTTGTTATATATTTTGAATCCTCCATGATGTTCTGCTGGCACATGACAATGTTCTCTTTTGATTTGTTTTATTTTGTATTATATTTCTTTTCTGTTTTTATTTTATTTTTTAAAAATAAAATAAATTTTAAAGAATTAAAAAATGAAAATAAAATCTAAAAGGCAGGGGCAATTACCAACAATTAGGAGAATCAGAAAAGGATTATGGCAGCAAATGGCACTTGAACTGAGCCATGAAAGCAGCTAATCACCCCAAGAGCCAGAATCATGGATAGAGTACTATCCATGCATCCTCTTTCAAATCCCTCCTCTGCTAATTGAGAAGAGAGATAGATATATGAAATCATGCTTTATGATTTAAAATTCAATTTATGTTTCCACATTAGCCATATTATTTTTAAAAAGGCAAAAAAAGCAAAGTAAAAAATATATACTTTAGTTTGTACTTAGAGTTTATTAATTCTCTCTGAGGAGAAAATGGTGTAAATCACAAATCAGTAAAAGAAATGCAAAATGGCAGAGTAAAGCAGGAACTCATCTGACCTCTTCCAAATATCTAAACATATTTGAAATAATTACTCAGACTAAACTTTGAACAGGAGAACCAGCAAAATAATGTGAAGAAACAATTTTCTACCCAAGACAACTAGAAGATTGAAAGGAAAAGTTTGTCTTACTGAGGTGAGAGTAGAGTTCAGTTCAGAGCAGGATGCCAGGAATGCCTGAAGTAAGACCCATAACCCTAGTGCACAGCAGTATAGGTTTTGAAGTACAAGTGGATACAACAGCAACTCCTGAAGCTCTCAACCCACAGACAAGAAAGGGACTAAACAACTGGTCAGAAAAGGATTAAAGAGGTCGGGGGGTGGAGCCAAGATGGCGGAGAAGATACATGTGAATTTCTAAGCTCCCTTTTACCCTCAGTACCAAATAGTTAAATCAGATTCAAAAATAATGCTGGACTGATAAAAACCACATGGATTAGAAGCACAATTTAGCAGCCAAAGAGAATCTGTAATTTTGTCAGAAAAAGTCGGTTCTGAGGGGAGGAAAAAAAAAAAAAAAGACTAGCACAGACAGGGTTGGACTAGGGGCTAGCACATTGTGCCAAATGAGCTGGGGAGAACTCTGGGATTAGAGAAGCTACTGAGATAGAGGAATCTGGCATAGGCTGATAGCTCTACTCTGCTTGTATAACACCAGATCAGAAGAGAAATCAAAGCCACTTAAAAAAAAAAAAAAGCCAGAAATGTAACTATCTCAAACCGGGAGTGACCTAACACCGATCTTGGCATGGCTGTGCAGCCACCTTCTGCTGTCTGGGGCTTTTTCTTGGGGCAGTTAAGAACCTGAACAGGGGAGGGGGGGTGGAGGGAGACACAACCCAGGGCAGCCTCTAATCCACATAGTGTCGGGCTCAGCCTGAGGCAGTGGAATTCCCACAGCAGCGAAACCCCCACAGCAGCGACTGTGCTTCCCAGGCAGATACTTCCAGAGTGCAGGGGCTTTTTGTGGGTCAGCTGCTAATATCCATGGCCCCAAGGGAGGCTTTGACCTGGGGTTGTGATGCTTTCACTGTTCAGCCTCTAGTCTCAGGGCAATTGCTAGGCTACACAGCAGGGGTTCCTCACTGGGCACTTCCTGAAACTCAGCCATGCTAACCACCTCTGAGGCAATTGGACATATACAAAAAGAACTAAAAAATGTGATTGAAGAAAATAACTCATTAAAAATCAAGACTGAACAAATAGAAATGAATGATTCATTGAGAAACCAAGAATCAGTCAAACAAACCAAACAAAGAAAAAAAAAAAAAAATGAAAAGCTGGAGAAAAACGTCAAATATTTACTGGGAAAATCGACACACCTGGAAAACAGATCTAGGAGAGATAATCTGAGGATCATTGGACTTCCTGAAAATTATGATGAAAAAAAGAGCCTAGATTTTATTATATAGGAAATCATCAAAGAGAACTGTCCAGAGATAATAGAAACAGAAGGGAAAATAGGCTTTGAAAGAATTCATTGAACATCTTCTGAAAAAGACCCTAAAAAAAAAAAAATAATAATTCCACGGAACATTGTGGCTAAACTTCAGAACTACCAGACTAAAGAAAAAATATTGCAAGCAGCTAGGAAAAAACAATTCAAATATCAAGGTGACACAATAAGGATCACTCAAGATCTGTCTGCCTCCACATTAAAGGATCAAATGGCCTGGAATCTGATATTCCAAAAGGCAAAAGAACTTGGAATGCAACCAAGAATAAACTACCCAGCTAAGTTTAGCATTTTCTTCCATGGAAGAAGATGGACATTTAATGAAACAGAGGAATTCCATTTGTTTCTAAGAAAAAAACTAGACTTAAAGAAAAAATTTGATCTCGATCTACAAGACTCAAGAGAAGCAGAAAAAGGTAAAAAGAACTGTTGAGAACTGTATTTCTGTTGTGGATATACAGAAAGTCCACATGGATAATTTGATTTTACTAATATAATATAAAAAAGGGAAGTAGTAAGGGAAAGGGGATACTATCAGAAAATGGGAAAGGAGAGATAAAAAAAGGGAAACTACATCCCAGGAAGAGGCAAAAAAAAAAAATACCACATTTGAGGGAATTTAGAGAGGGGGAGGAACATTGTGTGAATCTTACTCTCATCAGAAGAGGCTCAAAGAGTAAATAATTGACCTAATTGTTTTTCAGAGAATTCTCTCCCACCTCATTAAAAGGGGGGAAAGGAAAAGGGAAAAGGAAAAGAGGAATAAGGGAAGGGTACAAGAAAGGGCAAGGGACTTAAAAGAAGACACAAGTGGGGTCCATAAAAATCGATACTGGGCAAAGGGTTCAGGGGGGACAAAGGGAAAAAAGCATAATCAGGGGATACTTTGATGGCAGGAAATAGAGAATTAGTAATTTTAACTGTAAATGTGGATGGGATGAACTATCCCATTAAGTGGAGGCAGACAGCAGACTGGATCAAAAGTCAGAATCCTACAATATGTTGTTTACAGGAAACATATTTAAAGCAGGGAGATACATACAGAGTAAAGGTAAAAGGCTGAAGCAGAATCTATTATGTTTCAGGTGAAGCCAAAAAAGCAGGGGTAGCTATCCTTATTTCAGATCAATCAAAAGCAAAAATTAATCTAATTAAAAGAGATAAGGAAGGAAACTATATCCTGCTAAAAGGTGGCTTAGACAAAGAAGTCATATAAATACTAAACATATATGCACCAAGTGGTATAGCATCTAACTTCCTAAAGGAGAAGTTAAGAGAATTGCAAGAAGAAATAGACAACAAATTTATAATAGTGGGAGATCTCAACCTTGCACTCTCAGAATTAGATAAATCAAACCACAAAACAAATAAGAAAGAAATTAAAAAGGTAAATAGAACATTAGAAAAATTAGGTATGATAGATTTTTGGAGAAAACTGAATGGTGACATAAAGGAGTATATTTTCTTCTCTGCAGTTCATGGAACATATACAAATATTGACTATATATTAGGACATAAAGATCTCAAAATTAAATGCAAGAAAGCAGAAATAGTAAATATTTTCTTCTCAGATCACAATTCAATAAAAACTGCATTAAACAAGAAGTTAGGGGTAAATAGACCAAAAAGGAATTGGAAACTAATTAATCTCATCTTAACACATGATTGGGTGAAACAGTAAATTATAGAAACAATTGAAAATTTCACCCAAGATAATGACAACAATGAGACATCATACCAAAATTTGTGGGATGCAGCTGAAACTGTAATAAGGGGAAATATTATATCTGTAGAGGCTTACTTAAATAAAACAGAAAAAGAGAAGATCAATGAATTGGGCCTGCAACTCAAAAAGCTAGAAAAAGACCAAATTAAAAACCCCCAACCAAAAACTAAACTTGAAATTCTAAAATTAAAAGGAGAAATCAGTAATATTGAAAGTAAAAAAAAAAAAAGAAAAGAAAAAACTATTGAATTAATAAATAAAACTAAGAGTTGGTTTTATCAAAAAGCCAATAAAATAGATAAACCTTTGGTAAATCTGATCAGAAAAAGGAAAGAGGAAAATCAAATTGTTAGTCTTAAAAATGAAAAGGGGAATCTTTCTACATATGAAGAGGAAATTAGAGAAATAATAAGGACTTACTTTGCCCAACTTTACGCCAATAAATTTGATACCTTAAGTGAAATGGTTGACTACCTCCAAAAATATAGGCTTGCTAGATTAACAGGGGAAAAAGTAAATTGCTTAAATAATCCCATTTCAGAAAAAGAAATAGAAAAATCTATTAACCAACTCCCCAAGAAAAAATCCCCAGGAACAGATGGATTTACATGTGAATTCTACCAAACATTTAAAGAACAATTAGCCCCAATGTTTTATAAACTATTTGATAAAATAGGGGATGAAGGAGTCCTACCAAACTCTTTTTATGATGCAGACATGGTACTGATGCCTAAACCAGGTAGGTTGAAAACTGAGAAAGAAAACTATAGACCAATCTCCTTAATGAACATTCATGCTAAAATCTTAAAAAAGATATTAGCAAAAAGACTTGAGAAAATCCGGGGCGGAGCCAAGATGGCAGAGAAGAAACACACGACTCTGTGAATGTCCTTACTCCCTCACAACCAATTAGATAAATCAGCCTCAGAAATAGCGTGGGACTGATAGATACCACAAGGACTGGAAGCACAACTTACCAGCTGAAGAGAATCTGGAGTTTCAACAGAAAAGGTCAGTTCCCAGGGGAGGAAGAAGAGAAGCCATCACAGACGGCTGGGTGCTAGCATCCTGCGCTGATCACACTGGGAAGGGTTCTGGGATCAGAGAAGCCACTGAGATAAAGGGATCTGGCACAGGCTGTTAGCTCTTCTCTGTTTATAATACAGCAGTTCAGAAGAGAAATCTAAACTACTTTAAAAATTCAAAGATAGATTAAATCTTCTCGGATCCTAGGGGTGTGACAGCAGATCTTGGCACTGGGGGGTGTGGCCCCTAGCTCCCACCTGAGACTAGTTAAGAGATTGAGAAGTGGGCTGATACGGCCCAAGGCAACACACACTGCCCAGCTCAGCTGGAGGGTGTGGAATTCAGCTCCAGAAGACCCAGAGAAGCAGAACCTTTGAACTAGGGACTGTGGTTTCAGGGCACACACTTCCAGTTTGAGTGCATGGGCTTTTCACATCACCTGCTGCAGACATCCACGCCCCACCGGGACGCATAGGCCGGGCTTTGTGTCGCCTTTACTGTTCAGGCTCAAACCTCAAGGAAGCTGCTAGAACACAGCGCCCTCAAGGCACAGCAGTGCTAGTCACCTCTGAGGCACTTCCAGGGAGGGGGTGGGGAACTCTCTCCCAGAGCTCTCTCTTAGCTCAGGTGCAGGGGCCGCTGCATCCATCTGGTCTGGGAGGAAGCTGGTAAAGAAATAAATAAATAATTTCCTACCCCAGGGGCAGACCCCAAAAGATTTTTCAAGTATGAGCAAGAAGCCAGAAAAACCATAGATTCCTTCTACACAGAGAAAGTGTGGGTATCCAACCCCAAGGAAGTTAACAGCAGAGAGTCAGCAGATAACAACCTAAAAGGGAATGATTCCTGCCCCCCATCACATAACTCTCTCCTCGAAGAGACTATTAAAAAGCTAAGAGAGTTTGAAGAAAAATGGGGAAAGGAAAGAGAAGCTATGATAGAGAATAACAACGTCCTGAAATTGGAGTTGGAAAAAATAAAGAATTCACAGGAGATGAAGGGAAACAAAATTTGTGAATTAGAAAAGGTTAAAAAATTACAGGAAAGTAGGATTTCTGAATTGGAAAAGATAAAAAAGTCTCAAGAAAATAGAATTTCTGAATTAGAAAAAGAAAATAATTCTCAAAAAAAAATTAGGGAAATGGAAAAAAATTCAATAGAGCAAAATAATTCATTTAAAAACGAAATTGGGCATTTACAAAAAGAACTAAAAACTGTGAAAGAAGAAAATAACTCCTTAAAAGTCAGGATGGAACAAATAGAAATGAATGATTCACAGAGAACCCAAGAATCAGTCAAACAAAACCAAAAAAAAAAATGAGAAGCTGGAGAACAACGTCAAATACTTACTGGGAAAATCTATAGACCTGGAAAATAGATCTAGGAGAGATAATCTGCGCATCATTGGACTTCCCGAAAACTATGACCAAAAAAAGAGCCTAGAATCTATTTTACAGGAAATTATCAAAGAGAACTGTCCAGAGATAATAGAAACAGAGGGGAAAGTAGATGTGGAAAGAATTCATCGAACTCCTTCTGAAATAGACCCTAAAAAAAGAACACCACAGAATATTGTGGCTAAGCTGCAAATTACCACACAAAGGAGAAAATCTTTTTTTTTTTTTTTTTTTTTTAAATCTCTAATTCTGTCTTCTATTTTCCAGAATTTACATTCATAGTATATAAACAATATCATTGATTTAGAACATGCACACAAATGTACACACTTATATGCAAAACATTGAACATTGGTGGTAAAATAGTTCTGCAGAAATTTTCAAAAATAACAAGTAGATGACATTGTATCACTATTCTTAATTATATCACATAATGTTGGAACTCTAGAAAAAGTGTATGAAAAATTCCCTATCTTAAATTGAAAATCGTGTATAATTCTGCACTTCTTAAATAGAATGGTTACCTGAGTTTAAGATCATTATGCTTTTAGGAAACACTGTAATTCCCATAACAGAAAACAATGGGTTTGTGTATACCTGTCCTGTGCATGTGCATGCGCGTGTGTGCATGTGTGTGTGTGTGTGTGTGTGTGTTTAAGTAGGGTAAAATATTTAACTTGGGAATTTAATTCTCTGTAATTTCTCAATTTCTTTTTTTTTTTTAATTATATATATATATATATATATATTTTATAATATTATCCCTTGTATTCATTTTTCCAAATTACCCCCCCTCCCTCTATTCCATCCCCCCGACGACAGGCAATACCATACATTTTACATGTGTTACAATATAGTCTAGGTACAATACATGTGTGTGAATATCATTTTCTTGTTGCACAGTAAGCATTAGAATCCGAAGGTACATGCAACCTGGGCAGACAGATATTAGTGCTAACAATTTACATTCCCCTCCCAGTGTTTCTTCTCTGGGTGTAGCTACCTCTGTCCATCATTGATCAACTGGAAGTGAGTTGGATCTTCTTTATGTTGAAGATTTCCACTTCCATCAGAATACATCCTCATACAGTATTGTTGTTGAAGTGTACAGTGATCTTCTGGTTCTGCTCATTTCACTCAGCATCAGTAGATTTAAGTCTCTCCAGGCCTCTCTATATTCCTCCTGCTGGTCATTTCTTACCGAGCAATAATATTCCATAACCTTCATATACCACAATTTACCCAACCATTCTCCAACTGATGGACATCCATTCATCTTCCAGTTTCTAGCTACAACAAAAAGAGCTGCCACAAACATTTTGGCACATATATGTCTCTTTCCGCTCTTTAGTATTTCTTTGGGATATAATCCCAGTAGTAGCGCTGCTGGGTCAAAGGGTATGCACAGTTTGATAACTTTTTGGGCATAATTCCAGATTGCTCTCCAGAATGGCTGGATTCTTTCACAACTCCACCAGCAATGTATTAGTGTCCCAATTTCCCCACATCCCCTCCAACATTTGTCATTATTTGTTCCTGTCATCTTAGCCAATCTGACAGGTGTGTAGTGGTATCTCAGAGTGGTCTTAATTTGCATTTCTCTGATCAGTAGTGATTTGGAACACTCTTTCATGTGAGTGGATATAGTTTCAATTTCTTCCTCTGAGAATTGTCTGTTCATATCCTTTGACCATTTATCAATTGGAGAATGGTTCGGTTTCTTATAAATTATGGTCAGTTCTCTATATATTTTGGAAATGAGACCTTTGTCAGAACCACAAAGGAGAAAATCTTGCAAGCAGCTAGAAAAAAACAATTTAAATACCAAGGTGCCACAATAAGGGTCACTCAAGATCTGGCTGCCTCCACATTAAAATAAAGAAGGATCTGGAACCTGATATTCCAAAAGGCAAAAGACTGCAACCAAGAATGAACTACCCAGCTAAGTTTAGCATGTTTTTCCATGGAAGAACATGGTCATTCAATGAAATAGAGGAATTCCATATGTTTCTAAGAAAAAAACCAGACTTAAACAAAAAATTTGATCTACATCCACAAGACTGAAGAGAAACAGAAAAAGGTACACAGAACCCTTGAGAACTATAACTCTGTTGTGGGTATATAAAAAGTACTCATGGATAATTTGATTTTACTGATATAAAAGAAAAAAAGGGGGTGTAGTAAAGGGAAGGAGGTCGTTTCAGAAAAAGGGGACGGAATGATAAAAAGAGAGAAAATACATCCCAGGGAGAGGCATAGAAAATACACCATATCTGAGGGAATTTAGTGAGGGGGAGAATCATTGTGTGAATCTTACTCTCATCAGAAGAGGCTCAAAGAGTAAATAATTGTCATATTTGTTTTTCAGAGAATTTTCTCTCACCTCATTAAAAGGGAGGAGAGGAAAAGGGAAAAGGAAAAGGAGAATAAGTGAAGGGACTTGGAGGGAGGGGGGAGGGATACTAAAAAAAGGGAGGGCTGCACGTCACAAGGGGGGTCAAAAATCCCCAGGACCAGATGGATTAACATGTGAATTCTACCAAACATTTAAAGAACAATTAGCCCCAAATTATTTGAAAAAATAGGGGATGAAGGAGTCCTACCAAACTCCTTTTATGACACAGACATGGTACTGATACCTAAACCAGGTCGATCAAAAACTGAGAAAGAAAATTATAGACCAATTTCCTTAATGAATATTGATGCTAAAATCTTAAATAAGATATTAGCAAAAATACTTCAGAAAATCATCTCCAGGATAATACACTATGATCAAGTAGGATTTATTCCAGGAATGCAGGGCTGTGGTAACTATTAATATAATTGACCATATTAATAATCAAATTAATAAGAACCATATGATCATCTCAATAGATGCAGAAAAAGCATTTGACAAAATCCAACATCCATTCCTACTAAAAACTCTTGAGAGTATAGGAATAAATGGACTATTCCTTAGAATAATCAGGAACACATATTTAAGACCATCAGTAAGCATAATATGCAATAGAAATAAACTACAACCTTTCCCAAGATCAGGAGTGAAACAAGGTTGCCCACTATCACCATTACTATTCAATATAGTACTAGAAACGCTAGCCTCAGTAATAAGAGCCGAGAAAGAGATCCAAGGAATTAGAGTAGGAAATGAGGAAATCAAACTATCACTTTTTGCAGATGACATGATGGTATATTTAGAGAACCCCAAAGACTCTGCTAAAAAGCTACTAGAAATAATTCAAAATTTCAGCAAAGTGGCAGGATACAAAATAAATCCACATAAATCCTCGGCATTTTTATATATCACTAATAAAATGCAACAACAAGATATACAAAGAGAAATTCCATTCCAAACAAATGTTGAGAGTATAAGGTATTTGGGAATCCATCTACCAAAGAAAAGTCAGGAATTATATGAGAAAAATTACCAAACACTTGCCACAAAAATAAAGTCAGATTTAAATAATTGGAAAGACATTCAGTGCTCTTGGATAGGCCGAGTGAATATAATAAAGATGACAATACTCCCCAAACTAATCTATTTATTTAGTGCTACACCAATCAGACTCCCAAGAAACTATTTCAATTACCTAGAAATAATAACAAAATTCATATGGAAGAATAAAAAGTCGAGAATTGCAAGGGAACTAATGAAAAAAATACTCAGAGGAAGGTGGTCTAAGTGTACCTGATCTAAAGCTATATTATATAGCAGCAGTCACCAAAACCATTTGGTATTGGCTAAGAAATAGACCGGTAGATCAGTGGAACAGATTAGATACAAAGGACAAAAAAGGGTACATCTATAGCAATCTAATCTTTGACAAACCCAAAGATACCAACATTAGGGATAAAACTTCATTATTTGGAAAAACTGTTGGCAAAACTGGAAATTAATATCGCAGAAATTAGATATGGATCCACACTTAACACCATATACCAAGATAAGATCAAAATGGGTCCATGATTTAGGCATAAAGAGGGAGATAATAAATAGATTAGAGGAACAGAGGATAGTCTAGCTCTCAGACTTGTGGAGGAGGAAAGAATTTATGACCAGAGGAGAACTAGAGATCATTATTGATCACAAAATAGAAGATTTTGATTACATCAAACTAAAAAGTTTCTGTACAAACAATAATAATGCAAACAAGATTAGAAGGGAAGTAACAAATTGGGAAAATATTTTTAAAAGCAAAGGTTCTGACAAAGGTCTCATTTCCAAAATATATAGAGAACTGACCCTAATTTATAAGAAACCGAACCATTCTCCACTTGATAAATGGTCAAAGGATATGAACAGACAATTCTCAGATGAAGATATTGAAACTATATCCACTCATATGAAAGAGTGTTCCAAATCACTACTGATCAGAGAAATGCAAATTAAGACAACTCTGAGATACCACTACACACCTGTCAGATTGGCTAAGATGACAGGAACAAATAATGACGAATGTTGGAGGGGATGTGGGAAAACTGGGACACTAATACATTGCTGGTGGAGTTGTGAAAGAATCCAGCCATTCTGGAGAGCAATTTGGAACTATGCCCAAAAAGTTATCAAACTGTGCATACCCTTTGACCCAGCAGTACTACTACTGGGCTTATATCCCAAAGAAATACTAAAGAGCACAAAGAGACCTGTATGTGCCAAAATGTTTGTGGCAGCTCTTTTTGTTGTAGCTAGAAAATGGAAGATGAATGGATGTCCATCAATTGGAGAATGGTTGGGTAAATTATGGTATATGAAGGTTATGGAATATTATTGCTCTGTAAGAAATGACCAGCAGGAGGAATACAGAGAGGCTTGGAGAGACTTACATCAATTGATGCTGAGTGAAATGAGCAGAAACAGAAGATCACTGTACACTTCAACAACAACACTGTATGAGGATGTATTCTGATGGAAGTGGAAATCTTCAACATAAAGAAGAGCCAACTCACTTGCAGTTGATCAGTGATGGACAGAGGTAGCTACACCCAGAGAAGAAATAATGGGAAGTGAATGTAAATTGTTAGCACTAATATCTGTCTGCCCAGGTTACATGTACCTTCGGAATCTAATGCTTACTGTGCAACAAGAAAATGGTATTTACACACATGTATTGTATGTAGGTTATATTGTAACACATGTAAAATGTATGGGATTGCCTGTCATCAGGGGGAAGGAGTAGAGGGAGGGGGGATAATTTGGAAAAATGAATATAAGGGATAATATTATAAAATATATATACATATATATATATAATAATAAAAAAAGACTTCAGAAAATCATCCCCAGGATAATACATTATGGTCACGTAGGATTTATACCAGGAATGCAGGGCTAGTTTAGTATTAGGAAAACTATTAGTATAATTGACCATATTAATAATCAAACTAACAAAAACCATATGAACATCTCAATAGATGCAGAAAATTCATTTAATAAAATACAACATCCATTCCTACTAAAAACACTTGAGAATATAGGAATAAATGGACTATTCCTTAAAATAGTCAGAAGCATATATTTAAGACCGTCAATAAGCATAATATGTAATGGAGATAAACTGGAATCTTTTCCAGTAAGATCAGGAGTGAAACATGGTTGCCCACTATCACCATTACTATTCAATATTGTATTAGAAATGCTAACTTCAGCAATAAAAGTCGAGAAAGAGATTAAAGGAGGTAATGAGGAAATCAAACTATCCCTCTTTGCAGATGATATGATGGTTTACTTAGAGAACCCCAGAGATTCTAATAAAAAGTTATTAGAAATAATTCACAACTTTAGCAAAGTTGCAGGAAACAAAATAAATCCACATAAATTTTCAGCATTTTTATACATCACCAACAAAATGCAACAAGCAAGAGATACAAAGAGAAATTCCATTCAAAACGAATGGCGAAAGTATAAAATATTTGGGAATCCATCTACCAATGAAAAGTCAGTAATTATATGAGCAAAATTAGGAAATACTTGCCATAAAAATAAACTCAGATTTAAATAATTGGAAAGACATTAAGTGCTCTTGGATAGGCCGAGTGAATATAATAAAGATGACAATCCTCCCAAACTAATCTATTTATTTAGTGCTATACCAATCAGACTCCCAATAAACTATTTTAATGAGTTAGAAAAAATAACAACAAAATTCATATGGAAGAACAAAAGGTCGAGAATTTCAAGAAAAATTAATGAAAAAAAGTCAGATGAAGGTGGTCTAGCTGTACCTGATCTAAAGCTATATTATATAGCAGCAGTCACCAAAACCATTTAGCAGTGGCTAAGAAATAGACTAGTCGATCAATGGAACAGATGAGGTACACATGACAAAATAGGGTACAACTATTGCCGTCTAGTGTTTATCAAACACAAAGATATCAACTTTTGGGATAAGAATTCATTATTTGAAAAAAAAACTGTTGGGAAAACTGGAAATTAGTATGGTAGAAATCAGATATGGACCCACACTTAACACCATATGCCAAGATAAGAGCAAAATGGGTCCATAATTTAGGGATAAAGCATGAGATCATAAACAGATTAGAGGAACAGAGGATAGTCTACCTCTCAGGCTTGTGGAGGAGGAAGGAATTTATGTCCAAAGGAGTACTAGAGATCATTATTGATCACAAAATAGAAGATTTTGATTACATCAAATTAAAAAGGTTTTGTACAAACAAAACTAATGCAAAGAAGATTAGAAGAAAAGTAACAAATTGTGAAAATATTTTTACAGTTAAAAGTTCTGATAAAGGCCTTATTTCCAAAATATATAGAACTGACTCTAATTTATAAGAAATCAAACCATTCTCTAATTGATAATTGGTCTAAGTATATAAATAGACAATTTTCAGATGATGAAATTGAAACTATATCCACTCATATGAAAGTGTTCCAAATCACTATTGATTAGAGAAATGCAAATTAAGACAACTCTGAGATACCACTATACATTTGTCAGATTGGCTAAGATGACAGGAACAAATAATGATGAATGTTGGAGGGCATGTGGGAAAACTGGGACACTGATGCATTGTAGGTGGAGTTGTGAAAGCATCCAACCACTCTGGAGAGCAATTTGGAACTATGTCCAAAAAGTTATCAAAATGTGCATACCCTTTGATCCAGCTGTGCTACTACTGGGCTTATATCCCAAGGAAATACTAAAGAAGGGAAAGGGACCTGTATGTGCCAAAATGTTTGTGCCAGCTCTTTTTGCAGTGGCTTGAAGCTGGAAAATGAATGGATGTCCATTAATTGTAGAATGGTTGGGTAAATGATGGTATAGGAATGTTATGGAATATTATTGCTCTGTAAGAAATGACCAGCAAGATGAATACAGAGAGGCTTGGAGAGACTTACATGATCTGAGGCTGAGTATAATGAGCAGAACCAGGAGATCACTATACACTTCAACAATGATATTGTATGAAGTTATATTCTAATTGAAGTGGGTATTCAACATAGAGAAGATACAATTCAGTTCCAGTTGATCAACGATGGACAAAAACAGCTACACCCAGAGAAGGAACACTGGGAAAGGAGTATAAAATGTTTGCACTATTGTCTTTCTACCCAAGTTACTTATACCTTTGGAATCCAATTCTTACTGTGCAACAAGAAATTTGGTTTTACACACATACATTGTATCTAGGATGTACTGTAACACATTTATTATATATGGGATTGCCTGTCATCTAGAGGAGGAAATAGAGGGATGGAGAGGAAAATTTGGAAAAGTGAATACAAGGGACAATGTTTTATATATATATATATGTTTTATAATATTATCCCTTGTATTCATTTTTCCAAATTATCCCTCCCTCCCTCTATTCCCTCCCCCCGACGACAGGCAATACCATACATTTTACATGTGTTACAATATAGTCTAGGTACAATACATGTGTGCGAATATCACTTTCTTGTTGCACAATAAACATTAGAATCCGAAGGTACATGCAACCTGGGCAGACAGATATTAGTGCTAACAATTTTCATTCCCCTCCCAGTGTTTCTTCTCTGGGTGCAGCTACCTCTGTCCATCATTGATCAACTGGAAGTGAGTTGGATCTTCTTTATGTTGAAGATTTCCACTTCCATCAGAATACATCCCCATACAGTATTGTTGTTGAAGTGTACAGTGATCTTCTGGTTCTGCTCATTTCACTCAGCATCAGTTGATTTAAGTCTCTCCAGGCCTCTCTATATTCCTCCTGCTGGTCATTTCTTACCGAGCAATAATATTCCATAACCTTCATATACCACAATTTACCCAACCATTCTCCAACTGATGGACATCCATTCATCCTCCAGTTTCTAGCTACAACAAAAAGAGCTGCCACAAACATTTTGGCACATATATGTCTCTTTCCGCCCTTTAGTATTTCTTTGGGATATAATCCCAGTAGTAGCGCTGCTGGGTCAAAGGGTATGCACAGTTTGATAACTTTTTGGGCATAATTCCAGATTGCTCTCCAGAATGGCTGGATTCTTTCACAACTCCACCAGCAATGTATTAGTAAGGGACAATGTTTTAAAAAAAAAAAGCATCCATGCATATGCACTGTCAAAAATTATAATTATAAAATTAATGAATTAAGAAAAAAAAAAGAAAAAGAAAAGAATAAAGAAAGTGATTAAAAGGGGAAGGCTGCTGCCACTGATTGCAAGACTGTTGCATTGTCCAAATAGGTATTTGAGCCACAGAACTAGCATTAAGAGGAGTACTGGCACACTAATGCAGGCTGCTTCAGGGAAGCGGGATCTTGGTCACAGTTTCAGGGTAGAAAAGAGTGCTTATGAGTGATCACAGACCAGATCATAGGCCAAGAAAACACTGATCCCATCTCTTCTTAAATCATACCACTTTGATAAAATAAACCCACACAAATCATCAGCATATCCATATATAACTGATAAAGCCCAACAGCAAGATGTAGAAATAAAAATCCCATTTAAAATAACTGGGCAAAATAAAATATTTTGGCATGTACCTGCCAAAATAAATCCAGTGATTATATGAACACAATTACAAAGGACTTCTCATGCAAATAAAATCAAATCCAAACAATTGGGGAAAAAAATCAATTGTTCATGACTGAGCTAATATAATTAAAATGACAATTCTGCCTAAATTGGTCAACTTGTTCAGTGCCTTACCAATCAAAGTGCCAAAAATTATTCTATAGAGCTATAAAAAATAAATTACAAAATTCATCTGAAAGAACTAAAATTCAATAATATCAAGGGAATTAAACCCCACAAAGGATGGTATCCTAGCAGTAGCAGACCTAAAACTCTTAAAAAGCAGCAGTCACAAAAATCACTTGTTATTGGCTAAGAAATAGAATGATGGATCAGTGGAATAAGTTAAATATAAATGATTCAATTATCAATGATTATAGTAATCTAGTATTTGATAAACCCACAAACTCCATCTTTTGGGATAAGAACTCATTATTTGACTGAAATTTCTTGGAAAGCTGGTAAGTAATATGTCAGAAACTAGGCATAGACTACATATCACACCCCATAACAAAATGGGTATGTGATTTGGTCATATGTGGTGCAAAATATATCAGATTTTTGGAAGAGGAATGTATAACCAAAGAAAAACTAGAAAACATTATGAAAAACAAAATTTTACATTTAAGTAAAAAGGTTTTGTACAAACAAAACCAATGCAAACAAAATTAAAAGAGAAGAACAACGCTGGGAAAAATAAGTTTATAGCCCATGTTTCTGATCGTCTTCATTTCTAAAATATATAAAGAACAGTGTCAAATTTATAAGAAAACAAGTCATTCCCCAATTGATAAATGGTCAAAGGATAAGAATAGGTAATTCTTAGATGATGAAATTAAAGACATCTAAATCATATAAAAATGTTCTAAATCACTATTGATTAGAGAAATGAGATACAACTATACATTTCTCAGATTGGCTAAGATGATAGGAAAAGATAATGATAAATGTTGGATGCTATATGGGAAAACTGGGACACTAATGCATTGTTAGTCGAATTGTGAAATGATCTAATCTTTCTGCAGAGTAATTTGAAACTGTGCCCAAATGACTATAAAACTGCATATCTTTTGATCCAGGTGGGTCTGTTTCCAAGGATATCATAAAGGAGGGAAAAGGAACCATATGTACAAAATGTTTGTAGCAGCTTTCCTGATTAACTATTTTAATTAGTTCTATTTTTGTTTTAAATTTGTGTGAGAGAAATTTAAATGTCAAAATTTCTATTAATGGTTGGTCTTTTCATCAGGAATAATTGAAAGTATTTGATGTCATTAAATTTATTTTAAACCCCTGAAGAATATTATTCAGTTTTGGTGGGTAAGTTATTGTTGCCTGTAAGCTTAGCTCCTTTACATTCTGAAATATCATATTCTGAATCCTCTACTCCTTTTAAGTAGAAACTTCTAAATACTGTGTGATACTACCTACTTATGGTTTTATGATATTTGGATTGTTTCCTTCTGAATATTGTTCTGTTTTCTCTTTGACATCACAGCTCTGGAATTAGATCCTAATATTATGGAGAATTTTCATTTGGAGATTTCTTTCAGGAAATGATAGGTGCTTTTTAAAAAAAAATTCTATTTTATCCTCTGTATCTAAGATATTAGTGATTTTTCTCTATATTATTGAAATATAATGTGTAGGCTCCTTTTTTGATCAAGGTTTTTACACAGTCCAGACATTTTTATATTATCACCCTTCAATCTATTTTTCAACTACTTTTTTGTTTTATTTATTTATTATTATTATTTTTAGTTTCTTTCTCATTATTTTCCCCCTTTATTCTGATTCTTTTTTCACAACATGACTAATATGGAAATATGTTTAACAGGATTGCACAAGTATTATCTATATGGAATTGCTTGCCATCTTGGAAAGGATGGAAGGTGTGTTTATGGGAGAAAAAATGGGAACTCAAAATCTTGAAAACTGTCTTTACATGTATTTGGCAAAAAGCCATATACTATTTACAAAAAAATGGAGTTTCATTGAATACAATTGGACTTAGTAACTGGGCATCATTTCACTCTTGTTAGAGATTTTATTCTGATCTATTACCCAATTCCTACTGATTATATAAGCTCTTTTATTATTTTCAAAGAATTCTATTTTATATTCCAATAATTTCTCTTGATTAGTAGGAAACCTGTTTCTTTGAGAAGGGGGTTCATCTTTTCCTTTCCAAAACTACTAGAGCTTGTAGATTCAATCTTCTAGCTTTCACTGTGAAATTCTTATCACTTTTCATAGTCTATTGTTGACTTTCCTTCTACTTTATCTTTGACTAGATTAGCTACAACTACAACTACCACCATGGTGTGATATCCCTCTACTTTTAGAGCTAACTATTGCACACTTATTACTTGATTAGAATGTCACTAATTGCTTGCTACTGAGGTTATTGATCCCTTGCTATAAAGCACACTGAATGACTCTCCTTATGCAATTGTCTTTATATGTAAATTTTTTGAGAAAATCTTTTGAAAAAGGTTGGTTGTCATAAATACATCATCTCAAAGATTTCTATGTCTGAAGAGCTAATCATATTTAATTGTTATATCTATTAATCAGATATATTTGAGATGAATTTATACAGAAGCAGAGCAATTTATAGTTAATGATATGTCACATGATAATAACATTCTACTTTCATTATTATTCCATCCTGCAAGAAATAGATAAAAATTAGCAAGGTTTTAATAAGGAGTGCTTCTTAATTCTCTCTCTTTTCACTATTCTCCAGTTTTCAAAGCATCATTCATTGGAAACGGTATTTCTTGAGTATCTGTCTTCTTTTCAGTTTTCCTATTGTTGTTGTAATTTAGGCCCTTATTATCTAGTTGTGCCTTGTTAATTACCTCTGCTTCTAGGTTCCCTTGATTCCAAACTCACAGCATTTCTCATGTAACCTTTTTAAGTCCTGTCTCAAAATTGTAATCGTTTTCCACTGACTGTCAAATAAAATGCCAATCTCTTAATTTTTCCTTTCAAGGTGACTTGCCCAGTATGTGTTTTGTTAGAAAATTAGAAGCTATGAAGAAGCTTTAAAGGTTTTTCCCTCCAACTTTTCCCTCCCTGGGCTAGCTTAAAATCATGGATTCTTTCATAATTTGTTTTCATGGCATTTTTGAAAATTATGATTTTATCCAGATTTTTCCCCTTTTCCTTATATAATATCATTGTTGACCATGAAAGTTATGTATTACATAATTTTTTTACATTAATGGAATACAGAGAGGATAAATAAGAGATCCAAGTAATTAAAATTCTTATGAGTTATAGAAGAGAAGAGATGATATTTTCTACAAATAGAAAATATCTAACTAGGAACTTCCAAAGCTATTCTATCAGTTTATTAATAATTTAGTAAATTTCCCAATAGGTGGAGTTTAAACTAGACTTCAGTTGATCAAAGGTATGGCTGATTAAATCTTTTCTGTCTCATCTCTCTGAAAATAAATAAATCTATTAAATTATTAATACAATGATAGGAAAGAAATCAAGCTAGAGAGATGGGGAGGGACCATATAGTGCTTAAGCAAAATCTCCATCACTGTAGACTAAAGAGATTTTCCCAATTAAACCAAGTCCCTAGCTTTTCAATCTATAGTGATATATGTTAATTATATTTGCAAGGTGTACTTAGGTTTATTGTGAGAAAGTGTTTTGTAAATTTAAAAGTTTACAATTTCAAATTCACAGACTCACAGGCATGCACACATATATAATATGAAAAAAAAAACTTTGCATGAGACTTTTAAATCCTTGAAAATGGCAATCTTGTTCTGATGTTTTCTCCATCACCAACCTTCTCAGTTTCCTCAAATGATCCTCATTTCTCACCATCCTCTTAACAGTCTCTGGAGATATTTATAAATTCCTTCTTTCTTCACTTAAAGAAATTTTAGAAAGGAATATTGTTTTACATATTTCAAATCACTGTACATATAATTTTAGTTTCCCATATTTATTACCTTCCAGATTTAAAATATTGTGCATTTTTTTCTTTCAAAGGAAAGAACATTGGCTAGTGAGTCAAGTGTTCCCTGCAATCCCTTTAATGATCTAAATTGGGGGAGCCCATTAGTTCTAGGAATTTCAAGCTTCATATTCAGGAATTCCAGACTTTCTGGATTCACAGATGCCCCAAAATATAGTTCCATGAACATATCCGGCCAATGCAAATAGAAAGGTTTTATAAAAACATTGAAGTAATAAAAAGTGGCCAAAAATCAATGCATAATTGCATTTTGATATTTCCTATGTGGTCTGGCTTTGGGAGCATTTTTCACTTAAATAGCAAATTGTTTAAAAGGCAAAGATGAAAACAAATTAGGATCTATGAAGCATCTGAAATGACAAGTTTTCTGATAATTGTTCATCAATCCAAATAAATAAATAAACAATTGTTCAGCAATCTAAATAAATAAATAAATAAGTTACCGTAATAGAATGACAATTCAATTTTGCATTACTTTCTATAATGTTATATGTCTATGGACTTTTTTCTCCTCATTTTCTTCCATATAATGCAATAGCAAATGATAAGTTAAAGGAATGATGGCTACTATAAATTGAGCTGAAATGCTACTTACCATGATGATTTTTTCTAACTTACTAGTATTTGACATGGAATTTCATGTTCTATGCTTTATCTGATTAATAATGCCTTAGCAGTCTGATGGGTGAAGATAACTGCTCTTTATACATTATATATACTAAGGTACTACCAAGTTAAAACAGGTGAAGGGTGCATGGGGGAGAGACAAAACCAAAACAAAATTTCAATCTAATGAAGCCTGGCATTTATTATCCAGCATTAGAACATTCCTTGCCTTGCCCCACCTGTCAGATCCTCATATTTGCTAGAGAAAAAAAAAATCTGGCCTTGAAGCTAGACTTTGTATTCCCTCACTTGAAGTAATTTGTGAAAAAGGGCACAAGGAATATAAGGAATGTTTAGCCATGATTAACAATCCTTTAGGTAAATTTGTTTCCATCTATTCTTCTATATTATAGTCATTTATCCCGATGTTCTTTTTCTTCACTATCTGTTATTATATTGAATGGATATCTCTAAATGCCATACCAAGAACTATTACTCGACTGACAATATTGGAATGAATGAAGCAGATTCAACAAAGGGAAGTGATTAAAGTATCCTGGAAAATAGTATTCCATTAAATATAATAGTATATAATAAATTACAAGCACATTTATAGAGCTACACTGCATTTAACAGGGCTTGCTATATGTAGCATTTTGCCGGAAGATTTTATACACACACACACACACACACACACACACACACACACCACACCTTTCTTTAAAGAAACCTGCTCCATGTATTTATATTCCTTTTCCAAAATTTTATATTTTAAGTACATTCTGTGTTTTGCTATTGATATATATCTCTATATCTATACTTATAATCTATCTGTGTCTGTGTATATGTACCCATATACTTGAATATGGCCTATAATGAAATTTGTTTTGTCACAATTTTGCAATTTGTCAGTTTTTTTTCTCCTCCTCCCCATATTGGGGGTCAAAGGTAGGATTTCTGTTGATTAAAATATACTATTCAATTTTAAATTATTATAATATCAGAGGGTTGCCTGCTTTAAAACATATTAATTTGTGTTACATAAATTTTAAATTTTTGAAAACCCTAGGAGGAAGAACAATAGAAAGAGAATACATCACAATTCCCCATAAAGTTTAAGGAATTATAAAGATCTGTCAATTGAAATTGTTTTGAACTTAACTAATAGAATGGTGCCCTGAAGACATCCCTAATAAGGACATCAAAGAGCACAGATTTTGATTGTACAATTCATATGTAGCTGTCAGAGCTTTTCAGGCCAAGGTCATACTTAAGACCTGAGCTCAGGCTAGGAATTCTAAGCTTCCCTAAGTGTTTGTAAGAACAGATACCCAGATCTCAATAAAGTGATAAGCTTTTAAGATATCCTTTGAATGAAGAGAGGAAGATTGCCATGATTTATATTTTTAAAAATCAATTTAATGGAAAAAATGGGTTTTATGAAAAAGTTCATTATGGAATAAGAATATGGCATTATTCTTGGACTATGCTTCTGAATAAAATAAGAGAAATGTGTCATGTAGTGTCCTTTTAATATGCATTCTTCAATAGAAATACAGGACTATACTAAGTGATTACCTTCTACTCTAAGCCTTAGAGAACAATAGGATGCTTCATTATTTCCATTACAATATTAGCCTTTATTACAAGATATCCCTGTTATTTGCAATGACAAATTTGCTCTTTTCTCATCCCTTTCTTACCTCTGAATCACCAGTTATGATCCCTGGAATACATTACCTAATAAAAAATGTATTTCAAAGTGTAGAAACCTATATATTAATATTTTTCCTCATTTACTCTTTGAACTTACAATATTCAGAAACCCCATAGAAATTTCTATACTTAAAGCTGCTCTGACTTTGACTACAGCTAGTTCTTGGACCAGTTAGATAGTGTCATTATTTTCAGAATATCTTTTATATAACAAATTTATTTCAGTTATTAATTTTTTAAAATCTTATTTAACCAATGCTTATGTACTCTGATAAGTTTACAACAGAAGGTTTACCTAAAATGTTAAAGATTTTCATCAGTTTCTATCTAACATCGTGAGCATACCTGGAAGTTCACCTATCACTCCTCATCATTGACACAGAGCAATACTATCATCTTTTGCTAACCCATATTTCCTTGATGGTTGTTTTCATCTCCAGCTTTTGCTTTGCAAAAGTGGTCAGCTATATGAACAATGACAATTTGAAGAGCTGGGGGAAATATCAAGTAATAAACTAGTTCATCATTTGTCTTCATAGACAAATAGAACTATGTTAAAATTATCTTCAAAACAATTACAAAATTTATATTGGGTTAGAACATATGAAGAATACAATCAACAAGAATGTTTAAGTTGGAGATGCCATCATCAAGTAGCATAGATCTGATGTTAGAAGACATGCAAAATAATCATTCAACAGAGTTACATTATATATTGTGGAGAATTCCATTTTGTTTTTGCCCAATTATATTGAATTGCATGAGGTAAATATATCTAAGATATATTGACTATTTTGTTTTATATATATAGGAAGAAAAAATGTAGAGTAGGAAAGAAAAGGGGGACCCCTAGTTAAAGCCTATTATCTCTGGAAAACCAGGGTAGAATGGGAAAAAAAAGTGTGTTCATGTTTCACATTTTCACAAATAGAAGAATACATGAGATGGAAGAATAAAGTAGAGATTTTTATAGAACTCATAGGATAATTGACCAGCAAAAAGGAGGAAAGAGATTCCGAGACAAGAAATACAGAGAGAATTAGTAAATTCAAGAAAGTTGAAATCAAGCAGCATAATGGAAGAGGTTGAGGATTTGGAAAGAGTTTGAGGACTGGGATCAGATGAATGATTAGAATAAGCAAAACAAAACAAATATTTTAAAAACTAAATTAAAAGAAAATAAATGACAGATTATTTTATACAATATAAACAATTAAAATTGTAAAAGTGAATGAAATAAATTCCCTAACAAATGAAATAATATTGTAGAGTGGATATTTTAATTCAAAATTTGATACATATAAGAAAACATTTATATAATTCAGGCATATACTTTAAGTGATTCCATTAATATTCATATTCCCTCAATGATGCATATCAAGAAACATTTTTGCTTGTCCAATTCTTCTGTACTCTGATAAATTTACAACAGGGGGTTCATCTAAAATGTTAAAGTTTTTCCTCACTTCCCACCTAACTTTGTAAACACATTTAAGAACATTCCTCATCATTGCTACATGACTATTCCATGGCATACATTTCCTTGATGATTGTTTTTGTTCCTATTTTTTGGAGTTTCTTTTTGCTTCTATATTGCATTTTGTTCACATAAAACACATTAATTCCCATTGTTCTCTTTGTGATATTTATTTTTAATTTTTCATATGTTATTTTATTCTAGGTATTATTGCCATATCACCAAATCACTAAAAATTTATTGCATGCCTGCTGTTTGCCAGAATTGTGATAACCTTTGACCATACAAAAAAGAGGCAAAAAACTCTTCCTTCAGGGAACTTATATTCTAATGGAGAAGATCATGTAAAATAAATAAATATGTACCACGTAAGGCATATACAGAATGAAAGAAATAATTAACAGAGGGAAGGCAGTGAAATTGAAGGTTGAAGAAAGCTTGTGATAGAAGGTGGGATTTTAATAGGGACCCAAAGGAAGCTAGAAAGATCATGAATTGGAGATGAAAAGAAAAAGTGTTCTATCTGTACAGGGAAGAGTCAGAAAAACATCCAATTATAAAAAACAGGTACCTTGTTTGTAGGAAAACCAGGAGTCTAGTGTCTCTGGATCAAAAAGTACATGTTGGAGAATAAAGTGTAAAACTAGAAAGACAAGGTTATGAAAAGTTTTAAATGTCAAAAAAAATTGAATGCATAAGAAAGTCACTGAAGTTTATTAAGTAGAAAGATGACAAAATCAAATCCAGATTTAAGGAAAATAATTTTAGTGGCTGAATGGAAGATGGGTTGTAATGAAGAGAAATTTGAAACAAGCAGACATACTGCTATAATTAAGGTATAAGATGATGAAGACCTACACAATAGTGGTGTTATTGTTAGAGAAGAAAAGGGAGTGCATATTAGAGAGATGTTGTAAAAGTAAAATGGGCCAGCCTTGGCAAGAGTTTGGATATGGAAGCAAAAAATCATGAGTAATATTGAATTATTCCCAGGCTATGAACGTTGTGGCTAAGAGCATGGTGTTACCTTGTATCAAAGTTAGTGGAATGTTGCAACTAAAAAGACTGGACTTGGTTGCTAGAGAAAGGTGGTGTCATTAAAAAAGTTTTACAGTTTCCCATAGGCTGCCTTCCTTTTTCCTCCTGTTAAAAATCTTGCTTTGAACCATTCTGATGAGATATCCATATTCCTCTCCCCTCCTTCATTCTAACTGGCAAGCCAATTATGAAAAAGTAGTATGTTATTTGTCATTTCTTTATTTTTGCCCAGTGAATCGTTTTTTAATACTGTTTTTTTTTTATATTTTTTCTTTAAAAAAACAGAAGAAAACCCAAGTAAGACCCTGTATTTGACTTTTTTAAACTCTAAGACGTTGAAAGCAATGGTTTTGTAAATTTCATTATCTTCAATTTCACAAGGGGAGTTTTTTTTTTTTTTTTTTTTTAGAGAATTTATTACAGAAAAACAAAGAAAAGGAACTAGCTATTTTCTCATTTTTAAGAATATTAACAGTTGACATCAGTTAATTTCTATTAATTACTCAAATTCACTTACATTTCAATTTATTAAGGAACTATGTACCAGAAACTGTGCTAAACTTTGAGAATGTTAACAAAAAAAAAAAAAAAAAAAAAAAAAAGACAGTCATTGGTCTCAAGAAGTTTATAGTCTAATGAAAGACAATGTAAAAATAAATATTAGAAAAAGAGTCAAAGAGAGAGAGATTGCAGGGTAGGAAGGATAGGAAGAATGAGGGTAGAGCATAATGAATGCCTCTAGCCAGATAGGAAATTATGAGGTGTCTTTCCTGGACCTCCTTTTTAAATAAAGTATTTGGGAAAAGCTCTTAGATGTCTACCTTATACCCTCTTCCATTAAAAAAAAAAAGAAGGACTCAAGAGGAAGGGGGTACTAGGGTACTGAGGGGGTGTGAATTTCAGGGTTGATTTGATCTTGTAGGAATACATGTTTCTCTACAAGTATACTATTTTTCTTTTGCCTTTTGGAATGCTATTTTTCAATATTTCCTGTCTTTTTGTGTTCTGTATTGTAGTGTTTCACAATTCTGACTATAGTTCCTTAGTACCTGGCTTCTTTCTTTCTGCCTGCTTACAGGCTTCAATCTGAAAGGTCTCAATTTTGGTTATGATATTACTTGGTATTTTCAGTTTGGGGATATTTTAAAAAGTTGACCAGTGAATTCTATTTGTACTTTAACTTTTTGTTCTTATCTTTCTGGCCAATTTCTTTCCTTCTTTCCTTTCTTCCTTTTTATTTTTAAATTTTTCTTTTGGTTCAGTCATGGTTTTCAGGGAGTTTGATGGTTCTTAAATTATTTTTCCTCTAACAATTTTCCAATTCTGTTCATTTTTTTTTAAATTGAAGATATCTCAATATAATGTTTTTTTCTTTTCATTCTTTTGACTTTGATTTTATATTTCCTGCCATATATAATAAGCATTCTGTTTCCTTCTTTTTGATGGCGCTCACTAATTATTTATCTAACATTCTGAATTATTTATTCTCTATTATTTTTATTACTAATTTTTTTTAATCTTTGCTTATTCTGATTTCTTGTTTCATTTCTTCCATTGATTCTCAGAGTTCTTATCACCAAGCCATTTCCCTCTCCCCCTGAGATTGTACTTTTTTTGGATTTATGTCTCATGCTTTTCTTTTTCTTCATTTTATTTGTTTTTTTTTAAATATCTGGAAAAGGACTTGGGAACAAAGTTAGATTCTTCTCTTTCCCTCACTGTTTTATGATGTGGATAGATGTTATCAGTACCTATCTCCACTGAAGTCTGATTGCTAATTCCATTTATTTGCCTTAAATCTTAATGAAGTTGATATTTTCTGGTCCTCTTAGTACCCAATCCTATCTTGTAATACAGATTTGTAGCCAGAGCTGGGAGAAGATCCTACTTTTTGCTGTATATTCTAGTCTCTAAAGAACCAACTTGGATGCTAGCCTCCATTCTGTCATTATTTTTCATAATTATTAGGCAGCTGATAGATTCTCAATACCCTTGTGAGATACCAGAGTTCTGATTTACTTTGACTCTTTCAGAGGTCTCCCTGGAAACTCTGCCTTCTCCCACTTATCTTGATATGCTAGTACAGTTTCCCAGTGGCATTAAATAATAGAGACAATGATATTCTGGGCCTTTTGGAATATTGTCTGGACACTTTCTGCCCAGAAAATATACCTTTTTCCCCATTAGGTAGTATCCATTAGTAGCAGGGCAGATTTCAGTCCTCTATGATGTGCTACACAGTTAAGTTTTATCCATGTTTTGGAGACAGATGAATAGTTCCTTTTTATTAATATTAACATTGGATTTCAGATCATTGTTGTATCAGGGTCTTTTAAAATACTTTTAGTTTCTTTCTTAGGAAAGCTAAGTTTGTTTGTAACTTTTCATATAACTATCTTTACTAAAATTTTATTCAATATTTTCAAGAAAACTTTGATAGGTCATTCTTTCCTTTGATTTTCATAAAGATTAAATGTAAGATGAATAAATAGGCATTCATTTCTGTTTCACCAATGGGGAACCTGAGGATGAGGAAGCTTAAGTAACTTGATTAAGGTAACCCTACAACTTCATGAATAGGGCTATTAATAATGATAACTTACCTTATTAGCAAAGTCTTTTTATATATAATATCTCATTAAATCCTCCTTATAACATGTGAGTTAAGCAGGATAATTACCATTCTCATTTTTCAAATGATGAAAATATATATATTAGGTATATGAGTTTCTTAAGTCCTTAAGTTCTTAAGCAAAATCATAAGTTGATTGCAACTTGCAAGAAATTTTTCTTCCAGTCACTTAATAGTATTTTATTTTATCCAATTACATTTAAAGATGATTTTCAACATTAACTTTTATAAGATTTTGAGTTCCAGCTATTACCTTCCTCTCTTCCCCTCTATCCAAGATGGCAGGTAATTTGGTATAGGTTATAAACAATCACATTAAACATATTTCCATATTCATTGTGTTGTGAAAGAAGAATAAGAATAAGAGTGAAAAAATCATGAGAAAAAAACAAGGAAACTATTATGTTTCAATCGGCATTCAGACTTCATAGTTCTTTCTGTTTATCTGGTCAGCATTATCCATCATTAGTCTTTTGGACAAGTCTTAGATCATTTTATTGCTGAGAAGAGCTAAGTCTTTCAAAATTTATCATTGCACAATTTTTCTTTTAGTGCTGCTCACTTTACTTGGCATTATTTAAGTATTTCCAGGTTTTTCTGAAACATACATGCTTATTGTTTTTTATAGCACAACGGTATTTCATAACATTCATTTACTGAAACTTGTTCAACTATTCTCAATTGATGGGTATCCCTTAAATTTTCAATCTTTGCTACAATAAAAAGAGCTACAACAAACATTTTTGTGTTTGTGGATCTTTCCCTCCTTTTTATGATTTTTTCTGGAACTTAGAACTAGTATTGGTATTACTGAATAAAAGGATATTCAGTTTTATTTAAAATTTCAGTTAAAATTGTTGAATTATTTTATTCCCATTCTAGTCCTCCTACTCCTCAAATATCATACCACTGAATGGTTTTATTAAGTGGTGGTAGTTGCATTCTATTTCATAGAGAAGCATTATAGTTTGTGATTATGTACTCTTTGTTGAACTAAATGGACTTTACAATAACTAAAATTTCTACCTCAGTATGCCTGATTAATGTGATATTCTATCTAGCTGAGCTAATAAGCCCAGATTTCACAACTTGTCCCAGGACCAGTCCGGCAAAGTTGATTGTATAATAAGAATAAACAATTCTGATAGAATAATTAGGTTATAGGACCTCATGATAATGGCTTTGTCTTGCCATCTGTTCATCAGGATAGAGAATAGAGGTTACTGATGAAATGTATCCAGGAGTTGAATATTCTATAGGCTCAGGACTGGATAATTTCATCACAATTTTCTTTGAGAGGTTTAAAAGTATCAGGCATGTTGTCAAATGTTCAAAATTCTGTAACCAATCCTTCAGTCTGTTGGAAATCTGAAGAGAATGACAGTTATTGTGCTTTCTTACAAGGCAAAAAAGATACATGTATAAAGGTATTTTTATCTGCCCATTTCCTTACAATTTTGCCTTTTTTTAATACTTCAAACCAAGGTGTATGTTTTCTATATGGTCACTATTTAATCACCATTTTTTCCTTCTATTTTTTTATTGCCTCTTTTTCTCTTCTTTTCTTATGTATGTGTGTATAAAATATGTGTGCACATTTCTTTCTCTAAAGGCATTCCTTTGATTTTCATCTTAATTCCTATTTCTTCCTTTTAACTTTCTCTTTTAGCTTCCTTTCATATGGATGCTTTCCTTTTTTGGGAGCTAGCATGATGGTATACAAATAACACTGCATTTGGAATTGAAAGATCTGTGTTCAAATCTTAGCTATTTTACTTACCATCTATGTAACTTAAGCTTAGTGACTCATCTATAAAATAAATTGGCCCAGATTTTTCCTGAGATATTTTCTACCACCAGATCAAAGATCTATAAACAGAATCATTAGATTTAATAGGTATGAATATTAGGTTTTTTCCCTATATAGATAACTTCTGATAGAAACTGAATATCTGTTAGCAATATTTCTTGTCACAATAATGGTTGAAAGTGTTCTCACGAGCAATCAGTTTTTGAGATTCTTTGACAATGAAAGTACCATGTTTGGACTGTTAACGCCTAAATTTTTGCTATAATATATGAGGATATGTAAATGACATTTAATAAATAAAGTTGGGAAGATGAAATACACGTGGTTGAAATCCATGTTATTGATTACATAATTCTCAAAGCACTGAGGAATCAACTTCAAACATACCTAAAAAGAGAGAAATACTAAATAATTTGTTAAAAAATTACAGATATTATTGTCCAAAAAAGGAACAAAAGCTTATTATTAGTATACCAAAAGGTTGATCTATATGACAACTTTCTTATATCTATGATTCTTTATAAATAGATGACTCACAGGTTTTTCTTGGAAAGGCAAATGATAGAGTTGCTCTATCATGTATGCAAATGTACATAGAATGAAAATCTATGCTATACTTAGCTATTTCATGTTGTTGTGTTTGGAGGAAAAAATCACAGAAAGTCTCCCACAAAACAAAAACAATCAATGCAAGAAAATAAGGATATATAAATTATATGAAGAATTTCATAAAACTTTAATTGATGTTTATCTTAATACTTGGTGATGATACAAACATAGGTATAGAAAAGGATAGTGAACATAATATGTTGAAGATGAATTGAAACACATACTATAAAAATAGAGATTAAAGAAATTAAAAGCTTGTGGATGTTATTAGCTTTTAAATGACAAATACTCTGAAAAAAGAACTAAGAATTATTGGATATGGAAAATACCACATACCAGCATAATAAGGAAATTAATTATACTTTAATGGGCAGGAAATTTCTGGGCAATTATGTAAGTCATTTCCAAGTCATGTGTGGAGATATAGTAAGACCACTGATCTGTTAGATCTAAGATAAAAATCAATACTAAGAGAGTATCCTCACCAATGAATCTATAAAAGACTATTCTCTTGGGTGCTTTATGGGTCTGAATCCTTATTAAATTAGAGCTCATAAAGTTACATTGACATTTTTATTTTACTAATAAGTAAAGACAATAAGCTAGGAAAACCATAATTGAAAAGAAAGCCAGCTAAGCAGCATAAAATAAAATTAAACATTCAATGACTATAGGAGGAAACAAAAAGAAAAATGAAATAAAAGTAAATACTGTATGTAAGGTTATTTTAGTACATATTGCTTTATTAATCATGTTGGGAGAGAAAAATCAGAAAAAAAAAGGAAAGCCATGAGAGAAAAAAAATAGAAAAGAAGAAGTGAACATAGCATGTGTTGACTTACATTAAATCCCTATAGTTCTTTTTCAATTGAGATTGCACTGGATCATGGAAACACTGAGAACTAAGTCTTTTGTGGTTGATCATCTCACATTCTTGCTGTTATTGTGGGCAATGTATTCTTGGTTCTGCTTGATTCACTCAGCATCAGTTCATGTAACTCTTTCCAGACCTTTCTAATATCAGCTTGTTCAACATTTTTATGTGCAATAATTTCCATTGCCTTCATATACCACAACTAGTTCAGCCATTCCCCAAATGATGGGCATCTACTCATTTTCCAGTTCTTTATTACCACAAAAAGAGCTGCTACAAATATTTTTGCATATGTGGGTCCTTTTATCTCCTTTATGATTTCCTTGGGATATAGACCCAATAATAGCACTGCTAGATCAAAGGGCATACAGTTGGAGGGAGGGTCTGATAAGTAACAAATACTGTGGAGGAGGGAAAGGAGGAAAGGGAAGAGAAAAGTATAACAGATTAAACAAGCTGGCAGGAAATTCAAAGTTAGTAATTTTATCTGTGAATGTGAATGGAATGAACTCTCATAAAACAGGAATGGATTGCAGACAGGATTAAAAGCCTGAAACCTACAATTTGTTGTTTACAAGAAACACATTTAAAGCAGAATGATACAATTTGAGTAAATGTAAAAGTTGAAACAGAATCTATTATGCTTCAGCTGAAGTAAAAAAAAAAAAAAAAAAAAAAAAGCAGGGGTAGCAATCCTAATCTCATATCAAGCAAAAGCAAAAGTAGATCTAATTAAAAGTATAAGGAGAGGGCAGAGCCAAGGTGGCAGAGAGCAGATATGACTTTCTGTGATCCCCTCTGACCTACTCTCAAATAGTACATTGAGCTTCTAAACTGGTTTTTGAAGGGACAGAACCACAAATATTTGCAGTACAACACATTTCCAGAAGAAGATACTTTGGAAGAACTTCAGAACAGATCTGTTTCAAGCAGGCAACTGGACAGTCTGCTAGTCCAGACTACATACAGCATAAGAAGCCTAAGACTAGAACCTGGGGTGGGGGAGCCAGAGCACTGTGTGTCCCACACGTGGAAATCTTCTGGGAACCTAAACTATTCTGTCCTGGTTGTAAACATGTGTTTTGGCAGATTAGCTACAAAAGATAAATTGTAAACAGCTGAGTCCTGGAAGAACATGAGACCTGGCTGTGATTACCCAGCACAGGAAATCCATTAGCAGAACTGCCCCAGGGCAAACTAAAGCATCTGTCATTCCTTTGTGTTAAGAGTAGACCTCAACCCATTAAAAAATAAATGATGAACAAAAACTAAAAACAACAACAACAAAAAGAACAAAAAGAACGCTCACAATAGACAGCTTTTTTATGGACAAAGAGAAGAACAGGCCTCAAATCCTGAGGTTCCTAAGGGCAAATCCACTCCAGATGAAGCCCCAAAGAAAGATATAGGTTGGTCCCCATTTCACATACTTTTTGTGAAAGATTTCAAAAAGAAATTTAAAAGAGAGTTAGAAGAAAAACTGGGAAAGGAAATGAGATCTTTGCAAGAGGGTATGGAAAAAGGAAAAACCAAAATATTTTGAAGAAAACCCTTTAAAAATACATTTGATGAAATGGAAAAAGCATTTAACTCCTTATAAAATAGATATGAAAAAGATACCAACTTGTTGAAAAAAGGAATTTATGAAATGGGAAAAAAAATGCAAGGAAAAACAACTCATTTAAAAATTCAATTGGCCAAATACAAAAGGAGCTAAAAAAAAAATGTAACTGAAAAAAATAATTTGAACAAATGGAAATGAATAACTTAATAAAGCTTCAAGAATCAATCAAACAAAACCAAAAAAAAAATGAAAAAAATTTAGAAGAAAATATAAAAAAAAAATCATAATAAAAAACAACTTACCTGGAAAATAGATCTAGGAGAGACAATCTAAAGATTATTGGACTTCCTGAAAGCCATGATGAAAAAAAGAACCTAGACATTATCTTACAGGAAATCATAAAGGAAAACTGCCTTGAAGATAAAATAGCCATTGAAAGAATTCACCAATTACTTCTTGAAAGAGAATCCAAAATGAAAATTAAGGAATATGGTGTCTAAATTTCAGAAATATTGGATCATAGAAAAAATATTGGGAGCAGTCAGAAAGAAACAATTTAAATACTAAGGAGCCACAATTAGGATAACTCAGCACCTAGCAACATCCATCTTAAAGGATCAAAGATCTGGAATCTGATTTTATGAAAGGCAAAGGAACTTGGATTATAGTCAAGAATAAGCTTTCCAGCTACAATGAGCATTATCTTTCAGGGAAGAAAATTAACATTCAATGATATAGATGAATTTCATCTATTTCTGATGAAAAGACCAGAGCTGAACAAAAAGTTTTATCTCCAAACACAGAACTCAAGAGAAGCATTAAAAGGTAAAAAGGAAAGAACTCTTAAGAACTATATTTCTTTTATGGGTACACTTAAAGAGTGTGGACATAATTTGATTTTATTATGATAATATGAAAAAGAAACAAGATGGAAAGGGGATCATACTGGAAAAAGAGGGAAAAGGAGGTAAAATAAGGGAAATTACATCTCATGAAGAGTTAAAGAAGACCTATTATAATTGAGGAAAGAAGGGAGGAGGATGAGCATTGTGTGAATCTTACTCTCATCAGATTTGGCTCAATGAGAGAATATCAGACATATTTGGTTTCACAGAGAAACTGGTCTCACCTTATAGAAAAGTGGGAGGGGTGAGGGGAAAAGAAAGGGAAAGGCTAAAATAAGGGAAAGCAGAAGTCTTAGGGGAAAGGTACAATAAGAAAGATGGATAGGCTCTAAAGGAAAAGGGTTGTTTAACTTAGGTCAGAAGCAAACTACTGGGAAAGAGGGAAAGGGGAAAAGAAAAAAGAGAAGCATAACTTGGGGGTAAATAAGATGGCAGGAAATGCAGAATTAGTTATTTTAACTGTGAATGTGTATGGGGATGAACTCTTCCATAAAAAGGAAGTGGATAGCAGACTGGATTAAAAGCCAGAACCCTATAATATGCTTTTACAAGGAGCACATTCAAAGCAGAGTGATACATACAGAGTGAAGGTAAAAGGCTGAAGTATGATTTATTATGCTTCAGATAAAGCCAAAAAAAAAAAAAAAAAAAAAAGCAGGGGTAGTGATCCTGAATTCAGATCAAGTAAAAGCAAAGATAGACCTAATTAAAAGAGATAAGAAAGGAAACTATATCTTGCTAAACAGTTCCATAGATATTGAAGCAATATGAATAATAAATATCTATGCCACAAGTGGTATAATATCCAAATTTTTAGTGGAGAAGTTAAGAGAGATGCAAGAAAAAATAAACAACAAAACTATACTACTCAACAATCTGACCATTGCTCTCTCAGAACTAGATAAACCAAACCACAAAAGAAACAAAAAATAAGTTAAGGAGATAAACAGAGTGTTAAAAAACTTAGGTTTCTTTGGAGAAAATTGAATGGAGACAAAAAGGAATTTACTTTTTTTCTCTCAGCAATCCATGGAACTTATACAAAAAAATGATCATATAGTAGGGCATAAAACCTTCAAAATAAAATACAAAACAGAAATAGTAAATGCATTTTTTTTTCAGATCATGATGCAATAAAAATCACATGCAATAAAAGCCCAGGGGAAAAATTAATTGGAAACTAAATAATCAAATCATAAAGAATGAAAAAAAAAAGCAACAAATCATAGGTATAATTAATAACTTCATCTAAGAGAACGATAATAATGAAACATCATACCAAAATTTGTGGGATACAGCCAGAGCAGTTATTAAGGGAAATTTGATATCTCTAAAGATGCTTACTTTCATAAAATAGAGAAAGAGAAGATCAATGAATTGGACTTACAACTAAAAAAGCTAGAAAAAGAACAAATTGAAAACCCTCAATTAAATACCAAATTTGAAATTCTGAAAATAAAAGGCAAGATTAATAAAACTGAAAATATAAAACTAATTAATAAATAAAACTGAGTTACTTTTATGAAAAGACCAACAAAATAGATAAACTGTTGGTTAAATGGGTTCATGATTTAGACTTAAAAAGAGTGATATTATAAGCAAATTAGAAGAATATAGGATAATTTACCTCTCAAATCTGTGGAGAAGGAAGGAATTTCTGACCAAAAAGAAATGGAACTAATAATTGAACATTTGATAATTTTGATTATATTAAATAAAAAATTGTACAAACAAAAAGGAATGCAGAAAATATTAGAAGGGAAGCAATAAATTGAGAAAACATTTTTTCATGTAAGGGTTATGTTTATCAGAGCCTCATCTGTTTATCAGGCCTCATTGCTAAAATATATAGAAAATTGACTCAAATTTATATGAATTTTCCAATTGGTCAGTAAATGCTCAAAGGATAAGAACAGAAATTTTCAGATGAAGAAATATGAAAAGTAATATGAAAAGATGCTCTAAATCACTACTGCTCAGAGAAATGCAAATTAAGACAGCTCTCTGATACCACACAACTGTCAGATTGGCTAAGATGATAGGAAGAGATATTGATGATTGTTGGAGTGCATGTGGGAAAACGGGGACACTGATATATTGTTGGTGGAACTGTGAACAGATCCAGCCATTTTGGAGAGCAATTTGGAACTATGCTTAAAAAGTTATCAAACTTTTTATACCCTTTAATCCACCAATGTGTCTACTGGGCTTATATCCCAAAGAGATCTTAAAGGAGGGAAAGGGACCCACATGTGCAAAAATGTTTGTGGCAGCCCTTTTTGTAGTGGCAGAAAACTAGAAACTGAGTGAATGCCCATCAGATACAGAATGGCTGAATAAGTTATGGTATATGAATGTTATTAAATATTATTGTTCTATAAGAAATAATCAGTAGGATGATTTCAAAGAATCCTTGAGAGACTTACTTGAACTGATGCTAAGTGAAATGAGCAGAACTAGATGATCATTGTATGACAACAACAAGATTATTTGATAATCAGTTCTGAAAAATTTGGTTCTTTTCCACAATGAGATGATTTAGGCCAGTTCCAATGATCTTATGATGAAGAGAGCCATCTACATTCAGAGAGAGGATTGTGGGACCCAAGTATGGATCACAACATAGCATTTTCACTCTTTTTGCTGTTGTTTACTTGTATTTTATTTTCTTTCTCCTCTTTTCCTTTTTTTCAAATTTAACAAAATAATTTGTTTTTAATTAAGGGTTTTTTATTTTCAAAACATATACATGGATAATTTTTCAACATTGACCCTTACAAAACCTTGTGTTCCAAAATTTCCCTTCCTTCACCCTACTCACTCAATTAATCCAGTATATGTTAATTTATGTTAAAATATATACTAAATCCAGTATATGCATACATCTTGCTGCACAAGAAAAGTCATAAGAAAAAAATGAGAAAAAATGCAAACAAACAACAACAAAAAGAGTGAAAATGCTATGTTGTTTTCAGCACTCAATTCCCACAGTTCCCTCTCTGGGTGTAGTCGTTCTTTTCATCACAAGATCCTTGGAACAGGCCTCAATCATCTCATTGTTGGAAAGAGTCACATCTATCAGAATTGATCATCATATAACTTTGTTGTTGCCGTCATAATGATCTCCTGTTTCTGCTCATTTCAATTAACATCAGTTCATGTAAGTCTCCTTAAGCCTCTCTAAAATCATCCTGCTGATCGTTTCTTACAGAACAGTATATTCCATAATATTCATATACCATGTTATTCAGTCATTCTCTAAGTAATGGGCATCTAGTCAATTTAGGACTCCTCCTTGACCTATTTTTCCAAATAATTTACATCTTATTTTAATTGTATTCTTTAAATGTTTTTGAAGAATCAACTTATAAATCCATCTGAGTCTGGAAGTTTTTTTGGGGGGGACTTGTTGATGGTTTGTCCAGGTTTTTTTGTTTTTGTTTTTGTTTTTTTTCTAAAATGGAATTATTTAAGTAATTTATTTCCTCTTCCATTAATCTGAGCAATTTATATCTTTGTAAATATTCATCCAATTTGATTAGCTTGTTGGACTTGCTGACATACAATTGGGCAAAATAGCTTCTGATTATTGTTTTAATTTATTTTTCTTTGGTGGTAAGTTTTCCCTTTTCATTTTTGACGATGGTGATTTGTTTCTCTTTTTTTTTCTTTCCTTTTTCTAATCAAATTAACCAAAGGTTTATCTATTTTGTTTTGTTTTGCTTTTTTTAATAAAACTAATTATCAGTTTTGTTAGATAGTTTAATGGGTTTTTTTAACTTTCAGTTTTGTTAATCTCTCCTTTATGTTTCAGAATTTCTAATTTGGCATTTAATTATGGGTTTCTAATTGTTCTTTTTCTATTTTTTAATTGCTGCCCATTATAGTTTCTTTGTTTTATCCAAGTAGTTATTTAGATATATAAAAATTTTCCATAATACTGTTTTGACTGCATCCCATAGGATTTCCCATGTTATCTCATTCTTGTCATTCTTTTGGATGAAATCATGGAATATTTTCTGTGATTTGTTGCTTTACCCACTCATTTTTTAGAATTAGATAAATTAATTTCCAATTGGTTTTTAGTCTATCAGTGGATTTTTATTGAATATATTTTTTGTTGCATTTTGGTCTGAAAAGAAAGCATTTACTATTTCTGTCTTTCTGTATTTGATTGTGAGGTTTTTATGTCCTAATACATGGTCAATTTTTGTGTAGATACAATGTACTGCTGAGAAAATGTGTATCTTTTTCTGAATCTATTCAGTTTTCTCCAGAGGTCTATAATATCTAGGTTTTCTAGGATCCTATTAATCTCCCTACCTACTTTCTTGTTTATTTTGTGGTTTGATTTGTCTGATTCTGAGAGGGAAAGTTTGAGATCCCCTAAAATGTAAGTTTGCTGCCTATTTATTTCTGTAACTTGCTTAATATCTTTTCTAGGAATTTTATACATTTATTACTTCATTGTTTAAGGAACCTTTATCAAGATGCACTTTCCCTTCTTATCTTTTTTAATTAGATCTATTTTTACTTTTACTTTATCTGAGATCAGAATTGCTACTCTTGCTTTTTTTTTTTTTTTTTTTTGCTTCATCAGAACCAAAATTTATCCTGCTCCAGCTTTTTTCCTTTACCCTTTATGTATCTCACTGTTTCAAATGTGTTTCTTGTAAATATCATATTGTAGGACTCTGTTTTTTAATCCATTCTGCAATTTGTTGAATTGATCCCATTCACATTCACAGGTGAGATTACCAGTTTTGTATTTCTTTTCATTCTGTTTTCTCTCCTATATATACTTTGTTTTCTCTTTCTGTCCTGTTTTTAGTATTGTATTTTGGACCCACCCCACTTACTACCTTTATCTTTTTTTTAGCCCCCACTCCCCACTTACCTTTTTCCCCCCCTATTGTTTCTGCCCTCCCTTCTATTTAGTCCCTACTTCTTCTTTCCTTTTTCTTCTTCTAATTCTTTATAGGGTAAGAAAAAATTCTATACACATCTGAATTATTAAGTTATTTCCTCTTAGGGCCAAAACTGATAAGATCAGACTTCAGACAGTGCCGATACCCCTTGTTTTTTCCCCTCTATTGTAATAGGTCTTTTGTTCTTCTTCATCTTATCTAATTTGTCCCATGATACCTCCCCTTTCTTCTTCTTCTGGTACAGATATTTTTCTATCACTTAATGTATTTTTCTTTGATGGCATCATATCAGAGTCCATTCACAACCACACCTTCCATCCATGTGATGCCACCCTCTGTCTGCCTCAGTAACAGATACAGTTTTCAGATGTTATAGATATCATTTTCACATCTAGAGATGCAAATGATTTTACCTTAAAATATATATTTTGTTCATGCTACCTTTTTCTGCTTTTTTTGAGTCTTGTGTTTCAAGATTAAGTTTTCCATTTAGTTCTGTTTTGTTTTTGTTTTTGTTTTTTTGTTGTTTTTTTTTTTCAATACAAATGACTGAAACTTTCTTATGATTGAAGATCCCTCATCTCCCCTGAAAGATGATGCTTAGTCTCTCTGGGCAGTTATTTCTTGGTTGTAACCTCATGTAACCTTCCAAAATATGGTATTCCAGGCCCTCTGATTCTTTACTGTACAATCTGCAAGATCCTGGGTAATCCTGACTGTTGCTCCTTGATATTTGAATTGTTTTTGTCTGGGAGCTTGCAGTATTTTTCCCTTAAGATTGTAGTTCTGAAGTTTTGTAGTAATGTGCCTTGGGGTTTTCCTTGTGGGATCTCTTTCTAAAGGTGATTGATGGATTCTTTCAATGAGTATTTTTCACTGTGTTTTAGAATAATGGGGCAGTTAGAAGGATGCTATCCAGTCTCTTTTTTGGTCATGGCCTTCAGATAGACCGATAATATTTAAATTGTCTCTTTTGCATCTGTTTTCCAATGAGGTATTTTTACATTTTCTTCCATTTTTTTCATTCCTCTTAGTTTGTTTGATTCTTGCTGTCTCCTAGAATCATTAGTCTCCATTTGCCTTGTACTGATTGTAAATGTGTGATTTTTTTTCCTCTTCTCAAAACTCCTCTGATGAATATTGCTTTGCAGGATGCTTTTCAGATGGACAATACTCACTTTGATATACACTACACTATATGGATATTCTACTGCCTTTAGTCATGGCTTAGTTAAAATTCTTGGCTATTTCTTCCACAAAGGCAGATGCCATGTTCTTTTAGCTTAAATTTCATCAACTTATTTTTGATTTTCCTTACTTCAGCTCTTTTAGAAAAGGCAGAAACCAATGACTTTAGGCTAACAAGAACCCCTCCCTATGGAAAGAACTTTACCTGACCCTTTTTATCCTCTTTACAATGTGAACTGTCTTTTTTGACTCAGTCTTGGTATAAAGTCTTTTATCTCCTCAGTAAAAGATTCTTAGTCCCAGGTACTAAGATTTCTAGAACTCAGCATAGAGAAATTATTGGCAAAGTAGATAATATCTTCAGGCTGATCTATCTTTTCTCTAGACTAAAGTTCCTACATATTCTCGACTTGAGATCATGGTGAACATTCCAAATACCTACCACTTTTATTCTCCAAAATTTCTGCCACACATTCAAGCTGTGCACATGCCAATTGCCTAATAGCAAACAGTTCTAGGTTTCAGGCTTTCAAGGCCCCCTTAATTTTCCCTTACAGATAAATAGATTGTCAAAAGACACAAAGACAAAGCTAAGACCAAAGAAAAAGCTGTGTTTATTTTCTAACTGTCTTGACATATTTCTGATCTTTCAAATATATAACTGACAAACTAAAGCCTAAAAGAGTGTTGAGAATCATTATTATACATATAATTGTCAGGTTACCAGGTTTAGTATCCTTCTCAATGGTCTGTTATTTAACTTACTCAAACATAACTCATCAAGACATATTAAATTAAAATTTTAAGTTAGAGGTAAGTGTGTGTGTGTGTGTGTGTGTGTGTGTGTGTGTGTATTATGTGCTCTGAAAATGACAAGAGGAGAACCCTCAGAAGAATTGCAGGACTTTTGAGTAATATCATACTTTTAATTAACACATTCAAAAAGTCTGAAAAATGGTGTAAGGTTATAGCACATTAATTATAATATCAATTGGAAACTTATATTGTAGGAGTTGGTTCCACACTGATTTTCACAATATCATTAGTTTGTGGGGAGTCATAGATATTTTCTCCTTAGAGTTGCTCTTTAAACTCACCTGACATAAAGAAGGCAAATCACAATAGCATTCCCTCCCACTCTTGCACCCCCAGTGAGATACAAAAGGATCATTGAAGAAGAAAAGATGAATGGTTAGAGGCACAGAACTATAAAGTATGAATTTTCAGTTGAGTCAAAATCCAGTTATCCCAATGGTTTTCCTCTGTAACATAATGGGCCTTTCCTTTACCACTGTTTATTGAGAAAACAAAACAAACAACAACAAAATATTGTCTAAAGAAAAGATTTAATATTTTTTATAGTAGGACTTCCGGCCAAGATGGGGGAGTGGAGGCAGACAGATCCTTGAGCTCTGCTTTTCTCTCAGAACTTCATGACAAGCCTCGGAGTTAATGCTTGACGGGAAAAGAAAAACAAATAATCACCAACAGAAGACATCCTTGAAATTTGCCAGAGAAGGTTTGTGTATGCTCAGGGGAGGGGACTAATAGACTGGGCATAGACTGAGGGCAGGCAGCCAGAGTGAGACAGGCAGCTCACACAGCTCAGACCCGAGGGGGAGGGGTGCAATCTCTGCCGTTTCTGCAAAAAGACTTTTACCCCATTGTGGATATTCTGTCTTGGCTGCAAGCCAGGAGCAGCGGAGGTGAAGAATAAAATCCTGGAAAGCTAGCCTCTCTATGGACCGGCCACCCCTACCCCCAGTGGCTCAGCACATTCTCAGAGCCTCAGAGTGCAGACACAGCACAGCCATCACTGTCCTGTTAGTGCTTTGCTACTGTCTCCCTCAGTCTATAGAGTAAGCTCCTTAACACCATCCAGCCCCATCCCTCCCAAAACAGACCGAGGCTAGCGTTTCTAGTGCTATATTGAATAGTAATGGTGATAGTGGGCAACCTTGTTTCACTCCCTTGTTTCTCTTATCATATTATCTCTCCAAGCCTCTCTGTATTCCTCCTGCTAGTCATTTCTTTCAGAGCAATAATATTCCATAACCTTCATATACCACAATTTACCCAACCATTCTCCAATTGATGGACATCCATTCAACTTCCAGTTTCTAGCTACAACAAAAGGAGCTGCCACAAACATTTTGGTACATACAGGTCCCTTTCCATTCTTTAGTATTTCTTTGGGATATAATCCCAATAACAGTGATGCTGGGTCAAAGGATATGCACAGTTTGACAACTTTTTGGGCATAGTTCCAAATTGCTCTCCAGAATGGCTGGATTCTTTCACAACTCCACCAACAATGTATCAGTGTCCCAGTTTTCCCACATCCCCTCCAACATTCATCATTATTTGTTCCTGCCATTTTAGCCAATCTGACAGGTGTATAGTGGTATCTCAGAGTTGTCTTAATTTGCATTTCTCTGATCAGTAGTAATTTGGAACACTCTTTCATATGAGTGGAAATAGTTTCAATTTCATCATCTGAGAATTGTCTGTTCATATCCCTTGACCATTTATCAATTGGAGAATGGTTTGGTTTCCTATAAATTAGGGTCAGTTCTCTATATATTTTGGAAATGAGACCTTTGTCAGAACCTTTACTTTTAAAAATATTTTCCCAATTTGTTACTTCCCTTCTAATCTTGTTTGCATTAGTATTGTTTGTACAGAAACTTTTTAGTTTGATGTAATCAAAATCTTCTATTTTGTGATCAATAATGATCTCTAATTCTCCTCTGGTTATAAATTCCTTCCTCCTCCACAGGTCTGAGAGGTAGACTATTCTCTGTTCCTCTAATCTATTTATGATCTCATTCTTTATGCCTAAATCATGGACCCATTTTGATCTTATCTTGGTATATGGTGTTAAGTGTGGGTTCATATCTAATTCCTGCCATACTAATTTCCAGTTTTCCCAACAGTTTTTTTCAAAATAATGAATTTTTGTCCCTAATGTTGGTATCTTTGGGTTTGTCAAAGATTACATTGCTATAGATGTACCCTTTTTTGTCCTTTGTATCTAATCTGTTCCATTGATCTACCGTTCTATTTCTTAGCCAGTACCAAATGGTTTTGGTGACTGCTGCTATATAATATAGCTTTAGATCAGGTACACTTAGACCACCTTCCTCTGACTTTTTTTTCATTAGTTCCCTTGCAATTCTCAACCTTTTATTCTTCCATATGACTTGTCTTGTTATTTTTTCTAGGTCATTAAAATAGTTTCTTGGGAGTCTGATTGATATAGCACTAAATAAATAGATTAGTTTGGGGAGTATTGTCATCTTTATTATATTCGCTTGGCCTATCCAAGAGCACTGAATGTCTTTCCAATTATTTAAATCTGACTTTATTTTTGTGGCAAGTGTTTTGTAATTTTTCTCATATAATTCCTGAGTATTCTTTGGTAGATGGATTCCCAAATACTTTATACTCTCAACATTTGTTTGGAATGGAATTTCTCTTTGTATCTCTTGCTGTTGCATTTTGTTGGTGATATATAAGAATGCTGAGGATTTCTGTGGATTTATTTTGTATCCTGCCACTTTGCTAAAATTCTGAATTATTTCTAATAGCTTTTTAGCAGTCTTTGGGGTTCTCTAAGTATACCATCATGTCATCTGCAAAGAGTGATAGTTTGATTTCCTCATTTCCTACTCTAATTCCTTGAATCTCTTTCTCAGCTCTTATTGCCGAGGCTAGCGTTTCTAGTGCTATATTGAATAGTAATGGTGATAGTGGGCAACCTTGTTTCACTCCTGATCTTACTGGGAAAGGTTGCAGTTTATTTCTATTGCATATTATGCTTACTGAAGGTCTTAAATATATGTTCCTCATTATTCTAAGGAATAATCCATTTATTCCTATACTCTCAAGAGTTTTTACTAGGAATGGATGTTGGATTTTGTCAAATGCTTTTTCTGCATCTATTGAGATGATCATATGGTTTTTATTAATTTGATTATTAATATGGTCAATTATACTAATAGTTTTCCTAATATTAAACCAGCCCTGCATTCCTGGTATGAATCCTACTTGATCATAGTGTATTATCCTGGGGATGATTTTCTGAAATCTTTTTGCTAATATCTTATTTAAGATTTTAGCATCAATATTCATTAAGGAAATTGGTCTATAATTTTCTTTCTCAGTTTTTGATCGACCTGATTTTGGTATCAGTACCATGTCTGTGTCATAAAAGGAGTTTGGTAGGACTCCTTCATTCCCTATTTTTTTCAAATAGTTTATATAGCATTGGGGCTAATTGTTCTTCAAATGTTTGGTAGAATTCACATGTAAATCCATCTGGTCCAGGGGATTTTTTCCTGGGGAGTTGATTAATAGCTTGTTCTATTTCTTTTTCTAAAATGGGACTATTTAAGCAATTTATTTCCTCCTCTGTTAATCTAGGAAGCCTATATTTTTAGAGGAAATCATCCATTTCATTTAAGTTATCAAATTTATTTGCATAAAGTTGGGCAAAGTAACTCATTATTTCTCTAATTTCCTCTTCATTGGTGGAAAGATCCCCCTTTTCATTTGTAAGACTAACAATTTGATTTTCCTCTTTCTTTTTTCTGATCAGATTTACCAAAGGTTTATCTATTTTATTGGCTTTTTCATAAAACCAACTCTTGGTTTTATTTATTAATTCAATAGTTTTTTTACTTTCAATATTATTGATTTCTCCTTTTAATTTTTGTATTTCAAATTTAATTTTTGGTTGGGGGTTTTTAATTTGGTCTTTTTTAGCCTTTTAAGTTGCAAGCCCAATTCGTTAATCTTCTCTTTCTCTATTTTCTTCAAATAAGCCTCTAAAGATATAAAATTTCCCCTTATTACTGCTTTAGCTGCATCCCACAGATTTTGATATGATGTCTCATCATTGTCATTATCTTGGGTGAAATTATTAATTGTTTCTATAATTTGCTCTTTCACCCAGTCATTCTTTAAGATGAGATTATTCAGTTTCCAATTACTTTTTGGTCTATTTATCCCTAACTTTTTACTGAATGTAACTTTTATTGAATTGTGGGCTGAGAAGAAGGGATTTATTATTTCTGCCTTCCTACATTTAATTTTGAGATCTTTATGTCCTAATATATGGTCTATTTTTGTATAGGATCCATGAACTGCTGAGAAGAAAGTATATTCCTTTCTATTGCCATTCAGTTTTCTCCAAAGGTCTATCATACCTAGTTTTTCTAATGTTCTATTTACTTTTTTTAATTTCTTTTTTGTTTGTTTTGTGGTTTGATTTGTCTAAATCTGAGAGTGCAAGGTTGAGATCTCCCACTATTATAGTTTTACTGTCTATTTCTTCTTGCAACTCTCTTAACTTTTCCTTTAGAAAGTTAGATGCTATACCACTTGGTGCATATATGTTTAGTATCGATATGGCTTCATTATTTATGCTACCTTTCAGCAGGATATAGTTTCCTTCCTTATCTCTTTTAATTACATCAACTTCTGCTTTTGCTTGATCTGAGATAAGGATAGCTACCCCTGCTTTTTTGGCTTTACCTGAAGCATAATAGGCTCTGTTCCAACCTTTTACCTTTACTCTGCATGTATCTCCCTGCTTTAAGTGTGTTTCCTGCAGACAACATATTGTAGGGTTCTGATTTTTGATCCAGTCTGCTATCCCTCTCCGTTTGATGGGAGTGTTCATCCCATTCACATTTACAGTTAAAATTACTAATTCTGTATGTCCTGCCATCATATTATCCCCAGATTATGCTTTTTCCCTTGACCCCACAAACCCCTTCCCCAATATTTAATTTATAGACCGCCCCTTGTGACGTGCAGCCCTCCCTTTTTTTTAGTATCCCTCCCCCCTCCCTCCACGTCCCTTCCCTTATTCTCCTTTTCCTTTTCCCTTTTCCTCTCCCCCCTTTTAATGAGGTGAGAGAGAATTCTATGAAAAACAAATAGGACAATTATTTACTCTTTGAGCCTCTTCTGAAGAGAGTAAGATTTACACAATGATTCTCCCCCTCTCTAAATTCCCTCAGATATGGTGTATTTTATATGCCTCTTCCTGGGATGTAGTTTCCCTCTTTTTATCACACCCTCCCCTTTTTCTGATACTACCCCCTTCCCTTTACTACACCCCCTCCTTTTTTTTTTCTTTTATATCAGTAAAATCAAATTATCCATGCATACTTTCTATATACCCACAACAGAGATATAGTTCTCAAGGGTTCTGTGTACCTTTTTCTGTTTCTCTTCAGTCTTGTGGATGTAGATCAAATTTTTTGTTTAAGTCTGGTTTTTTTCTTAGAAACATATGGAATTCCTCTATTTCATTGAATGACCATCTTCTTCCATGGAAAAAGATGCTAAACTTAGCTGGGTAGTTTATTCTTGGTTGCACTCCTTGATCTTTTGCCTTTTGGAATATCAGGTTCCAGGTTCTTCTATCTTTTAATGTGGAGGCAGCCAGATCTTGGTTGACCCTTATTGTGGCACCTTGGTATTTAAATTGTTTTTTTCTAGCTGCTTGCAGGATTTTCTCCTTTGTGTGGTAATTTGCAGCTTAGCCACAATATTCCGTGGTGTTCTTTTTTTTTGGGTCTATTTCAGAAGGAGTTCGATGAATTCTTTCAACATCTACTTTCCCCTCTGTTTCTATTATCTCTGGACAGTTCTCTTTGATAATTTCCTGTAAAATAGAATCTAGGCTCTTTTTTTGGTCATAGTTTTCGGGAAGTCCAATGATCTGCAGATTATCTCTCCTAGATCTATTTTCCAGGTCTATAGATTTTCCCAGTAAGTATTTGACGTTGTTCTCCAGCTTCTCATTTTTTTTTTTTGTTTTGTTTGACTGATTCTTGGGTTCTCTATGAATCATTCATTTCTATTTGTTCCATCCTGACTTTTAAGGAGTTATTTTCTTCTTTCACAGTTTTTAGTTCTTTTTGTAAATGCCCAATTTCGTTTTTAAATGAATTATTTTGCTCTATTGAATTTTTTTCCATTTCCCTAATTTTTTTTTGAGAATTATTTTCTTTTTCCAATTCAGAAATCCTATTTTCTTGGGACTTTTTTATCTTCTCCAATTCAGAAATCCTACTTTCCTGTGATTTTTTTACCTTTTCTAATTCACTAATTTTGTTTCCCTGCATCTCCTGTGAATTCTTTATTTTTTCCAACTCCAATTTCAGGATGTTGTTATTCTCTATCATAGCTTCTCTTTCCTTTCCCCATTTTTCTTCAAACTCTCTTAACTTTTTAATAGTCTCTTCATGGAGAGAGTTATGTGATGGGGGGCTGGAATCGTTCCCCTTTAGGTTGTTATCTGCTGACTCTCTGCTGTTAACTTCCTCGGGGTTGGATACCCGCTCTTTCTCTGTGTAGCAGGAATCTATGGTTTTTTGGTGCTTCTTGCTCATACTTAAAAAATCTTTTGGGGTCTGTCCCTGGGGTAGGAAATTATTTATTTATTTCTTTACCAGCGTCCTCCCAGACCAGATGGATGCAGCGGCCCCTGCGCCTCAGTTAAGAGAGAGCTCTGGGAGAGAGTTCCCCATCCCCTCCCTAGAAGTGCCTCAGAGGTGACTAGCACTGCTGTGCTTTGAGAGCACTGTGTTTTAGCGGCTTCCCTGAGGTTGAGACTGAACAGTAAAGGTGACTCAAAGCCTAGCCTATGCGTCCCGGTAGGGCGTGGATGTCTCTATCACCATTACTATTAAATATAGTGCTAGAAATGCTAGCCTTGGTAATAAGAGCCAAGAAAGAGATTCAAGGAATTAGTGTAGGAAATGAGGAAATCAAACTATCACTCTTTGAAGATGACATGATGGTATACTTAGATTACCCCAAAGACTCTGCTAAAAAGCTATTAGAAATAATTCAGAACTTTAGTAAAGTTGCAGGATACAAAATAAATCCACATAAATCCTCAGCATTTTTATACATTATCAACACAATCCAACAGCAAGAGATACAAAAAGAAATGCCATTCAAAATAACTGTCGATAGTATAAAATTTTTGGGAATATATCTACCAAAGGAAAGTCAGGGATTATATGAGCAAAAATTATGAAACACTGGCCACAAAAATAATGTCAGATTTAAATAATTGGAAAGACATTGAGTGCTTGTGGATAGGCCGAGCAAATATAATAAAGATCACAGTACTCCCTAAACTAATCTATTTATTCAGTGCTATACCAATCAGACTCCCAATAAACTATTTTAATGACCTAGAAAAAATAACAGCAAAATTCATATGGAACCAAAAACAGTCCAGAATTTCAAGGGAAGTAATGAAAAAAAATTAAATGAAGGTGGTCTAGCTGTACCATATCTAGAAATATATTATAAAGCAACAGTCACCAAAACCATTTGGTATTGGCTAAGAAATAGACTAGTTTATCAGTGGAATAGGTTAGGTTCATAGGGCAAGATAGTGAATAAAAATAGCAATCTAGTGTTTGACAAACCCAAAGATCCCAACTTTTGGGATAAGAATTCATTATTTGACAAAAACTGCTGTGAAAACTGGAAATTAGTATGGCAGAAACTAGGCATAGACCCATATTTAACACCACATACTAAGATAAGATCAAAATGGGTGCAATATTTAGGCATAAAGAACAAGATCATAAATAAATTAGAGGAACATAGGATAGTTTACCTCTCAGACTTGTGGAGGAGGAAGGAATTTGTGTCCAAAGGAGAACTAGAGATCATTATTGATCACAAAATTGAACATTTTGATTACATCAAATTAAAAGGTTTTTGCACAAACAAAACTAATGCAAACAAGATTAGAAGGGAAGTAACAAATTGGGAAAACATTTTTACAGTTAAAGGTACAGATAAAGCCCTCATCTCCAAAATATACAGAGAATTGATGTTAATTTATAAGAAATCAAGCCATTCTCCAATTGAAAAATGGTCAAAGGATATGAACAGATAATTTTCAGATAATGAAATTAAAACTATTTCCACTCATATGAAAGAGTGTTCCAAATCACTATTGATCAGAGAAATGCAAATTAAGACAACTCTGAGATACCACTACATACCTGTCAGATTGGCTAAGATGACAGGAACAAATAATGATGAATGTTGGAGTGGCTATGGTAAAACTGGGACACTGATGCATTGTTGGTGGAGTTGTGAAAGAATCCAACCATTCTGGAGAGCAATTTGGAACTATGCCCAAAAAGTTGTCAAACTGTGCATATCCTTTGACCCAGCATCACTGTTATTGGGATTATATCCCAAAGAAATACTAAAGAAGATGTAATCGTGAGCATTTTTGTTTGTTTGTTTTTCTTCCAGGTTATTTTTACCTTCTGAATACAATTTTTCCTTTGCAACAACAACAAAATTCGGTTCTGCACATATATATATATTGTACCTAGGATATACTATAAGATGTTTAATATGTATGGGAATGCCTGCCATCTAGGGGACGAGGTGGAGGGAAGGAGAGGAAAAATTCGGAACAGAAGGGAGTACAAGGGATAATGTTATAAAAAAAAAATAGCTATACATATGTACTGTCAAGAAAAAGTTATAATTTTAAAATTAATAAAAAAATTTATAGTACTTTGCAAAGCTGCTCCAGAGCTATATGATATCGAGGACCCACGGAAACTTCAAACACATGGACTTGGGTCACATGTACTCCTTATGGTGTCTTGCCACAACCATCTCCGAATTAGATTCCTGTAACATAGCAAATCTACAAGAAAGAAAATATGGCTTTCTCAATTCCTTTGCCCCAGTATCAGAAAAGAACATTCAGTCCAATCCTTAAAATTTTAAAGAGTTTTACAACTAAATTCTACAGAGAACCACATAGGAGTTACAATGATAAATCACTGCTAAAACCAGTAAGACCATCCAGAGAGAAAAAGACTAGAAACAATATGTAACAGTAGTTAAACTATAATCTCTACCTTGACTTTTATGCCTCCTATGATCTTGATAAAGGAAGTCTAGGTTCATGAATCCATAAGCCTGAGATCAAAAAGAGAATTATCTGACACTGGGGTGGAGATCTGTCTGGAGCACATGCATGTAGCATCAGCAACAGAGGCTGCAACAATTTTACTCTCAACTGGAGAGAGTAAGGGAGTTATATAATTCATCAGAAAGAAATTACAGATGTCCTTTCCAGGCACTGGATACAGTTACTCTGACTGGCAACTCTATTATCACATACAGATTTGGATTCTGTTCTAGAAAGGTAAGAAATGTATAGTCACAAGTAAACAAGTGCCCTGGTCTCAGTTTCCAGGCAAAGAGGAACACTAGTTGTAGCTGAGGGATATAAGAGAACCTGGTCTCAAATCCAGAGGAGAGAGGTAGCACTTGAGATTCTAGGGAGCAAGCAGACCTTTTCAGGTGAATATCAAAAAGAAGATTAGGAAAACAATTATTACCCTTCACTTCACATTACACCAACCTGGAAGACACAAAAAATTGTAGAACCCCTAAAATAGCTCAAAAAACTGCAGCATTAAAAACAAACTCTGAAACTTGAGACAATACTTCTTTTCTGATATTTGAGTATATTATTCATGATTGTAATCTTGACTCCTTTTCCTGATGAAATAACATATTCCAACATGAAATATGATTGTTCTATATGAAAGCTGCTAAATCTTATGTGTTCCTGACTGCAGTTTCACAATATTAGAATTGTTTCCCTCTGTCTCCTTGCAATATTTTCTCCTTGATTTGGGACCTTTAGAATTTGGTTATAATATTCTTAGGAGTTTTCATTTTGGATCTTTTTCAGGAAGAGATCATTGGATTATATTTTTAATTTCTATTTTAATCTCTGTATCTAAGATATTGGAACAGTTTTCTTTGATAATTTCTTGAAATTTTAAATATGATGTCTAGCTAGGCTATTTCTTTCTTTGATCATGACTTTCAAGTAATCCAATGATCATCTTTTCTCAATCTTTTTTTTTTTTGGTTAGTTGTTTTTAAATAAAATATTTCATCTCTTCTTTTTTTCATACTTTTGACTTTTTTTTTCTTGATGTTTTATAGGGTCATTAGCTTCCACTTGTCCAATTATATTTTTTTAAGAAATTATTTTCTTAATGAACTTTTATATCTCTTTCTACCCACTTGGCTAATTCTAGTTTTAAAGAAGACTTTTTCTTCAGTGAATTTTTGTGCCAAGATTTAAATTTTTTTTCCGAAATTTTCTTGAGTCATTCTTAGTTCTTTTCTCATTTTCTTCTTTAATGTTTATTGCTTTAACTCTTACCGGAATTCTTGTCAAATATGGGCTAAATTAATAATTTTCTTTGAGGATTTTTGGTAACTTTTTTTTACATTGTTTTCTTATTGGACTTCCCTGCCACTATAGTAGGTTTTTTTTTTTTTTTTTTTTTTTTTTTTTTAATGATCAGTTTCCCTTTGTTGTTGTTTGATCATTTTTCCAGCCTATTTCTTGACTTCAAAATTTATTAAAGTTGTATTCTGCTCACTAGGTGAAAGTAGACTCTGACCCAAGTTTCAGGTTTTTTCATGCTGCTATTTTCAGAGCTAGTGGTTATACTAGGGTATACTAGCTTTTTGGTGCTTTCATAGTGATATAATACTGGAAGACTTACTGTCAATGAAAAAGAACATAAAGCAGTAACTAGGAGTTATTTTATCCAATTGTGTGCCAACAATTTTGACAATCCAACAAAATGGCTGAATATGTGCAGAAATATAAATTGCCAAGATTAACAGAAGAGGAAATAAAATACTTAAATGATCTCATTTTAAAACAGAAATTGACCAGACATTAAAAAACACCCTATGAAAAACCTCCAGGGTCAGATGGATTTACTATCTATAGAAAGTCTCCTATCATGTCCTCCACTGAAAAATGATGTTCAGTCTTGTTAGACAGTTGATTCTTGGTTACAATTCAGGGTCTCTTTTCTTCCAGAATATGACATTCTAAGCTTTCCAATTCTCCACTGCCAAATTTTGAGTAATTCGGACTGTGGCTCCTTGATACTTGAAGTATCCTTTTTTTGGCAGCCTGCAGCACCCTTTCCTTGAGATTATAGTTTTGGAGCTTTGCAATGATGTTTCTAGGAGTTTTCCTTGTGGAATCTCTTTCTGGAAATGATCAATGAATTCTTTTAATGACTATATTGTCCTCTGGTTTTAGCATAGGGCAGTTTTTCTTAATGATCTCTTGTTTAATGCTATCCAGACTGTTCTTTTTGATTGTGGCCTTCAAGTAGTACAATCATTTTTACATTCTTTCAGTTTGATTGTTTTTTTTTTTGATGTCTCCTAGAGACATTTTTGGTTTCTAGTTTTTTAAAATGATTTTCTTTATTTAGCTTTTGTATTTTCCATTTCTATCCTTTCCCATTTGATTAATTCTATTTTTAAAGATTTTTTCACTGTTTTTTGTTTTTGTTTTGACCAAACAAATTTTCAAAAAATTGATTTCTTATTTTTTTTGCATTTGCTTAATGTAATGTAATGATCAATTGTGAAAGACTAAACTATTTTAATCAATATAAAGAGCCAAGATAATTCCACATGATTCATGATGTAAACATATTATCCATCTCCAGACAGAAATGATGAACTCTGAGTGCAAATATAATTTTCTCACTTTATTTTTATACATAAAAACAAAACACAAAACAAACTATGGCTGATACACAAAGATGTTTTGCATGATTTCACACATATACTTGATATAATATTGTGTGCCTTCTCAATGAGTCACGAAAGCCTTGAGAGGAAAGGAGAAAATTTCGAACCCAATTTAAAAAAAAGTATATTAAGAAATTAGGGGAGAAAACTCATCAGACATATTTATAGTCCAGGTTCTGCAATCTCATAAAGAAGAGAAGTCATGTGCAGAATCGGTCTATCTTCCTCATGACAACAAGCAACCATTCCTGAGCAACTGCCACAAGAAAGCAGATGGACACAATAGTCTTGGTAGTGTCAGTCCCTCTCAGACCTTCAGTTCCATTTCTAGCTCTTTATAGACACCAACTGGGGAAGCAACTGATGTGGAGAAGGGGCCAGCCATCTTCACTAACTGCCTAAAATTGCTACCATATGGTAAACAGTATGTGCCAGGTACCATCTTCTTTTTCAATACTTTATAATGAATATGGTCTTTGTTCTCTGTCTTAAAACTCAAATCTTTCATATATCTTGACCAATTAGAATATGAACTATTAGAGAGCAGTAACTTCCCTTTTCCTTTGTCTCCACCAATGTTTTGCACAGCACTTTGCATGTAGTAAACACATTTTCCCATTCATTTATTCATTCATTTAAATCAAAGTGAATAATTTGCAAATTATAGAGAATTATAGTTCATACTCAAAAGTCTTCATTCACTTTCCATAACACTCCATTATGGCAACTCTTATATCTGATCTGCCAGATCTAATACTAGTTTGAGATCCTAGATATATTCTCTAATACTCATAAAACTCATTCAAATGAGTAGAAGAGGACAAGTAATTCTAGCTATCTAGATAGACCAAGACACTGAGAATTCTAAAATGTTAATATTCTGATGAATTGACCACAGAGAAATCTAACCTCTCATCCACAAGATGCTAACTCAACATTCCCTCCACTTTCACTCCTTGCACTCTGGCATGTTAACACAAACAGAATTACAAACTTGTTCTCTGAGATCCCATAATTATTATTACTGTTGTTTGTTTGTTGCTGCTCTCTACTAGGCCACATCATTACCCTTCACCCCTTATTCTGATTCTGTGCCAAAAAAAGCAGCAGACTTCAGATTACTCTACTTCTTGTATAGGACATGTAGTTGTTACCAGTCCTGCTCAACCAAAAGTCACTTAAGACAAACACTGAGGTTTGTGTAAAATATATTCAAAATGGGAGAATGTCCTAAAATAGATTTGACATCTATATTCCTAAGTGTATCTGCCATTAAGAGGGAAGGAGTCAGAAGATGAGTAATCAGTAGAAAAGGAAAACACTAGAAATACAAAATATCTTAAGAGGAAGAAAATTCAGTTAAAATTTTTGGCTATAAGCAGATAAATCATTAGGAAAAAATATAGAAGGAAAGAAGTCCTCTAAGACATCTAAATTAGTCCAGACATCTAAGAATAAACACTGAAAGGCTAAGGAACCTGAGGCTAGACCTCATACATAACAACCCTGTGCACTTCAAGAGAATATGAATCAATAGTGTAATGTTTCCTAATGCTTCAAGAGATAAAACAAAAACTTTGAATGCACATTTCATGGTTTATATAGCAGAAATAATTAGCAGAATAAAAAAAAAGTGAGCAAATCTTGAATCTAGAATGACAAGTTTCTCCAGTGGGGGAAGATGATGGGAGGAATGGGGACAATAATTGATAAGGACTACAAATATATAGAAATGAAGAAGAATCTGGAAGCGAAATAAAAGATTTTTAATCTCTATTCAATCAAAGTATTCATTTTAAAGATAAGATGTATAAAGCACACTTAGGAATCATAGGTTTTCTATTAGAATTTGATAACACCCACCAAGAAACAAACAAACAAAGAAAAACTGCTGTAAATATCATAATGATGATGATGATGATGATAATAATAATAATGCAAGAAAAATGTTTAGGATATCCATAATCAGAAGGAAAAAAAACAAACACAAACAAAAAACAAAGAAAAAGTGTAACAAATAACCCTATACTGTACATGCCAGAAATATGGTTTCAATAGGATAGGTTTCTATCCTAATCTATCTCTTCCTTTCCTTTCAAATACAGGATGCAAAAGAAGCATAAAAAGATAAACAGGATGGCGAAGTAATAAAGATTTTGATAGGGTTAAATTATTAACATGGGGAAATGATGTGTATACCTTCTAAAAACTTTCTAATTAATAGAACGGTTAGAAGGAGTACACATAGAAAGCAAAGGAGTAAATTGAATGTGATGGTATGATTGCCTTAAATAATAAAAGTAAGGAATGAGAAAGAATGCATTGGGAAAAGGGGGAACAGAAGTTATTGAAATCCCCTCAATTTTGAATTCTTTGCCACACCTAAAAGAGTCGATACAAATGTTTTTGTACACATAGGTCCTTTTTTCCTTTCTAATTTAAAAAAAAAAAATTTCTTTGGGATATAAAACTAGTACTGGTGTTACTTGGTCAAAGGGTCTGCATGGTTTTGTAGCCTTTGGGCATAGTTTTAAATTTTCAAAAGGAAAATAACAAATGTAGTAATTATGAAGTTGTATACTGAATGTCTATGATGAATTATTGTCATAAAAGAGATCAGAAAAAGATTTTATAGCACAGGGACAAATAAGAGAAGAGCACAGAAGGGGAGCACAAGAACCTTACTATCATTGGTATTGGCTCAAAGAGGGAATAAAATATACACTCAGTTGGGTGTGGAAATCTATTTTACCATACAAACAAGTAGAAAGGAGAGGGAATAAGAAAAGAGGACAGAAAGAAAGGAGGGCAGCTTGAGGGAGGTAAAATTTAGAAGCAAAACACTTTTGAGAGTGTCTAAGGTAAAAAGGTGAGAAAGTAGCATAAACAGGGGGGAAATAAAATGGAGGGAAATACATAGTTGGTTATTCTGAAAAAAAAATACATTGAGTTTCCCTGATAAATTCTTCATTTCTCAACATATAAAAAACTGAGTCACATTTATAAAATTAAGAACCATTCTTACTGATAAATGATCAAAGGATTTAAACAGGCAGTTTTCAGAACCAGTAATCAAAGAAATCTATAGTTACATAGATAGAAAAAATACTCTAAATCAAAATTGAGAGAAATGCAAATTAAAACAACTCTGAGCTACTACCAGATACCTGTCATGTTAGATAATATGACAGAAAAGGAAATGACAAATGTATTAATGATGAAATTTGTATATTGATTCAGTATACAACTTCATCATTAATACATTTGTTATTTTCCTTTTGAAAATTTAAAACTATGCCCAAAGACTACAAAACCATGTAGACCCTTTGACCAAGTAACACCAGTACTAGTTTTATATCTTAAAGAAATTTTTTTTAAAAAAATTAGAAAGGAAAAAGAACCTATGTGTACAAAAACATTTGTATCGATTCTTTTAGGGGTGGCAAAGAATTCAAAATTGAGGGGATTTCAATAAATTGGGGAAGGGCTGAACAAATCATTGTATATGATTATGATGTTATTCTATTATGCTTTCAGAAATAATGAGTGGGATGCTCTCAAAAAAAAAATAAAAGGCTTACAAGAACTGATGTGAAGTGAAATGAACAGATGCAGGAGAACATTGCACATAGTAAAAACAATTTTATATGATTATCTACTGTGTAGTCTGGGCCAGTTCCCTGTAGACCTCAGGATCAGCCAGAGTCAGGATAAGCAAAAGTCCTTGGTCTTTAGGGGGAGAAGTGAAGGAGATGGGCAAAACTGCCAGAATTTTGTCAAGGATCCCTTCTTGATTCTAATGTCCAGAATCTCCATACTTTTTTCTTCCTTGTCCTGAGGCCAAGTGAAGTTCTCTCATCTCTCACTCCACCCCATAATCCTTTTCTACAATTGTCTTAACTTCAAGCATGAGCCAGCATTAACTGAGAGAAGAGAAATTCCAAAATATGCCAATAGAGTTATTGTCCAATAGGTATTTACCCTTAAGTGCTCCTTTGTCTGATTCAAGCACACATTTTAAGAGTTTCAGCCCTTTACAATCTACTATGAATAATTTAGCTTTTCTTAGCAATAAAGTGATCTAAAACAATTCTGTAGGATATAGGATACATGATGCTGTCTAGAGAAATTACTAGTAGAGCTTGAAGGCAGATAAAAGGTTATTTTTATTTACTTTCTCTATTTTTCTTGGTTTCTTTGGTTTTTGTTTTCTTTCACAGATTGACTTTAATGGAAATGTGTTTTGCATGACTGCACGTGTATAACCTGTATCAACTTACTTGTCTTCTCAGTGAGGGGACTGGGGAGGAAGTGAGAGAATTTGAAACTCAAAATCTGAAAATGAAAAGAATTTAAGATTGTTTTTACATGTAATTAGGAAATTAAAATATTAAATAACATTTTGAAAATTAAAAAAATAAAGTTCTTTCTTTGATCTAAAAATAAACAAAAACAGTGAATATTTACCTCTCTTTCCCAGAAATACCCACCCTATTTTGTTCAGTTGGGCCAGCTTATATCTTTACTTCCTGCCAAAATTTTATCTTATTTTTTCCCTGACATTCTAGTCTTCTGATGTTAACTGATAGCTGTTTTTTTTTTTTTTTTTTCCTTTACTCCTTGGAGTATATTTTACTTTTTTTTTTTTTTTTTTTTTTTTTTTACTCTTTCTAGCCAATATTCCAAGGCACTGTTCTTAAAAAAAACACAGCATTACTTTATTAAAAATAAGCTGCTGCATCCTTAGGATTGAATGAGAAAGCCAAATACAGTAAAGGATTATTGCTATTATAATTATTATTGTTACTGCTATTGCTATCATAGTTATTGCTACTGCTATTATTATTATTCCCTATATCCACTTCTCAGGTTTTTGTTTGTTTGTTTGTTTGTTTTTACTTCACAGATGTGTATATGGAAGGCAGGGTAAGTGTGTATGTGTGGGACATTCTTCTTATTGTTATCCTTTTGAAGAAGAAAGCTGCTCTACCTCATAAAGAATCTTGGCATGCTTTCCTAGGATGCTGTGAAGAAAATCTCATCATTACATTTCTGTAGTGTTCAGCTTATAGATTCTAGATGATCTTGAAATAAAATTGTCGCAAAATATCTTCTTACCATATTTTCTATAATGCACGGAGTTTCTAGAAGAACACACCTATTTTAAAAACAAAATAAATTCTAACTTAAAAAATATAAATGGGGTGGAGCCAAGATGGCGGAGAAGATACACGTGAATTTGTAAGCTCCCGTCTTCCTTCAATACCAATTAGTTAAATTAGCCTCAAAAATAACGCTGGACTGATAAAAACCACAAGGATTAGAAGCACAACTTACCACCTAAAGAGAATCTGGAATTTCAACAGAAAAGGTCAGTTCTGAGGGGAGGAAAAAAAAAAAGATCAGCACAGACAGGGTGAGGTGCTAATACACTCTGCCAATTGGGCTGGGGAGAACTCTGGGATCAGAGAAAGCCACTGAGATAGAGGAATCTGGCACAGGCTGATAGCTCTTCTCTGCTTATAAACAGCAGTTCAGAAGAGAAATCAAGCCAGATTCTAAATCCACCTCAATCCGGAAGTGACCAAATAGATCTCTGCACGGCTGTGAAGCCGCTTTCTGCTGCATGGGGCTTTTCCTTAGGGTAGTTGAGAGCCTAAACAGTGGGGACACACTCCAAGGTAGTCTCTAATCTACATAGTGTGGGGCTCAGCTTGAGGCAGTGGAATTCTAGCAGCAGCAATAATTCCCAGAAAAGCAGAACCTTTGAAGTAGGGACTGAGATTTCCAGGCAGGCACTTTCAGTTTGAGTGCAGGGGCTTTTCACATCAGCTGCTGATATCCACTGCCCCACGGGAAGCATTGGCTGTGGTTTGTGACGCTTCCACTGTTCAGCAGTAAACCTTAGGGCAGTCGCTAGGCCACACAGCAGGGTCCTTCACTGGGCACTCCTTGAAGCTGCAGCGGTGCTAACCACCTCTGAGCCATTTCTGGGGAGGGGGGAGGGGAACTTTCTCCTAGAGTTCTCTCTTACCTCAGGCCCAGGAGCCACTGCATCCATCTGGTCTGGGAGGAAGCTGGTAAATAAATAAACTTCTTACCCCAAGGGCAAACCCCAACAGATTTTTAACGAGTAAGAAGCTGAAGAGAATGGTTGACACATTCTACACAGAGAAAGAGCAAGTATCCAACCCCGAGTAAGCTAACAGCAGACAGTCTCCAGATAACACCCTAAAGGGGAATGATACCTGCCCCCCATCACATAACTCTCTCCTAGAAGAGACTATTAAAAAGTTAAGAAAATTTGAAGAAAAATGGGGAAAGGAAAGAGATGCTATGATAGAGAATAACTACATCCTGAAATTTGAGTTGGAAAAAATAAAGAATTCACAGGAGGTGCAGGGAAACAAACTTTGTGAATTAGAAAAGGTTAAAAAATCACAGGAAAGAAGGATTTCTGAATAGGAAAAAGAAAATAACTCACTAAAAAAAGATTAGTGAAATGGAAAAAAATTCAACAGAGCAAAATAATTCATTTAAAAACTCAATTGGGCATATACAAAAAGAACTAAAAAATATAAACGAAGAAAGTAACTAAAAAATCAGGACTGAACAAATAGAAATGAATGATTCATTGAGAAACCAAGAATCAAACAAAACAAAACAAAACAAAACAAAACAAAACAAAACAAAAAAAAAAAAAAAAAAAAAAAAAAAGCTGGAGAATAACGTCAAATACTTACTGGGAAAATCTACAGACCTGGAAAATAGATCTAGGAGAGATAATGTGAGGATCATTGGACTTCCCAAAAACTAGGATCAAAAAAAAGAGCCTAACTTCTATTTTACAGGAAATCATCAAAGAGAACTGTGCAGAGATAATAGAAACAGAAAAGAAAATAGGCTTTGAAAGAATTCATTGAACACCTTCTGAAAAAGACCTAAAAAAAGAACTCCATGGAACATTGTGGCTAAGCTGCAGAACTACCAGACTAAGGAAAAAATATTGCAAGCAGCTAGGAAAAAAAAAATTCAAATATCAAGGTGCCACAATAAGGGTCACTCAAGATCTGGCTGCCTCCCCATTAAAGGATCAAAGGGCCTGCAACCTGATATTCCAAAAGGCAAAAGAACAAGGAGGGCAACCAAGAATAAACTACCCAGCTAAGTTTAGCATTTTCTTCCATTGAAGAAGATGGTCATTTAATGAAACAGAGGAATTCCATTTATTTCTAAGAAAAAAAGCAGACTTAAACTAAAAATATAATCTACATGCACAAGACTGAAGAGAAGCAGAAAAAGGTAAAAAGAACTCTTGAAAACTGTATCTCTTTTGTGGATATACAGAAAGTCCGCATGCATATTTGATTTTACTGATATGATATAAAAAAGGGAAGTAGTAAAGGGAAGGGGGTAGTATCAGAAAAAGGGGAAGGAGAGATAAAAAGAGGGAAACTATATCCCAGGAAGAGGCATCAAAAATCTACCACATCTGAGGGAATTTAAAGAGGGGGAGAAACATTGTGTGAATCTTACTCTCATCAGAGTAGGCTCAAAGAATAAATAATTGACATATTTGTTTTTTAAAGAATTCTCTCATATCTCATTAAAAGAGAGGAGAGGAAAAGGGAAAAGAAAAAGGGGAATAAGGGAAGGGTACAAGAAAGGGGAAAGGACTTAAAAGGAGGGGGGAGGGATACTAAAAAGGGAGGACTGTGTGTCACAAGTGGGTTCTATAAATTAAATATTGGGGCAGGGGTTCAGGGGGTTCAAGGGATAAAAAAGCATAATCAGGGGATAATATGATGTCAGGAAATACAGAATTAGTAATTTTAACTGTAAATGTGAATGGGATGAACTCTCCCATTAAGTGGAGGCAGATAGCAGACTGGATCAAAAGTCAGAACCTTACAATATGTTGTTTACAGGAAACACACTTAAAGCAGGGAGATACATACAGAGTAAAGATAAAAGGTTGGAGCAGAATCTATTATGCTTCAGGTAAAGCCAAAAAAGAAGGGGTTGCCATCCTTAGCTCAGATCAAGCAAAAGCAGAAATTAATCTAATTAAAAGAGATAAGGAAGGAAACTCTATCCTGCTAAAAGGTAGCATAGAAAAAATGAAGCCATATCAATACTAAACATATATGCACCAAGTGGTATAGCATCTAACTTCCTAAAGGAAAAGTTAAGAGAGTTGCAAGAAGAAATAGACAGCAAAACTCCAATAGTGGGAGATCTCAACCTTGCACTCTCAGAATTAGATAAATCAAACCACAAAACAAATAAGAAAGAAATTAAAGAGGTAAATAGAACATTAGAAAAACTGGTTATGATACACCTTTGGAGAAAACAGAATGGTGATAAAAAGGAGTATACTTTCTTCTCAGCAGTTCATGGAACCTATACAAAAATTGACCATATATTAGGACATTAAGATCTCAAAATTAAATGCAGGAAGGCAGAAATAGTAAATGCCTTCTTCTCAGGTCACAATGCAATAAAAACTACATTCAATAAGAAGTTAGGGGTAAATAGACCAAAAAGTAATTGGAAACTAAATAATCTCATCTTAAAGAATGACTGGGTGAAACAGCAAATTATATAAACAATTAATAATTTCACCCTAGATAATGACAATGATGAGACATACCAAAATTTGTGGGATGCAGCTAAAGCGGTAATAAGGGGAAATTTTATCTTTACAGGCTTATTTGAACAAATAGAGAAAGAGGAGATTAATGAATTGGGCCTGCAACTTAAAAAGCTAGAAAAAGACCAAATTTAAAACCCCCAATCAAAAACTAAACTTGAAATACTAAAATTAAAAGGAGAAATCAATAATATTGAAAGTAAAAAAAAAAACTATTGAATTAATAAATAAAACCAAGATTTTGTTTTTATGAAAAAGCCAATAAAATAGATCAACCTTGATAAATCTAATCAGAAAAAGGAAAGAGGAAAATCTAATTGTTAGTCTTAAAAACTGAAAGGGGGATTTTTCCACTAGGAAATTAGAGAAATAATTAGTAGCTACTTTGCCCAACTTTATGCCAATAAATTTGATAACTTAAGTGAAATGGATGACTACCTTCAAAAATATAGGCTTCATAGATTAACAGAGGAGGAAGTAAATTGCTTAAATAGTCCCATTTCAGAAAAAGAAATAGAACAAGCTATAAATCAACTCCCCAGGAAAAAATCCACAGGACCAGATGGATATACATGTGAATTCTACCAAACATTTAAAGAACAATTAGCCCCAATGTTATTTGAAAATATAGGGGATAAAAGAGTCTTACCAAACTCCTTTTATGACACAGACATGGTACTGATACCTAAACAAGGTAGATTGAAAACTGAGAAAGAAAGGTAGACCAATCTCCTTAATGAATATTGATGCTAAAATCTTAAATAAGATATTAGCACAAAGACTTCAAAAAATCATCCCCAGGATAATACACTATGATTAAGTAGGATTTATACCAGGAATGCAGGGTTGGTTTAATATTAGGAAAACTATTGACCATATTAATAATCAAATTAATAAAAACCATATGATCATCTCAATAGATGCAGAAAAAGCATTTGATAAAATCCAACATCCATTCCTACTAAAAATGCTTGAGAGTATAGGAATAAATGGACTATTTCTTTAAATAGTCAGGAGCATATATTTAAGACTGTCAGTAAGCATAATATGTAATGGAGATAAATTGGAACCTTTCCCAGTAAGATCAGGAGTGAAACAAGTTTGCCCACTATCACCATTACTATTCAATATTGTATTAGAAATGCTAGCCTCGTCAATAAGAGTAGAGAAAGAGATTAAAGGAATAAGAGTAGGTAATGAGGAAATCAAATTGTCACTCTTTGCAGATGATATGATGGTATACTTAGAGAACCCCAGAGATTCTAATAAAAAGTTATTAGAAATAATTCACAACTTAAGCAAAATTGCAGGATATAAAATAAATCCACATAAATCCTCAGCATTTTTATACATCACCAACACAATCCAACAGCAAGAGATACAAAGAGAAATTCCATTCAAAACAAATGTCGAGAGTATAAAATATTTGGGAATCCATCTACTAAAGAAAAGTCAAGAGTTATGTGAGCAAAATTACAAAACACTTGCCACAAAAATAAATTCAGTTTTAAATATTTGGAAAGACATTCAGTGCTTGTGGATAGGCCAAGCGAATATAATAAAGATGACAATACTCCCCAAACTAATCTATTTATTTAGTGCTATAGCAATCAGACTCCCAAGAAACTATTTTAATGGCCTAGAAAAAATAACAACAAAATTCATATGGAAAAATAAAAGGTCGAGAATTTCAAGGGATCTAATGAAAAAAAAAAGTCAGATGAAGGTGGTCTAGGTGTACCTCATCTAAAGCTATATTATATAGAAGCAGTCACCAAAACCATTTGGTATTGGCTAAGAAATAGATTAGTTGATCAGTGGAACAGTTTAGGTACAAAGGACAAAAAAGGGTACAACTATAGCAATCTAGTGTTTGACAAACCCAAAAATTCCAAGATTTGGGATAAAAATTCATTATTTGAAAAACACTGTTGGGAAAACTGGAAATTAGTATGGCAGAAATTAGATATGGATCCACATTTAACACCATATACCAAGATAAGATTAAAATAGGTCCATGATTTAGGCATAAAGAATGAGTTCATAAATACATTAGTGGAATAGAGGATGGTCTACCTCTCAGACCTGTGGAGCAGGAAGGAATTTGTGACCACAGGAGAACTAGAGATCATTATTGATCACAAAATAGAAGATTTTGATTACATCAAACTAAAAAGTTTCTGTAGAAACAATACTAATGCAAACAAGATTAGAAGGGAAGTAACAAATTGGGAAAATATTTTTACAGTTAAAGGTTCTGATAAAGGCCTCATTTCTAAAATATATAGAGAACTGACCCTAATTTATAAGAAATCAAACCATTCTCAAATTGATAAATAGTCATAGGATATGAACAGGCACTTCTCAGATGATGAAATTGAAACTATGTATGTCCACTCATATGAGTGTTCCAAATCACTACTGATCAGAGAAATGCAAATTAAGACAACTTTGAGATACCACTGCACACCTGTCAGATTGGCTCAGATCACAGGAGCAAATAATGATGAATGTTGGAGGGGATGTGGGAAAACTGAGACACTGATACATTGTTGGTGGAGTTGTGAAAGAATCCGGGGCATTCTGGAGAACAGTTTGGAACTGTGCCCCAAAAGTTATCAAACTGTGGATACCCTTGATTCAGCAGTGCTACTACTGGGCTTATATCCCAAAGAAATACTAAAGAGGGGAAAGGGACCTCTATGTGCCAAAATGTTTGTGGCATCTCTTTAGTAGTGACTAGAAACTGGAAAATGAATGGATGTCCATCAATTGGAGAATGGTTGGGTAAATTATGGTACATGAAGGTTATGGAATATTATTGCTCTGTAAGAAATGACCAGTAGGATGAGTACAGAGAGGTTTGGAGAGACTTACATGAACTGATGCTGAGTGAAATGAGCAGAACCAGAAGATCACTATACACTTCAACAACAATACTGTATGAAGATATATTCTGATGGAAATAGATATCTTCAACATAAAGATCCAACTCACTTCCAGGTCATCAATGATGGACAGAAACAACTACACCCAGAGAAGGAACACTGGAAATTAAATGTAAACTGTTAGCACTACTGTCTATCTATCCAGGTTACTTATACCTTCGGAATCCAATTCTTAATGTGCAACAAGAAAATTGGATTTACACATATATATTGTATCTAGGTTATACTGTAACACATGTAAAATGTATGGGATTGCCTGTCATCTAGGAGAGGGAGTAGAGGGAGGGAGGGGAAAATTTGGAAAAATGAATACAAGGGATAATGTTTAAAAAAAATTTACTCATGCATATGTACTGTCAAAAAACATTTTTTATAATTATAAAATTAATAAATAATAAAAATAAAAATTTATTAAATGCTAAAAAAAAGAAATATACATAAAAGCACTTTTTTTCATTACTGACATTATGCCAAATTTAATTCTGTAATACTTGCAAAAGATAATAAACAATAATGCCTTTGTATCTTATCACTCGATGATTGTGAAAGCCTTTATTCTTAGATCAGAAAATATATCTGATTTATTGAAATGCCACAGGATCTTAATACCATAAGGCAATTTGTTCAGTAAAAGGCTGATTGACAATAATATTTCTTTACATTTGTCTAATATATTATTTTTTTCTAAGTATGCCCATTTTGTTGTTTAATTTAATGCATACAAAAACAAAAACAAAAAAAAATGCTGTCAAGATTTTTATAAGTGGCTCATATGAAAGGTTTATAAAGTTTTATCATTACAACAACTTTATAAGATAAGAATCACAAATATTATTTCCCCTATTCTATAGATGAGAGAATCAAAAAATGAATTGCACAAGAACACAAATCTGACAAGTAACATGGAATCTGGTTTTATGTCATAGCTCTAATATTTATTGCAACTTTAAACAACTTCTCTGTGCCTCGACTACTTTATTTGTAAAAAATAAGGAAATTGGAACAGATAATATCTAAATTCCTTTCTAGCTCTGATATTGATATCATGGAATCTTTATGACTCACAATCTAAAATAATTACATTGAGACAAGCTAAATATATTTTATTTCTCTAATAATTATTTAACATTAAAAAAAGTTTTAAATTCTTTCCTTCTTGCCTCTTCACAATACATTGGAAAGATAATAAATGTGATATCAAACTCACATGTGAAATCAAACAAAATCTATTTCCATATTACCCATATTGCTAAACAAATGAATGAATAAACAAACAAACAAAATAAAGAGGGAAAAGCATGCTTCAATCCATACTCACACTTCACTGGTTATCTCTCTGGAGGTGGATAAAATGTTTCATCATAAGTCCTTTGGAATTCTCTTGGATCATTGTATTGACCAAATAGCTAAAACTTCTAACGTTGATTTTCATAAAATATTGATATTATTGTGTACAATGTTCTCCAGATTCTGTATCAATTCATATTAATCTTTTTAGGTTTTTTTCCTGAAACCATCATGATAAGTCATTTCTTACAGCGCAATGTATTCCATCATAAGCATTTGCAGCAAATTGTTCAGCAGTCCCTCAATTGATGGGCATCTCTTCAATGTCCAATTCTTTGATGTCACAAAAAGACATAATCTATTATTGTACATATGTGTCTTTTTACATACTTTGACATTTCTTTGGAATACAGGCCTAGTAGTGGTATTTTTTGTCAGAGGATATGGACAGTTTTATAACTAGTTTACAACTCCACCAATAGTGCATTAGTCTTCCAATTTTTCTGCATTCCCTCTAACATTGGTCATTTGACTTTTCTATAATATTAGCCAATCTAATAGGTGTAAAGTGATAGGTGTTTTAATTATTATTTTCCTAATCTATGGTTATTTGCATTTTTTCACATTACTTTAATTAACTTTGATCTCTTCTCCTGAAAATTTTATGTTAGTATGCTTTTACCATCAATTAGGCAACCAATTGATATGACCAATCAATTAGGAAATGATTCATATATTTTTTTTACAAAATTGACTCAGTTCTCTATATATTTATACAATGAGGCCTTGTTTCCCCCCAAGTTTTTTGTATTCCTTCTAGTTTTGGCTACATTTGTTTTGTTTGTATGAAACTGTTTGAAACGTTTTTAATTTCATCTAATCAAAAGCATCCAATTTACTTCCAGTAATATTATCTCTTGTTTTGTCTCAATTTCTTTTTTGTCCATAGATACAACAGATAAAATTGTCTATCCTATCTAATTTGCGTGTTATATTATCCTTAAATCTAAATCATTTATGTTTTTTTAACCTTTTCATAGTATATTTTGTGAGATCTTGGTATACATCTAGTTTTTGTGATACTGTTCTCAAGTTTTCCCAGCAATTTTCATGAAATAATGATTAATTCTTCCAAAGTCCTGGACCTTTAGGTTTATGAAACAATAGATTGCTATGGTCATTTACTACTACGGGATGCATACTTAATCTCTTCCACTGATCTGCCACTCTATTTCTTGACCAGTATCAGATTTTTTTGAAATCTATTGTTGACACATGCCTTCCTTTGCATTTTTTAATTGAATTACTTTATATTCTTGATCTTTTGTTTGTCTAGATGAATTTTATTATTTTTCTAGCTCTATGAAATATATTTTGGTTATTTGTTTGGTATGAGAGGAAATTATTGAGTATTTCCATAATGTGTTCTTTGATACATTATTCCTTTAGGGTTAGAGTATTTATTTTTAAATTAATTTTTATTTATGTTTTTCATGTCCCTTTATTAGCTAAAATTTCATTGTGCTATGTTCTGGAAAGAAGGAAATAAATACTTCTTTTCTGGACTTTTACCTCATTAATATACTATCACTCTCTTCCTGCCTTTGAGACCAATTTTCTGTCTTTCTCATACACTTGTCATTTCCCAGGTGTGGGTATAGTACAGGATTTTCTCCCTCCTGAGTTTTCTCCTCTTCACTCTATACTTTCTTCACAATTGTTTTTGGTCCTATAGAATTCAATTGTCATTACTCTGCTTATCACATCCAAATTGACATCTTCAACCCTCATCTCTCTCCTGAGAACTAGTTACATATCAGCAACTGGCCTGCTTGACATAAAATGATAATATTATAGATTTAGACATTGCAGAGACTTTAGAAGAAACATAGTCCATTCCCTTCATTTTGTAAACAATGAAGCTAAAGGAATAGAGATAAATTGATTTTTGCTATGTTACACAGAACTTCTTAGACACTTTCATTTTAAACATCATTAATATTTATGTCATTTTCATAAAACTGTTTCAAGAAGACATTAGTTAATTTAATAAATAAAGTGTTTGATTCAGAAATATGAAAACTTGCATTCAAATCTTATCTTCAAAAATGTATTAGTTGTGTAACTTTTGGCCAGTAATTTAACTTCTATCTGCCTCAGTTTCCTTAGCTATAAAGTAAAGTTAAAAATCATACATCTCTCCAAGATTTGCTCTGAGAATTCAGTGAGACAATATTTGTAAAATTAAATGCTTGATAAAGGAGTCTAATAAATGCTTTTCTTTCCCATTCTATTTATGCTGGATTTTACCTGCATAATAGCATACCCAGTAATTATGAGTATTCCACAGGATTCTATTCTAAATCCTCTTCTTTTTTCCCTCTATATCAGAAAGAAGGAAGGAAGGAAGGAAGGAAGGAAGGAAGGAAGGAAGGAAGGAAGGAAGGAAGGAAGGAAGGAAGGAGGGAAAGAGGCAGGAAAGGAAGGAAGAAAGGAAGGAAGGAGGGAGGGAAAGAGGGAGGAAAGGAAGGAGGAAAGGAAGGAAGAAAGGAAGGAAGGAAGGAAGGAAGGAAGGAAGGAAGGAAGGAAGGAAGGAAGGAAGGAAGGAAGAAAGGAAGGAAGGAAGGAAGGAAGGAAGGAAGGAAGGAAGGAAGGAAGGAAGGAAGGAGGAAAGGAAGGAGGAAAGGAAGGAAGAAAGGAAGGAAGAAAGGAAGGAAGAAAGGAAGGAAGAAAGGAAGGAAGGAAGGAAGGAAGGAAGGAAGGAAGGAGGGAGGAAAGGAAGGAAGAAAGAAAGGAAGGAAGAAAGGAAGGAAGGAAGGAAGGAAGGAAGGAAGGAAGGAAGGAAGGAAGGAAGGGAAGGAGGAAAGGAAGGAAGGAAGGAAGGAAGGAAGGAAGGAAGGAAGGAAGGAAGGAAGGAAGGAAGGAAGGAAGGAAGGAAGGAAGGGAAGGAAGGAAGGAAGGGAGGAAAGGAAGGAAGGAAGGAAGGAAGGAAGGAAGGAAGGAAGGAAGGAAGGAAGGAAGGAAGGAAGGAAGGAAGGAAGGAAGGAAGGAAAGAAGAAAATTTTCTGGATTTTTCCAGTCTTCAGTAGGCAGCTTCCACTCACAAATTGTGGTTTGTCCTTCATTCTAGAAGACAACCATGGCATCAGGAAGGCGATGCCATGTCATGCAAGTGAATTAGATTTGAAAGAGGGAGGGTCTTGCAAGGTCACCAATCTCACTTTTCTCTTCTGGAATAATCTGGGTTCAGTGGCCAGACATAGATCAGAATGACTGTAGATCACCATGGACTTTGGCTAAACTTTTTTTCATAAACACCATGCTTAAATCACTTTGGCTCTCATTGATTCAGCAACAAAAGGCCCCAGGCCAACTACACTTGGTCTTTGTTTTCACCCTGATTGCCTCAGAGTGAAGGAAGGTATGCTACTCTGGGCAGAAACCTTGAGGATCTCCCCTCCCAGATTGATTTCTCTTTATTTTATTTATTTATTTTTGATGAGATAAAAAGGCCACTCTTTGCCTAATTTCCTTCTTACCTTAATCACTGAGTAGCCAGTCAAACTGAGACCCGTTAAATACCTTAGCTTAAAAAGGCCCAGTTCTTCTACTGCATCCAGGGCCATCTCCAGTCATCCTGATCTATATCTGGCCACAGACCCAAAGAGAGGAGAGGAGGAAATAGTGAAGAAGGTTATAATATTCTGTTCTTTAAATTGTAATCATTCTCTTATAGCAGGTTTCTTGGGGAGCTTCTAGAATCAGCCTTAGTTTCAGTTCAGTTCAATAGTCCCAAATGCAGCCAGGAGTTAAAGTCCAGATCTTTTATTGTCTCTTCCAAAATCTTATCTCCTTCACTTTGGGGCTCGGCTAGTTTTCTGGAGGCCTTCCTCTCTCCTTGGTTCCCTAGAGCACTTGTCAGAAAGTCTCCAGCCAGCACAAACATGGAAGTAGGAATGAATCTTCTCCTTGGCCCTCTCCCAAAATGCTCCGAAGTTCTAAGAGCTTATATGTTCCACGCTGAGTATACACCAATCATTATATCACAAGGAAACCATTATTTGTTGTAGGATTAAATCAACGCTAAATTAAATTTAATCATTGTCTCCTCAATTCCACTCAGTACCTTGTTTCAAGTTTTAGCCCATAACATCTCCTTATAGGGTCAGATCAATCATACTGAACCATGCTAAATTAGATAATTATTGTCTCTGTTCATTCCAGTGACTTAGCACCTTGTAATAATCCTAACAGAAGGTGATTTTGCACAGACTTCCCACACTCCAATCTAATTCACTTGCATGCTGTAGCATTGCGTCTATGATGTCATGGTCATCTTAGAGAATGAAAGATAAATAACAATTATCTCATTTGGATAATCTCATTAATTCCCACTAAATCAGTAATCATTTCTATGAAGATAATTCCCAAATTCCTTCTTTGCATTAATATCACCTAACAGCCCATCTTTTGGACCTTTGAAACTGAATAGCTCTTCAAATTCAACACATTCACATCATAATTTATTATATTTACTACCAAACTACTTGCTCCAAATTGCTTGTTATTGTAGATGTCATCTCCAGCTTCTCTTATATCCAAGTTAATAATCTCAATGTCATCTGTTGAACGCCAACCTCAATCAACCCACTTCACTCCTCAACAAAATCTTCCTGTTTCTATCTTTGAAAATTTTCTCATTTATATTATAGGAATACCATCCTAGTTTAGTCTTGTCACATCTTGCCTGGCCTACTGTAATAGCATGACAGTTGTGTTCCTTGTTTAATGTCTGTCATTACAATCCATCTTATACTCTTGTACTAAAGTAATTTTTAAAACTTAGATTGGACTCAATAAATTTTAATGACTTCTTATTATCTCCAGAATCAACTACAAATTCATCTATATTTCATCTATAGAACTTTTCACAATGCATCCCCTTCCTACTTTTTTCTGTTTTTTTTTTTTGCATTTTATCCCTCTTCCCATTTTACTAATACCTAATAGCTATTTCACAAATAAAGCACACCATTCCCATTTCTTTCAGCCATAGATGTTATGTTCTCCCACTGCTTATCTTCTAAGAAAATCCTGCTTTCCATCAAGATTTAAATAAAATCTTACATTTTAATGGCAACTTCTAACAGTTTGCCTGGTTTCCATATGTCATATATTTGTTATTTATATTAATATTTTTGTGCCAATAAATGTGTGTTTCTTGAGGGTAGGGGATATTCTTGTAATTCTGTTCATATTCAGTGTTTTGTTTTTTTTTTAAACACATGGAAGCCCCTGATTTGTGCTTTTTTGCAATCTCCAGCTTGTATAAACTTGTTTCACAGATATAAAAATGTCATTTGAACAGTGGTAGTTATAACTTCATATATCATTTTGTTGCAAAATAGGAAAAGTTGATTTGGTCTTTGGATTTTAATTAAGACTGAAAACCATGAAGTGGCTAAGATTAATCAAAAGAAGAAATCAAAATACCTCCTTTGGGGATGTCTAAGTGAATACAATTAGCAATATGTCAACAACAAAAAAAGTCAAATAAATCTCTGAATCATGCATATTTGCTTGTGGAAATATAGGAATTTATAATAGAAAATCAGGCAGGACTCTTTCATTGTCCGCAGGAATTAAAGAAACATTATTCTTACTAGGGCCCAACTGAGTAGCTCACATAGCAGAAATGTTATATCAAAAGGGAACTATGTGAGGATTCTCAAAAAAAGATAAAGATTTCCAAGTGTCAGAACCATTAGTTCTTTGTCACTATTTACCACACATATATCCTACACATGTGAAAATTTATATTTGATTCTTTAGGTGAAGGGAACAAATAGTTCTTATTGACTAGCTCTTTAGGAAAACCATTTTTACAAATGACTTAATAGTTGAACAACAATGAGGAGAAACTAATGGCAGGGACAGGTTGGAATGGAATCATTCAACTGAGGAATTGTGGGAGAATACCATTTCAATAAGTTCCCTTGCTAAAATTAACTCTATTTTTGAATATTAATGGTGAGTACACTGGTGCAGGATCATAAGCAACAATAGTAGCAACAGACACCAAAACACCTGAGAAAAGTTCCCCCTCTGATGATTCATTCACCAAAGATATGGTAAAGATTGTAAGTTGTATATTGTAACATTTATTGAATATCTTGCCAAACATGATCTAGTAGCTATCATTAAACATCAAAAATTCATTATCTTTAATAAACTGATAGATAACAAATCCCATACTACAAATATAGAAATCAAGAATATTCTGAATAATTCAACTGGCAAATTATACCATACCAAGCTATTATGGTAAACTGAAATTTTCACATTATGGCTTAATAAAAAATTTTGCCCAAAAAACTCAAGAATTATATTTATTGTTGCTATTAATTATATATAAAAAACTGGTATTTGTGTAGTGGTTCAAGATTTGCAAATCACTCTTACATACATTCTCTCATGTGACCCTTATAGCAGTTTCATGGGATAGTTGTTATTATTATTATGAGGATATATGAGTCTGAGAGAATCCAAGTGACGAGTTACAAATCACATTTAGCAAGTTCCTAAGGCTGGATTCAAACTTAAATCTTGCTGAGTCCAAGTCTGTTGCTCCATCCAGTTTGCCTCCTAGCTACCTAAAATAGATATTATATCAAATATTCAAATATAATTTCCAGGTGACATGGAATAAAGATCTTTCAGAATACCAGAGAATGTAAAACAAAGGAGATCAAAATTTTATGGAAACAATATATCAGTGATCATATAGAGGCCAATAATGCTTTTGTTCAACTATAAAAAGTTTTTTTTTAATATACTTGTGATAGATTTCATGTAAAAGTAAATATTAAAATAAAAAAATTTGGTAATGACTTAACTCAGGATCATTTTAATATTTACTGCATTAAAAGTAGATAAAGAGACAGTCCACAAACTGAAAACAGGACAGCAATGTCAAAATGCCTACATGTGAAACTTCAAAGGAAAATACCAATAGTCTCAAGCCCAAAAACATATCTTGAAAGAGCTCAGAAAGTATTTTTAAAAATCAAGTAATAGAGGTAGAAGAAAAAATGAAACCTATTGTTTCCTTCAGTGGAATTTTTTTTAATTTGGCCAATTTTATTTTTTAAGGATATTTTTCAGTCCATTTTTCCCCTATTTTTTCAAGCTTTTGACTCTGTCATACGTACCTCTAATTTCCTGTCTCATATGGTCTTCTACCTCTCTCATTTGCCTATTAAAATCTTATATGAGTATTTCAAGCCTTATTGGGCTTAAGATAAATTTGATCACTCTTTGAGACTTCTTCTGTGGACATTTTATCCCCATCTGAATTGGTGTTTTGGTCTTATCTGTAGCTTTCTATGGTCAAGTTTCTTTTTTTTTTTTTTTTTTTTGTTTCTTGCTCATTTTCTTTCCTTTTCTTGTGGTATTTCCTCTTTTGCTTACTTTTATGGTCTAGCTCTTTTCTTGGGATATAGAAAGTGCTCTCCTAGGCTTCCTGTGCAGCTCAGAGACTTAACTTTGAGCAGAGGGGCCCCTTTATATTTGCAGAGGGTAGCTTCACCTACTCTTTTCAGAAAACAACCTGGTTTCCTAAAATTTGCCTTCTAAACTGGAAATGTAGGCTGCCCCACTAATTTGTCCCTCTCCTGAACCAGGAATAAGGATTTTAGTTGCTGATTTGCTGTGATTAAGACCCTCTCAGAGCTTTCCCAGAGTCTATCTGAATTCACCCCAATGAGACTGGCGTTTTTTGAAGTTCTTGAAGTTTTTCCTGTTTATCTTGAGCTGGAGAGTAGTTTTATTCCATCAGACTCTATTGAGGGACTTTGTTTCCTGTGGTTGTTGAAGGAAACTGACAGAGGTGGAGCAGCCTCCTGGCTTTACTCCACCAATACAACTTAAAAATATAATTTATGAAAGTGACAAGGGGGAACTACTGAAGTAGAGAGCACCTTTAAAAGAAAAATTGGGCAAATGGAAAAAGAGGAACAAAAGATAATTGAAGAAAATAATTTAATAAAAATTAGATTTGAGCAAGCGGGAGCTAATGATTATACAAGACATTAAAAATCAATCAAGCAAAATCAAGAGAATGTAAAAAAAATAGAAGAAAATTTCATTGAAAAAAAAAACAACTGATCTAGAAAACAGATCCAGGAAAGAGATTCAAGAATTATTAGACTACCTGAAAGCCATAATCACAAAAGGATTCTGAAAAGTATATTTTAGAAATTATCAAGGAAAACTTCTCTGATAATCCTGGAACCAAAGGATAAAATAGTCATTGAAAAGAACCCATTGATTATTTACTGAAAGCAATCCTAGAATGACAACTTCAAGGAATGTTGTAGTCAAATTTCAGAAATGTCAGGACAAGGAGAAAATACTGGAAGGATCAGTAAACAATGATTGCAATGCCAAGGAATTTAACAGATTCCATATTAAATTATTAGAAGGAATGATATATATTTTGGAAGGCAAAGGCCCTGGGTTACAATTAAGAATCAACTTCTCAGCAAAATTGAGCATGATTGTTCAAGGAAAAGAATGGGTATTTTTTGTGTTGTGGGAGCCACTTGCCAGTGGCTGCTAGAGGCCTAACTCAGATATTCATGTGAGAGGATGATGATGATGACACAAGAAGACTGAGAGGCATTTGCTGTTCTCTGACCTCTCTACTGAGAGGCTGTTGCATTGTCTGACCTCCCTCCTCTTCCCTCTGCCTCCAATTTATTTCATTCCCAATCCACAAGGAATATCTGCAAAAGCTGCTTTGCAACTCCTATAAGTGTTATGATTCACAGCTCTGATGCTCTCGGAGAATTGACCTGCCCCTTCACCCAAGCATGGTCCTTAACAATTCCCCATTATTTTTTTTATCGAAGTGTGATTACCCCCCACACACACACACACAGCATGGCCAGTAAGTTTTGCATTAGCTGTTATCTAAGTCCACATGCTAAGGTATCTGAGTTCGAATGCTAGGGAGTATATCTGAGTCCGAATGCTAGGGAGTACAAACAGCACTATAGCAGGTGTCGAATCTTGTGATATGTCATGGAGGCAAACTTTCAAATGGAGAAGAGGACTGTAGTCAGAACAGGCATTTTTCATAAGTCTCTCATCAGTCTCCTTACCCCGACTAAAAAAATCTTACTAAGTCTCTTCTCTCTTTCCTTCCCCAAGGGTTACCAAAGGAACTCTGGGAGGAGCCTATTCAAGAACAGCTCTCGGACACTACTGTTTCTTGTGTTTCTTATGTCCTACATTTGGGGGCCATATGTTGTAATATAGGAGACCTGCCAGTGGCTGTTGGAGGTCTAACTTAGACTTATAGAATGGGCCTCTTCATGTGAGAGGATGACGAGGATACAAGGAGACTGAGCGGCAGTTGTGTTCTCTGACCTTTTCACTGAAAGGCAATTGCATTCTCTGACCTCTCTCCTCTTCCCTCTGCCTCCAATTTATTTCATTCCCAAACTACAAGGAACATCTTTGAAGGCTGCTTTTCAGCTCTTTGGGTGTTATGATTCACAGCTGGATATACTATAACATATTTAACATGTATAAGACTGCCTGCCATCTCTAGGGGAGGGGGTAGAGAGAGGGAAGGGAAAAGTTGGAACAGAAGTGAGTGCAAGGGATAAGGTTGTAAAAAAATTACCCGTGCATATGTTCTTCAATAAAAAGTTATTAAAAAAAAAAAAGAAAGAAAGAAATGACCAGCAAGATGATTCCAAAAAGGCCTGGAGAGACTTACATGAACTGATGCTGAGTGAAACAAGCAGAATGTGGCTCGTTTCAACAATGAGATGAACTAAATCAGTTCCATTTGTTCAATAATGAATAGAACCAGCTACACTCAGTGAAAGAACTCTGGGAAATGAGTGTGAACCACTACATAGCATATACAATCCCTCTATTTTTGTCCACCTGCATTTTTTATTCCCTTCACAGGTTAAATGTACATTATTTCAAAGTCCAATTCTTCTTGTGCAGCAAAATTACTATATGAACATGAATACATAAATTGCATTTAACATATACTTTAACATAGTTAACATGTATTGGTCTACCTGCCATCTGAGGAGTGGGTGGGGGGAAGGAGGGGAAAAATTGTAATAAAAGGTTTTGCAATTGTCAATGTTAAAAAATTACCTATGTGTATATCTTGTAAATAAAAAGCTATAATTAAAAAACATAATAACAAAAAAAAATTGTGCCAACAATGATAGAGAGATCCCCCTGTGACTGTCACAGGACATTTTTACTTTTTACATGATGGGCAATGAAGGCATCCTTGAACTCCTAGTGCATAACTTCCTCTTGCTATATGATCTGGAAAATTTCAGTCAGCTTTTGTATGAACAACAAACCCCATATTTTGTAAATCTCAACTGGAACAGAGTCAGCATGAGGTACTTTACCACAAGGAAGTAGTCTAATAGTATTAAAATTCTCTTCTTCAATTGGAAGTGATTAATTTCAACTTGAGGTAAATAATTATTAGCTTCAGCATTGATTGATGATGGTCTGTTGAGAAGACTGTGGAAGTGTTCAGGCTATCTCTCAAGGATCATGTTCTTATCATTACTCAGTGTGGCACTATCAACAACGAGTAGTTGAGATGAACCATAGTGTAATGTTCTTTTATTCAGTTTTCTGGGGGTCTCTGGGGTAGCCTTCCTTTCAGTTCAGTAATCACCACGAGAATAGCCAAGTGTTAAAGTCCAAAGTTTAAATTCTTTATTGTCTCCTTGTCTGAGGCCTGAGTTAGCTTTCTTGAGATCCTTTCAGACCAGCCTTGGTCTCAGTGGGGGAAATGTAGGAGGAGGACAGGCCTGCCACCACAGTGGTATGAGATAGAGTGAATGAATCTGGCTCTGGCCCTGGCTGAGTTTTTCTGAGCTTATATGCTCTACACTGAGTATAAACCAATTATTACATCCCTAGGAAACCATTATTTGTTGTAAGATTAAGTAAATCATAGTGAACTTAGAGAACTATTAATCATCATGCTAAATTAGATAACCATTGTCATATCAATTCCACCGACTTAACACCTTGTAAGAATTCTTGTTTTAAGTACAGAGTTCTGACCCATAAGTCTTTGGCCCATAAATTGTCTTCAATACATCTTATTCTTCCCCACCCCAAGAGAGCTCTAAAGAAAGAATACTTATTCTAATAAAGAGGCAAGGTTTGTTTGTAGGTTGGGAGCAGATTTGTGGGCTCTTGGAAACATTAGAATGCACATCCCCTTGGTTTTTCAAGGAAGAAAAAATAGAGGCAGATAAATTGGAAACTAGTAGATCAACTATGTGAATACTACAATGATAATGGTCCTGATTCAATTTCTAAGGAAACATTCTATTTACACAACATAATACAATTGGCCTTAAAGAATCCCACAAGTTATAGAAATAGGAAAAGTTCTAAGGAGAAGAGTCAGACAAGGAATCATGAGGCAAAAGAGGAAGAGAAGGGAGAGGGTAAGGAAAATATTGTCGAAAGGCATGGGGAGTTAAGTGAACTTAAAGGGCATGGTGATTCTCACTCTCACAGCTCAGCTTCACCTCTGCCTACAACCAACCAGACTTGACCCTCCTCCCATCAACTTCATTTTCTTGGGTGGAAGGAGGAGGAGGAATGGGAAGGGCAGTGATACCACCAGCATCTTCCCCCCAGCAACTCCGCCCACCCCCCCATGACTTGATTGCAAAAGGCACTACTTAAAGCCAAAGAGAAAGGGCAGAATACAGCTGATTTGAGAATAGAAATTTATCCTGTGATTGGACAGGTTAAGACAAAAGAAGATATACTCCTTTTAATCTAGAAATTATCAAACACCTGAAAAAGCCTTGCACTTTTTATGGGTCTACATCATCTTATGTTAAGATGTTATTACAGAATTTGGCTTATGAAATTTTAACCCGTAGTGATTGGAAATCTATAGCAAGGACATGTTTAGAACCTGGACAAAACTTCTGAATGTAGTAAACTCTGTAGGATACAAGCCCAATGAAATAGGCAACCTGGAGTTAATATACCAATCACCTGTGACCAACTAATAGGTGTAGGTTCTTATGCAGACACTTCAGCACAGATTAATTACCCGATTGCAGCATATGAGCAAATTGCTGCTGCTGCTATCAAAGCATGGGGCAGAGAGTGCCTAGAAGTTCAGTACCCAGACATGACCGATCAGCCAGGAAGCCATCTGATGGGAGAAAGGGATTACACAATCAGTCAGCCAGGAAGCAACATGATGGGAGAAAGGGACTACAATTAGGGAGGATAGAGTTGTATGCAGCTGGGACAACTGAGATACCCCCTGGAGAGGTGAAATCTGTCCCTCTCCAGCCTATGGATCCCTTGCCTGCAGGTACAGTAGGCTTGACTATTTCACCTCCTGAGAGTACTTACAAAACAGTGTCCATCCATACACTGATGTGGGAAACTGGGGAATGTGCAGATAATATCCCAGTCACTAACACAGGTAGACAATGTGTGACTTATCCACCAGGAGAAGCAGTAACATCAGGTTTACTGATACAGACTCCTAATAGGCAATCTGATGATAGTCACCCAGATTTTGACTCCCAACAACAGAATCCAGGAATATTATGGACTGTAGGTATTACAGCTGACCATCCTATGCTCACTGTCTATATAAATGGCATACTATTGGAAAGATTGGTGGACACAGTTGCAGATCATACAGTCATTAGAGGTGCCAACTGGCCCAGTCCCTGGCCAAAGATGAAGGCAGACACCTACATGTTTAGTGTAGAAGGATCAGCAGCAGCTGAAGTTAGTGCTACCCCTTTGAGATGGATATTTGAAGGTGAAACAGGAGTTTTTATGCCTTTTATAGTTGAAAAAATCCCCATCAAGATATAGGGAAGATTTTACAATTAGGATTAAAAATGAGTACTTCGGTTTTTTAGGCACGGCTGCTGTTGAAGGCCTGACACTTTCACCTGTTCCCTATCCAATGAAAACTAATACAGCAGTGTGGATAGAACAGTGAATAGAACAGATAGCAATAAAATTCAGGCCTTATTAAATATAGTACAGGAGCAGCTTGACTAAGGACACTTAAAACTTCTCTAAGTCCTTGGAATTGCCCTATATTTTGTTGTAAGAAAGAAGTCTGGAAAATGGAGGATGTTGACTGATTTCAGAAAAGTAAATGAACAGATAGAAACTATGGGAACTCTTCAGCCTGGACTTCCATCTTCTAGTCAATTGCCTAGAGAATGGCCTCTGTGGGTTATAGACATTAAGGATTGTTTCTATTCTATCCCTTTAGATAAGGAGGATATGAAAAGATTTGCCTTTTCAGTGCCCAGTATTAACTTAACTGAGCCTTATAAAAGATATGAATGGACAGTTTTGCCACAGGGAATTAAAAATAGTCCTACTATGTGTCAAATGTATGTTGCCGCTGCTCTTGCTCCAGTAAGAAAAGCATTTCCAAAAGTAATATTGTTACATTATATGGATGATATATTGGTATGTGAACCTGAGGAGTAAATGTTAGAAGCATGTCTACAAAAGACCATAGAAACACTACGTAACTACAAATTGTATATAGCTCCAGAAAAAAATTCAAAGAAATGCTCCTTTTCAATATTCAGGATATGAAATATAATACCCTAAGATACTTACAGTACAAAAACTTTCATTAAGAACAGAGAAGAGAAGGGAAAGGGACCTGTATGTCCAAGAATATTTGTGGCAGCCCTTTTTGTAGTGACCAGAAACTGAAAATTACATGGATGCCCAACAATTGGAGAATGGCTGAATAAATCGTGGTATATGAATATTATGGAATATTATTGTTCAGTAAGAAATGACCAACAGGATGATTTCAGAAAGTCCTGGAGAGACTTACATCAACTGATGCTGAGTAACATGGGTAGGACCAGGAGATAGTTGTATACTTCAACAACAATATTATATGATGATCAATTCTGATGGATGTGGCCATTTTCAACAATGAGATGAACCAGATCAGTTCCAATAGAACAGTAATGAACTGAACCAGCTATACCCAGTGGGAGAACTGTGGGAGATGATTATGAACTACTGCATAGAATTACCAATCCTTCTAATTTTGTCCGCCTGCATTTTGGATTTCCTTTACAGGCTAATTGTACACTATTTCAAAGTCCAATTATTTTTGTACAGCAAAACAACTGTTTGGACATGTATACATATATTGTATTTAATTTATACTTTAACATATTGAACATGTATTGATCAACCTGTCATCTGGGGGGGGGGGGAAGGAGGGGAAAAATTAGAACAAAAGGTTAGACTATTGTCAATGTTGTGAAATTACCAATGCATATATCTGGTAAATAAAAACTATTAAAAAAAGAAGAAAAGAACAGAGAAGCTAAACACCTTAAATGATGTTCAGAAACTGATAGGATATATCCAATGGATGCATCCAATGTTAGGCTTGACTACCTATCAATTGCAAACATATATGACATTTAAGGGGAAACCATGCTTTAAACTCACCACAGCAGCTTACAAAAGAAACTCAAGAGGCTTTGAGAGAAGGTGAACTGGCTTTATCCAATGTGGTTGAAAGAGTCATTCAGAAACTGTTGGAAATATCCGTTTTTGCTACACAAGAGGTATTCACAGCAGTCCTTCATCAGGGAGACAGTGTAATAGAGTGGGTGAACCTCCCAGTACAACCAGAACAAAGCCTTATTCCTTACCCAGTGCTTGTGGCTAGAATTTTACTAAAGGCCATTAAGCTAGCAGTACAATTATCTAGGATAAAGACCTGACAAGATATACACCTTTTATACTAATGCACAAGTTAATGTATGCTGTGAAACCATCCCAGAGTGGCAAATTTTATTGACCATAGCTCCAAATTTTACACACAGTCTTCATTAAACTAACCTATTACATAATTGGCAATGGATTCTTGAATAAAATGTTTCTAAAGTTCCTCTTAAAGGCCCAACTATCTTTACAGATGCATCCAAATATAACGTTTGTGCTGTATATTTTTGTGACTTAACTATAAAGAGAGTAGTCAGAACTCCTTTTCAGTCCACTCAGCATACTGAATTGTACGCAATCCTACTAGCTCTAACTTATTATCCAGGAGATACTGATTCGGGCCTATTCAGTAAGTGTGGTACAAAGAATTGCCACAGCCCAAATAAAATTTGTAGATTCTAATATATATCAGCTCTTTAAGGAACTTTAGGAGGAAGGGAGAAAGCATCCAGGTAAGATTTATATCCTGCATGTCCACTCTCATAGTGGACTTTCAGGTCCTATTTTTGATGGTAATTCAAAGGCAGATATCCTTCTAACCATGTTGGTAAATATTCCTTTATTTCAAGAAGCCCAAGAATCTCATTCTAAATATCATCAGGCTGCTCGAACTTTACATTTACAATTTGGAATAACAAGAGAGGAAGCTAGGAGCATAATAAAAGCCTGTACAGCTTGCCTTCCTTTCCACACCCTTATGCTCCCTCCCGGAAAAACCATCATGGTTTGAGACCCAATGGAATTTGGCAAATGGAGGTGACTCATTTTAAATCTTTTGGTCGTCTATCTTTTATCCACATTGTGGTAGACACCTTCTCAGGATTCACTTTTGCAATTCCAGCAGCAAAAGAGACAGCCCAAGTGGTTACTGAATTCTTTATACAAACTTTTGTAATTGTGGATGTACCACAAGCAATAAAAACAGATAAGGGACTTGCATATACTTCTAAACATTTTGCACACTTTTGTGCACAGTATAAGACTTTAGACACCACTGGTGTACCCTTTAATCCTTAAGGACAGGCAACAGTAGAAAGGAGATAGAGAAATTAAGATGCTCTTCCAAAAACAAAAGAAAGGGGGAGCCACAGGAAACCCTAGAGAACTTCTAAATCTAGCTCTTTATACTATTAGCTTCTTGATTTTTGACAAAGATGCACTGGCTCCAGCAGACAGGTTTTTTAACCCATCCGAAGGGCAGTGTCCAGTGTGAGCAGGTTCATTATCTTTAGAAAATTGCCAGGTGATGTGGAGAGATCCAGAAAGTGTTGAATGGAAGGGACCAGATAGGTTAACTGCTTGGGGGAGAGGGTTTGCTTGTATCTCTATAGATGGAGAAGGAATCAGATGGGTGCCAACGAATCGTATTCACCTTGTCCATCAGAGAGAGATGGAGCAGAGCCTTGAAACGAAGGAGAAGACCCAAGAAACATCGGATGGTTCTATTGCTGACTGTGCCCACCACTGAAAGAACCTGGCAGTTACAGCATTTGACTCATGGACATCAAAAATTGTTAATGAGACTGATGTCGGACTTCAAAACTCTCAGGAATCTTTGGAATCCCTGAGACCTGATAAGACTCTTGCAAGAATCTGCAGGGATCATTGGATTCCCTGACACATGAAGTAATGGGTAATAGATTAGTTTTGGTTGGTTGTTGAAGGAGCCATATGTGTGATTGTTATTTATATACCCTCCTTCTAGGACTTCTGAAAATCTTTTACAAGACCATGTTGATTCATATTGTTTGTTATATCACTACTTGCATGTATAATTCATGTTTGTTACACCACATTGAGCCTGCACCGACTGTGGGGAGAGTCATCACTGCTAGTCTGTGCTCTATTGCTATGTGCTTGTGTAATACCTCCCATGCTGATAGGTTTGTGCATACCTGTTTCTATTAAGAGTCTTCAGCCCAGAAACTTGCCAGCAGTATCTGGCTTGATTCCTCATTTCCCTTTGGTGTTTTTCATCTTTCTTCCTGAGAAGTCAGGGAGGGTGATCACCTCCTTTTTGGTGTTTTCACCTCTCTGATAAGTCAAGGATGACGTGACCACCTGTGTTCTAAAACAAAAGAAAGTGGGAGATGTAGAGGGGTGAAACTATGAAAGGGTGCACTTGAATCAGACAGCAGAGCACTTAAGGATAATTATAGGATGTGAGATAATGTCTCCATAAGCATCTACTGAGATGATATGGTAATATGATGGCTCTCCTTATGATTGGCGCCTGCTGAATGGGTGGTAGTGAGGTAATCGTACACAAGGATTGGAAGACTGAGGGAGAGAGGTCAGGATCACTTGGCTGCAGGACGAGGAGGAGAGAGGCTGGAGAATCCAGACTCCAGAATCCAGGATACATCTCTGGCAAGCCACGTGGCAGCTTGCCTGCCCCCTTCCCTTCTCCCTCTAAAGATCAAGAACTATGATTCATCCTGACTCTGGCTGATCCTGAGGCCCTCCAGGGAGCTAGCCTGAACATTATAGTCTATCACTTGCCTATCATCACAGGGCTTTTAGATAGGTGGAAATGATAAAATGGGATGGTGATGCCTTTGGATTAGGGTATGAGTTGGATTTAAGTGATGTAGATTTGCCCAAACTCATCATCCTCACTCTCTCTCCTAGAGCCATCATTGTCCAGTGGCAGGACAAAGTCAAAATGACTGGTGATGATCCAGGATGCAGTGGATAGCCCTGGTGTCTTTGAAGTCTAACCAAGCTCTAAGCACTCTACAACACCTGCTTAACCTGCCTTCATGGCCATTGGAACAAATTATTCTCATCTACCCATTTCACCAGGGGAAGTTTTTAGATGCCTGGGATAGACACCTTCCTAACTCATCATAGGCTTTGGGTCCCTTTGATTTCCTCAATTTGGTTAATCCCATCTGCCTAAATGGCTTACCAGGGTGTGGCCCCTGTTCATGCTACAGCTTCATGGAGTCACAGGTGGGAGGTGGATTAGGTAGCCACCAAAGGTAAAAAGTAGCCCTGTTTAGGGCCCAGCAGCCTTTGCATCAGAGGTACTAGTCTTTTCTGAACAAATGTTGTAGTTACCTTCTTCTTCTGAAGAAATATAATAAAAATAACATAAATTACATTAAAAAGTTGTAATTAAAACAAATTTTGAAGATTGGATATTTGTATGCATGTGTATGTTTAAAATCAAAGAGTCATAAAAATGACCACTAAATTTAAATTCCTTTATACTTGACAATGATGCTTTTTGTGAAAGATCCTGGCAACTATTTTCTGCTGATTGCATTTTGCTCCTTTGCTGAATTGTGCATGACATTTTAGAAATGTGGATGATTTCTGTCTCTGAAAAGGGCAAAGGAACATCTTGGCTCCTCTTTCTGAGATTTCCCTATCATTACTGACCTTTTCATGAAAGAAGAGCATGTAACACTTTCTAATGACATATCCATTTCAAATGACATATCTTAGTGATCAGCTACTGTTGTAAATACATGCTAACTTCAGCACTCTTCTTGTTTTTCAGGAGAGGACTTTGCATCATCATTTATTATACTGCTGTAGCCTCAGACATTTTCTTCCTTAATCTTTAAAGGATCAAATAGTTGTGATGTCATGAATCTTCTGCTTAATGACTTTGAAAAAAATGAACATGTCTTTTTTTGGCTCCTTTGGGATAAAAAATCTTGATGGCTCATGTTCCTAACAAAGGATGATAGAAATGAGAGGTAGAAATCCATAATTATATCACTGAATCAACCTTTTCTAATGTAGACATATTCTCTGAACTAAAAACATTTTATATTAGTTTGCCATTTTCCAAAATCTATTCAGAATCTAAATTTCCATTTCCTATTTAAATTTAAATGTTTTCTTTTAAAGTCTTCAAGATATTATCTTAATATTATTTTTAAAATTTCTTACAAAACACTGATAGATTTTGGTTTTATATAATTTACATTTTCAAACATGTCTCCCTCTCTGTCTCTGGGTCTCTGTCTCACAGTCTCTGTGCCTCACTCTCTCTCTCTCACTCTCTTGGTCTCTTTCTCTTGCTCTTTGTGTGTGTATCTCTTTCCCTATGACTGTTCCTGTTTTGTCAAATGTTATTTTAATAGCTTCTAATTTTGATGGCTTTTTAATCAGAAATTAGGAGAATGTGGGCAATACTATAGGGTTGTACCCTACAAGGCTAAATAAATTTTGCTCTGGGTCCATAGATTCTTAATCTACCTGTTAAATGAACACTAAGGATTATGAAAAGACTTTGGAAAGAGACAGGGGATGCATTACCACCAATAAGCAAGTAATTCAAACTCTGTGTGCTATTAAGCATGTATTTTAGTACTATAATCAAATACTTGGCAATAGAAATTTCAAATACTTCATCTAGTATATGTGGTACTTGAAAAGTAGGGTTCTCTTTTTAAAACATTTAGAAGTTTCATTACTCTTGAGTGTGATTTCTGGTTCTTGCTAAAAATAATGTGTGAAAGACCTGAAACCAGAAAAATAAAAATAGAAATGAGAGCATAATGTGATATGCAGGGTGCATTATCTTGGCAAATCTGATATCTTAACGCTATTTTTGTTTTTTTGCAAAATGAGCCAGAACATCATTCAACAGAGACAGAAAGTCACATCATGTGTAAAGAAGACAAAAAAAAATGTGACTCCCTAAGAGGATAGCTAGAAACCCAAACTCCACATTGTGTATTTTTGCAGAAACTCTCTAATGGAGTTCTTGAAAGAATCAATAAATCAATAACTATTTATTGTGAGATCATTAAGTGCCCAGTGCCATAGAGTACTCATTGAGAGCTAAAAGATCTTTGCCTTCAAGGAACTTTCAATCTATCTGAGAGGGAAAAAAAAAAACTAATATAATTTTTTTTATTTTTTTATTTTTTTTAATTATTAGTATATATTTTTATAATATTATCCCTTGTATTCATTTTTCCAAATTATCCCCCCTCCCTCCACTCCCTCCCCCCAATGACAGGCAATTCCATACATTTTACATGTGTTACAATATAACCTAGATACAATACATGTGTGTAAATACCATTTTCTTGTTGCACAATAAGCATTAGATTCCAAAGGTACATGTAACCTGGGCAGACAGATATTAGTGCTAACAATTTACATTCACTTTCCAGTGTTTCTTCTCTGGGTGTAGCTACCTCTGTCCATCATTGATCAACTGGGAGTGAGTTGACTCTTCTTTATGTTGAAGATTTCCACTTCCATCAGAATACATCCTCATACAGTATTGTTGTTGCAGTGTACAGTGATCTTCTGGTTCTGCTCATTTCACTCAGCATCAGTTGATGTAAGTCTCTCCAAGCCTCTCTGTATTCCTCCTGCTGAAAACCTAATATAATTTAACAGCCACTTAAAGGTGCACAGTCTGTATCCCCCAGTACAATAGGCAAGGGTAAGATTAGCCTGTCTTGTGCATAGCAGGCATTAAATAAGTGATTGTTGAGAATTCAATGTAAAATATAAAACAACTAGGAGACAAGTTATACAAATGCTCCATACTGCTTCTAAGTGAAAGATGATAGAAGGTCAGAAAGGAAAGCTTAATGAGGAAAAGATTTGGATGAGTTTTTCTACATTGCATTGTTGAGCCATTTCAGTCCTGTTCAACTCTTTATGACCACCATTTGAGATTTTCTCTTTTTTTAAATAGCTTTTTATTTACAAGATATATGCATGGGTAACTTTTCAGCATTGACAATTGCAAAGCCTTCCATTTTTTCCCCTCCTTCCCTCCATCCCCTCCCCCAGATGGAAGATAGACAAATACATGTTAAATATGTTAAAGTATTTTTAAATACAATATATGTATATCCATACAGTTATTTTGCTGCACAAGAAGAATCAGATTTTGAAATAATGTACAATTAACCTGTCAAGGAAATAAAAAATGCAATCAAACAAAAACAGAGGGATTGGAAATGCTATGTAGTGGCTTACATTCATTTCCCAGAGTTCTTTCACTGGGTATAGCTGGTTCTATTCATTATTGAACAAATGGAATTGATTTGGTTCATCACCTTGTTGGAGAGGGTCACATCCATCAGAATTGATCATTATATAGTACTGTTGTTGAAGTGTATATAATGATCTTCTGATCCTGGTCTTTTCACTCAGCATCAGTTCATATAAGTCTCTCCAGGCCTTTCTGAAATCATCCTATTGGTCATTTCTTACAGAATAATAACATTCCATAACATTCATATACCACAATTTATTAAGCCATTCTCCAATTGATGGGCATCCACTCAGGTTCTAGTTTCTGGCTACTACAAGAAGGGCTGCCACAAACATTTTGGCACATACAGGTCCCTTTCCCTTCTTTAAGATTCCCTTGGGATATAAGTAATAACACTGCTGAATCAAAGGGTATGCACAATTTGATAACTTTTTGAGCATAGTTCCAAATTGCTCTCCAGAATGGCTGGATGCATTCACAATTCCACGAACATATCAGTTCCCCAGTTTTCCCACATCCCCTCTAACATTCACCACTATCTTTTCCTGTCATCCTAAACAATCTGACAGGTATGTAGTGGTATCGCAGAGTTGTCTTAATTTGCATTTCTCTGATTAATAATAACTTGCTGCATCTTTTCATATGGCTAGAAATAGTTTCAGTTTCTTCATCAGAAAATTGTCTGTTCATATCCTTTGACCATTTATGAATTGGAGAATGGAATTTTCTCAAGAAAATAAAGTAGTTTGTGATTTCTTTTCTTGAGCTCATGTTACAGATGTGGAAACTGAGGCTATCAGAATTAAGTGACTCGATCAGGATCATATAGCCAGATTTGAATTCATGAAGGTGAATCTTTCTGATTCAAATGTCAGTGCTTATGTCCACCAAGCTGCTATTAGCCCCCTGAAAAATAATCACTCATATTTGAATATATGAAGCAGTATTTATTCTTATCATGGAATTTATGAATAAATTATTAGAACTAGAGTTCAATGAAAAATAAACATAGAAAACCTCTTCAAAATTAGTTTTTTGGACACTGGTCTTTAAAATTCCAGAAGTTCCTTCAGATAGTAGATACATTTGGAGGCAGAAATTTTAAGATATTTGGAATTTAATTTTGTTTAGTTCTTCACTAATATTACCTTTTAAACTGGCATAGTTTACTGATGCTCAACTTAACTAGTACACTGTAATGCGAAAAGAAATCTGATCCTCAAAAAGTGTAGGGAAAATAATTCTGAGATGTGAAATTTGGGATTCAATATGAACTTGAACTCAGAAAACTTAGTATTTTCCCTTGTATCAGCAATATGGTCACTTGCAATTACTTTGACCATTTATAATCTCAGCTAGTCCAACCCAAAGCCTGCTGAGTGGAATTATCAAATAACCTTAGGTAGGAGTATTTCTGATACTGAAGGCCTCTGCCCTTGACACTTCTACTCTGCAGATGTCATTCTCTTTTTCTTCCTCCTAAACTCTTACTTGGTTCTTATCACAGGAACAGAATCAATGGAGAATTTTATCAATAACAAATTTCTTACTCTGAATAGTTGTTGCTGTTCTATTTTTATTATTTTTTTGAAGTGGTTGAATGTAAAGTATTGTACAGAACTTCAATTTCATTTCTGTATAACTCCTCCCCTAGATGCAATTTCGCATCTCCTCTGTAATAGCCAGTCTTAGACAGTTGCCTAGAACATTGAAAGGAAAAAATGACTTTCCTATTGTCACATAGTATAAGAAGCCAAAATCCAGTGTGAGCTCCTTTTTTACATAATACTTTGTTTTTTCCCTTTGTTATCTTTTCAGTAAGTATGGTAAGGATAGTGACTGGAGGCCTGATGTCATTGGCAGAGAGAGCTTCTAGATGAGGCAACTCCCTCTGCCATTGCAATCTCTTGCCATAAAGCAGCAATCTTCAATCTTGATGATCTCAAGCTCCATGACAACACCAAAAATATTTTATTTAATGTGAGTTCTATCATCAATATTTACCATGTTGTTTTTAATGAGTTCCATATAAGTATTTACCATATTAGAAATTACGAAGGGATTATAAACTTAATTGATTTTATTATGAAAATTATTTTGAACCTGTAGACTCTCTGTAAGCATCTGAGAGGTGCCCAGGATGACACTCAAAGAACCACTATATTAGAGATTTAGCTTAAGTATTCAGAGACTAAATGACTTGTATATGATTATACAGTTGCCATGTCAAAAAAAAAAAAACTTGAAACTATGTATTTTTTTTTATTCCAAAACAGCTCTTTATCCATGGAGCACACTATCTGTGATGCTATACCACACTAATTTTCAAAACTATTAACATTTAATGTTACTACTCCTTTTGCACTGAGTTCTAAGATGCATAAAATTGATTTCAGTTTCCCCATCATTTTAGGAGAATAGATTGAAGCTCTGAGAGTGAGAGGGAAGAAAGCTTTAGCAACATGAAAACCCTACTTAAGTAAGTGAAACTCTTATGGTAATGGAAAATGAGAGTGCATATAAAACAAGGACCAAAATACAGGAGCATGAAGACCAGATCATTAATCATTATGCAAGTCAAAAATTCATGGCAACACATCCATCTTAATAAACACTTAACCAGGAAGTGCTAAATTTAGATGCAACAAAGAGAGGACCAACTAATTCAATAGCCAATAAGGAGTAATACTACAGAATGCTAAAAATTAGGCTACTTTCTATGACAAAGGTCTAAATATTTTGTGGATGGACTTGGAATGTGAACAATAAATTAAATGGTGTAAGACTTTGCTAATTAGAGAGTTATACCAATTGCCCAAGATAAACTTCACATAGTAACAATAACCACATAATTAAATAAAGCAAAGGAATTTCAACAATCCAAATTAATTATTTAAAAATATAAAGATGAAACAAAAAAATAGACATCATTAATTAAGTCAGAGGGCAGAAAATATACAAGTGCTTTTCTTGGGAGAAAAAATCAATTAAGTTTATACTCCTTTCTTTTGCACAATGTTGAAAATTCTTAAGTTTTATAGTAAGTTTTAATGGGAATCAGGAGTTACCAAATTAGTTACCCAGAAATATTTTGGTCAACCTAATGTCTTTTGAAAAATTAAAATAAAAAAAAATGGAAATGATACACAAGTACCATGAAATCAGATTGCAATAATATTATGACCTTTAAATTTACCCTTTATTGCAATGATAATGAACCCTGTATTTTACCCTGATTTAGGCTGACAAATCTCTAAAATCTCCAGAGTAGTAATATCTGGAAAATAGCTGCTTATGCTAGGGAGAATGAGATGATGCCTCAAGACCTTTTTTGAAATCTAGGAGGTTGAGACTATTAGGGAAAAAATACTCAGAACAAGGATGCTGTAAGTATCATACGATCTAATTAGATTTTCAGAAAACATTTGACAGATAACTGTACTAAAGGTTGATGACTAAAGTCATGGAAAAAAAAGGAAAACTGACAGATTTGATTGAAAGTTGGTAGAGAGCCAAGAAACATGAGGTGATTGGAAATGTTAACTTTCCAAATTGAACTTGCCCTCAAGTAATGCATCACTGGACTAACAGGCATTATAAAAGTGGAATTGTAGAATTAGAATCATAAGCACTAAAGTAACCTCAATATCAAATGTTCTAGGTCTTTGCCATGCACAAAATTGTAGAAAGGACATTAAAACTTGTTGCCTAAAGACCTGGGAGCCAGTTTTCTTGAAGCCATATTGCAATTATAATTAAGCAAATAACAATCTCAATGGACCACATAGTTCGCTTCCACAAAGTGAGCATAGAAATGCTTGCCCTACCCAATTAAGAGATCTAATATTCTGAGGAGATCAAGGGTAGGAAGTGATTCATATTTATAACTATATGAATGCATACTATTCGTGTTAATGAAAAGTTTGTATCCTATTTTGGTGCTTAGATAGCAGACTGAATAGAGTGCTAACCTTGATGTCTGGGAGACCTGACTTTGAATTCTATCTCACATATTTACTAGCGATGCAACCCTCTTAGACCCTGTTGTCTCATCTGAATATGATTATAATAATAATATTAATACCTGCCTCGCAAGATTCTTATCAGAATAAAATGGAATAATATTTGTATGAGAAATTTCTTCAATAACTTTAAAGCAATATATAAATTTTATAGATATGATTATTCCTAAATAATATCCTACTTTGAAATTTGTCCTAAACTTTCCAAATTTCTATTTTTTCACTTGGATTTCTTTTTTAAGAATTTTTGACAATGATGATCATTATTAGTTTTTTTTTTTTTTCAAAATAGTTTCTTTTCTTTTTTTGAGGAGGGAATTCTATCACTGTCAATATAATTACAAACTTAAAGTGTTATGGAAATTTTAGTTATTTTGATTCCAAAGAATATTCGAAGTTGAAATATAACCTTAACTTTCCATATATCTGTCTTTTCACTACTATTTTTGTAAGAATTTTTGACATTGAGGATCATTATCAGGTAGTTTCAGAACTTTTTTTTGATAGGAGACAGGTGTTAGTAGGAATATAATTAAAGCCAGTCCTAGTGAGGCTAACCATCCATTCATCACAAAAATTTGCCTTCATGTGGATTCTGGTTGCTCTGAGTAGTCCTGAGAGCATCATTGAATTAAAGAACTCCTAAGCCATTGATTAACGAGACTACATTATGTCAAAAAAAATGAAATTTAAATCATAGACTTAGAGACATGCTAGATGACAAGCAATCATTGATTGAACTGATTTTCTGTTTTGGAGTTTTCAATAGATCTATTTTTCTGTTTTGTTTTGTTTTGTTTATTTGGCTCTGGCTGCTTCTTTCTATTTTAAAATATTTCCTACCATGATCTTTCACCTTATCTAATAAAGAGGAACATTCATTGTTCTGGATAGATTTCTATTTTGCATTTGCTTTTAAGTTTAATAGGAAATTCTGTTTTTCAGACTATCCCCCCCAAAATGTAAATTTGGGGAGAAAATCACCTCATTAAACAATTTTAAAAGCCAATATTCTTCAACTTCTCTAGTGTCTCAGTATAAAGAAAAATCTACTTGATTATTTTCTCTTCTGATTCCTATTTCATTCAAAGGTTATTAATTTAGTAATTATCCTATTTCTAAAGGAAAAGAGAAGATTGTATACTGAAAGAAAGAAGGGAACTTGAGGAGGGAAATAGTAAAAGAAAATAAGATGAGTAATAACAGAACTAGAATCTCTTTCCTTGTTATACTCAGACTAAATTGGCAGCCATATTCCCAAATAAGGAGAATAAGATGCTCTGGATTTAGAAAGAGAGGGTTGGTGCATTTAGAAGACTTTGAAATAGCCAATAATAACAAGAAAAGAAGTATTTGACAGCTTTTGGGGGGCTTCTTACTTTTCTTCCTCTCACTGCTTACTATAAATATTTATTACTAAAATGATCTTTCTCACTGGAGATAACCTGTTATCACAACGAGTAAATTACATTTTAAGGATAAAAACTGTTGTATTTTTTTCCAAGTGACCATAAATGTGTAGTAAATTGGTCATGTCTAACCATTGGCAATGCTGCTCAGATAATGATAGGAGATGCCTTAAATTGGCTTCTATACCCTATCTAAAATAGTCTAAGAAGTACCACACAAGACATCACATGGTAAATGTATAAACAGGAAAGGTAGAGATACAATCTGATTATTTTTACTGGGAAGTCTTAGTCATGCACAAACCCTTGATGTATTCCAATAGAAAGAACACTGATTTCAGACTAAGATTTGGTACTGAAGAAAAAGAAAAACATAAAATAAAGGGGAAAAATACAAAAAAGATAAGCAAGAGCAGAACCAGGATGTATCCCTTGTCCATCTCCAGATTAGTTTACAATGTTGACTCTGGCATTTTCTTGTACCATAAATCCATCCCTTTGTAACTTGCAAAAGATTTTGAAACTTTTTTGTGTGTGCACATAACATTCTTAATAACAAAATATGATTATGGTTGAGAAACTATTTGGAGTACCTCCACCTAGAAAAAACTCACACATTTTCAACACAAGCTATTAGTTACTTAAACATGTCAAGACATTAGGAAGAACACTTCCTCTTTCCTATTTTCATAATTTTTCTTTTAATAAGGAACTAAAGACATGTTCACTGACATTATTACTGAGATTCTTTTTTTCTTCACTATCTCCTGTCACTTTTCTTTCCTCATAATTTTTCAAAAATCATTTCCAATGGTTCAGACATAAAGTCACAGGTAAACATGTATTAGAAAGGAGGAGGGGATAATGAATCTTAAGGGGAAAAAATTTAAAGTTAAAAAGTATCTTGTGGGTAAATTGCAAAATTTAAAGTAGAAAATGAGGAAACTCCTAATATAAAATGATGTGAATGAAGTGAGCAGTAATTCTTAAAGGACACCATTGTTAGATGAAAATAGCAAAAAACACTGATGAAAATAAACTGAGAAGGAAAAGGGAAAAAAGGGATTTGTAAATCAACTAATTCACTTTTCAGATGGAAACTAATTTATTTTATTTAAAATTCTTGGGCACCTTTATTCTACTGGTATTTGTTTTTCCAGCTCATTAAGTTTCTGAATGATTAATCTTTGCTCTCCAAGGAAAGAGAATGAGATTATTTGGTGAAGTGTGGGAGAACTGAACCCCTCAGGACATAGTTTAAGCCAATAAAAGTAAATTCAGAGCTAAGGTTGTCATGACATTCTTAATAACAAAAACAATTACAATATTTTCCATTTATTTTAGTGTTTTTCACACACATAGAGAAGCATTCCATTTATCTAGTAAACCTGGATTTGGATCATTATTTTACAGATGTGAACCATTTTCTCCAATGGTGCTCACTTCAACTTCTCCAAATCTTTTAATTCTTGGCAATTCTTGTTCCATTTCTTCTTCTGAATTCTTCCTAAAGGGCCCAGTTCCACATGCTATAAAGAATCCTCTTGATCTTCATTTATATTTCATTCATATCAGGTTTTCTAACTTTCACACTCCTGTCATAGTCAACACTTCCCAGTAAAGACATTTAGATCTAACCTCTGAATTTCTTGAGCACACATTTCTTCCAAAGGATGATATACACTATTTCTTGAATTATTTTATATGTGTTCTTTGTAAGCCAGAGTAAGAAGTGGTAATAATAATAATAATAATAATAATAATAATACCAATAATAATAGTAATAACAATATGATAAGCTGATTTTCCTGACAATTCAGGCAAATTAGAAAAGATTTCTTTGTCTAGAGAAAAAAAATATACATTTATAAAGACAGAAATAGATAGCAGGCCGATGAAAATCCCTTATCCCTGGATCTGACAACAATATGAATCTCTGTATATACTTTGTCTGATCTGCTTATAATTGGAATTATAGACTGATAGGATAGGTACAGGGACTGAATCTATGATTTCTTATAAAATGCCCTTGACTAATATGTTAGTACCTAAGAGAATTATTTAGAACATTGGGGAATTGTGATTTATCCACAATCACACAGTTAACATGTCAGAGCAGTGATTTAAACTGTATCTTTCTGGCTTTTAGGCTTGCTCTCTGTCCACTGTTCCATGATGTTTCTCAGATTGATTCATTAAAAGAACAACAATAAATAAGTGATAAACTAATGAATAGAAAGAGAGAGACAGAGAAAGAAAAAGAGAGAGATAAAAAGAAAGATAGAGAAACAGACAAAAAAGCATAGAGACAGAGACAGAATCCAGTGACTTTTATTTACTTCAATATAAGACTTAGACTCTTACTCTTCTGGGACAAATTGAGAGAATATTTAATATACATCGAATTTTTATTTATTATATTGTGGTTATATGTGTGGCTTAATTTCCTAGTAAGACTGAGACATAAAGATGATAATTTGAGGATTTCATTGTGATTTCTATACTATTCATAAAACTTATAGTTAGGTTTCAATTATTATGACGAAATTTCTGTTCTTTAATTTCTTGCCTTTTTTTAGCATTTTGGAGGGATGATGTATACAACATAAGACAAAACTGATTAAAAGGGGGGGAAGCTAGATGGTATAGTGGAGAGAGCACTGGCCCTGGAGTCAGGAGGATCTGCATTCAAATCTAACCTCAGACTTGACATTTACTCACTATATGATCCTGGAAAACTCATGTAATGCCAACTGCTTTGGCTGGCAGAAGGAAAGCAATACCTCATTAAAAAAACATGGTGAATATCTCCCTCAAAAGTAACCTCACTTTTAATAACCTATATAAAATAGCATTTTCTTGGTGATTTATAATTTAATTAGACAATATATAATCACATATAAATTATATATGTATATATAAACATATATTATATAATTATAATATAGATAAAAGTATATGGTGACATTCAGAAATTGCATCACATATCATAACACAAATGGTCCCAACCTGATAAGTGTTTTTCTGTTTGCCTTTTAGAATTTTCTCTCATAACTCCTTCATCTATTTGTACTCTCAACATTATCTTCCCCCCCTCTTATTAGTATGCCTTTGCTGTTTTCAATCTGCTTCTTCATTTTATATAACGTTACTTGACTGGGGACCTCACCGTGATGTCCCATAAAGCATATGTGAAAAGATGGTTAAGCTGCTCGTAGAAGGGTTGCTCACTTACTTTTGGGTTCACTATTGCGATATAAATAATGGTAGTTAGTGAAATTATAGACAACTATAATAAGTAATATGAAATTCAATCTGGAAAATTTTGATGATATGCTCCATAAGTTTGGGCTTTATGTTTTTTTTAATCACACAATCGTATATTTTTATTACGATTAGAAAAGTAAAAAATAGCAAAATTGTTATATTTCCATTGCTTTGCTATCGTAATCTTTTAAAATAGTTTTATCATTTAATTTCATATAAGGACTGGTTTTACCAGAATTACTACAATAATAATAACAAATTGTTATAGCAAATTAGAATAATTTAGTTGTCTACTGTAATGTGACAAGTCTATAACACCAAAGAATAATTTTGTACATAATGTACAAAAGTTCTTCAATGCATAGTTCAATGTAAGATACAATGTAAGATAAACAATGTAGATGCTTAATAAATGATTGCTAAGTTGATTGAATGGAATGGAATATTTTTTATCTCAAAATGTTGAGGACCTTAGAAAGTTATGGATAGAAGTTGAAGGGAAGTCAGATTCCAGTTCAGAAGGGTAGGAGTTCTAAAAGAATTGTCTTTAAAATATATGGTATGTTTTATACAACCAGAAATGTCCAAGTAAAGGATACATACAGAATCAGGATGCCCAACTATTTGGAATGTAATGAAGGTGATTTCTTCCCTAGCTGGAAGCATGGACTAAATGAGACAGGTTTATGATTTTGTGATCCTAGGAATGTTACAGTCATTGCCATGTGTACTGAAAGAGATTTTTTTTCTCCACTTAAAAAAGCAGGAAATCTATTTCAGAGACTTAGTTGGTCCAGTTTACTAGGAGCTCAACCACTAGTTTAGTTTTTTGGTTTTCTAGGACATAAAAAATCTACCCTACAAGGAGATGAAAATCCTCCGACAGGACAGATGTCTTACTGTAATGTGAGTCAACATTTTTTGAAAAAATATAATTCCAAGGGAGACTGTATCTATTTGAACCATAATTGTACCTTAAAAATAGAATTCCCATGAAATTTTAAAATGAACTTTCTTTTTGATAAGTGTTAGATTCCCCTTCTACTCTGTGTCTCATTTTGTTCTAATTTTGAGCCTGAATCACCAGTTCACGTTTAGTCATACCTGACTCATAACACTGTATTAAATAAAAATCATTGACTTGACCTAATAACACATTATATATCAGATATATTTGGATTCCTTGAAATTATTGTTGAAGTATTTTACATTTTCAAGTCATTCAATATTTTCAAGTTCTCATACAAAATTTTACATAAGTTTATTTTTTTACTATATAAACCATATTACTATTACTATATTACTATATATTTACTATATTTTTTACTTATCCTAGAAATACATCCTAATGTCTCCTACTTTTGTTGTTGCTTATGTACAATGATGATCTGCTCCTGCTCATTTCACTTAGCATCAGTTCACATAAGTCTGTCCAGCATTTATGAAATCATCCTGCTGATAGTTTCTTATAGAACAATAATATTCCATTATCTTTATATACCACAAAGTAATGAGATGATTAACTCTGATGGCTCTTTTCAACAATGAGTGATGCAGGCCAAATCTAATAACGAGACTTGTGATGGAGAGAACCATCTGCACCGATTTAAAGGATTATGAGAACTGAATGTGGATCATAAGATAGCATTTTCACCTTTTTTGTTGTTGTTTACTTGCTTTTTGTTTTTGTTTTGTGTTTTTCCTTCATTGTTCCACCATTCCCCAATTGATGGGCATTGACTCATTTTCCAATTCTTTGCTACCACAAAAAGAGCTGCTACAAACCTTTTGCCACATGTGGGTCCTTTTCCCTCTATAATGATTTCCTTAGGAAGATAGACCTAGTAATGGCACTGCAGAATCAAAGTATATACATTCTTATCTTTTCTACTCTGAAACTGTGACCAAGATCTCCACTTCCCAGGAGCTGGGTGTGACCCAAATACACAATTAGGCAATTCAACAAAATCCTGAAATCAGGGGCAGCAACCTTCCCCCTTTAATCACCTTCTGACCAGTTGTTTAGACCCTTTCTTGTCTGTGGGTAGAGTGCTTCAGAAGTTACTGCTGTATCCACTTGTACCTCAAGACCCATACTGATGTACACCAGGGTTCTGGTTCTTGCTTCAGGCATTCCTGGTATCCTGCACTAGATTGAACTCCACTCTCACCTCCATAAGATAAACTTTTCCTTTCAATCTTCCAGTTGATTCAAGCTGAAATTTGTTTCTTCCATCCTTTTGTTGGTTCTCCTGCCCCAGAATTAGTTTTGAGGAGTTATTTTAAAGTTGTTTGAAGAGGAATTTGGGAGAGGTCAGATGAGTTCCTGCTTTACTCTGCCCTTTTGGCTTTCTTTTATCACTAAGGCATGAGTTTATGATTTATACTATTCTTTCCTCCTGAGAGAGAGAATTAATAAGCCCTGAGTGAAAATTAAAGTATATTTTTTCACTCTGCTTTTCTTGCCTTTTTTAATAATATGATTAATATAGAAATATAAAAATTTTAAAGCATTTATTTTATTTTATACATTTATTTGTTTATTTTGCACTCATGTTTATGGTTTTGAGTTCCAAATTCTCCTCTTCTTTCAAGTCCCTCCTCTGCTAATTGAGAAGGCAAACAATATTTCTATTAAACACATATATACATACTATACATACACATATATGAAATCATGTTTAATGCTTTAAATGTTTTAAAATGTTGTTTAAATGTTTTTAATTTTTTGCATATTGTAGCTGTGTTTATATAATTTCTGAGGCTATCTTGCTATGTTACAATTTAGAAGCTATTTTGAATGATTTTTTTTTCTTTTTAGATCGTAGTCATTTATTTTCTTGATAATATATAGAAAAGCTGAACATTCCTGGTGCTCTGGAGTTTTAAAAATAAACTATTGTTTGATCCACTAGAAATAGTTTTACCTCTTATTTGCCTATTCCAGCTTTTCTGTCTATTTTTTATAGCTCAAATTGATGGCACTATATCAAAAAAAATTGGAGAGAATTAAATGCATGCTTTTCCATTTGAGATCAAGAAAGTGGCTAATTTTTCTCACTAATACAAGTGTTAGTATTATAAATAGTAGAACCTTCTGGCTTTAGATTGATACTATTGTTTACATTAAGTTGACCATTGGAATCAATTTGGTCTATCAGTGGATCCTATTGTCAATAGGATGAAATATACACTTTACTATTTAACAATTAAAACTCTTCACAATCTTTTTCCAATCTATCTTTACAAAACTATGTTATTTTATTCTGTCAATCTGTTCTCTGCTCCAGGAAAACTGTTCTATTTGGTATTCTCCACAAAAAAAAAAAAAAGTCCATGTCTAATATATGGATCACTGCGAAGGGAATCCCCCATGCATGGATTGTACTCTATCCATAATTATAGCTCTTGAGATGATTAATTGTTTTCATGAGTCAGTTCAAGTGCCACTTGCTGCCAGAGCCCTTTCCTGATCCCTCCAATTGTTAGTAATTACCCCTGCCTTTCAAATTAGTTTATTTTTCATTCTTAATATATTAAAATATTATTAGTTTATTTTCATTTTAAAAACACAATAAACAGAAAGAAAAAGAAAAATATAAAAAAGTCAAAAGAGAACATTGTCATGTGTCAACAGAATATCAAGGAGGATTCAAAATATATAATAACAAATTACTAATATATTAGTATATGTTCTAATATAGTAGTAGAAGTAATTATAATCATGAGTGGCCATTTTTTCTTTACTTCCTTGTAAATAATTCTTTTGTTCTCTGCTGAACTTCTCTTTTCTTTATTTTTTCCTCTTTTCATCCCACCCCCAACCCCAAGCAAGCTATAGTTAAGAAAGGACATGTATGTAAACATAGGTAGATATAAACAGTCACATACATACATACATACACATCGTGCTCCCCCAAGCAACACTCATACATACATATATCTTTCCTATCCCTGATGACCTTTTACTTTAATTGTGCTCCTAACTTGCTTTGCTTTTACTTAACCTCCTCTCACCCATAAATCCTTCCTTTCTCTTCTTCCCTCACCCTTTGCTTTCCCATCCACTGATAACTCCCCCTTTATTTCTTTATAGAATTTGGAGGTTCCTATATCCTTCATGGTATATATATAGTGTTGTCTGTTTAATCCATTCCTGATGTGAGTAGGTTTTCAGAACTATGATCCTTTCTCCCCACTCTCATGCTTCTGTGCATATTCTTCCTCTGCACCACTTCTGTATAATGTATTTACTATTTTTACCTCAACTCTGCCTCAGTTCTCTTTTCAGTTACCCTATTGTTGATATCAATGTTAAATATTTGGTATACATTTCTCATGTGGGGGAAAAAAAAAACATAAACAGTTTGTCCATGCTGAGTTCCTTGAAATTGATCTTTGACATTAGGTTATATATGTTAAATTTTCTAATAAATTTGTGCTTGTTTGATTGAAAATCCTTAAAATCTGAAGGTTCTTGGTAATTTTGGTGGATATGACATTTTTGCAAGTAGCTTACTCCTGCTTCTATTTTTATATTATTTTTCCCTAATAGAATATAAAATAATGAAAAATAACTTCCTTTTCATTTTGTTATTCTTTTTGCTTGATATTTTACTGTTTACTACAATGCCTAATAAATGGTGATTGAATTAAATTATTCAGCTAACTAAATATTTTCACCTCCCCCTTCTTATTTTTAAATATATTTTGTTCACCAAATATTTCCTGATTATATATAAAATAACTTTACCATTCATTCTTTTTTTTTAATTTGAAGTTTCAAATACTTTCCCTTTTCCTCTTTCCTCCTCCCTCTTTAATAAGGCAAACAATTCAATGTGTTATTAGTATGAAGTTTTAAACATATTTCTATGTTAGGCATGTTGCAAAATAAAATGAAGACAAAAAAGAAGGTAAAAGAAAAAAAAAAGTGAATATATATGTCTCAGTTGTTTCCCCTTGTTGCTATAAAGCAAATCCCTTCACAACAATTCCAGATCTTGGTTTTCCAACTCTACCTGAAGATTAATTACAGAATGATCATTTAGTCTTCTATTTCAGCAAAGTAGAGGGCTCATTTAGTTTATATTATAGTAGTTAGTGGGCTCTAATAGACTTTGCATTTTCCGTTCTGCACACTAATGCCCTGTATTCTATCAATGGGTTCCCAGTCAGGTGTCTACTGCCACTGGTAGGATGTCTTTGCCTTCTGCTGGGGCCCAACCCTCAGGGCACTCAAGTCTCTGCCACACCCCTTTCTTGGTGCTGGTTACTGCTGCTGGGGCCCACATCTTTGGCTCCTGTAAATGGTTGTCTGGAATTCCAGTTTGTCCCACTTCCCTTGCTGCTCTGTTTGTGTTTCTGATGGCCACTCTGCTACCTACTCTCTGAGTGTCATCTGCTACCCCCTATACTAGGGCAGGAAAATTTTCCCTCTTAGATCCTGCCCTACTTTGTCTTTTAGAATATACAGAATGTTGTCTGTAAGCCTGAGCAATATTGTACTAACACTACTGGGCCCTAACTGCCCCATGATGGCAGACCTAACTTTCCCCTATCATCTGGGCCAGTACATTTAGAGTCAATTATCATTTGTGCTAGAATTAGGGAAATGCTCCTAGGTTCTGAGCTTTATGCTCCTTAGGTGCGATGGTCTGGGCTAGCTCCTCTGAAGGGCTCAGAATAAGTCCTTGTCAGGATAAGCAAAAGTCCTTGCCCCACGTTGTGGATGCCAAAATGCGATGTTCTGTTGTCTCCAGAAACTGCAGATCGCTCTCTGGAAGGAGATCTGCTGTTTCAACTCAATCTCAGACTCAGCCCTTTTTCCTCCAGAGAGCTGTCCCAAGTCTGTCTCAGAATAGACTCACTCCTTGCTCAATGTCTTCTTTTATCCTCCCAGAAAATGGGTGTGTGAGAACTCAAGGGCTTGGGGGGAAATTACTTAAACCAATGAACTTGCTCCTTTTAAAGGTTGTGTAAACTCCTTTTCATATGTAAACTTCTCCTCAGAAGTTCAAAGAGGTAAACTCCCCTTAAAGGTGGGGAACCAAAGGTGTGAACTAGAGAATTGTTAAGTACTGACTTAGCACTTAGTAAGAACCTAACACTTAGGGGACCCCCACTGGAACTACAGAAAGAAAGAGTTGTAATTCATAGCTCATGAGTAACTGCTAAAACTGATGTAATCTTCATTTACTTAAATTGTGTAAATGGAATATTTGTTCATAATCACAATTGGAGAAGTGTCTCCAAGCTTCTAAGAAGAATTTATTATTGTCCTTTACAATGGCATATGCTGGAATCACAAGAAATCCCATTTAAATTTCAAATTAAAACAAACAAACAAAATGAAAATAATGTCTTTAGCAGAGTAAGGGAATTCCAGAGATCTGTTTCTGTTTGCATCCTGTCTTTATCGGGGTCCTTTATTGCAAACCTCAATAATAGACTCTTTTCACATATAGTTACAGGACTGATGACTGCAATTGCATTGAAATTTCCAAAAAGACACTCAAAATCAAAAACTTATAAATAGGACTTCCTTAAACCTGGAAGATGGCCTTGATCAGGAGACCTCTCCAAAAGAAATGCAAAACGAAAAATATTAATAATTAAAGAAATGAGCAATATTAGTTCTTTTGAATTTGTCCTTTTTTATTAAAGCTTTTTATTTACAATGCATATGCTTAGGTAATTTTTCCAACATTGACCCTTGCAAAACCTTTTCTTACAATATTTCCCCTCTTTCCCCCCAACCTCTTCTCCTAGTTGGCAGGTAGTCCGATATATGTTAAATATGTTGGAATACATGTTAAATCAATACATGTATACATATTTATACCTTTATACATGTATACATTTATACACAAGAAAAATGAGATCAAGAAGGAAGAAAAAGAAAAACAGGAAGAAAACAAAATACAAGCAAGTAACCACAGAGAGAGTGAGAATATTATGTTGTGTTCCACACTCAGTTTGCACAGGTCTCTCTCTCAGTGTAGAAGGCTCTCTTCATCACTGAACATGTGGAACTGGTTTGGATCATCTCAATGTTGAAGAGAGCCATGTCCATCAGAATTGATCATCATATAGTCTTATTGTCATATATAATGATCTCCTGGTTCTACTCATTTCACTTAACATCAATTCATGTAGGTCTTTCCAAGGCTCTCTAGAAACATCTTGCTGGTTGTTTCTTACAGAGCTATAGTATTCCACAGCATTTAATTTACCATAATTTAATTCTAATTCTAATGAAAACAAAGTTCTCTATCTGAAAAAATTCAGTATAACCTAGTTGGTTTGAAGGTTAATTGAATTCTAAAGACATTTCCCAGCAGAGTTTGGTAAATGCTTAAAATATAAGGAGGAAAGCCCAAGAAAAGTGGAAGGGCTAAACCACTATTATCTTTTAAGTTTTCAAGGAATCTTGTTGATGAATAAAATTCTGTCACACTTGTTTTAATTTGAATTACTGATTTCAGTATTCTAGATCATTTTATATTGCTATTGATGACTTTGATTTCTCTAGCAATTGCTTATTTGTATTCTTTGACCTTTTATCATTTGGAAAACCTCTCTAATCCTTGTAAATTTGACTTAGTTTCTTATTTTTAAATGATACATTTAGCAGAGAAACTTGCTATGGATGTTTACTGTCTTCTTATAATTTTAAAATATTTTGATTTTGTGCAAAAAATTCAATTTCATGTAAAAAAATTATATATTTAACCTCCTGTAAACTTTTATCTCTTCTTTGGTCACTACTTGTTCCTCCATCTATTGACCTGATAGGTAATTTCTTTCCTATTCAACTAATTTGCTTACAATATCATTTCTTTCTAAGTCATATATTTAATATGGTATTCTCTTGGTATCCAGTCTATTTTTTGCCAGATAAATTTTGTTTTCCCAAACAGTTTTCATTTAATAATGAGTTCTTTTTCTAATACCTAAGATCTTTTGGCTTTTAAAACACTGAATTATTGTGTTCATTTTCTTCTGTATATTTTGTACCACTGATCAATCTTTCTATTATCAAAATGATTTGATAACTAAGGCTTTGTAGTATATTTTGAGATTTGATGATGATAAGCCCTATTCTTTCCCATCTTTTTTTCTCATTGATTTCCTTCATATTTTTAACATTTTCTTCTTGATGAATTTTGTTACAATTTCTTCTTGCTCTACAAATATTTACTTTTGCTAATTTGCCCAATATAGTTTTTAATGAATAAATTAATTAATACAGTATTATTTTTAATATATTAGGTTGGCCTACTCATGCATAATTAAAATATCTCCAACAATATAAATCTATATTTGTGTAAAGACAATTGTGAAAGTGTGTTTGTATAGTTTCTTAGAGGACTTTGCAGGGAGATTTTCAAATATTTTGTACTGGAATTTCTCTTTCTTTCTCTGGGTAACTTATTTTTGACTATTCATTTATTTCATTTAGGTTGTCATTTTTATTAGGACAAAAATAGCTCCTAAAATTGTTTTTGTTTTTTATTCTTTAATTGTAAATTCATCTTTTCAACTTTTGATACTTGTAAGTTGATCTTTTAAAAAATCAACTTAGCCAGTGGTTTATCGCTTTCCAGTTAAGAATGACAGTTTAACCTTGATTAGTCCTACAGATACATTGTTGGTGGAACTGTGAACAAATCCAACTATTCTGGAGAGCAGTTTGTAACTACGCTCAAAAAGTTATCAAACTGTGAACTCTTTGATCCAATAGTGTTTCCTACTGTTTCTACTGGGATTATATACCAAAAAGATCTTAAAGGAGGTAAAAGGACCCACATGTGCAAAAAAAACATTTGTGGCAGCCCTCTTTGTAGTGGCAAGAAACTGAAAACTGAGTGGATACTAATCAATTAGAGAATGGCTGAGTAAATTATGGTTTATGAATGTTATGGAATACTATTGTTCTGTAAGAAATGACCAGCAGGATGATTTCAGAGAGGCCTGAAGAGACTTACATAAACTGATGCTGAGTGAAATGAGCAGAATAGGAGATCATTATACATGGCAATAACAAGACTATACAATGATCAATTATGATGGATGTAGTTCTCTTCAACAATAAGATGATTCAAACCAGTTCCATTTGTTCAGTGATGAAGAGAGCCATCTACACTCAGAGAAAGAACCCTGGGAACAGAGTGTGGAACACAACATATCATTCTCACTCTCTCTTTTGTTATTTGCTTAAATTGTGTTTTCTTTCTCAGTTTTTCTTTTTCTTCCTTCTTGATCTCATTTTTCTTGTGCAGCAAGATAACTGCATCAATATGTGGATTTAACATGTATTTCAACATATTTAACATGTATTGTACTACCTGACAGCTAGGTGAAATGGTGGGAGAAGGAGGGGGAAATTTGGAACAAAAGGTTTTGCAAGGGTCAATGTTGGAAAAATTACCCATGCATATGCTTTGTAAATAAAAAGATTTAATAAAAATAAAGTATTTGATAGAAAAAGACCTTGATTAATCCTTTATGCTATCTCTTTCTTATTTTCTTTATTTCTATTTTTTATATTCTTGATTTGAATCTTACACTTGAGGGTATTTTTTCCCCTTCAGCTCTGATCTCATCAAAGAATGTTGAAAACCGTCTATTTCATGAAATTTTTATTTTTTTCTATACCCAGCTTTGTTGAGTAGATCATTCTTGATTGAAATTCTAGACCCATTACTTTCTAGAAAATTCTTTGCCAAGCTCTCTGTTTCTTTAAAAGTGATTGCTGGAAAATTTATGTAAACTTGACCATTTTCCCACAATATGTGAAATCTATTGGTATTTTTTTAGTATTTTTCCTTAACCTAGGATTTCTCTGTTTTTGCTATAATATTTCTAAGAGCATTGTTCAGGAAACAATTGGGAAGTTTTGTTTTGTTTTTTTTAATTTTTTGCAACTTGGTTCTAAGGTATATGGACTTCTTGCTCGAAAAATAATTTGCAGGCTTTGTTTATGGTTTTCAGACAGTCTAAAGACTCATTAGTTATGGTTTTATCTATTTTTTTCAGGTCAGTTGTTTTTCCTATGAGATATTTCACTTTTTTTCCTATTTTCCAGTCTCTTAAATTTGTCTTGTTATTTCTTGCTGTTTCATGGAATCACTGGCTTCCATTTAGCCAATTCTAATTTTTAAGGAAGTTTTTTCTTTAGCAAGATTTTGCACTTCTTTTACCTTTTGTCTAATTTGAATTTTAAGAAGTTATTTTCTTCAATACTGCTCTGTACAGAAAAACATGAAAAAGACTTAGTGAACTAAAGCAAAGTATATTGAGCAGAAATAGGAAAATATTTAACATGGGAAGAATAAATTGTGCAATGATGAACTGGAATGATTTAGTTATTCTTAAAAATTCAAAGATCTAATACAATTCTAAAAGATTCATGATAAAAAAAAAATCCACCCCACTTGCACTGATAAAATTTAAATGCACATCAAAACATTAAAAAAAATCACAACATAAGGGTAGCAAGGTGGTACAATGGATAGAGCACCAGCCCTGAAATCAGGAAGACCTGAGTTCAAATCTGGCCTCAGACACTTAATACTTCTAACTGTGTGACCCTGGGCAAGTCACTTAACCCCAATTGCCTCAGCAAAAACAAAACAAAACAAAAAAACCACATCTCTCTCTCTCCTCTTCTTTCACTCTCTATGTCTCTCTCTCTCTGTCCTCTCTCTCTGGTTTTTATTTTATTTTACAACCTGACTAATATGCAAATATACATTGTATGAATATATATGCATAATATATCAAATTGCTTGCTTTTATAAAGCAGCAGAGGAAGAGAGGAGAAAATTTGAAACTTACTTTGTTATGTAATTAGAAAAATAAAATATTGTAAACTAAAATAAAATGAACAAAAATAAATATTCTGTAATCTTTTTACAAAGCTATTAATTTTCTTTCTAACAACCTTGCATAGCTGTTTTCCATTTTTCCTTTACTACATTTGTTATTTTGTAACTCTTTTTTATCTTTTTATCTCTCTTAAGAATTCTTGTTTAAGCCTCAGCTTAAGTCATTGTGTTGCACTTCCCTCTCATTATAGTAAGTCATTATGGTTGGCATATTTTTTGTTTGCTTATTCTTCTTCTACCCTACTTCTTGACTTTCACTTTTATAGGAATGTTGGACCTTCATCTGTAAAACAAGCTGTAGAAGAGAACTACTCCTTTATCTTTGCTAAGAAAAAAAAAAAAAACCAACAAATATGGTCATGACATATCAGACATGACTGAAGTGACTGAACAACAAAGACAGCTATTCACTTCAAAAGGAAAAAGGATAACTGACCTGAGGCTCTGGTTTTTTATGTCCTTTTTTTGTTTTTCAGAACTCAGTCTCTGGACATCTTTGATGCTTCCAAGGTGGTATGTTCTTGGAACAGATTAGTATATTGCCATCATGATATAAGTTCTACAAGTTTCTGACCCACTTTTGACCCTGTTGCACTGAATATGGTTGAGTGTCAATAGACTTCTTATGGATTCAGTTACTTTTAACGCACCTGTTATTTCACATTCATGGCACTTGAAATGTTGTCTCCACTTTGGTCATGGTTTCTTGATCTAATCATTGCAGACATATGCAGGGCTAAGGGTTAGAAATAAGCTCCTGCCCCCCAACTGCTCTTTTCTTTGAGTCACTGGAAAACAGGTATTTTTTGAAATTTGCTCCTTTCTCTCTACACAACTAAGGCCTCTCTCTGCTTGAATCTAATCTTTCTGTGAAATTGGTAACCTGAAATGGCTTATTGGACATGCTCACTATCATTGCCTCCATTGCCTCTTTTTGCTCCTGGCCAATGCTCACACCTATATCTATATCTTTCTAAGCTGCTCTGGGCTGAGGGGGAGAGGAGGAAGAACTCACAGTGAATTTTTTACTAGTTTTTTTAATTAGAAAACTACTGTTTTACATTTACATATTTACAATTAAAACTACTAATTCTGTACTTCCTGCCATCTTATTAATCCCAAATTATACTTTTCTCTTTGGTTTTCCCCTTTCCCTCCTCCCCAGTATTTTACTTATGAGCACTATTTGCCTCAAGCAGTCTTTCCCCTTTATAGACCCTCCTTTTTCACACCTTCTCCCTACTATTTCTCTTTTGCCTTCTATTTAGCTTATCCCTTCCATTTTCCCCTTTCCCCTTCCATTTTTCTATAACCTGAGAGATGTTTCTCAGTGAAACCAAATATATCTAATATTCTTCCTTTGGGCCAAATCTGATAAGAGTAAGATGCACACAATATTTGTCACTCTCCTTTCTTTCCCTCAATTATAATATGTTTTCTTTGTCTCTTTCTGAGGTGTAATTTCAGGGAAGAAGATGGACATTCAATGAAAATGCTCATTTTAGCAGGGTAGTTTATTTTTAGCTGCATTCCAAATTCCTTCACCTTTTGGAATATCAGATTCCAGGCCCTTCAATCTTTTAAATTGGAAACTGCTAGGTCCTGAGTAACCCTTATTGGGGCTCCTTGGTATTTGAATTGTTTCTTTCTGGCTACTTGTAATATTTTTTCCTTGGTCGATTTTTCTCAAATTTAGATACGAGATTCATTGAGCTTTTAATTTTGGGGTCTTTTTCAGGAGGCATTTGGTGAATTCTTTCAATCATCATTTTACCTTCTGATTCTATGATATACAGGAAATTCTTTTTGATAATTTCCTGAAAGATAGTGTCTAGGCTCTTTTTTTCATCATGTATTTTCAGGGAGTCAAATAATCTTTAGTATTTTCCCAATTAGGTATTTTGCATTTTTTTTCCATTTTTTCATTTTTTTTATTTGTTTTTGCTTGATTTGATTCTTGTTGTCTCATTGCATCATTCATTTCAATTTGCTCAATTCTGAATTTTGGTAAATTATTTTCTTCATTTACTTTTTTTTACTTCTTTTTGAATTTGTCCAGTTGGAATTTTAAATGAGTTTTTTTCCTATGGAATTTTTTTCCATTTCACAAATTCTTTTTTTAAAGAGTTATTTTCTTTTTCTATTTCATAAATTCTATTTTTCTGGGAGTTGCTTTCTTTTTTCCATTTTATCAAACCTATATTTTAATGAGTTATATGCTTTTTTCATTTCAGTAAGTCTATTTTGTTGTGAATTTTCTTCAGATAGTTTATGTTGCCTTTTCCAAACTCTCTTGCAAAGTTTTCCTTTCCTTTCCTCATTTTATTTATTGCTCTCTTTTAAGATCCTTTTTAATTTCTTCTAGGAGAGCCTTGTGTGGTGGCGACCAGGCTATATTGTCTTTTGTGGCTTCATCTGAAGACAAACTGCCTTTAACCTACTCAGGATTTGAAATCTGTTCTTTTTTGTCATAAAAGCTGTCTATTATCAGAATAATCTTGACTTTTTCACTAATTTATTTTAAAAGAGTTAAGGTCTGCCTTTAGAACTGAGGAGATTTTCCAAGCAGCCTCGACTATGCTGGGTCAGTGCTGATTCACTCCTGGTGCTAGGTGGGCATGGCTAAGTCCCTTGAGATTCTGGCATTTTGGGGTTTACTATTGATCTTTTGTATTTGTGTTGGATGTTTTATAACTTTTCTGTGGATTCCCTGGCTTGCGACCAGGGCAGAGTGGCCAACACTGCTGTAGATTCCTGTAGATTCCTCCTCATAGATTCTCTGCCATTTGAAATCTGCACTCATCCACAGAGTTCACACTAACAGTGGAGTCCACACCATCCTGGGACTCTGTGCTGTCTGCACTGGAGTTTGTGCTTAGCTGCTTGTACTCAGCCCACCTTCCTCCTGTTTCCATTTGAAACAGACCTTTTCTGGCGATCTTCAAAATTATCTTCTGCTGATAATTTGTTGCACTCCTACTATTTGTGGGTTCTGCTGGCCCAGAGCTAATTCATAGGCTGGATTACTTAATTAGTGTGAGGGTTGTAGAGAAAATCAAAGAGAAATATGTGTCATCTCCTCCATGTTGGCTCCACCCTTGGAAGACTAGTTGTTCCCTTTTGCTTTATTTTTTCTCCCCTAACATGCTTCATAAATCAATATGTATTAAAAATAAATATTTAAAAGAAAAAGAAAAAGAAAATGGTATGATCCTTATGGAAAGAAGCAGCAGCAATGATACATAATGAATAGGATTCTGAGCTTGGAACAGGAATAGGAATACTTAGGTTCAAATTTCACCTTGACCTTGTGTTAATCATACTAGTTGTACTTCAAATCTAAGACATTTTATTAAAAAAAAAAGATTGCTATGATTTAAATCCATGACAGAAACTAAAATTTGAAGAGTTGTCTAACAGAATTATAAATTGTTTACACATTCATGTGAATATATACTTGTTTCTACACTTGCATTAAACTGAAAATCATAAAAACCACTAACTTCTATTAGATATATATTAAACATCCCATGGATTTTTGTGTTCAAATTAGCAGTAATAAGAGCCCATAATTACATAGTATTTCAGAATGACAATATATTTTTCTCACAATAATCTCATCAGAAAACTTTCACAACTATTAATATTTATATTTTATGAAAAAGGAAACTGATATTAAAATAGGCTTATTGTTTTGCCCATATGACAAATGTTAAATCTTGGATTTCAAACCAAGGATATTCAAGTTCAAGACTAGTATTCCTTCTGCAACATTGAAAGAATTAATAAAGAAAAAATGGTAAATTAATTGGAGTATTTTAAAGAAAAAAGGTCAGTGATACATCATTCATGACCTATTGTTGTGTTTCTACCAAACTGAGTTAACATACTCATATTGTGAAAAATAGATGAAAATATAGTGCTTTGTGGATCCCACATAATCTGTTCATTATTCAAGGACATTCTGTCATGAAACCAACTATTATTTGAAATATGGAAAATGAGACCAAGTTAATATATTAGTGATAACTTCATTGTCCTGATGAGAGATATGATGCACTTATGACTTCATAAAATTGAAGATAAGACTGTTAGAAACAGTGTAGTAAATGTCAAAAGGTACTATTAAACAAAGGCTGCCCTTTATGAGTATCATAAGATGGAGTAAGATGAGAAAAGATGCAATGACAGCCTACTGGCATCTCTAAAACAATTTTTATGCAATTCCTATCTTTATTTTTCATAAGAGTTTGTTATTAGGACCCTTGAAATCTCCCCCCCACCTTTTTTATATGGGACATGAGAATGATGCATTTTACAGTTTTAACTATAGGCACTAGCCCATAAATGTAAACAAAAAAAATGTAATTATAGGTAGTTTAGAAAGATCAAACAAACTGATTTTTCTATTTTTTTTCCCCTCTTCAATCTCTTTCAAGTTTGCGTAGACATAAAGTATGGAGTTAAAAGATAAACTTTCTAAACTATTTCTTAAATATTAAAACTTTATTTAAAAAAATAAAAGCCTCTATATCCAGAATATTTTGCGAATGATTTATTCAGAAAAATATATGTTACCTGTAGTCAAACCACAATTAAAACTCAGAGATACAATATAGGTTTACATCAAAATCATCCTTGTTCCCCATTGTTCCCCATTCTTTCCAGTCCTGTAAAGAGACCAATGATCCAAATTGTAGAATCTTGCTTGGATCCAAAGTCATCAGCCTAACTTTCTCCCCCTAGAATCAACTGATTCAAGATTATTGGAGATGCCCTGGATGCAGTGGAACACCTTACCTTTTTTGAACTAAGGTTTTTAACAGGTTTGACAAAAGCAACTGCCCATTCAGTAAGGGTAGATAAAAAATAAATGAGGCCTTTGCACTTTATAGTGCTTTTTTAAACCTGGTCAAAAACACATAAATGCATACATACATATATACATACAATGAATCAATTTGGGTGAGAAGAATTTCAGAGTTTCTTGATAAAACAGCAACAATTGCTATTTACATTAACTCTGAGCCAAACAGGGCCCATACTGATTAAGTAGAGCTTGACTAAGGACCTACTGTTGATCAATCTGTGAGAGACAGAATGATTTGGGTTTAAGATGTGTTCCTTAAGAATGAAATTTAATAAAATATTAGTAAAGTAAAACATTAGTATATTATACAGCAATTTATCACTAAGATAATACATTATGATTAGATGTGATGTATATCAGGAATGCAGAGTTGGCTCAATATTAGGAAAACTATTAACATAATGAACTACATCAATAACAAAACAAAAATCATATTATTGTCTCAAAAGATTGAGAAAAAGCTTTTGACAAAGTACTACACCTATTCCTATTAAAAAACACTGAAGAGAATATGAATAAATGGAGCTCTCTTTAAAATGATAAGTAGTATCTATATAAAACCATTAACAACCATCATATGTAATAAGGATCAGGTAGAAGATTTCCCAGTAAAATCAGGGTTGAAACAAAGATGCTCAATATCAATACTATTATTCAATGTTGTCTTATAAATATTAGAATTACTGTAAGAAATGACCAGCAGGATAATTTCAGAAGGGCCTGGAGAGACTTACATGAACTGATGCTAAGTGAAATGAGCAGGACGAGGAGGTCATTATATACTTCAACAACAATACTATATGATGATCAATTTTGATGGACGTGGCCCTCTCCAACAATGAGATGAACCAAATCAGTTCCAATAGAGCAGTAATGAACTGAACCAGCTACACCCAGCAGGAGAACTTTGGGAGATGATTATGAACCACTACATAGAATTCCGAATCCTCTAATTTTTTTGCCCGCATTTTGGATTTCCTTCATAGGCTAATTGTACACTATTTCAAAGTCCGATTCTTTTTGTACAGCAAAGTAACTGTCAGGACATGTATACATATATTGTATTTAATTTATACTTTAACATATTTAACATGTATTGGTCAACCTGCCATCTGGGGGGGGGTAAGGAGAGGAAAAATTGGAACAAAAGGTTTGGCAATTGTCAGTGTTGTAAAATCACTCATGCATATATCTGGTAAATAAAAACTATTAAAATAAAAAAGAAATATTAGAATTAACAACAAGAGAAGAAAAAGAAATTGAAAAAATTAGAATAAGCAACAAAGAAACAAAACTACATAACTTTTTGCAGGTGATATTATGATATACTTAAAGAATCCTGGAAAATAACTAAAAAACTACTTGAAATAATTAACACTTTGGCACTTACTGTTATTTTTATATATTACCAACAAAGCCCAGCAGCAAGAGAAATCCCAATGAAAATAACTATAGTCAATCTAAAATATTTGAAAATCTACCTTTCAAGAAAAATAAAAGAAATACATGAACACATTTATGGAATACGTTTCACACACACACACACACACACACACACACACACACACACACACACAAGTCAAATGTAAACAACTAGAAAACAATCAATTGCTCATAAGTTGGGAGAACTAATGCAAAAAAAAAAATTGTACCTAATTAACTTATTCAGTGTCACACAATTCACATATTAAGTATCCAAAGCAAACAAAGAGAAGATCCACAAAAAAACAGAGAAACATTCTTTTTGGAAAAAGGTATAAAAATGAAATTAAAAGACTTATGAAAGGACTAGCTGAAGAAGAGAAGGAGGAATCTACTGGATTGAGAAGGGAAGGAAATGGAAGAAATAAATAACCAGATAAAAGCAGGAAAGAAAAGCAAAAAATAAACAAAAAAAACAAAAAAAAAAACAAAAGGGAAAACAGTAAATGAGAAGATGGGGTCAGGGAAGAGGGATGAAAATTAAAGCCAAGAGGACCACCTTAAAAAAGGATTAAAGTAAGTGTTCACAGAAGAAGAGTAGAAATATTATAATAGCAAAAAAAATTAATAGAGACAGAAAAATATAAACTTAACTCTTTTAACTTTAAATAAGAATGGAACAATTAATCATGTAAAATGAAAAGGAGTTACAAATTGCATAAGAAAACATGCTCTTACAATCTGTTGCTGTAAGAAAAGCATTTAATTTTAAAAAGACATAAAAATAAAACTGAGGGGATGGGGAAAATTACTATGCATTCAATGAATTTTAGAAAATCAAAAAGTGCCATTATACTATCAGATAAATGAAAAAGAAGCATACAAAAAAATTAAAAATGGACAAACCAAAAAGCTATATTATGCTGACAGGAATCATAGACTACAAGCCACTATCAGTAATATTATTTTATGCTCCAAATGGCTTAGCACCCAAAGTCATAAATGAATGATTATCTAAGCTTTAAGGAGGCCTAATAGTACAATAGTGACAGAAAACTTCACCACACCTTCAGTTTTGGATAAATCTAACATAAAAAGATGAAAGAGAAAATGTCAAATTGAACAAATTTCTGAAGAAACTAAAGTTTAAAATTTTATGCATATTTTAAATGGGATAGCAAAAGAAAATATATGTTTCTTTGTGACACATGGAACTTTAATTGAAGTTTTGAAATTGAAATTGAAGTACTTTCAAAAAAGAAATTTATTTGCTTCTAACAACAAAATTTTTTTGTTTTGCCTCCCAAACAACAAAATCTTATTATTTATTTTTATAGAGATATAGGTAGAAAAATACATAGCATCTAGTAAGACAGTATTAGTCAATACATCTTTTGCAGAACATAATGCAATCAAAAAAAAAAAAATTGGTCTCCAAGCTAACAAAAAATAGATACAGGCCTAAATGAATACTTAACAATCAACTCTTAAGAAATGAATGGTTTTAAGAAAAATATCATACAAACAATACAAACAATGAATAACAATGGAAAAGAAAAAGACAAAGAAGAAACATCACATTAAGTTTCTTGGATACAGTTAAGTAGTCTACATGAGGAAATCCATATCCTTATGATCATATGTTGATTTTTGAAGACTAACAAGTTGTTATACTTTTACCTAATCTAATTAAAAACAAGAAAGCAGAAAATAAAATCAATGCACTAGTAAATAAACAACGATAGCACAGCAAAAGTAGAAAAAATTAATTCAAAATCTGAACACTTGCAAAATTATGATAGCAAAATTGAAAACACAACAAAACCAGAGAAATAATTTCAAAAGTTAAAAATTCCCAAATTAGCAGAAGACGAGAGAGAGAGAGAGAGAGAGAGAGAGAGAGAGAGAGAGAAAATCTTCAACCTCAAAAAAATTAAGGCATCTAGATGTAAAATAACTGTCAAGGAAAAAACAAACAAAAGAAACCAATGCTGGATGTGATAGAATTGTAGAAAAATTTTACAAAGTTTATAAAGAATCAGTATCTACACTTTATAAATTATTTTGAAAATTTGAGAAAAATAGCACCAAAGTCAATTTGTAAAATAAATACAGACTGCAAAAAAAAAAAAAAAAAAAAAAAAAGTAGGGAAGTATAAAATATGAAAAAAAAAACTATGAATAATATCATTAACACATACTGATTCAAATTTTAATAAGTATTATCAATAAAGTTATATCAAGAAATTATAAATTATAACAAAGTAGGATATATATCAAAAATTGGATATGAAGGGTTCAACATTAGCAAAACAACATAATTAATCATATTAAAAGCTAAAACAAAATTACACAACCATGTCAATAGATGCAGAAATAGCCTCTGATAAAATAAAATATCTTTTTCTACTAAAAGCCCTGCAATGTTTAGGCATAGTGATATGTGTGTATATGTATGCATATATAATATTTTTTTAAAAATTAAAAGCAAAAGCAAATATCATATCCAAAGGAGAAATACTAGATCCTTCCTTTCCCTATAAATGCAGCAGTGAAACAAGGATGCCCACTCTCTTTTATCACTTGATATAATACTGAAAAAGATAGCATAGCAATAATATAAGAGAAAGGAGTTAAAGTAATAATAGCAAATAGAGAGGAGAGGCAATTATTCTTGTTTGCTCATAATATGATGATTTACTGAATCCCTGGTTATTGAACCCAGGAAATCAATAAAGATGCTAAATGAGACAGACATCAATTTCTTTTCTTTTTTTTTTTTTTTTGAAGTATACTTTTTAACTTTATTTTTCTTTTTTTTTTTTTAATTTTTTATTATATATATATTTTTATAATATTATCCCTTGTATTCATTTTTCCAAATTAACCCCCCTCCCTCTATTCCCTCCCCCCGATGACAGGCAATCCCATACATTTTACATGTGTTACAATATAGTCTAGGTACAATACATGTGTGTGAATATCATTTTCTTGTTGCACAATAAACATTAGAATCCGAAGGTACATGTAACCTGGGCAGACAGATATTAGTGCTAACAATTTACATTCACTTCCCAGTGTTTCTTCTCTGGGTGTAGCTACCTCTGTCCATCATTGATCAACTGGAAGTGAGTTGGATCTTCTTTATGTTGAAGATTTCCACCTCCATCAGAATACATCCTCATACAGTATTGTTGTTGAAGTGTACAGTGATCTTCTGGTTCTGCTCATTTCACACAGCATCAGTTGACCTAAGTCTCTCCAAGCCTCTCTGTATTCCTCCTGCTGGTCATTTCTTACAGAGCAATAATATTCCATAACCTTCATATACCACAATTTACCCAACCATTCTCCAACTGATGGACATCCATTCATCTTCCAGTTTCTAGCTACAACAAAAAGAGCTGCCACAAACATTTTGGCACATATATGTCTCTTTCCGCTCTTTAGTATTTCTTTGGGATATAATCCCTGGGTCAAAGGGTATGCACAGTTTGATAACTTTTTGGGCATAATTCCAGATTGCTCTCCAGAATGGCTGGATTCTTTCACAACTCCACCAGCAATGTATTAGTGTCCCAGTTTCCCCACATCCCCTCCAACATTCGTCATTATTTGTTCCTGTCATCTTAGCCAATCTGACAGGTGTGTAGTGGTATCTCAGAGTGGTCTTAATTTGCATTTCTCTGATCAGTAGTGATTTGGAACACTCTTTCATGTGAGTGGATATAGTTTCAATTTCTTCCTCTGAGAATTGTCTGTTCATATCCTTTGACCATTTATCAATTGGAGAATGGTTCGGTTTCTTATAAATTAGGGTCAGTTCTCTATATATTTTGGAAATGAGACCTTTGTCGGAACTTTTGTTTTTAAAAATATTTTCCCAATTTGTTACTTCCCTTCTAATCTTGTTTGCATTAGTATTATTTGTACAGAAACTTTTTAGTTTGATGTAATCAAAATCTTCTATTTTGTGATCAATAATGATCTCTAGTTCTCCTCTGGTCATAAATTCCTTCCTCCTCCACAAGTCTGAGAGGTAGATTCAGACATCAATTTCTGCAAAGTTATATGTTACAAAATACATCTTCTGTCCATCAACTGGAGAATGGCTGAATAAATTATGGTATATGAATGTTATGGAATATTATTGTATTGTAAAAAATGACCAGCAGGATGATTTCAGAGAGACCTGGAGAGACTTACATGAACTAATGGTAAATAAAATGAGCAGAACCAGGAGATCATTATACACGGGAACAATAAGACTATATGACGATCAATTCTGATGGACATGGCTCTCTTCAACAATGAGATGATTCAAACTAGTTCCACTTGTTCAGTGATGAAGAAAGCCATCTACACCCAGAGGAAAACCGTGGGAACACAATGTGGAACACAACATAGCACTCTCACTCTCTATGTTGTTGTTTGCATTTTGTTTTCTTTCTCAGTTTTTTTTTCTTTCTTTTGAGATTCAGTTTTCCTTATGCAGCAAGATAACTGTATAAATATGTATACATATATAAGATTTAACACGTATTTTAACATATTTAATATGTATTGGACTACCTGCCAACTAGGGGAGAGGGTGGGGGGAAGGAGGGGAAAATTTGGAACAAAAGTTTATGTAAGGCTCAATGTTGGAATAATTATCCATGCATATGTTTTGTAAATAAAAAGCTTTAATAAAAAATAAAGTAACTAAAAACAAAATATATTCTCAAAAATCAGTAACATTTTAAAACGATAATAGCAAAACACAGAAAGCAATAATAGAAAGAAAAATTCCATTCCAAATAAGTACAAAACTCTAGGTGTCAACCTCCCAAAGCACATAAAAGACTTGTGTAGATTCATTTACAAAGCATTCCTTAAAGAAATTTAGAACCTAATGAGTCTAAGGAATAATTGGTATTCATGGCTAGGTCATTCTAATACATACATACATATATATAATCATCAAAATTAATTCATACTTTTAATGCCATTCTCATCAAATTTCTAAGGAGATAATTTATAAAGCTTGATAAAATAATAAAATTCATTGGGAAAAATAAAAGATTAGGATCATCAAAGGGAATGATGAAAAGAATTAAGAACAAAGGAGGAATAGCACTTCAAGAAGTTAAACTATATTATAAAGTAGCAGTCACTAAAAATTTGTGATATTGGTTAAAGAATAGAGAGACTTGTCAATGGAATAAAAGATTCGAAAAGGGAGATCCAGACAGCAGAATCAATAACTCAGTGTTTGATAGAATCAAAAAATTTTACTTTATATCCTACAAATTGGCAAAATTACAAAAGATGTTAATAGGCAATGTTGTAGGAATTGTGGGAAGATAGAAGAACTTCATTTATTTGCATTAGTCCAAATTGTTTTCCACAATGATCATAGTGTTTCACTGTTCCACCAATAATACATAAGGGACCAAAATGTTCACAACCTTTGAATGAGAGATTTCATTACTAGGTTTATACCCCAGAAAATCTTTCACATAGTTCAAAATATTTATAGTAGTGTTTCACTGTGATAAGTAAGAATTGGAAATAAAGTAGATATACAATTGTGATACATTAATGCAATAGAATACTACTGTGCTGTAAATAATTATGTGTGTGATGAATACAAAGAACTTTGGAAAGACCTGTATGACAATGCTTAATGAAGTTAAGTAGAGCCAAGGAAACAAATACACAGTAACTTCAAAAATGAAAATGGGGGAAAATGCACATCAATAAAATCAAAATATATGTAAAAAATTATAAGCATCAAAAATATTTGAATGAAGAGAAAGCAAAAGACATTCTCAATGTTCCCTGAAGGGGGGTGGGAGGTTCACAGATGTTACATACATTTTCCTCATTTTCAGATTTTTTTAATGTATTGACTATTCTAACTTATTATCATATGTGGTAGATTGGGGTGGGGGGGAGCAGAAGAGGGGATAATAGATATAAAATTATCCTCATGTAAGAAAGAGAAAATAATAAAAACATAAAATGGAAAATGAATTTTTTAAATTTAATTTTAATTTTATTTAATATTTCCCTCAATTACATTCTTTTATTTTTTAAATTATTATAGCTTTTTATTTACAAAGTATATGAATGGGTAATTTTTCAACATTAATCCTTGCAGACGCTTCTGTTCCAACTTTTCCCCTTCTTCCCCCTACCACCTCTCCTAGATAGCAGGTAGTCCAATACATGTTAAATATGTTAAAGTATATGTTAAATCCAATATACGTATACATATTTATACAGTTATCTTGCTGCATAAGGAAAACTGGATCTCAAAAGAAAGAAAAAAAAAAAAAAACCAAGGAGGAAAACAAAAATGCAGGCAAATAATAACAGAAAATAACTTTCTTTCCAGAAAGAGTGGAAATGCTAGGTTGTGGTCCATACTTATTTCCCATAGTTCTCTCTCTGGGTATTGCTGACTCTCTTCTTTACTGAACAATTGGAACTGGTTTGAATTATCTCATTATTGAAAAGAGCCACATTCATCAGAGTTGATCATCGTATAATCTTGTTGTTGCTGCTGATCTCCTAAAGTTGTTGCATTGTCATGAGCAGTCTGGACTGGGGAAGGACAAGAGATGGAGGAGATTCAGAGCCAGGATTCAGGAAGAAGAAGAGGCTGGCTGGAGGCTCCAGAAACCTCCCAAGTAACCTGCTCATAGAGGAAATGATTATACAGAAAAGAAACCTCCTCCCAGAGAAGGATTACAACTGAGAGACGATCAGAACATTATAATTATATTATAACAACGTATAATCTTGTTGTTGCTCAATGATCTCCTGGTTCTGCTCAATTCACTCAGCATCAGTTCATGTAAGTCTCTCCAGGCCTCTCTGAAATCATTCTGTTCATCATTTCTTATAGAATGATAGTATTCCATAACATTCATATACCATTACTTGTTCAGCCATTCTCCAATTTTTGAGGCTAGGCTTTGAGAGAACTGAATATTATTCATGTGTAGATTTCTTTGAGGAAGGGAACAATCTGTATCTTAAATCATGTTATTTAAATAAAAAGCATTTTAAATTTAAATTGTAGTTTGAAGTGTTTAATAAAATATATATATTCCTGTTCAAAGCTATGATTTGGTAACATGTAGAAGAAAAAGCAACATGAAGAGAAACAATCTTGCTCTCTGAAAAAAAAAACATTCAGTTGAGATCCTTATAAAATAGTGCAATATAACAACAATAAGTCACCAGCTTATGTGGGTATGGGTGGGTGTTGGTGTGTAACTTGTTAAATAGCAAAACTCCCAAACAAACAGTATGAGCTAACAAGTCTATGATCAGGTCTCTGCTACAGCATAGTGTTAACAGGTAAAATTGTGTGACAGTGATATTCTTCTGATAAGCAGCACTGAGTGAGTTCAACAGTAAATTAATCTCATGTTGAATTTCATATTAGAATGAGTAGTGTTCAATGATATTATGTGTATTGCAGAATGTTGACTGGTCTTCAGCCATTCTTTGCTCTAAGAAGAAAAGATAAGCTAGCAAAAGTGAGAGAGAACAATGAATTGTCTGTGTGTTTTATTGTGATGAGAAAGGTCTTTAGCATATTAAACAAAAGGGAATGTGATGAACTTATGGAAGGATGTGGGTAAGCACTCACATAATTAAGATATCAAATAAGATTTAAGTGATGATTATAAAGTACATCTGATTTTTAAAATTTATCATTGTATCATCTTAGTAATTCAACACAAGTTATTGAATGAATTATTTTTACACATAAAAAATGGAACAATAATATTTTCTAACATATGTTCTTTCATTATAATATTCTTAAACCCATATCACATACTGCATATAATTTAAATAGTGGTAGGTAATGCCTTTGTGATTTCATTAGTATGAAAAACTCCCAAGAAAAGAAATTCCTAATATGAATACCTTTCCTGCAACTTACTATCTTAGAGAGTGATATAAAACTCACACAGAAAGAAGGCCTACTAATCCATACATAAAAGATCTTTGCATATCTCATAATCACTTAGAAATTCCCTTATTTAGATTTTCTATGTTCTGTTGCAATTTGAATTTGTTTTGCTAAATATGTATCAATTACCTTTAATTGGGTTCTGCTGATGTTAGAGGTATGATCAAAACTCTTCTACTAGATAATGGAGAAGTTACATGATATGGTCTGGCTTACAAAGCCAATTTTCAATTGAGATAGTATCTGAATCCAGAGTTTCTAAGTTGATGAGGTGTACTACCCAGGTACTATAGATAGCCAGTCAGCAAAGTGGATTGAGTTATTAGATTTAAGTCAGTAAGCCATGCATTTGAGTGCAATTCAGATATGTATTAATTCTTTGATCCTAGATATTTGCATATCTTCTCACAGTCTCAGTTTCTTTGTAAAACAAGGATAATAGAATCAACCTTAGATGGTTGTTGTAAGGATCAAGTGATATAACATATGAAAAGTAAATTTAAAGTACCATGTGAATGCTAGCTAATATTATATTATATTATTCTTACTCTTTATTGTTTAAAAGAACAACATAGAGTATTTGTTTGGATCATAATAGAACTTGGATAATTATAGAATCATAAATATTTAAACTGAAAAACATCTTTAAAGTCATCTACTCCTATTATTTTATTTTAAAAAAATAAGGAAGATCCAAACAATTAATAATTTTCTAAAGGTCCCAATAATTCAATTAAACAATTATAGTGTAAAATCTGCAAGTAGCAGAGTCTTTGAATTCAAGCTATTTCGGAATTTAAAGTTGCTTTCATATTTTGTTGTACTTGCACAACAATAGTTCATTAGTTTCATGTATTTTTGTTGACATAATTATGGTTTTTAGTCTTGATAAATGTAATTCTGAGAGACAGACAGTAAAGAAAGCATTAATACTGCTATAACAAACCACTTCTAAGCCCTCTTCATGCCAACCTGTTTTATTTCAACTCTTCTACTTGCTCTTTTAATCCTTTTTTAAGTTATTAATTTTTTTTTACAAATTACAGGCAAAGATAATTTTCAACATTCATTTTTGTGAAATTCTGAGTTCCAAATTTTTCTACCTTCTTCACTTTTTTGTTCCCTCTCCAAGGCAGCAAGCAATCTGACATAGGCTAAACATATACAATCATATTATTTTATTAGTGATGTTGTGAAAGAAGAATCAGAACGAAAGGTAAAATCAATGAGAGAATAAAAAAGACTTTAAAAAAATAAAATTATATGCTTTGATCTTTATTTAAACTCCATGGTATGGATGGCATTTTCCATCCCAATCAATCTTTTGGAATTGTGTGATGATCAACTATGACAGACTTGCTCTTCTCAACAATACATTGGTACTAGACAATTGTCAAAAGAGTGGAACCAAGATTTCATTTGACTTAGCATCAGTTCATATCTTTCTGGATCTTTCTAAAATTCTGTTCATTATTCCTCTCATTATTTCTTGTAGTACAATAATATTTCATTCATTCATTCATACACCAGAACTTACTCAGCCAGTACCCAACTGATGAGCATCTCCTCAAATTCCAATTCTTCACCAATACAAAAAGAGTTGCTATAAATATTTTTCTAGATGTAGGTCCTTTTTCCCTTTCTAAAGCTCTCTTTCAGGTACAGACCTACAGTGCTGGATAAAAGGTATACACAGTTTAAATAGAACGTTAGACATAGTCCCAAATTGTTCTTCAGAATGGTTGGATCAGTTCACAATTCCATCTACAATGAATTAGTGTCCCAGTTTTCCCATATCCTCTCTAACATTTATCATTATCGGTTTTTATTTATTTATTTATTTATTTGTTTGTTTTGTCATTTTAGTCAATCTGAGAGGTATGAGATTGTACCTCAGAGTTGTTTTAATTTGCATTTCTCCAATCAAGAGGGAGTTAGAGCTAATGAATTGCTGTAATCTCTTTACTAATATTTTATTTAAAATTTTTGCATTAATATTCATCAGGGATATTGGTCTTTTATTTTCTCTCTCTATTTTGGCTCTTCCTGGTTTAGGTATCAGTATATTTCTGTAATAGAAGGAATTTTGTAAGTAAGACTCCTTTATCTATTTTTTCCAAATAGTTTACATATTATTGGAATTAATTTTCTTTAAATATTTGGTAGAATCCACTTGTGATTCCATCTGGTTCTGGATATTTTTTTCTTAGCAAGTTTGTTAATGGCTTATTCAATTAATTTTTCTAAAATGGGAATATTTAAGTAATTATTTTCTCTTCTGTCAATCTGAGCAATTTATACTTTTGTAAATATTCATCCTTTCCATTAGAGTGTAGAATATGCTGTCATATAATTGGGCAAAATAGCTCCTAATTATTACTTTAATTTCTAAAGTTGCAGTCATCAAAACCTTCTGTGAGTGGCTAAGAAATAAAGTGGTGTATCATTGGAATATTTTAGATACATGTGACACAATAATAAAAACATAATAATCTAATATTTGATAATTAACCACTGCTTCTGGAATAAGATCTATTTGACAAAAAATTCTGGGAAAACTGGAAAATAAGATGTCAGAAACTCGGAATAGGCCTACGTCTCACACCCCATACCAAAATAAGGTCAAAAGGAGTACATAATTTGAACATAAAGTGTGATACCATAAACAAAGTAGGAGAGTCATGAATAATTTAATAATTTACCTATCAGATCTTTGGAGAAGGGAAGAATTTATGACCAAAGGAAAACTAGAGAAATTATGAAAGGCAAAATGGACAAGTTGGATTACATTAAATTAAAAAGGTTTTGCACAAACAAAACTTACACAAACAAAAATTGAAAGGAAAATGCAAAACTAGAAAAATATTTAGAACCAGTTTTTCTAATAAAGATTTCATTTCTAAACTATATAAGGAAATGTATCAAATTTATAAGACTACAAGTCATTCCCCAATTTGTAAATGGTCAAAGGATATGAACAGATAATTTTCAGAGATAAAATTAAAGACATCTGTACTCTTATGAAAGAAATGCAAATTTAAATAACTCTGAGGTACCACCTCACACCTCTCAGATTGGTTAAAATGACAAGAAAAGATAATGATAATTGGTGGAAGGGATATGGGAAAACTGGGAAATAAATGTATTGTAAAATATATTACTGGAAATACAAATACTGGAATTGTAAAATAATCTAGCCATTCTGGAGAATAATCTGGAACCATGCCCAAAGGAATATAAAACTGTGCATACCCGTTGACCCAACAGCCATTACTAGGTCTATATACCAAGGAAATTTTAAGAAGGGAAAAGGACCCACATGCACAAAAATTTTTATTGCAGCTCTTTTTGTGGTAGCAAAGAATTGGAAACTGAGTAGATGTCCATCAATTGGGGAATGGCTAAATGAATTATGGTATATAAAGATAATGGAACATTATTGTTCTATAAAAAATGATTAACAATCTGATTTTAGAAAAGACTGGAAATATTTACCTGAATTGTTTTAAGCAGAAGAGTTAAATGATTTCTCCAGGGTTACAAAGTTGGTATATCTTAGAGAGCAAATTTGATATGAGGTTTTCCTGACACCAAAGTTAGCTCTCTAACTGTTACTTCTCATAAACCTCATACTAAACCATGAAGTTAATTGTATTTATACTTCTTACTTCACTGACACTAGGATGAATAATTACATTTAATGGGGAATCTCCATCAACAAACATCACAAAGTTTTGGTAATTTTTTTGGTGGTGTTCAAGAGTTTTTATTGCCACAAAATTGGTTATGTCTCAGTCATCTTAGGCTGCTAAACAACAAATATAAAATCCACAACTGGGCTCATAGTTTTTTTTCCTCTGGTGTGATAAAATGAGAGTCTGTCTTCTGCTAACTGAGCCTATGATAACCATGAGTCACTACCATCCCAAGATGAGATAAAAGAGATGAATGTTAATAGAAAGCAAATATGTATATTATTAAACTGAAAAATATACATTAATAAGCAGTTCAATAAAAACAGGGTCAGTTGTTCACAATTAGAAAGAAATAGATGATCAGGGAGTTTAATATCTGTCAAATGATTAAATGTATTTTAATAATTATTTCAATTTTGGTTTTAGATTAATAAAAGATTTTCCTACATATTTCTGCTACATATATTCCCAAATAAATACCTTTTTAAATTTTGTCTAATATTATGGGTTTTAAACTCTTAATCAAGTTTTGCTCTATTTATTCCTTAGTAGATCCTGAATATATATATATATATGGTTAGTTCATTTTGCATATGGGTCAGGTTTTGCAAACTAGTTTCAACTTTTTTCATAGTCTGAAGCATTTGATTAAAGGAGTCTATGTTTCTATACTCAGAGTATAACTGGATAAGGTTTATGTAATGAACTGAAGGTTGACTTCCATTTCTCTATATAACTAGTAAAAAAAAATTCATTTAAGCACTGGACCAATTTGCATCAGCTATTACTCCAAACTACAAATTCAAAGCTTCACACACAAGAGACTCTTCAATGTATTTCTCCTGCAAGGGATTCCCTGAACATCTGGTTCCCTGAACTCAGAGGTAAATCCCTTGAATTATTCTGTTCCCTTTAGTATTTTTTTTCTTCTTTCTTCAAACAAACACAAAAGTACTAAGAAACAGCTGGAAATGATGGTAGCAGAGAAAATGATGGTAACGAAAGAGGGAAATGACTCATTAAAAGACTTTTCATTCCCTTGCCATTGTAGGGATTGTAATGGATCAAGAATGAAAAGCAGAATGAGAAGTGGGATGAGTTAGCCACAATAAATGCTTACACAAAACCCAATCAGCTGGTAACAATTTCAAGATAGGACACTACAGAAATGAAAACTTTGTTCAAGCAGGATGATTGATATAAGAGACTTTAGGGATCTGAGCAGTCACTTGAGATCAAATGAAAAAGCTGTATAGTTAAGGTTTTCCAGGTATGTTTACTGTTATTATGACATGGAGGAGAAACGAGGAGAAAAATATTTATTATGTGTCTCAAAAGTTTCAGAATCCATGGTAAGTGCTCACAAATAATGGCATAATTTGGAGATATTAGAGTTCTGTTCTGCACTGCAAAATAAGTTAAATATTTTTTCCAATATTTTAACATTTGTATACAAATTCTGTTGCTTCCTTCCTCCTTTTTCCCCTTCCTCTCTTCCTAATATGGTAGTAAATAGATATTGATTATGCATGTGCAACAATATAAAATATTTTCAAATGAGTCATTTTGTACAGAAAAATTCAAAAGGAAAAATAAAGTGAAAAATAGCATGCTCTCAATTTGCTTATACTATCACTCTCATATGTGAATTATGTATTCATTTTAACTATATCTTGATATTCCATGTGAGAAGTTGGTCTATAATCAGTTCCTACCTTAATGTTTTCCAATTTTCTCAGCAGTACTTAATTCTTTTTCTACTTATCCACCATTTTATTTCTTAGTACCACAATTGTTTTAATTAGCATAACTTTATAATACAGTTTTATATCTGGTAGGGCTGGACCACATTCTTTCACATTTTTTTCCTAATGATTTCCTTAATATAGTTGAGGGTAGAAGAGGATTACTGAGGTTTTTGTAGGTTTATTGAGGAAGAATAAACAGCATTAATTTCACATGACACTATAATCTACTTTTCTTTTTAATTTTTTATTAAAGCTTTTTATTTTCAAAATGCATGCATAGATAACTTTCAACATTCACCTTTACAAAATCTTGTATTCCAAATAATTGCCTCCCTTCCCCCACCCCTCCCCTAGATGGCAAGTAATAATAATATAACAATAAATGTTAAACATGGTCAATTCTTCTAAAATATTTCTATGATTATCAAGCTTTACAAGAAAAATCAGATCAAAAAGGAAAAATAAGAAAATAAAATGCAAGCAAACAACAACAAAAAGTAAAAATTCTATGTTGTGATCCTTATTCAGTCCCCACAATCCTCTCTCTGGGTATAGATGGCTCTCTCCATCACAAGATCACTGAAACTCACCTGAATCATCTCAGTGTTGAAAAGAGCCACATCCATCAGAATTGAGCATTGTATAATCTTGCTGTTGCCATGTACAATGATCTCCTGGTTCTATTCACTTCACTCAGCATCAGTTGATGTAAGTCTCTCATAAAATCATCCTCTCAATCTTATAAACAATACTATTCCATAACATCTACATACTATAACTTATTCAGCCATTCTCCAATTGATGGACATACATTCAATTTCCAGTTCCTTGTCATTACAGAAAGGGCTGCCATAAACTTTTTTTGCACTGTAGGTCCTTCTCCCTTTTTGATGATCTCCTTGGGATAAAGGCCCAAAGGGTATGCACAGTTTGATACCCCTTTAGGCATACTGCTTTCCAGATGGTTGGATTTGTTCACAACTCCAGCAACATATCAGTGTCCCAGTTTTCCCACATCCCCTCCAACATTCATTCTTATCTTTTTCTGTTATCTTAGACAATCTGAGAGATGTGTAGTGGTACCTCAGAGTTGTCTTGATTTGCATTTCTTTGATCAATAGTGATTTAGAGTATCTTTTCATATGGCTAGAAATGGTTTTAGTTTCTTCATCTATAAATTGTCTATTCATATTCTTTCACCATTTATCAATTGGAGAATGGCTTGAATTCTTATAAATTTGAGGCAGTTCTCTATATTTTTGAAATGAGGCCTTTACCAGAACCCTTGGATGTATTTTTTTCCCAGCTTCTTTTTTTCTCTTTAATCTTGTCTGCGTTGGGTTTTTTTTATGCAAAACTTTTTTAACTTAATATAAGCAAAATCATCCATTTTGCATTACATAATGTACTCTAGTTCTTCTTTGGCCATAAATTCCTTTCTTCTCCACATATCTGAGAGGTAGACTAATTTGCTTATAATCTCCCTCTTTTTCTCTAAATCTTGAACATCTTTTGACATTATCTTAGTAGATGGTATTAGTTGTGGGTTAATGCCTAGTTTCTGCCATACTAATTTCAAATTTTCCCAGACATTTTTGTCAAATAGCAAGTTTTTTTTTGTTTTTTTGTTTTTTTTTTTTTAATCCCAGAAACTTGAGTCTTTGGATTAATCAAACACTAGATTACTATAGTCATTTACTATTGTGTCTTGCGACACTATTCCACTGATAGACTACTCTATTTTTTACCCAGTACCAAATGGTTTTGGTGATCAGTGCTTTAAATATCTTTCTTTCTTTCTTTCTTTCTTTCTTTCTTTCTTTCTTTCTTTCTTTCTTTCTTTCTTTCTTTCTTTCTTTCTTGTACTGCTGGACCATATTCATTTGCATTTTTTTCATTAATTCCCTTGAAATTTTTGACCTTTTTTTCCTCCAGATGAATTTTGTTATTATTTTTTTCTAGCCCTGTAAAATATTTTTGGTAGTTTTATTGGTATGACACTGAATAAATATATCAATTTAAATAGTGTCATTTTTATTATATTAGCTTGGCCTACCCATAAGCAATTAACATTTTACCAATTGATTAAATATGATTTTATTTGCATTTGAAAGTGTTTGCAATTGTGATCATCTAGTTCCTGACTTTGTGTAAGCAAAGACATTCCCAAATATTTTATATTACCTACAACTATTTTAAATGGAATTTCTCTTTGTATCTCTTGCTTTGGACTTTGATGGTAACTGATAAAAATACTGATAATTTTTGTGTATTTATTTTGTATTTTGAAACGTTGCTAAAGTTGTGAATTGTTTCTAGTAATTTTTAGTTGATTTCTTGGAAATATGTTACATTAACAATATTTGTGGGTTCTGTCATTCCAAAACCAGTTCAGAGACTTGATCTGAGGGAAGCCATCAAGAGTTCAGACAAAGACTCTCTTCCCTCTGCCATCTTGGCTCCATTCTCCCCTCTACTTTTCTTAAAAAATAACAATTAGAAAAGTCATGGGCTCCGCTCATAGGAAAATAAGTCCTTTCTTATCTATCTATATAGGCCTCTTTATATTTTCCCTTGCCTAGAGGGGAAACCTCTGATTAAAAAGTAGTCTGAGGCTTGCATGAACCAATGGAGACTTTTCAACTTTAGAAAAGGAAAAAAAAATGAACCTACTCATCCTTCCTTCACCCAAAGCAGAGTAGTATTTTCATATTTAAATAAGAAAATATGAAAGACAAACACAACTTTGTGAGTGCATTACGTACATGGGGCTGGGGTGGAGAGGCAGAAAAGGTAAGAATATATGGTCAGAAATGAGGAACTCTTGCTATGAAGAAAGATCTGTGCTAGGACAAAAAATTGATGACTGGTCATCTTTTCAGTTTACCCTTTCTTTTGCTGGTGAAGATAGAAATGGTTACAGCTAAAGGCAGCAGGAACCATTTGGTAGCTGTGATTTTAACAAGAACACATATGGAGAGGGGGAGTTGGAGGTTGGATAAAAAGTATGAGGTATTTGGCTTACTTAATCATGTTACTGACAAGGGAGGGAGGAGCTGGTGGAACTAGCATGTCAGTGAAGTAGGTATTTTTGTATATTAAAAAAATATTTTTCAAACTATTCACCTGCATAACTGTCTCTTAGTGATGATGCTGAATTGACACTGTGAGATTCACACATTTATGAGTCTGTACCTAGGTGGTATTTTTTCTATGTGCCAGATTTTTCTTTGAATTTTTGCCAAAATATTTCTAAAAAGTTTTTGCTCTTTTAAATAAAAGCAGAACAAAACATAAAAATTTAGATGCTAAACTATGTGGTACATATATAATTTGTATAGATATAACTTCATTGTTCTAGGGTGACTTTCAATAAGATATAATTTCCTTCTTTATCTCTTTTAATTTGATCTATTTTTATCATAATTACTGCCTCTGCTTTCTTTGCTTCAGCTGAAGCATAATGATTCTTCTCCAGACCTTTACCTTTAACCTGTGTGTGTATATGTATATATATCAAATGCATTTTTTTATAAATAACACATTATATAATTGTGTTTTTTAATACAGTCAGCTATTTGCTTCCATTTCATGGGTGAGTTCATGCCATTCACATTTATAGTTATGATAACTAATAACTAGTTTCCCTCCAAGCTATATTTCATTTGTTTATCCCCCTCCTTTCTTATACCCCTCCCTCTTCCTCCTCACAAGTATTTTACTTCTGATCATTGTCTTCCTCATTGTTTCCTGATTTTTATCACTCTGCCATATTCCTTCTATTATTCCCATCTCTTTTTATTTCCTAATAGAATAAGATAAATTTCTATTTACAAAGTTATTTGATATTATTTCCCCTTGAGCCACTTTTAATATTTAGGCTTTGCCACCACCATCATACCTTTCCTTCTTTCCCTTCTTTATAACAACTTATATGCCTCTTTAATTTCTGATGATTTATCTATTCAAACTACCCCCATCCTTCCAGTTCAATTCTCTTTTTCACCCCTTTGAAATAAAGCACTAATTCAACTGGATATAGAAATCTATATTAGGCAAAACAGTAGGAAGGTAAAGGAATAGCTGAGGAAGGAGGGGAAGGTGGGAACTGGGAAGAGACAGAAGGTAGGGAAGATTGAGGGAGGATGTAATTAGAAGCAAAATAATTTTGAGGAGAAATAAAGTGAAAGAAGAGAGAAAAAATAATAAACAGGGAATAGAGAATTATCAAGAGTGATTATGAAAAAAAATTGAAGCACATTTCTCTGACTATGGCATCATTTCACAAATATATAGAAAACTGAGTCAAATTTTAAAAATAAGAGATATTCTCCAATAAAAAAGATCAAAAGATGAGAACAGTTTTTAGATTAAGTAATCATAATTTTTCTAAAACTGTATGAAAAAAAAATGATCTAATTCTCTATTGACTGGAAAAATGCAAATTAACAATTCTTAAATACTATCATATACCTATTAAATTGACTAATAGGACAAGAAAGGAAAATGACAAATGCTGAAGGGAATCTGGGAAAATGAGACATTGATGCTCTGTTGGTGGAACTGTAAACTGATTCAACCATTCTGTGGAGAAATTTAGAACCATGCTCAAAGGACTTTAATGCCATGCATACCTTTTGATATAGCAATAACACTACTAAGTTTGTGTCCTTAAAGAGATAAAAAACAAAAAAAGAAAAAGAAAAAGACCTATATGTTAAAAAAAAATACTTATAGCAGTTATTTTCTGGAAGCAAAGAATTGGAAATTGAGGGGATGCCCATCAATTGTGCTATAAGAAATGAAGAGCAAGATGCTTTCAAAAAAACCTGGAAAGACCTGAATGAGCTGATGCAAAGTTAAATGTAGCAAGTACAATGTAAAAGCAGTATTTTAAAATGATCAACTGTGAACAACTCTACTATTGTCAACAATATAATGATCCAAGATAACTTTGAAGGACTTCTGATAAAAAATGTCCATGCCCATAGAAAGTACTGATAATGTATCAATACAAATTGAAACTGAAGTATCTTTCTCGAGTAATTTTTTGGTCTATGTTTTCTTTCACAATATTTACTATCATGAAAATGTTTTGCATGGCTTACATATGTATAACCTATTTTGAAATACTTGCATTCTCATTGACAGGATGTGGAGGGAAAAGGGGAAAGAATCTGGAACTCAAAGTTTTAAAAACATATGTTGAAAATTGTTTCTACATGAAACTGGGCGGAAAATACTAAATAATTTTTTTAAAAAAAGAAGTAAAGCAGCTTTTTTTTTTTAACAAAATGAATTACACACAAAAAGATTTTTTTTTGTTTTTCAATGCATATAAAATTTATGTTTACACTGTGTTAGTTGTGCAATAGTTTTATGTCTAAAAGATAAATATACTTTAAATTAAATTTTTGATTAAAATTGCTAGTCCTCTTCTGAACCTGTAGAGGGCTGAAATTCTGAAAAGGTATGCTTGAATCAGACAGCAGAGCACTTAATGCTAATTATCTATTGGATGTGAGATAATGGCTCTTTAAGTGGCTCTATAATATGCTATAAGCATCTACTGAGATGATATGGTAATATGATGGCTCTCCTCATGATTGGCACTTGCTGAATGGGTGGTAGTGAGGTAAGTTAGGCAAGGATTGGAGGGCTGAGGGAGATAGATCAGAGTCACTTGGATGCAGGATGAGGAGGAGAGAGGCTGGAGACTCAGGACTCCAGAATCCAGGATACATCTTTGGCAAGCCATGTGGCAGCTTGCCCACCTACTTCACTTCTCCCCCTAAAGACCAAGGACTTTGATTGATCCTGATTCTGACTGATCCTGAGGCCCTCCAGGGAGCTAGTCCAGACATTATATAAGCTTTTAACAAGTTATAATCTTTTTGCTCGTGGAGGGTCTTGTCTTGATGATGACTTCTAATTGATCAGTGTTTTGATTGCTAAAGGTTATTTCTGAGGAAACTAAGGCAAAGAGAAAATTAAGGACTATCCCAAGGTCACATGACTAGTACATTTCTTAGGATAGATTTGAATGATTTTTTTTTTCCTGAAGCCCAGTGCTATATTTACTGTGCCACTGAGTTTTTTGCAGGCAACAGCAAATTCTGTTGAATTGCATAGGTGGAGTTGTTATGTCGCTTTTTTGTTGTGTTATTAAGTTAATTTTTCCTCCAACTATCTTCTGGGAAAAGAAAATAGATGTTGTAACACTTTGATAAACTCTTTTTTCATTATGATCGGCTTCATTTCCTTAGCCTAAAAGAATGCATAATGATACCCCTTTAAGTACTCAATAGAGGATTCATCTGTTCACCCTTCAGCTAGCAGCCAATAAGTCTCCTGTTGTTGTTATATGGCCATTTCCAGCTCTTAGTAATATTGATAAGGTGTGTCCTTTCCTTCCCCAGTTCATTTTACAGATGAATTAACTGAGGCAAAAAAGTTAAATTATTTTTTTCAGGGTCACACAGCTAGTAGGTATCTGAGGCTGGATTTGCACTCAAATCTTCCTGAGCACTTTATTCACTACACCACTTGGAAATCCCAGGGGCGTCTCCTGCCTATCTCCGAAATTCTGGAACAGATTCTGTTGGCTTTCTGAGGACTGACTTACTCCAGGTCTCTTTTTAACATTGTGTTATTCCCACTTGCTCATAAAGATCAAACCTAAGTAACATGAAAAAAAAAAATCTTTCCTTTCTCATCATACTGACCTCAGTGTTGTATATTAGCAATATTCTCTTTCTTGATCTTCAAGAGTCCAGTTCATTTACATTTTTCTTCTAACTTTCTGGTCATTCTTCTGGATCTCTTTTGATGTCTTGTGCAGATGGATGTACTTCTTTTATGTACACTGAGCCAATTTTCATGGAAGGGAGCAGAGATGTCCTTTACAAGATCATCATTGGTTTGGTTTCTTTAATGCCTGAAGTATCAGCCTAAGTAAGGTCCATCCAGATTATGTAAAGTTAGTGTGTGTGGTTTCAGGGGAATTCCTGCTCTCCTCCTTTTTTGCTTACTGTGGTTTGTTATGGAAGTAAAAGGGAATATTGTTTTCTCAGTCATTATCCATTTCAATTTTAGGAAATATATCCTTTTTAATCATTCCATAAATAGTTATATTTATTGAATTGTATATGCATTCTAAATTCTTAATATACAATTGAATTATGCATGCATTCTCTGGATCACTGGTCTAGCCCTGAGGTTAGATCTGATCTAAAATATCTCCATATGATAACAAGGAATCAAGACACTAAGAGGAGACCACAATATACTCTTTACACACACACACACACACAACTTCATTCTTTATTCCTACTTATAGAGAACTGACATAACAATTTCTTTAAAAAAATTTGGTGGGGCTAAATAAAGTGGTTGTTTTATTGCTAACCAAGATTATGTATGATGATACACTGAGAGAAACTCCAGTAAGTAGATAAGACTTAGAAAGAGGTATGTTCAAGCCCTGCTTACAGCATGATTTAACACTGCCCAAGTAAATACTTTCAGACTTTTAAGTATCAGATGTATTGTTTATGTATATAGGGAATTCCCTATGCTGATAAAATCACTTATTGAGATAACAAAATTTAAAATTAAGAAAATAATATCTTAGCCCGATAAGTGGAGACTAAAACTTTCAGAGTAACTATAATTTTCTTCAGTATTTCTAGTCAAAAACATTAGTTGAAGAAAATGAAATAGCTACATTGTTGTCAAAAGAGAAATGGTAAGTTAAATTATATAGTTCCAATTATGTAAATGTTTCAATTAAATTACATAGCTTCCTAGAACTCAATCATTTTTGTTAGCTATTTAAGGCTAATTATATTATTAAGCATATTTTAAAATTATCTCAATCTATTCTTTAATGATGTAATGGAATTATTTTTTCATTATTTAGTGAATAGCAGGTCTGGAAATGTACTATAAAATCATTTTCCTTTTATCTACTACTAAAAAAAATTTCCAAATTGTCAGCAAAATATCTGTGAGAAAGAAAATGGATCAACTCAATCTTCTTTGCATGTGGCATATATTTAATTTTATCACAAACAATATCAAATTAGATTTGTCACAAGGACATACATGAATGACTTAGAATGGTGAACAGCAGAATTTTGTTGATTAGATTATAGGTTTAAAATTTTATTGAGAAGAACTATTTGGAAAATTGATTTATATATAGCCTTAGCATATGATAACCCTCAATTTCTGGTGCTCTAAAATCAACACACTAAGTATTTCACACATTCATATTTTTCTGCTTTTACCAAAGATTCATTTTCTTCCTTGTAATATACTGAACATTGTTTAGACATTTGTTCTGGATGGGGTTAAACATTTAACTAAATTGTGTACTTCATTGCTTTTTTTTTTCATTCAAATGACAATCTCAGTAAAGCAATTCATTTGACAGTTATTGTTGTTTTTTTTTTTTAATTTAGTTTAGCTAGTAGAAAAAAAATTTTTATTTTGCATTAATCTTAGTTGGTAATATCAAGAGTCCAGTGGTTCCATGATTCTGTAATCTCTTTCATACAAATCAGTTTTCCACCTAGTGGGGCACATCCACATTCCTTCACTTTATAAAGTTCTATTCTGTGCCCTCCTATAAGTGATTATTTGCCCTTCATTCTCAAAAAGGACTGTGATATCAGGGAAATGATGCTATAACAAGTGAGTGAATTAAATTTAAGTGAGGGAGGGCTGTGCGAGGTCACTTGCATCACTTTTTCCTCCAGAGCCATCTAGGGAGCATGATACAGATCAAGATGACTGGAGATGTCCCTGGATGCAGTGGGAGACCTTGGCCTTTTTAAGCTAAGGTCTTCAAAAAGTCTCAGTTTGACTGAGGCTGTACCTATTCAGTGATTAAGGTTAGATAGCAATTGTAACAAAAAAATTTCCCTTTCATCTAGTCCCTCCCCCCCAAAAAAAAATATAAATAAATAAATCTAGGTGGGGAAGACCCTTAGAATTTCTGGCCAAAGCAGAAATGATTACTATTTACATTCAATCTGACTTAATCAGGAACCCAACCATAACCAAAAGGGGCTTGGCCTAGATATCTATTGGTGGCCAATTAATGATAATTAGGTTGGTTTTGATTTAAAGCAGGACTATTTTGCAGAAAAGATATAGAAAAGTAGTCAGAAAGCTGATTAATGTTACTCACCACCACAATTAAAATAGCTCCAACCATATTTTTCCATGTGTATCCATATCAAACTCCACATGCTCCAAACTTAAATCATTATCTTTCTTTCTAACCTCAATCCTCTTCATAACTTCCCTATTTCTGTCAGGGGTACCAACTTCTTCCAACCAATATTCAAAGCATAGTTAGTATCCTCACTTCTTCATTCTTCCTCATTTATTTCCACCCTACAACATTTTTCATACATCTTTACATATACAATTAAAAATTTAGTGAGTTCACTTTATGAAAAACATTCATGGTCATTTCCTCATTTAGTTTTCAAAGGATGCATTATAGATCCAATATTTTTATTAATGAGCATACTGATGCTCAGAGACATTAAATGAAATTTTCATCAAGGAAATAGATAATGGAGCCAGCATTTGAACCCAGGTTTTGGGTTACTAGATCTAGAACTGTTCCCATTGCTTTCAATATCTCTCTTAAATAATTCCCTTGACTTCACAGAACCAGAACCAGAACTACCAATTGTTTACTATACTATACCATACCATACTATACTATACTATACTATACTATAGCATACACTTAGGGCAAACCATGCATAAAAGATAATTAAACAAAATTTTAAAACAAAATCAGTTATGGGATTTAGAATAATAGTTCATCTAGATACTAAATTCTGTATGAATCTTATACTTGGGATGTAAGGGTTACTGGAGAATGATTCCTCATATTAACTAGGAATGCTGCCCCCATGGTCAGAAGCAGAACTGGAATTTTTCTTGGACAGTGCAGGAAGGGGAACAAATGATCAAAGATTTTGAGCTAAAGATTTCAAAGTTATCTAGCATAATACCAATATTCCTAAAATGAAGGAAAATATACCCAAGAGATGTTAAATAATTTCTTTCAAGTCACAGATAGGATTAAAATCTAAATTCAATATTCCATTTGGTAACTTTTCAATGGTATGTTATTAATGGTTTCTACCAATGAAAATATGCAAGTCCTTTGAGTACCCTCTAGAATTCACCATCATAGGACAAAATCCTACTTACTCTTCTTTTTCTTCAAATCTATTCATGTTATTCCTATCAAACCACACTCCCCTTCCGTGCCCCTCCCTCAGACACCTCCTTTGCCCAACTTGCATATAGATACAATTATGTCATTTCAGCCACATCCCACTATCTTATACTTTCAATGCTTTATTCCTAAATATCACATACCTTGTTTTAATACTGGGCTTGTTTAATAATTCATGAGATAACCCTCCTGGCTATCTTGTACTTTTTCCTGAATTCTTATTACAAAATTATTTATTTCTTTTTCTTCCCCCAGAGGGATTCTTATTTTAAATTGATCCACTTTTAAATAGACCCCAATCAACATACTTAAAATTTTCACAAAACTTATAGGAAGCATATCAAATGTTTCAGAAAGGCTCTACTTTAAATACATGGAAAAACAGATTGAATTGAAACATTTCCATAATTCTATTTATTTAAAAAATAAAGGTGAATATAATTTTAAAATCACTGCTGTCATTCTATGAGAATATAGATCAATAGGAATCAATCACAACCCTATTTCTTTAGCTGTGTTCAACTCACTTTAAGAATTAAAAATAATATATTAAGTGCTTTGTATATGAAAACGTCAGATTATATGTTGTTACATATTATACAAAATTTAAATAAGGCACTCTTCTTGGCCTCAATGAAGTTTTATTATAGATTCTTCCATCAATAATCAACTGAAGAAGTTCCTCACATCTCTGAAAAAAGTAAAGGTAATCCTTGTACTCTTGAATTTTTTTATCCCCATTGTGGACTAACCATTTTAGCTTTATATCTTGCTATCACCTGAAAAACAACTTATCTTAAACATAATCTCCTTAAAAATTAAACAAGGTCTTCTTCCCATTCGATTTTTTATGATTATACATAATTGAGTCCATTTTGGATATTTTTTTGTTTCTTTTGGACCCTAGTACATAACTAGTTAACCCTAATTGTCCTTTCCCTCTTTTTTTTCTTGTAAATATTACTAAAAATCTATTTCAAATACTCAATAATCATTATCTAGACCTTAGTATTTGATCTTAATAAGGGAAGATGGTGTTAACATAATGAAAGTATTGAAAGAAATGGCCCCAAACCACAAGTTTCTGGGTTATATTTGTTTTTGCCCAGTTGTTTCACTCATACAAAGTTGGATGACACCATTTTGGGTTTTCTTAACAAAGACACTGGAGTGGTTTACCATTTCCTTTTCTAGCTTATTTAGATGAGGGAACTCAGGCTAAGTGATTTGCTCAGGGTCACACCCCAAATAAGTATCTGAGGCCAAATTTCCTGACATTAGATCTGGCACTTTATCCACTGTACCACCTTATTAACTTTGTGCCACCTTCCTGTAATTTAGTGATGAAGAACTCATGAACTAGTCAACCTATTCCATTTTTGAACATTTCTATTTGTTAAGAAGCTTTTTCATATCTTTTCTTTACATTGAGCTAAAATATTTTTGCTCTTTTAGCCATATCTCAGTTTTGTCTTCAGAAAATGAGTACTAATTTAATCCAGCTTCTACATAACTCTTTAAATATTTAAAGACAATTCTCAAGTCACTCTCTAAACATTTTCTTCAGATTAATCATCCTCAGTTCCTTCAAAGGAAATATCCACAAAGTAGTTGTATGTGTGCGTGTGTGTGTATATATATATATATATATATATGTGTGTGTGTGTGTGTGTGTGTGTGTGTGTGTCTGTGTGTGTGTCTGTGTGTGTGTCTGTGTGTATGTGTATATGTATATACATATACATAAAGTTTTTTTTTAATTTTCAAAACATATGCATAGATAATTTACAACATTCATCCTTGCATCCCTGAGCAGCATAAGTGCTAAGCCACCTCCTCTCTAATTTGTGCTTAACTGAAAGAGACCTTTTCTAAAGTTCTTCCAAAATATCATCTGCTGGAAATTTGTTACATTCCCAATATTTTCAGGTTCTGTCACTCCAAAACTACTTCAGAGGTTTGATGTGATGTTGATTTGAGGGAAACCAGAAAGAACTAAGGCAAAAAAGAAAATGTTTATTCTTGGCCAGCTTGGTTCCACCCCCATAGTTTTGCATTCTTTCCCCCTCACACTTATCCAAATCTGTATATTTTCAAAAAGATTCAATTGCATTCTAAAATGAAATGATCAGAATTAAAATAATACTCTGAATCTGATACGACAATAATGTTGTACTACAGAATGTTCACAACTTTTTTCTGGACACTGTTTATGTAATTCAAAATTCATATAATGTTAATTTCTGGTCATATTAATAGCATTTATATCATCTAACTTCCTAATTGATAGATGAGGGAAATGAAGTGATTTTCCTGGACTCATTTCTAGTAGCAAGTTTCAGAGCTTAGATAGAATCTAAATCTCACTCAAAATCCAGCTCACTTTCTGTTATACTCATCTGTCTCCATGCATTGCCTTTTTTTTTTTCTTTTATTTTTGGCTACCTGGTCTTACTATTGATTCATAATGACTTTTTAGTCCATGAAAATGCTTGAGGCTTTATGGCTTTTGTATATAAATTCTTATCAAATCACCTTTTTTTCCATCTCTTTACCTGAAAAATAATGCTCATTCTTCCCCTTCAAGGGCTCAGAAATCATATCTTTTATTACTGTATTTCACATTGAATGTTTTATTTTCAAAATTTTATTTTCTTATGTATTATTTTATTACTTTTCTCTTTTAGCAATTATTAAATTATCAAGCATTTCTTTTATCTTTTTCCCATTTCCCCTTACAACTTGAAAAAAAAAATCATTGTGACATAGATGTAATCAAACTTAATGAATTCCAATTAGTCATACTGAAAAATGTATATTTAATTCTACAGGTTTATTCCATCATTCCTCTTATAAGAGATGAGTAGCATTCTTCATTATTAAATCTGTTGTAAAAGTGCTTTATATATATATTATGTAATTTGGGACATAAAAATCCTGTCAGGTAAGTACTAAAAATTATTATTCTTATTTTGCAGACTTGAAATTTGAGGCTCATTTCTTTTAAGTGAAGCTCATGAATAAGTCTGTGGTGAGTACAGAATTTATCCACCTTCATTGTCTTGGTGCTTTCTTGGTTCTTTAATTTTTCCCCAAAACATATATTTGGTCATCAATGACAAGTATGAATTAATTCAGTACCTAACAGAATTTATATATAGGGCTGTGAACTTGAACAGCAAAAGGGAAGCTAGATTCTAGCTTCCTTTCTTTTCTTTTGTGTTTAATTCTGAGTTAACCACTTCTTTACCTTATTATGAAGATCATTCTTCTTGGTATAATTTAATTCAATTCAACAAGTATTTATTAATTGCTTGATAATTACAATATATTTCCAAACTCTAGTGGTGCAAAAAAAGCACACACACACACACACACACACACACACACACACACACACACACCAGTCCCCAGAAGGAACTACCTCATAACCATCTTTATACAAGCCTCCTTGTTTCTAATTTCTATATTTTTCAGGACTAAAGATCTTACTTCTCTGGCCATAGGTTCTGATTGGACAGTTTTAACCTTATCTTCCTTGGCTTTAGGTTCACCTCACCATGTAACAGGCATTCCCTTGATATGCTACCCTATATTCCTAACCCCCACCCCATCCCATTACACACAACCCACCATCTACCAGTACTTTTTGCTTTTCCATTCTAGTTCCAATACTTCCACTCCTGAGAACGACATGTCAATTAATGGGCTTATAGCTCCAATCATTCTGATTTTCCTATCTGAAACACTTATCTTTAGATACCACTCCTCTATATAGACTCTCTTACGTATCCATATGTATCTCCAAATTTGACACAATGCCTGGCACAAAATTTGTTTATTCATTCATAATGGGGATATAGAACATCTAAACAGATATGTAAATGCAATTTAATTTCAACAGGGTAATGCAGGAGAGACCATAAGGCTTCATGTTACATTTTCTCTTTTATGTTTGAAGTTTGCTTTGATTTGAATATTGAGAAGATCTGACAGTTCCAAAAGACATTGCAATAAATGTAGCAGATGCCACATAAATTGTGTCTCTGATAATAGTATTCTAAAGATTTCTCAGTGTCTATCACATTTTTAATTCAAAGAAAAAAATTTTTAAAAAACTTTTTAATTTTGACATACTTGTATAGTTCAGAATTCTGTGCTTTGAACTTACATATACCTAACCAAATCACAGGCATCAACTATCTCTTGACTCAATTTCCCCACCTAGAGTTTACTCTGTAAAATGTCAAAGTTTTATCTCATATTGGCTCACATGACTAGGGATAAAACAATGACCCCATATTTCATACAAGAAACAAATGATTTTGTTCATCTTTCGATTTTGAAAAGAACTAACATCATGGGGTAATGTCTTGACTTGTACCTCAATTGAATTTAAATGAGACAAAGTTGTCAATCTCACTCATTTCCAGAGTCATTGAAGTCACAGCAAAAGAAAAGTCGGGACAACTGACAATGGACCAGAATCAGTGGATGACCATGGCATCTTTAATATTTGAGCAAGGTATAACCACTGTATGGCACCTGCTTTAAGCACCTTCATGGCTGTCAGAACGAATTTTATTATACCAAGAGAAGATTTTACATGTTTGGAGTAGGCATTCTCCTAATTCACTGATGGTCTTGAGGCTGTGGATTACTCTAATCCTGGTTTAGTCCACCTACCAAGATGGTTGTACTTCAGTGTAACCACTATATATGCTACAACTTCTTAGAGTTACAAGATAAGAGTTGAGTGAAAGGTGAACACCAAAAATGGACAAGCATCCCTGAAAAGGGCTCAGTAGTCCTCACACCAGAGGTACAGTCCTCCTTGAACACTCCTATACCTTAAGATAAAATATAGTTATTAGTTGCAAGACATCCTTTATACTACCAGATATAAAATATATTAAAAAAATCCAAGGTGTAATTTCATGGAATTCCACAAACAATGAAATATATAAATATTCATAATAATTCATTAATAATTAATATATTAACTCACATTGGTGATTCCCTATATTCCTGAAGATTTTAAAGTACTCTAAACTAATAGAATCTCATTATTATGAACATTTTAGGACATCAAATGAGCCTTGACATTCACTCTTCATCTATACCCATTGCCCTTTCATTTAGAGAGCAGAACAGTGAACTGTTCAACCTAGATTCAAGAAGATAAGACAGGAAAAAACTTCTCAGATATCTTCTCATTTCTTATTCAGCTGCATTTATTTTGGATTCTTTTAACTAATTCACTATGCCAGTTTTCTTTGTCTTCCCCCATTAGATTGTAGCTCCACAAGGACAATAGATTACCTTTTTCTCATTTATTTTCTCAGCACTTAGCATAGTGATTGGCATATAGAATTTAATAAATGTTTATTGATTATTGAGTATAACTTACATTGGCAGAAGATTGGGGGATAATAAAAAGAAAAGATAAACAACACTTAAGACAGGAGGACTGATGCATGATATATTTTTAGAAACACATTAATTATGATGATAGTAATGATAGTGAGAGTTGACATTGACATATTAATTTATGATTTACTTCACATGGATTTTCTCAATTGATTCTACCCACCACTTGTTTCATAAGATAAGGTTGTTGTTTTTTGGTCCAGGGCTGGGATTTCATATAGTAGAGAAGTCCCAATTTGCTAACTCTCTCTACTTACTGCAGATCGACAATGTGTCTTTAACCTATATTCTTAGAGAGTTTTCTGACTCCTCATTGTCATACAGCTAATAACTGCTCTTTCATGTTGGATTCTTCCCCAAATCTTTTCTTTTGTTAATATAAAATGAAATTGATATCATATAATTTCTTTTGTCAAAGCTTCTTTCCTACAGAGTCTTCTGAGTCTAGTTTTAGGATATAGATCAGGATGACTGGGCATGGCCCCATTTTAATGGAGAAGGAGTAAAGCCTCAGATATTAAGATTGGAATATTCCTTTTCCCTCATTAAGAAATAGTCATTTGAAGTTTTGTTCTTGTTCACTCATATCACCCCATTTGAGGTTTTCTTGGTAAAGATACTAAAGTGATTTGCCATTCCCTTTTTCAGCTTATTTTAACAGATGAGGTAAACAAGAATAAATGACTATCTTTCAGTCACACAGCTAGCAAATGTTTGAGGCTGGATTTGAACTCACATCTTCCTGACTCTAGGCTTTGTATTCTATCCACTCTGCCATCCAGCTGCCTGATTTTAAGCCTAGCACATGATCCACAGAGACATAACTGTCTCACAATTACATGTTTTACTTCTAAGTAACTTAGGGACACAGAGTGATAACTTTCATTAATATTATTACATATCCATGCATGTATGTAAATACACACATATGACACATATACTTTCATAAGTATCTCGTTATCATAATAATTGTTTGATAAGGAACATTTCTGGTTTGATTTTATTACTCCATTGCTAACTCTTGGCCTAGTCTGGATGTTTGGGCTCTTTCTTTGTCTAATTGGTTGCTGATTTTTATCTTATGATAACTCCAGTTAAGATCTTTATCATTATTGTTATCCAAAAAAATAAATTTGTTATTTAAAGTAAAGTGCATGCATGTGTATGTGTGTGTGTGTGTGTGTGTGTGTGTGTGTGTGTGTGAGAGAGAGAGAGAGAGAGAGAGAGAGAGAGAGAGAGAGAGACAGAGACAGAGACAGAGAGACAGAGAGACAGAGAGACAGAAAAAATGTCTTTAATTTTGTTACAAGGAATGACTGAGAGAGTGTGGGGAATAGAAGTAAAATATATGCATTTAAAAGTACTTAAAAATCAGATATGAATTGTAATTTAAGTGGGGGCTGGTGAAATACTTTGTAGTGTAACATAATTTTACTTTCTTTTTTTTTTTTTTGATGGAATCAGAATTGTTATTTTCATTATCTTCCTTGAAGAATTTTTGATAGGACAAAAATAAGTAACTAAGACACTAAATAATAAAGAAGTAAATTCTTAACTGTAATATTTGGGGGTAGACTAAGAAAGAAAAATTAAGTAAGTAATAATTTCTTTTTTAATTTTGAATTTTTTTCCACAGTATATATGCATGAGCAATTTTTTATAACATTATCCCTTGTATTCATTTTTCCAAATTATCCCCCCCTCCCTCTATTCCCTCCCCCCGATGACAGGCAATCCCATACATTTTACATGTGTTACAATATAACCTAGATACAATATATGTGTGTAAATACCATTTTCTTGTTGCACATTAAGTATTAGATTCCAAAGGTATAAGTAACCTGGGTAGATAGACAGTAGTGCTAACAATTTACATTCACTTCCCAGTGTTCCTTCTCTGGGTGTAGTTATTTCTGTCCATCATTGATCAACTGGAAGTGAGTTGGATCTCCTTTATGTTGAAGATTTCCACTTCCATCAGAATACATCCTCATACAGTATTGTTGTTGAAGTGCACAGTGATCTTCTGGTTCTGCTCATTTCACTCAGCAACAGTTGATGTAAGTCTCTCCAAGCCTCTCTGTATTCCTCCTGCTGGTCATTTCAGTAAGTAATAATTTCTTGAGAAAATTCAATTTATGTCTTGCAAAGATCTAACTGTTTGACAATGGAATATATATATATATATATATATATATATATATATATATATATATATGTATATATATATATATATGCATATATACAATTTTATTAATCAATGCAGAAATAAGAAATACAAATTTAATGAAAAAGAAAATGGTATGATAGCCCATAGAAAAAGGGAAGATCACTCCACCTAAGACATAAGTGCATAAAATTACATCAGTAATTCATAAATGATGTGGGTTATAATAGTCAATTATAGATTGCTTGTGGACACAGTTTTCTAGGTTTACCAAAGAGTTAGAATTTTAAATTTTTTAGAATTTTAAATTTTCTTTGATATAAATGATCATGATTCTGATAGAATTCCAAGATATTTTATATTTGGTATGTTGCTCTTTCTTCACACACCTCTTTTGAATGTTTTCTATTCTGATTTCTTTGATTTTCATACTTCTAGAGTATACTTTTTGTTAACGCTGTTTTACATTTTTTAGTTGTTTATTGTTTTTGTAATTTGTTTTTGTTTTTATTAATGTATTTGTACAATGTATTTGTTTTTAAAACCAGTTTGACCTCTTGAGTATCTCTTAATTTTTGATTTATGGCTTCAGTAATATTTATATATGTTTTCTAGATTGTATTCCATACATCCCTTTTTCAGGGATTGACAATATACTGGCAATATGTTCCTATAATATCCCATTACTTTTTCACATAGATTCCATAGTGTTCTCAATTTGATTTCTGTCATTAGGAATATTCCTATATAGTTCCATCATCCCCAGCCCCCCTTCTATTATATTTAACATAGTTATGACAGCAGTAGATTTTGTTGTGAATAGGCAATGTCATCCAGTCACTCCCTTTGACCCAGAGATTCTACCATGAAACATCTACTCCAATATTAACTCACAAGATCACCAAGTATGAGAATAGGAAAAAGGAAAAAAAAATCATCCGTTTTAAAAGTAAAATGGCATTTTATATTTAATAGGAAGTTATTCTAGTAGAGCATGAAGTGTATGTATATATTTAATAAAGTATGTTGTTTCATATTGTATGGTCAACAAAAAGCAAACAAATACTAGAGCTATTTGACCAGGGGACCCCCAACATATTTAAGATAATGCTGTTTTAGAAGATTTAAATCTTTTCTGTGAGACTTAATTATCTGTGCAATTTTTGTCAAGATAGCTAATTCCTTCAGATCTCAGTTTTCTCATCTATCAAAAAGGAAATTAGACATGATGAATTCTAATTCATACTCTTAATTTATGATTGATGTTTTTGAGGTCCAGCACCAAATGATGAGATGGACATAGTCTTGGGGATGTGATGAATTCACAATGGTCATTCTCTGGGGCAAAAGGTAGGTTTATTTAGGAGAGGAGATTACAGATAAAATAAGAGATAAGATAAGAAAAGATAAGATATTGGGTATGATAAATATGAAATAGAATTTGTATAATAATAGGACTAAAAGAAAGAAGTATCCATTGGAAATATCCATTAAAGAATATGCCATGAGATATGACTGACTGGCAGACTAAATACATAGAGGGATTTAGCACCCTAAAAAAAAATTAGTTAGCTATAAGATAGAGAAAAAACCTGAGGCATGGGAAAGGTGGAGGGGAAAGACCATGAGGCAGAACAGTGTGGTATACTAACACAAGAGGGATTTAGCAAAGATGGAATGGACTGTGGGCAGATTGATAGGGAAATTTAACCTCAAGGGTTTGATATGATTTGACTTTCTGACTGGATAGGGAAAGGTGGGTTTACACTACACTCCATAAGGGGTGGCAGTGGAATGATGAGCATGCCCATTAGTGCTCTTCCCTGCTTGTCTTAAGGAGTAATTTTATCAGTTCTTTAGGCTCTCTCTACCAATCATACCTAGGACTTCATCATGATCTTGCCAACATTAGATTTGTCAAATTGCTAATAACACTTAAGTACTATACTACATTGCTTAGTCATTTTTAATTTAAGGCCATTGAACTTACTGTCTTGTCTTCAACTGACTTTTTCCAGATTTACATTAAATATGCCATGGTTTTAGGAAGAAATAAACAACAATAACTTAGATAAGTGTCTCACATAGAGGGCTAGTCCAGGAGAATTAGTCACTTCTAGTCTTATCTCAGACACTTATTGGTTGTATTACCCCAGATATGTTATTTAACCACTTTTGCATCAGGCAACTTTCTAAATTGCAGAATGGTTTTGTCATAAATTAGTAAAAAGAATTTCCTCTTAAATAGTTCCTTGTGCTATGGATTAAATCATGGGTTTGAATAAAACAAGCCAGAAAAATGAGTGTATATGCTTATCAATTCATGTATATGTTTCATAACTCTAAAATTATATATATATATGTATAGTATAATTTAAAGTTATGAAAATCAATGCATCATTTTTGAAGAAATGAAAATAGTTTATCTCTCAGAATTTCTAATAAAATGACAAAAGCAAACCAAGACAGAAAAATTAATTTTACTGATAATTTTATAGTTTTTTTAATATTTCCAGAAATATCTGTGCAATATTTCTATGAGTTGAAAATTTCTTTGTAAACCTAAAAGTATTTATTAATTCCAGTTGCTGAATTTATTAGCATAGTGCTAAATATCTTAGCATATGAATAAGGGCATTTAAGGTAGTTTAAGTACCATTTTATAGAGCAAAAGCTGTATACCAAATTGGATCTTTATTGCACTGTGTTTTAACAAGCTGCTAATTATCTTTCTAATGGTTTGTTAAAGTTTTACAATGCCCTATTTGCTCCGTGAGCTGGTGCTGGTATGCCATGGAAAAAAATAGGCTCTCTCATGCTTGAGGAAAAATAAAAGCCAAGGTTAAGCAAACTGCAATAAAAATATATATCTAAACCTAGATTTGATCCAAACTTTTTTATTTTTAATTTATTTTTAACACCTTGGTTCATACTACTATTCCTTTATACTTCTACTAGTTGCCTATGTCATCATTCATTTTAATTTGAACAAAGCCTGAAATAAAGGACAAATGTTAAATAAACAAACATATGCAAACACAGTTTCATCTAGTGAAATCTGGGATGGGAAATATACTGTCAGTCTTTGGACAGCTATTATAAAGGAACATATATTCAGCACAGAAACAGTCAGGCATTGTGGGTTGCATGGTTGTTTACCTACATTTTTAGATAGATAATCTGCATAAATAAACTTTCTACATAAATAAGGAAAATTCTTTTCCAATCTATTTGCTACTCAGGTAGCAGATAGGAGTCAGAATTCCTTCTGTAAGCAGAGAAATAGGAAGGCAGGAAATGATGAAAAAAGGAAGGAAAGGGAAAGGAGGGAGGAGATGGGGTAGGAGAGAAAGGAGGGAAGAAAGGAAGAGATGAAGGAAGGAAGAAAGGAAGCAAGGAAAGCAAGGAGATGAAGAAGGGGAGGAGGAAGAATAGGAAAAAGGAAGCCAATGAGAACCAATGGTGTTAGGTACTTTTCCAAGGTCAGAAAGTTAGTTGACTATTAGATATAACACTTCCTCTCTTCTTCCTATTTGTTTAAATTTAGCTTCCTTTAAGCTCTACCTCTGCCAATTTATTATAATCCCGTATCTTCCAAGAAAAAGTTGAAAATGCCCCCTGAGCTCCCATAACATTGTAGAGCTTATTTTACCTTAAGAACATATTCTCTTATATTTTTATTTATATTCCTGTCCTTTCTCTCACCCTAACACTCAAAGAGAGAGAATATTTTTGTATCACCATGACATAGAATATTTCCCAAACATAATAGGTATCCATAAATAAGTTAACTATAATTTTGATAAAATGATATTTGCATATTTCATCAAACTTTAAGGTGATCCTACTTTGCTGAAATAAATATTTTATTATAGTCATTTTATTTATTTTAGTACATTTTGCTTTATGAATCATGTTGGGAGAGAAAAATCAATGTAAAAGGGAAAAAACATAGGAGAGACTAAAAAAAAAAAAAAAAACCAGAAAAGAGAAGTGAACATAACATGTATTAATTTACATTCAGTCTCCTTAGTTCTTTTTCTGGATGCAGATGGAATTTTCTGTCCAAAGTCTATTGGGATTGTTTTGAATCATTGAGCTACTGAAAAAGAACCAAGCCTTTCATGTTGATCATCAAATATTCTTGCTGTTATTGCGGAAAATGTATTTCTGGTTCTGCTTGTTTCGTTCACCATTAGTTCATGTAAACCTTTCCAGATCTTTCTATTATCAGCTTGTTCGTAATGTTTTATAAAAAAATAATATTCCATTACCTTCACACACCATAAGTTATTCAGTCATTCCCTAATTGATGGGCATCTACTAATTTTCCATTTCTTTGTTACCACAAAAAGAGTTGCTACAAACATTTTTACACATGTGGGTCCTTTCCCCTCCTTTAGGATTTCTTTGGGATACAGCCCCAGTAATGGCACTGCCAGGTAAAAAGGTGTGCACAGTTTTATAACCCTTTCGGCATAGTTCCAGATTGCTCTCAATAAAGATTAGATCATTTCAAACTCCACCAACAATGCATTAGGGTACCAATTTACCCACCTCCCCTCGAACATTTATCATCTTTTCCTGCTATGTTAGTCTATCTGAGAGGTGTTAGATGTTATCTCAGAGTTGTTTTAATTTGCATTTCTCTAACCAGTAGTGAATTAGAGCATTTTTTCATATAGCTGTAAATGGTTTTAATTTCATCATCTGAAAATTATCTGTTCATATGTTTTGACCATTTATCCATTGGGAAATGACTTGTATATATTCTTATAAATTTGACTCCATTTTTTAGATATTTAGAAATCAAACCTTTATCAGAAATATTGCCAGTAAATATTTTCCTAGCTTTGTACTTCCCTTTTAATATTGTTTTCGTTTGTTTTGTTTGTGCAAAAACTGTTTAAACTTAATATAATCAAATGTCTTCATTTTGCTTTTCATAATGTTCTCTAGTTCTTCTTTGGTCATAAATTCCTCCTTTCTCCAAAGATCTGATAGGTAAATTATCCTGTGTTCTCCTAATTTGTTTATGGTATCATCCCTTTTGAAGAAATCATACATTCATTTTGGCCTTATTTATGGAGAGATGTAGGTCTGTCCTGAGTTTCTAACATATTAGTTTCCAGTTTTCCCAACAATTTTTGTTAACTAGTGAGTTCTTATTTTAGAAGATGGAGTTTAGGTTTTATCAAATACTAGATTGCTATAGAGCTTGATTATTGTGTCATATGTATATAAGCTATTCCATTAATCCATCACTCTATTACTTAGCCACTATCAAATTGTTTTGATGCTTTATAATATAGTTTGGGGTTTGGTACTGCTAAGCCACCATCCTTTGCATTTTTTTTTCATTAAATCCCTTGATATTTTTTACCTTTTGTTCTTCCACATGAAGTTTGCTATTATTTTTTTCTAGTTCTAAAAAATAATCTTTGGCAGTTTGATTGATATGACACTGAACAAGTAAACCAATTTAGGCTGAATTGTAATTTTTATTATATTAGCTTAGCTTAGCCATGAACAATTGATATATTTCCAATTGTTTAAATCTGATTTTAATTGTGTGAGAAGCAGTTTGTAATTATCGTTATACAGTTCTTGGGGTTGTCTTGGCAGGCAGACCCCACATAGTTTAAATTTTATATTTTGTCTACAGTAATTTTAAATGGAATTTCTCTTTCTGTTTCTTGATGATGGGCTTTATCAGTAATGTATAGAAATGCTGATGATTTGTATGGGTTTATTTTATATTCTGCAACTTTGCTAAAGCTATGACTTGTTTCCAATAGGTTTTTGGATGATTTTCTAGGATTCTTTGAGTATATCATTATATTATCTGCAAAGACTTATAGCTTTATTTCCTTGTTGCCTATTTTAATTCCTATAATTGGATTTTCTTTTCTTATTGCTAAAGCCAAAATTATTAATACAATGTTGATAATAATGATGATAATGGGCATCTTTGTTTCATCCCTGATCTTCTTTTGACTTCATCTAGCTTTTCTCCACTTCAAATAATGTTTGTTGTAAGTTTTAGATAGATAGTACTTATTATTTTAAGGAAAATTCCCTTTATCCTTTGGTCTCTTGTGTTGTCAAAAGGAATGGGTGCTGTACCTTATCAAAAAACTTTTTATGCATATATTGAGAATATAATATTTCTCTTGGTTTGTTAATCATATGACTGATTATGGTAATAGTTTTCCTGATATTGAACCAATCCTTCATTCCTGGTATAAATCCCACTTAATCATAGTATATTATTCTGCTGATAGATTGCTGTAATCTCTTTGCCAATATTACATTAATATTCATTAGGAAGATTGGTCTGTGATTTTCTTTCTCTGTTTTGGCTCTTCCTGGTTTAGGTATGAGTACCATATTTGTGTCATAGAAGGAATTTGGCAGTACTCCTTCTTTACCTATTTTTCCAAATAGTTTCCAAATAGTTGGAATTAACTGGTTTTTAAATGTTTGGTAGAATTCACTTGTGAATCCATCTAGCTCTGGAAATTTTTTCTTAGGAAGTTTATTAATGACTTGTTCAATTTATTTTTCAAAAATGGGATTTTAAGCATTTTATTTTATTTTCCATTAATCTGGGCAGTTTACAATTTTGTAAATATTCAACCATCAGTTAGATTGTCAGCCTTGCTACCATAGATTTGGGCAAAATAGCTCCTAATTATTGCTTTGGTTACTTTTTCACTGGTGATAAGTTTATTTAAAATAATGAAATATTTGTAAAGAGCTTAGCACAGTGCCTTCCACATAGGAGGGACTTAATAAATGTTTATTTTTTTTACCTCTTTATTTTACTCCCTATTGTTGATAATTCTGGTTTCTAGTGCCAATCATAACAGACCTAATTTTTACCCACCCCTCCAGCAAGACTTCAGTGTTAGAAGTTCCTTCATACAATATGAGATCCCTTTTAGGTACTCTCCGGTTTGTCCATAGGTCAGAGAGTAATTGACTCTCTATTCATGGATGATAATGAAACCCAAGACTGCATGTTCTTCCTTGACTATACCACATCATCCATAAGTTCAAAGATTTATTATTAGAAGAATTTTTAGAAGTTGTATTGGAACCAATCAACTTATAAAAGATAATTGTTAAATTATCAGTATGAACATCTGCACCTGCTACAAATTAGAGGTTGACTTATTTTGTTGCTTGCCTGTATTTGGCAAAGTGGTATTGAAAATGATAATGCAGATTAAATTTACAAGACTGTCCCACGTATGTTTTTTTTTTCTTTTTTTTCCCTCCAGAGAGCTAATTGTTAGATATCACACTCCACATAGAAGTCAAACTGTCAAACTTCCTCATTCTATTTGAGAATCAAAGTATGGAAGGTGAAATGAATTTCTTAAGATAACACAAATAATAGTCAAACTGGGATTTGAAGCCAATTCCTTTAAATGGAAATGTTTCCCTGCTGACTTGTCAATGATTTAAGTCAATCGTTTTTGTTTAGTAAATGAAAAATCTAAGGTCTAAGGCATTAGAATGATTTTTAAAAGTCACACAGATTTATAGATAGAGAGGCTTGTTCCCTTGAACTGCTACATAAAACTATTCAGAACTTTTGATTTTAGCTTAAGTATACAGGTACACTGGCAAGTGGTTATTGTATCTCTTTGTATTTATTTATTTTGAGACAATCAAGATTAAGTGATTTTCCAGGGTCATACAGTTAGTGTCTATGACTCTATTTGAACTTGGGTCCTCCTGAGTCCAAAGTCAGTGTTCCATTCACGGTGCCATCTATCTACCTTCTATTTCTTGTATCTTGAGAAGAATGCAACATAAACAACCAGGTTCAACTGACTGTGTCCAATATCAATTTCTATATTTCCTTCTGGAGACCTAAAGTAGGCCACATTCAGCTCACTATCTGTTTTTGTATTAACTGTAAGCACTGAATAATTTTCATATTATCAAATACAGTAATATTTTTTAAGAAATATCTTAACTCACTGCCAATTTTTTTTTAACAAAAACAAAACAAACTGAAACCAGCAAAAAGCAGAACAGAATTGATCAATAGGTTTGCTCAGTGCGCCAAAGTTTTCTGGTCCCAATCAAGAGAAACTAGAAAAAAAATTAATATAATTACAAGTAAGAATAGGTCAACCAATAAGCAAGTAAGAAAGCAATTTTAAGAATAAGAAGTGAAACATCTAAGTGGTTTTGTGAGTAAAGTACCAGACCTGGTATCAGGTAGATTAAGCTTCATGAGTTCAAATCTAGTCTCAGCTACTTATTATAGCTGTGTCATCCTGGACAAATCACTTAACTGTTTGCCTCAGTTCCTTGTCTATTAAAATGAGCTGGAGAAGGAAATAGCAAACTACTCCAGCAGCTCTGTCAAGGAATCCCCAAATGACTCAACAACAGCATTAAATAGTAAGAGGCAAAACTATATCTCCTGATTTCTAGGCCAGTATGGTTCTGATCTAAACTCTAATGCATGAACTGAGACAGAATTACCCCAGAGATTTTCTGGAGAAAAAACTCAGCCTCAAGTGAATGTTTAATACCACTGATGTCTCTTAGACATCGGTCTTAGAATATAAATTACTCATAATCACATCCAATCATTTCAGAAGACTAGAATAGAAAGAGAACTCTTTTATGGTATACAGTCTCTAGCACATACTTCCATCAGAAAAGGAATGTCCTCATTCTGTAGAAACGGGTTGATGATGAGCATGTCATGTCATGTTATATAAACTTAAGCCTAATAGACTATTTCTAGGCCATCTCAAAGAAACACCATTTTCCTTTTCCCTTTACCACTTCCCCTAATTCTCTCTTAGAGAATAGTAATCAAATCAATACTTCCATTCCTAGTAAAGACAACTTAATCAATATCACTATTATCCTAATGTCCATTTATTCTGACATTCTTTTTACAAATGTTCATTCCTGGCCACTAATCTTCTCTATTTGTTGTTTTGTCATTTAATTGTAAATTCCTTGAGGGCAAGAACTATCTGGCTTGTTTATATTTGAATCACTGGTATTTAGTATGTGTTTTCCACATAGTAAGCCCTTAAAATGTTTTCTCTTTAATTTATTCACTTAATCTATTTGCTTGATTTCTCTATTATGTCCTTAGTAGACTCCCTAAAATAGTTATCTAATCCTCACAAAGTGAGATAATCAATAAGATTCAATTTGAAAGGGCTATACTTACATAATTTCTGCCAACTGGATAAAAAAAGAATCAAATATAACTTCAAAATTAGAAAAAAAAATCATTAATTTCTAATTTTCCTTTTCTAAAAAAATGTTTCCATTTTTTCATAGAAAATATATTTTGTTGCAATGAAACTGGATTATTCACTCAACCAAGCCCCACCTTCAAATTGATGTTGATGTATCTGGAAAAGTATTTAAAAATAAATCATAATTCAGTGAACATTTATGAATGTTTGCCTTAATCCAGTAAAACTTCCTAATTATTTGAAATTTTCTATTAAGGAATACTGACTTATTTTTATGATTAGCAAAAGAACTGCTGCTTACCCAAAGGTTGCTGACATTTGGATTTAGACTATGGAGGGAGAAATAAACATTTGAAAATATTCTACATTTAATTTTTTTTTTTATGTTATACTAAAGCAGTAATTAGATTTCAATTAAAGGCAAATGTATATTCTGACTGTACTGTTGATTTGTTGAGCTTTTATAATGGCCATCTCTGGGGGGGATAAAAATCTTTAGCAAACACACTAAAATACAGAGTAGTACTTTCCAGAGGAAACTAAATTAACAATAAGAAAAGTGAACTCTGCAAGACTTGGAATTTATGTCCCTTAAATGTTTCTTTTTTAATTAAAGCTCCCAAATAAGTATTTGTGAAGGTAATATAAAAAACATTTCCTTACATGTTAGATCACTGCTCATTTTGTACATTGTTCCATAGTTAGCTCTGGGTGAGATTGTATGGTCAATGAAGCTTGTCTTTGTTACTATCCCTTTCTCCTTTTCATTTAGTTTTTAATCCATTTTCCAAGATAATCCTTCTCTTACCAACCAAAGTCCATATACTTCTCTCTTTTCCCCAGAATCTCAGGAAACAGTCAGCTATTTTGAGGAACAAGTTTATTCCAAAGAAAAATACAAAAGTGACTATGTGTTCTGAATGTGGAAGCACTGAGAAGACAGTGATAACCTGTGGTCTTTCCCCCACTCAATATTTAATGCATTGGTAACCAATCATTTTTAGTTAAAGATTTTGACTTCCGTTAAAATGCAGTTAGTTTTTATGAGAGTTCTTAATAAAACTTATTAGTTATGTAAAACTTATTGTGAATGAAAGATAAAGAACTTTGATAAGAATTTTAGTGTGCAAGAAAGTGGTAAAGATTATGAATATATACATCGAGTGCATATAAAAGGTGTGAAAGGAATCACTTCTTAAAGACCCACACTCTCCACCAAAAAAAAAAAAAAAAAAAAAAAAAAAAAAAAAGTAGGGGAGGCTAGAACTCTCTAAGGTTTGAGGAAAATTCAAAGTAAACATCTATTACAATTTTAGTGAAGCTGAACCTGTTTGACTTCTGGATTTGTCCTTGTCCTATCCCACTTATCTAAATACAACTGGCTTCTTTTCCATTACTGCTCAGTTAGCTATTAGGTAGAGAATAATCTAATAAATCTCTAAATGAGGTACTGATAACTGATAATGGCTTAATGTCATACCTCATAAGGGTATAAAAGTCAAAAGAACCTTTATCCAAAAAAACTGGGGTACTGATGGTAGAATTAATGGAACTTTATATTGCTTTTTTAATGGAACATAGAAGATAGTTTTTAATGATTATAGGGCTTAGAGTCAAGAAAAAGTAAGTTCAAATCTAGTCTCAGACACTTACTGGACAAGTTAGTTAGTTAACTTTTGTTTGTCTTAGTTTTTATCATCTGTATAATGAGATTAGTAATAGTGTCTACCTCCAGGGTTGTTACAAGGATCAAATGAGATTATAATTGTAAAGTGCTTATCACTGGCTAAAATAATATTAGTTTTCTCAGGTATTTATATGAGAAAAATCACATTCAATACCTTTATAGATACAAACTATAAAGACTGCCTTTAAAAATAAAGAATAAACTAAGAAACTAGATAGGTACTCAGTGCTGAAGATTAGGCAATATGTATGTATAAAAAACTACCAGAGAGTTTTAATGCTAATCTAACTAACAAAGGCATACAATACAGAACCAGATAAAAATAATAATAAAATTTGGTTAGATGAATAAAAGATTTAGAATATCAAGGGAAATAACAAAAAAAAAAAATAAGTTGGAATGATTTTGTCTATGATGCCTATTTGCAATAGATATATACTCTTTTTTAAATTTTTATTAAAGCTTTTCATTTACAAAATTTAACACTTAACACTTACTACTTAGCTGTGTGATCTTGGGAAAATTACTTAACCCCAATTGCCTCTCAAAAACAAAAATATAAAGGGATTTGTAAAAGTGGCCAGGGGATTATCTATTTGTATTAAACACATACACACACATACATACACACACACACACACACACACACACACACACACACACACACACACACACACACAAAGACACACACACCAGCACGTTTTGTAGTGGCAAATAACTGAAAACTGAAGACATGCTGATCAATTAGGGAAAGACTGAATAAATTGTGGAACATAATTATATTGGAATATTACTGTGTTATAAAAAATGAGCAGACTTATTTCAGAAGAACTGGAAAATAAACTCATGCAAATTGAAATAAGCAGAAACAGGGAAACATTTTACACAACAGGAGGAATATTTTGTAATAGCCAATTGTGAATAATTTAACTATTCTCAGCAATACAATGATCCAAGACAATTCCAAAAGCTTTTTATGGAAAATACTATCCACCTCCAAAAAAAAGAACAGTTGGAGTATGAATGCACATTGAAACATAAGATTTTTGACTTTCTATATTTTTGTGCACTTTTCCCTTTTGTGTCTATATCCTCTTTCATAAAATGACTAATGTAATAACAGGTTATGCATGATTGAATAAGTTGTACACTATCTCAGGGAGGTGGAAGGTCAGAGAGAGCCTGAAAAAAAATTGGAAATTCAGTTTTTTGTTTGTTTGTTTGTTTGTTTTTAATGAAAGAAAATTAAAAATCATCTTTAAATGTAATTGGGTAAAAAATAAAATATTTCTTAAAAATAAGAAGGAAATACACCCATCAGAATTTTTTGTAAGACATACTTTTTTTTTAATTTTTATTTTTTATTAAAGCTTTTTATTTACAAAACTTATGCATGGGTTATTTTACAATACTGACCCTTTGAAAAACCTTCTGTTCAAATGTCTCCCTTGACTTCCTCCATCCTATCCCTTAATGGCAACATGTTAAATATGTTTAAATATATTTTAAATCCAATATATGTATACACATTTATACAGTTATCTTGCTGAACAAGAAAAATAAGAATCAAGAAATAAAATCAACAAGGAAGAGAAAAATACAAAAGAAAACAAAATACAAGTGAACAACAACATATTGTGGTCCACACTCAGTTCCCATAGTCCTTACTTTGGGTGTAGATGGCTCTCTTCATCACTGAAGAATTGGAACTGCTTTGAATCATCTCATTGTTGAAGAGAGTCTTGTTGTTGCTATGTATAATGAGCTCCTAGTTCTGCTCATTTCACTCAGCATCAGCTCATGTAAGTCTCTCCAGGCCTCTTTGAAATCATCCTGCTGGTCATTTCTTACAAAACAATATATACCATAACTTATTCAGCCATTCTCCCATTGATGGGCATCCACTCAGTTTTCAGTTTCTTGCCACTACAAAAAGGGCTGCCACAAACATTTTTGCACCCGTGGGTTCTTTTCTCTCCTTTAAGATCTTTTTTGGATATAAGCCTAGTAGTAACACTGCTGGATCATAAAGTATGCACAGTTTGATAACTTTTTGAGCATAGTTCCAAATTGCTCTCCAGAATGGTTGGATTCATACAGTTCCATCAACAATGTAGCAGTGTCCCAGTTTTCCCACATCTCCTCCAACATTTTACATTACCTTTTCTTGTCATTTTAGCCAATCTGACAGGTGTGTAGTGGTATTTCAGAGTAGTCATAATTTGCATTTCTCTGATCAATAATTATTTGGAGCACATTTTCATATGACTAGAAATACTTTCAATTTCTTCATCTGAAAATTACCTGTTAATACCCTTTGACCATTTATCAATTGGAGAATTGCTTAATTTCTTACAAATTTAAGTCAATTCTATATATATTTTAGAAATGAGGCCTTTATCAGAGCATTTGAATGTAAAAATATTTCCCAGTTTATTGCTTCCCTTTTAATATTGTCTGCATTAGTTTTGTTTATACAAAGTCTTTTTAACTTAACATAATCATATACCAATTTTTTTAATGAATAAGGAAGCAAAAATCTTATATAAAACCTCAGCAAAGAGATTTCAGCAAGTTATCCACAGGATAGTACATCATAATTTATAATTTATTTATATATTTATAATACACCTGGATTCATGCTAGGAATGCAAGGGTGCAGCAATATTAAGAAAACTATTACAATCGACTATATCAATAGCAAAACTAACAGAACACATATGATTATCTCAATAGTTGCATAAAAAACATTTGGCAAAATCCAACAAACATTCCTATTAAAAACGTACAGATTATAGGAATTAATGGACTTTTCTTTAAAATGATCTGTAATATCTATTTAAAACCATCAGCAAGCATCATATGTAATGAGGATAAACCAAAACCTTTCCAAATAAGATCAGGGGTGAAACAAGGTTGTCCACTATCACCATTACTACTCAATATTGCATTACAAATGTTAGCTTTTTCAATAAGAAAAGAACTTTGAAGGAATTAGAGTAGGTAATGAGGAAACCAAATTATCACTCTTTGCAGATGATATGATGGTATACCTAGAGAACCCTCGAGAATCAACCAAAAAAACTACTAGAAACAAATAACAATCTTAACAAAATTGAAGGATACAAAATAAATCCACATAAGTCACTAGAATTTCTGTTACCAACAAAGTCCAGCACCAAGGAATACAAAGAGAAATTCCATTTAAAATAACTGTAAAAATATATATAATATTTGGGAATCTACCTGCAACGACAAAGTCAAGAGCTATGGGACACAATTATGAAATACTTTCCATACAAATAAAGTCCAATCTAAACAACTGGAAAGATACTAAATGCTCATGAGGAGGCTGAGCTAATATAATAAAATGACACTTCTACCTAAATTAATCTACTTATTCAGTGCCATACTAATCAAAACTGCCAAGGAACTACTTTACAAAGGTAGAAAAAATAATAGTTCATCTAAAAGGATAAAAGGTCAAGAATTTCAATTCAATTAATGAAAAATGCAAATGAAGGTGGCAGATCTAAAAGTATATTATATAGTAGTGTTCATCAAAACAATTTGATACTGCCTAAAAAATACAGTAATCAATCAGTGGAATAAGTTAGGCTTACAAAACACAATAGTCAATGGTCATAGTAATGTAACGTTTGATAAATCCCAAAACCCTAGTTTCTGAAATAAGAACTCATTATTTGACAAAAATTACTGGGAAAATTGGAAAATAGTATGGCAGAAACTAGACACTGACCAACCCTAATATCCTATACCAGATAAGGTTTAAATTGGATCTTGATTTAGACATAAAGAGTGAAATGATAAACAAATTAGAAAAAAAAAGGATAGTCTATCTCTCAGATCCATGTAGAAGGCTAAATTTATGACCAAAGAAGAACTAGTATACAGTATGAAATGAAAAATTGGCAATTTTGATTATATTAAATTAAAAAGGTTTTATACAAACAATACCAATTCATAAAAGATTAAAAAGGAAGCAATAAATTGGGGAAAAATTACATCCAAGGGTTCTGCTAAAGGCTTCATTTCTAAAACATAGATAAGTGACTCAAATTTATAAGAATACAAGCCATTCTCCAATTGAAAAATAGTCAAAGGATATGAACAAACAATTTTTAGATGAAGAAATTAAACCCTATCTAATTACATGAAAAATGCTCTAAATCTATTGATCAGAGAAACGCAAATTAAAGCAACTCTGAAGCACCACTACTCACTGCTCACATTAGCTAAGCTGATAGGAAAAGATAATGATGAATATTGGAAGGGATATGGAAAAACTGGCACACTAATACATTGTTGTGATGAAGTTGTGAACTTATCCAACCAATGTAGAGCAATTTGGAACTATGTCCAAGAGCTATCAAATTGTGCGTACCCTTTGATTCAGCAATGGCTGTATTAGGCCTGTAACCCAAAGAGATCATAAAAAAGGGAAAAGGACCCACATGTGCAAAAAAATGTTTGTAGCAGCCCTTTTTGTAGAGCTGGAAATTGAGTGGATGCCCATCAGTTGGGAATGGCTGAATAAGTTAGGGTTTGTGAATGTTATGTAATATTATCATTCTATAAGAAAAAATCAGCAGGATCATTTCTGAAAGGCTGAACAGACTTACATGAACTGATACTAAGTGAAGTGAGAGAACCAAGAGAACATTTTACACAGCTATAACAAGATTATGTGATGATCAATCCTCATATTCATGACTCTTTTCTACAATGAGATGATTCTGGCCAATTCCAATGGACTTATGATGGAGAGAACCATCTGCTTCCAGAGAAAGGATTGTAGGGATTATATGTGGATCACAATATGTCTCTTTTTTAAAACTTTTTTGTTGTTACTTTGCTTGCTTTTTGTTTATTTTCTCATTCTTTCCTGTTTGATCTGATTTTTTAGCATGATTCATGTGGAAATATCTGTTGAAGAATTGTACATATTCAATATTTATTGAATTGCTTGTTGTCTGGGGAAGGTATTGGGGAGAGGAGGGAGAAAATTTTGGAACACAAGGTTTTATGGGGTGGGTGTTAAAACCTATGTAAACATGCATTTTGAAGACAGCTATTATTTTTAAAAGGAAAATGTAAGATTTGATTTTAATGCCTTTTTAAAAATTGCATTTTGGAAGCAACATGAAAGAAAACAAGTATCCCATACTGTATGATCATCTCAATAAATACAGAAAATAAAAACTTTTAGCAAAGTACAACAATAATTTATGCTATTTTTTTTTACAGAGTGGAGTGTTAGAGGGATTTTCTTAATATTACAAAAAATCTATTTAAAAACAAAAGCAAGAATGATATGGAAAGAGAATATATTAGAATCTTAAAAAAATTAAGGAATGAGTCAAGGATGCTTAATTTCCCTCCTAAAATTTGACATAGTTCTTATTGAAAAGCACTAATAGATGAGAAAAATATCAAGGCATAAAGAAGAAATAAAACCATCTCTATTTGCTGATTATATAATGATTTATTTGACAAATCCTGGGAAGCACAAAGTTATTGAGACAATTTATAGTTTCATGTTTAATAGTCTATAAGTAATGCTCAAAAATCAACAACATTTTTATATATTAATAACAGAATTCAAGAAATATGTGTGTAATTTCTATAGTAACATTTCTACATGATAACAAAAAACACAACAAGCAAAAATTAAAAGGGAAATCCAATTCAAAATGACTGAAAACTGAATAAATTATCTGAGAATCAAACTACTAAACTACACAAAAAACTTTTAAATATTCAGTCATAGAGCACCACTAAAAGAAATAAAGAAGAATTAAAATAGCTAGAAAAAATTTCAGTGCTTATGGCTCAGCTCTGCATCATAATAAAAATTATTTTATATTTTGATTCTATATCAGTCAAATTACTAATGGAATGCTTTATAGAGTTTAATAAAGCAATAACAAAATGCATTTGGAAAAACAAAAGATGTGCAGTGTCAAGGGAAATGATGAGGTATAAAAATTCCAGACCCCAACCATATTATAAAATAATAATCATAGAAAGCACTTGGGATTGGTTAAAGAATAGGCAGGTGTAAAATGAAACAAAATAGACAAGAAAAATCAATAAACAAGCTAGCTCTAGTGTTTTATAAAGTAGAAAATATCAATAACCTAGGGAATGAAATTTCTTTAGTTGATAAAAATTTCTTACAAGATTGGAAAAAAATTCTGGCAGAAATTAGGTTCAGATCACCAACTTACACCACATTCCACAATATATTCTAAGTGAATATGTGACTAATAATAAAAAATCATATAATTTTTAACATAGAAGAAAAAGAGATAATTTACTTCTCATAGCAATGGTTAGCAGATACATTCTTAAACAAGAAAGAGAGGCAATTACAAAAGATAAAATAGAGAACTTTGCTTAAAATTCAAAAGCTTCTACATAGACATATTTAGCATATCTATGAAAGTGATAAAATGAGGAAAAATATTTTCATCAATTTTCTCTGATAAAGGCTTAATACCTAAGATATATCTATTTATCATCTATCTAGTAGGCATTTACCTCAGCAAAAGAAGTTTTCGTTCCCAAATTGATGGGCATCTCCTCCATTTCTAATTCTTTGCCATGTGAAGAGAGTTGCTACAAATATTTATGTACATATAGTCCTTTTCCTTCCCCCATTCTTCTTTAAAAACCTATTTTGGCATTTATACTTAATAATGGTATTGTTAAATCAAAGCACATGCATGAATTTATAGTCCTTTGGATATAGATCATACCTTTTGATAATTTACCCACTAGGGCATGGCTCTTATATTTTATAAATTTGACTCAATTCCCTCTATGTTTGAGAAATAAGAGTTCATCAGAGAAACTTGCTTCAAAATTTTTGTGTACAATTGCTATTGCTAGCTGTATCCCTCCATTTATTCTAATCTTTCTAATTTAACCTTTCAATCTTCATAGCCTCAAAAGTATTTTGCTATTAAACATTCCCTTCCATCTTTTTTTTAATCACCCTACCCTACCTCATCCCACATCTCATTCCCCTTCTAATTTCCTGAAGGATAAGATAGTTGTCAGTAACAATAGTGAGTGTGAATGTTATTTCCTCTTTTAACCTATTCTGAAAAGAGTAAGATGCACTCACTCATGCTCTTTCCCCACCTTTTACTCCCCAGTGTAAAAGCTTTTTTTTTTTTTCCCCTTCTCTTTTTTATGGCAGATAATTTGCATCATTCCATTTCTTTTTTTTTTCCTTTTCCCCAGTAATTCCTCTTTCTCCTCTTAATTTCATAATTTTAAGATATTATCCCTTCATATTCAACTCCCACTTGTGTCCTCTGTTTATATATGTATATCTCTCTCCTGATAGATAGATAGATGGATGGATAGATAAAAAGAGATAGAGATAGAGATAGATAGGTAAGTAGATATACATTTGATATGTATAAATATAGATGTAGATGTTCCTTCAAAGTACCATAATAATGAGAAAGTTCTAAGGTACAAGTATGATCCTGTTATGTAGGAATGTAAACAGATTAACCTAATTATGATATATATATATATATATATATATATATATATATATACTTATGATACAACTTTCCTAATTACTTCCTTATGCTTCTCTAGAGTCCTCTATTTGAAAATCAAATTTTCCATTCATTTCTGATCTTTTCATCACAAATGTTTGAAATCCTCTGTTTCATTAAATATCCCCTTTTTCCTCTGAAGAATTATACTCAGTTTTACTTGATAGGTGATTCTTTGTTGTAATCCTAGCTCCATTGCTCTCCAGAATAGCAAATTCCAAGCCCTCAACCCTATCCTGTAAAAGTTGCTAAATCTTGAGTTTTACTATCTGTGGCTCCATTATTCTTGGATTATTTCTTTCTGGAGACTTGCAATATTTTTCTATGACCTGGAGTCCTAGAATTTGGCTATTATATTTCTGGAAGTTTTCCTTTTAGAATATCTTTCAAAAGGTAATCAGTATTCCTTCAATTTCTATTTTACCTTCTAGTTCTAGAGTATCAGGAGAGTTTTCCTAGATAATTTTTTGAAAAATTGATATTTTTTTGCTTTTTAAGGTATTATTCTGCTCATTAGCTTTTTGTATTTTCCTTTTGCACCCACTCTCAATCCTTTCCCTAATTTTTCCTCTATCTCTCTTACTTATTTTTTAAAATCCCTTTTGAGCTCTTCCATGGTCTGAGCCCAGTTCTTAAATTTTTTGGAAGCTTTGGATGTACAAACTTTGCCTTTCTTATCATCTTTGGAGCAAATGTTTTCTTCTTCCTTGTCACTGTAATAGCTTTCTATAATAAAAACATTTCTTTTTGTTTTCTGCTCGTTTTTCCAGCCTAATAGTAGGCTTTTAACTCTTTGTTAAAGAATGGCTCTATCTCCAGGATGGAAGACGCATAGTCCCAAATTCCAGGGCAGCTGTTCTCAAAGATCCTTATAGGAACTTGACCACAAGCACTCTATTCTCTCTTGGAGCAAATAGGAGCATCTCCACGCCACTGTAGCTGTAAGATCCATTGTGCTACAATAGAGGCAGTAAGGCCAAGGCTAAGGCTGGAGCCAAGTCTGCACTAGTTTAACCTGTGCTGGAAATGCCACTGGACTCTCTTCAAAATCTTCTCTGGTGTTCCTGGGCAGAGAGGGACAGAAGCTTCTGGAACTGCTGTTGATGCAGAGGTCCCACCTTGCTGACACTGGAGTCAGAGCTGAAGCTGGAGCCAACTCAGGACTATGGCTAGACCCTGGGCCAGACAGGGGCTATGCTGAGATGGCCTGCCCTGGGATTGTGGGCTGGGCTTTCCTCTGGTTTCTCAGACCTTTTCTGCTGACCTTCTAAGTCCTCTTTGGTATCTCTGGGCTAAGAAATCTGGAAGCCAGAGTTCTACTGCTGATTTAGAGATTTTGCTTTACTGATGCCAGGACTGCATGCTGGACTCCCACCTTTGTGACATAGGCCTTTTCTGCTAACTTCTAATTTCCCTTCAGCTAGAAAATGTTCTGCTTCATCTTTTGGGGTGTTTTGAAACCCTAAAATGTGTTTTGCGTCATTATTCAAAGGAATTTGGAACAGTTTAGGAAAGAAGTTGAGTAAGTTCCCTGCCTTTACTCTGCCATCTTGCCTCTGTCTTCCTAAGGGGGAAAAAAAAAAAAAAATTAAAGGATCTGAAGAGGTAGATTCCAATGAAGAAATGAAAAAATATGTAGTCGTATAAAAATACTTTAAATTGGTGATTAGAGAAATGTAGATTAAAATAAATTTATATACTATTTCCTACTCCCTAAATTGGTTAAAAGGTTAGAAAGGGAAAGGGACAAATATGGAGAGGATATGAAAAAGTTGGGATGCTAATTCACTATTGGTCAAATTGAAAACTGACTGAAATATTTTAGAGAGCAATTTGGAATTGTGCTCAAAGAGTTATTAAACTCCATATACCCTTTGACCAAGTAATAATACCACTTGGTCTATTTCCAAAGTAATGATTAAAGAAAAAAAAAAGAACTTATAAGTTTTAAAATGTTTATGGTAGGTCTCTTTGTGATTGCAAGGAGGCCCATCAGTTGGGAAATAGCTGAATAAGTTGTGGTATATGCCTATATGCTATAAGAAATAATGAACTCAATAATTTTAGAAAAATATGGAAAGACTTGGAAATGAGCAAAGCCAAGAGAACAGTAACAATATATTTTTAAGAATGACTGAGTGCATAAGTTATTTTTACTACTATAAACACCAAATTAACTATCAAGAATATTTGAAGAATGATACCATTTGCACCCAAGGAAAGAAATGATAAATAGAAATATGTATAGAATAATTATCTAGCTATCTAGATAGCTATCATTTACCTATCTATCTATGTGTGTATGACATATGCTATATGGAGAAGAGAGTGAAGAAAAAGAAAAAATGTACCTGATAATTTTGTTGTATATTTGAAAATAATAGCACGTAGTACATAGATTTGCAATTTCATGTGCAATCATCATTTTATTTTACTGTATTATAGATATGTTTGTTTATCCTATAAATTAAAATTAAATAAATATTTTTTTAAAATAAAAAAGTCCCCACTTACTCCAAAATATTTACAACAATACTTTGTGTGTTAGCTAAGAACTGGAAACAGTGTAGTTCCATTTAATTGGGGAATAGCTAAACAAACTGTTACATGAATATCTTGAATTATAACTGTGTTGTAAGAAATAATGTTTGTGATGATTTCAGAGAAAGCATAGAAAGGTCTATAGATAGATTGATAGACATACAGATGCACACACACACACACACACACATATATATATATATATATATATATATATATATATATATATATATATATATATTCACTATGCATCTCTCTCTCTCTGTATATATATATATATATATATACATATAGATTCACTATGCATCTCTCTCTCTCTCTGTATATATATATATATATATATATATATATATATATATATATATACAGAGAGAGAGAGAGAGATGCATAGTGAATCAGAACCAAAAGAAACAATATATACAGTAAATATAACAATATAAGTGGGAAAAAAACTAAACATCCAAAAAATCAAAAGTAAATAAAACAAAATTATTAAAGATCAATCAAGAATAGGATGGAAAATAATGAAAAGATTGCCCTGACTCATCCTATTACAGAGGTTCAGTGTTGCCCATTGAACATATTTTGAGGTTTTTTTCAATGTATTGAAGAGTTGTACTGATTATTTTCTTCCTTCTTATATATTGTTTTCTTATTAGTTTGTAACCTGAGAAAAGAAAATGTCAATAAAATGAATTTAAAAATTTAATGGAAAACATGTCTGCTTTGCATTTTACATCTTTCTTCATTTTCTGAAGGTTGATCAATTATCATCCATGAGGGCTGCGACTCCTTTCTATATCAATTTCAGTACCCTCTTTTCAACCCAAATCCTGAACTCTGCTCCTTTGTGATAACTAGTAAAATGACTGAATGCAGTAAATGCTTCCTAGAGAGTTTCATCATCCTTTAATTGGCTGCCTAAGCTTTGAAATATTCCTAGAAGGTGATATCAGCGTACTTGGTCTTGTAATTCTGCACTAGCCCACTTTCCCCTAAATCTTTTACATTAATGTAATTTTCTACTCAAAGTCAGAATACTGACAAGTCTTCCATTCATCCATCAGAAAAGGGATCCATGCTTCCCATGGTAAGTAATTTCCCAGAGGGTTATGTCTTTTTGGTCCCATGACTATTGTCAGATTGATCTTACAATATTTCTATATAAAAATAGACTTACTCTTATCTACTGGTATCAATTTTTTTGTTTAATTTTGAGGGAAAAAACATTTCCTCTATTCACTTATATTATTTCTGTTTCACTTAAAGGGACTTATCTCTGAATCTCTTCTAACAGTTGAGATTTATGTTTTTTTTGTTTGCTTTCTTGTCTTAAAAACTGCATTCAATCTCCTTGATATCAACTCCCCCCCCCACTCTGGCTTTATATCCTTGCAATCTCTGTCAAATAAACAATACTTTTGTAGTTTTGGAGTGTGAGCATGTCCTGATCTATGTCCACACCTAGTTTCCCTAATAGTTACTTATAAGACACCTCAACCACCAGCTTCTCTTCCCTTATTTTCAAATATACTAGTCCCATTCCTTCAGTGCTCCTATCTCACTGTTTTCTATTTTTCCATTTTTCCCCTCTGTAAAAACCTATACCTTAAAGAAAATTCCTTTCATATTAGACATGTGTGGGATAGAGACCCTAACCCAAATTGACTACCTGGAGATATCTCAAAATGAAGGTAGAAATGTTTTATTAGAATCTCATGAAAAGCAGGCAGTCTGCACTCCCTAAGTCAGAATGAGGTAAGTGGATCCAGAAATTAAGAGCATGGTTAAATGGAAAAGCAGTACCCAACCCCTCCCAAAATATCCCCTTAAGCAAAGCATTTTATCATGATTGGGTCTTTTGGTTACCCTTCTCTTATATGGCAGGTAGGGTGACAATGGGTCAAATAGAAATAAGGTAAGCAAATAAAAGTTACAATTTTAAGATCACATGATTTGTAGGAAATGGAAACTAAGGCGTCACCTACTTGCACACAACATCACTTACTCCCCCCCATACACAAGATCTACAAGACCTCTCCACTATGTTTTGTATATTTTGTATTTCCTATATAAAGGTAATGTGGTGAACCCCCCCAAACCTTAGCTCCCTAATAGAATGCAAGCTTTTTAAAGGCATACATAGACTATTAAAAAGTCTGCCTTTATCTGTCCAGAGTATATAAAAGGAGTTAAATAAATACTTATTGATTTGAATCCTTGAATGGGTCCTGATACAGAATCTCTGATAGTATTATTGACTACTGTTCTTATTCTAGAAAAGGAAGGAAAGTCTAGGAGTGAGTTATAAATGAAAATTCATTGGGTCCAAGCCATAGCAACACCATGCTTTGGATATAATCCCTGGGGTCTTTGTATATTCACCTCAATGTTACATAGATTTCATTTTGTAAGTACAGTGTAAGGAGCTGGAATTAGGAATCTATTGATCATCATGATTATATATGATTAATTTCTGTTTTACTCCCCCCCCCATTCAAGCAGCAGTTCGCTGACAGGCTGCCACCCCATTACATTGACATTCAAATACGTTTCCAATTTAAAAAGCTAACTTTTAGGTAACTGTAACATGTCACAAACAACAGCATCACAGTTGTTAGGATTAATTGGTTGGACACCAACATAAAGCTTGTTGTGTGCATACATTGCTTTGTTTTATGATGAATTGTCAACTTTAAAGACTCCCCAAAGACATGTAAATAAATGATATCACAGAAGTATTACTTAATCATTATGAATACATGGTATTATCCTCTCATTTTATGTTTACTTAGATAACAGAAATATTTCATGTTAATGTCATTTTTTTCTGTGAATAAATACATGGCCCTGGAGGGCAAGCAGTCTGAAATTTTGCTATGTAAATGAATCTAAAGAATAATGAAATATACATGGCCCACAAAATGGTCATGATTTTTTCATTCTCTTGCCAATTAAACTCTTAAATTTTCTTCTAAAATTTACTAGTCTAAAAGTCCCTAGGAAAAAGGAAACCATAATAAGATTTAGTTTCTCATAAGTAATATCAGCTTTGGAAATATTTATCTCTCTCAATAATCTGATCTACAAAATATGCTCAAAATTTTTACATAGGCTCTAAATTTCCATAGCACACATAATATAAAGGTGTTGCACAATACCAAATGGGAGTAGAAAAATGCTGAGAAGTCATATTAATGAGTTGGGATGTGATCTCTCTATAAGAATAACAGTTACTTTTAAAGCAATGATTTAAAGTGTTAACTGGATTGAACCAGCCTCTCTCCTGTGGACAGCCAGAGTCAGAGTAGGTTAGAGACAAGTGAATCAGGAATAAAACTGAAGTTTAATTTCAAAGTGAAGGAAAGGGCTTGCAAGCAAGGACATGTACTAGGAGCTCCCCTCTAGTGGGAGGATCCAAGATAATGTCAAAGGGACTCAATACTTATGCCACTAAAGGTTAGGTAGCACACCCATTCAGTAATTAAGGTTAGGTAATGAGGCAAGTGACCTTGCACAGCCACTGACATCCAACAAAGACAAACAACAACAACATATACTAATAGTTGCACAGTGATCTGACAATGAAGAGTAGCAGCAACAAACATTATCAAGGTAGGAGGTAGTAAGGTAAGATTTAAGCCCAGTACTTTTGACTCCAAACCCAGTTACTTTTCCAGTGAACTACACTGCCACCCTTAAGGGATCAAGGATCCTGTAAGGAATCCAGAAATTAACTAAGGTGTTAGTCAATATGACAAGGACATACAGACTATCCCAAACAGACAAATTTAAGCAAAAACTTGGAAGCCAATATAACTGAAACCAAAAGGAAATTCAATGATCACAGGGAAATTGATTTAGAGCTAAGAGAAAGATTAGAAGCTACTGAGTCAAAAAAAATTTGCTTGTTATACTGTTATCAAACAGAAACAGATCCCTGGCTATTTGTCAATTTAGAAAACCACAAATTAGCATTATGTGTTATTTGTTATGGTTTTTTTTTATTTTATTTTTGTTAAACATTTGCCACTTATATTTTAATCTGTTTCCCTGGTAGGAGCTTTTCTGACCTCCCCATCAGTTTGACATCCCTGTATGTATACTATTCCACACTGACTCTCGTACAAGTAGTTATAACTGCATCCTGATAAGTTTTGATTATTTTGCTGGTTTCTTCTGGATGAATCAGTATTGTAACAACATTCCCTCTGAAATATTAGTGTCTCTTTAATTCTATTATCCTTTAACTGTTTTTCTCCCTCTTGTCCCCAAGGTGTTAGATATTTTTAGTGCTAATCCCACAGAAACTCTTACATGTGTCTCATATCTCCATGAACAAGGCATTTACTTAATTTAAGCCCCTATCACTACTCCACTTGCATGGTAGACCTCGCTCAATCCTTCTTTGAGGTTGGAACCCCCAGCTCTTTCTTGAAACCTTCCCTGCTTCAGCTCCAACTCTTAAAATATCCAGTGTCATCAGAAACTCAACTCATCATCCTCTAGTAGGGTTCTGGGCTATCCCTCATTTGCTTCTTCTCTTCCCCTTCAGAAATCCAGACATATTTATTATGTGAATTATTTTAGAAAAAGTGACTCATCGGGTAGCTACATGGGAAAATCTAGTTCTAAAAATTAAAGTAGGAAAAAGTGCACTGGGTTAACAGGTTTTGCTAACATCTGTGCTTGTGGAAGATAATTACAAAGTTAGAAGTTTAATTTGCTAATCAGATCACAGTCTTTTGCCAAACTATTTACAAGTGTAAATGAGTCAGAAACATATGGACTACATTAGACTAAAATACACAATAATTTCCTTTACTTTAAGCAACTTATTCTATTTACTTTGATGAAAGCAAGCTCTGGTTAAAACAAACTCTTGCAAAGTGGCATATAACAGTGACTCATCATTCAGTAGTGACATACAATGTTCACTAAGTAAAACTATGATCTTTGGATTTAGGGTCCTTCTCTCCTAGTCAATTGTTTCTCTTCAGCTAAGATTTCAGGGAATTTACAGTATGGCCTTACTTTATTTCTTCCTTTATAATACATAAATATACACACACATTTCATATATATATATATATGTATGTATATATACTCTATGCAGCCTCTGAGATATAACAAAAACTGGATCAATTTTCTGCAGCTTGTGATAATTTTGGTCTAAATTTTGACACCCAGAAAACTAGCACCATACTATTCATACAGAAAGCCATCAGTTATAGGAAATGGAGAATTTTGAATACTATGAATTAATTTACTTTGAGAATATACTTTCTAAAAATGTAAACATAGATGGTAAAGTTGATGAACTCTTTGTCAAAGTAAGCTCAGTGTTTGAGAGGCTCCAAAGGGAATTGTGGGAGAGAAAGGTATTAGGTTGCTTACCATTGTGCTGATTTCATTATAGTATGTCGATGATACCTGGAAAGTATACCAGTGCTATTCCAGGAAACAATTCCATTTGACCTACCTTAAGAAGTTTCTGGAGATTACCTGGCAAAATAAAAATCTTGGGTCCTTTCTTGAGCTGAACTGTCAAGTATTCAAACTCTGCTGAAGAGAGCCCAATTCTGATGGTCTGGCCATGTGGTTAGAATATCAAAAGTACATTTATATAAAAGATTCTTTTATGGGGAACTCGGACAAGGTAAATGTTCACATAGAAGTTTGAAGAAGCAATACCAGAACCACCTTTAAGGTCCCTCTGAAGAGCTTTGCAATCATGAGACAGAGGAGACACCAGTAAAGATCTCTCCATGTTGGGGTGTCCTCACCAAAGAAAGTGCTGTGCTCTATAATTCTGCAAAGCAGAATTACAATAGCTCAAAAGAAATGTGAGATGTGTAACTTTAGAGAAGCAGTATTTTGATCCCAACATAGTAATTTCATTTTGGTCCTCTTCAAGAACCAAACACACACACACACACACACACACACACACATATACATATATATATATATATATATATATATATATATATATATATATATATATATATATATATATACTGTGTTACATTAAGGCATGTGATTTAAACTACCTTTTCTTCAAAACTAAAAAGCTTGAGGATTGGATATGTTTCCTAATTTTGTGCTTAAAAGATTTATAGTGGGAGAGGATCTTGGGAAGATAGAGAAATAGGTCAGAAAACTTTTAACTCTCCAAATTTTCCCACAGGAAAAAAAAAAGACACAACATTGCCTCAGAGGGAAGTAAACAAAAGTCAAAGTAAATCAGTTGTTCTCCTAGGAAATCTGAGAAGACTCCAGAAAAGACCCATTCTCCAGAAGCAGAGATTTGGATGTAATGAAATGGATTTTGTTCTGATTTTTCTCTCCCAACATGATTCATAAAAATGTGTTTTTTAAAGTTAATATTCATATATCATCAAAAAATAAAACAAGAAAAAAGGAATATTGATGTGATTGCTGTAGGAAATGATGAGCCAATGGATTGAGAAAAATATGGAAAGATTTGGACTTATTAAGGAATCTGTTATCCATCTTCAGAGAAACAAAGGATAACTGGAAATAGGCATAGTATGGTCTTATATGTAGACATATTAATGTATAGATAACTATAACATGCTTGTATATGTAAGTTCATATATATATATGTTTTATGTAAATATAGTCATAGTTTATCATAACCTTCTTATGGAAAAAAAGAAAGGGGAAAAATAAAATAAATGCATAGCAGAGAACACAAGAAAACCTATAAGGAAGCAAAGAAAAGATAGACAGCTCTGAACACCATGTGCAGTATTTACTATATAGGCTTTCTTGAAATGGAAATTTATTGCTTTAAATGTTGAAACTTCTCTTATTAGCTAAAGGATAAAAAAGTGTCTTCTAAAAAGTATTAGTTGAATTGAGAACAATTCTGTTGATCTGATGATTACTGAAAAAAACCTGCAGAAATGCTGAAAATTTCTATAATCTTTACCACTGAAAATCCCTTGATTCATTTCCACATTCAATTCTTTGTCAGCTAAGCAAAATATAACATTTGAACATAATGATAATGACAGAATATTTGAAAAACATATGGAAAAGTTTCTATTTTAAACACATTAACAATGCAATAATGTCAAGAATTTTTAGTATAAAACATGGAATTGTCCAGGGATGCATCTTAAGCCTGTTATGATTCTGCTGAGCCTCAAATTCATTATCATCACTAACACAATAATTTCAAGAAAAATAGACTTCAATTTTTTTTTCAATAAAAACCTACCTATTTCTTCCTCCCACTCCTGTTTCCATTCTGTATGAAAAAAAAATCAAACATGTAGCCAAGCAGAACAAATTATTTCCCTGGTGACATCTGGAGAAAAGATGTCTCAGTATTCACTCTGAGTCTATTGCCACTCAGTCAAGATGTGGGAAGCACATTACAACTGATGTTGGTCACTGCATTTATCAGTTTTATAGTCTTTCAAGATTGATTTACCTTGTTTTCATCATTCTATTCTCTTCATTCAGTATCTGTTCATTCAAGTTTTCCTAAGCTTTTCTGAAACTAACCCCCCTTTGTAATTTCTTATTGTATAATACTATTATATCACATGTATAACAAAATATAACCAGCCCTTTTCAATTGATAAGAAATCCCCTGTTTCCAATTCTTTACCAAAACAGAGTTGCTATAAATAATTTTCAACATTAAGGGCTGGTTTCTACTTTCTTTTATGTCTCTTAGCATAGAACTAATATTGGTGTATCTAGGTTAAAAGGTATGCACAATTTATATTTTGAGGGTATAATTCCAAATTGTTTTCCTGAATAATTGAATCAGTTCACAGTTCTAGCAAAACTGTATTAAATGTAACTTTTCCTAGTCCCCATCCAGCAAAAGTCATTTTTCTTTATTGGATACTTTGACATTGATGAGTATGAGATGAAAGCTCATTGTTACTTTATTTAAATTTCTCTTGTTGTTAGTGATTTCTTTGTTATTAGATTTCTTTTTATGAAGTGTTTATTCATATATTTTGATCAATACTTTAATCAATTATTATAATTACTATTTGTATAAGTTTTACTTGATGACTTATAAAACATAAAGATAATCCCTTTATCAGACAAGCTTATTAAAATTGTGGAAGTTCTCTCATTTACCTGCTTTTTTTCTAATTTTATTTACATTCATTTTATTTATGAACAAACTTTTTAATTATATATAATGCATATTGCTTCTGAGGAATCACCTCTCTTGTGTTTAGTCACAAGCCTCTCAACAATATATAGTCTTTTTGGCCATTTAATTTGTTTCCAGTGTGACTTTTTGTGTCTATCATGTACTTATTTAAAACTTATCTTGGCATAATGTTTATAATTTTTGGTCTAAATCTAGCTTCTGTCAAGCTGCTTTCTAGCTTTTCAAACATGAAAGAACAAAAAAGAAGTTAAAGACTCAAATAGAATTTTAGAAAAGTTAGATATGATGGATCCTTGAAGGTTAGCAAATGGAAATTGAAGAGAATATAATTCTCCACTGTGCATGGCACCTTTACCAAAATTGAACATGATTTATGTAATACAAACTTCATGAACAAATGAAGCCAATGCATAAAGTGTATACATCTATGTTTGTATGTGTAGGTATACACATGTTTGAAAAGAGTAAATTGAGAATACTCCATTATCATAATTTTCTAATCTATTTCTTCATGTAACTCATTCAATTTTTAATGTAAGTATTTAGATGCTACGTCATTTCATATAATGTGTTTGATGAGAATCTTTGATCATGCACTTTTGTTGTCTATCTGACACTCAGTTGTCTTGTGGCTCTGAGAAGCTGTAGCATGTTAAGCACTCATACCTTGGTAACCCATCTTGCAGATGTGCTAAAACCAAGTTGAGAGAAACTAATAGGTCTCAAATCTATCAGGGAGAGTGTGAAGACTCCCCTGATGGAACCATTTTTTCCAAGGGCTATGAAAGTGGCTGAATCAGTTGCTGTTTATATACCTCTCAGAACTTGGTTATAGAGATCGAATTATCAAGGTCTTCTGATGCATCCTGGACAACATCACTCATCCTGACTTTAGCCTTTCCATTGAACTTCAATGACTCTGGAGTGAGCCTGAGGACTTTGTGCCACAGCTTTGCCTAATTTAAATCCAATTCATAGGCAAGTCAAGGCAACATCCCTTGATGTCCCTGGTTCTCTTCCTTTGAAAAGGAAAAACAAACAACATGTTTATAGTAATATCAATTTATTGTATATGCAGCCTTTCAATAAAGTATTTCTATTTTTAACTCTTTTAATTGTGTCTATTTTGTATTGCTTTTTCTTTTTATAACTTTAGCTGAAACTTACTATATTTTCCACTTTCTTATTTTAATCCTATATTAATATTTAAGTATATTTCTAGTAAATATATTTTTGAATTCTACTTTCTAATCCATTCTTCTTTTCCCTTTCATTTCTTAGTGAGTAAATCCCACTGACATTCACAGCAATTATTATTAATTGAGCATTGTTTTTTCCTGTTATTTTCTCTTCTACTTTCACTTTTAATTGTTTTCTACACTCCTTTATAAAGAGTAAGAAGAGGAAAGGAGTGTGCTCCATGAAATCTGTTACTCTTCTTCTATCCCTCTTCTCTTTCCTTCACTTAGAGATTAATCATAAGTTCTTATCATTTGTTTTATTTTAACTCACTTTTTGAGTTTCATTAACATTAGAGTTTGTTTTTCACAGAAGTAAACTCTTCCTAATCTACTTTAACTCTTATTCTACCCTCAATCTTCTCCCATTCATTTCTCTTTTCCCATTGAGCAAAACGAATTTCTGTACCTTTGTGTATGTTTTTTTTTTCTCTTTTAACCAGTTCAGACAAGTGTGAAGTTCTATCATTGCCCTTTTCCTTGATTAAGCAATGCTGTGGAACTTCTATGAAAAAAATTTACTCTGGAAGATATAATCACAAATATGTAAAAATATCACCCCCTAAACAAGTGAAAGGTATAATCCTCTCCCCTATTAATTTTCTACTAGCTCAATCTTTGGGAAAAGGAAAAGGATGAGGTTCATATTTTAGCTTAGTCCCATAGGCCATAGTGCCAGTTTTGAATTTAAAACCCCTTTCAGATTCAAGTTCCAGGTAGCTTATATTCTCAGAGTTTTTCTACTGGCCCAGCTGATGAGACCACTTGGCTTCTAATCTATCATCATCATGGCTCAAACTATTGGGTTCTTTGCAGATCAGTTCTAGAACTGAAGATGAACAACATAGAACAAAAACAAAGACATCTAGAGCCATTTTTCATAACCTTTAGTTATGAAACCTTTTCTTTAAAAAGGAGATGAGCAGGGAAAGGCAAGACTTTCCCCCCTCACTGGTTTTATTCATGGCATCAACACTAAAAAAAAATAATGGAAATAGAGTGATCATGTTAGACAAAATGGGCTTGCTCAAAAGCACCGAGTCAGATTAGAAATGTTTATTTGAAAATTTCCATCTTAGGAAATCGACAGGAGTACATTTTTTTCCCAATTTTCATTCCAAATTCAAAAGGTTCTGAGGATTTGCTTCCTCAGAGCCATACAATTCAATTTAAAACACATACAATCCTACATGTTAAAATGAAAATCAACTATCTCCAAGTATAAAGGTTTTTCAGAGTCACAAAACAAGGAATAGTTAACAAAGTTCTCTAAATAAGATAACAAAATAAGAACTTTACAATATTTATCAAATATCTCTTCTCACTTAGCCTTATAGGACTTTTCTCAATCTACAAACAAAAGAAATAACATAGACAAAGAAAATCAGCTTCCATTATAAATAGATGCCTGGTCAACACTGAATTTTTGGATGCACATGTAACTCTCCCATTAAAGATTTGTGAGTTGGGATCAACTTGGAATTGCCCCTTTCTCAAATGAGAAAACTGTTCTGGATAGAAACTTCCAATGCTTTCCTCAGTGTATAAGGTCATTCAATTTGGATCTGCAAAAATGTGTCCCTTTAGCACAGGAGATCTCAATAGAAGTCTAAGCAATTTCCTGAACTTCCTGTAAAGATCTTGTCAGCTCTAGTGTAAGCCAAATGGAATAGTAAACTCACCCATTGGAACAAAGAAAAATTTGGTTCGGTTAAAGAAGTAGCAAATGTAAGCTGTTTGTAGATTTTAGGCACATGAGTTCTCATCCTAAGAAACAGTATATTTTGTTGTCACAAAGTCTTGATCTGCTTAAATTCAAACAGAACAAGATGACCGTTTTTACTAGATAGTAGCAGTTGAATGACTCCAGATTTCTCACATCAAACTTAATGCTAGTGCTTATACATGACTCAATAATGTAGAACACATCAGTATACTAATCCTTATACATGATTCAATAATAAAAAAAAAAATCATTATTTAATCATCCAAGCAGTCAATAGGATAAAAGATCACAAAATTACACAAAACAAACTGACTTGTGAGAGTCCAATCACTGGAAAATAAAAAATAAATGTACATTTAGAGTTTAAAGAGGCATTTATTGATTATTATTTGTTTGTTTTGCCAAACCTCTAGGATTTTGCAATCCAGATTATGTCAAAAATCAGAAATCCTGAGCAGATAATCTTTTTAGCAGTCCCCACAAAAGCAAATGACCTAATTTCATGCCAGCAAGAGCCCATATGTAACATAGAAACTTTTACAGAGGTTTATTTTTTAAAATTATAAATATCCAAACTTACTCCCCTAACATTTAGGAAGCATAATCCCCTTTTTGCCCTGTAACACATAAGCCTCTGGGGGAAAAATATGAGGGAGAAGTTTGGCTCTTGACTTGGTTTGGATATTCCAGAGCAAAGCTTCTTAAACTATGGGTGACAACTCCATGTGAGATCACATTGAATGTATAGGTCATGAAATTATTATTTATTATCATTGTATATTTAATTTTGTTTCTGTTTTATATAGCTATATACCCAGAGTTTCATAAAAAATTTCTTGGGAGAAAAAGGGTTGGGAGTGGAAAAATTTTATAAAGCCGTGGTCTAGTATATTGTCCCACTTCAGAATCAAAAACCCTTCCTGTTGAAGTCCCAGATACCCTAGCTTTTCAGAGCTTCCCAGTCCCATAAGGATACCTGAAATTGAGGACAATCAACACATAACTGAGCAGAAAAATAATACCCCTTGCCCCATTTCTCAGAGCAAGGGGTAAAAGAGAGCTAAGCTAATAAAAGCAAGACCTTCCTCTCAGCAGTTCAGTTTATGCCCCCAAAAAAGTACAAATTGAATCATGTGTAAGGATTAATATACTGATATGTTCTACATTATTGAGTACAGACAAAAGGATGATGGAGATAGCTGGTCACTCAGTGGATGGAACACTGGATCTAGAATCAAGAAGAACTAAATTCAAACCTGTCTCTGACACTTTCTAGCTGTGTGATACTGGCAAAATCACTTAATCTCTGATTAGCTAACAAAAGGAACCACTGGCTCCATTATAGAAGGAAATGGAAAAACCACTAAAGCATTTTTGTCAAGAAAACTTCCTAGACAGCTATGGTTCATGGAGTTAAATTTTTTCAGGATTTAAGTTCAAGTTTCTAAGATATTTAATTATGAGTTGTATCTCAAGTTCATATATCACATCCTCTTGTGCAAAATCAATTAAATTCATATTAGTCTTGAGTTACTCAAATTTCTTTTCCTTCATTTTTGAGGGTCATTTTCCTTGTAACATGCAGAACTTGTTATGTCTTACAAAAAATATTAAATCTTACAACTATATTTTTTTCAAGTTTGAAGCATAGATTCCCTCCCTTCATGTAGGAAGTCTGTGAACTATTTCAAAGGGCATTTTCTGTTTAGATATTTTATCTTTCATTGTGATGTTCCATTTTTGCAGTTGTTTTATTTTGTTTGATGTTGTGTGCTTAAGGAACCTATGCTTAATTTTTCTCTATTCATAATATCTTTAAGATCAATTAATCTTATATTTTAAAAAAAAAACCCATGTGTTCTTTTAGTATTGCAGTTAGCTTTTTCTAGATTATTCTTTACTTTAGTATTGAATTTTTCTTTTATAAAAAAAAAAATCTTTAGAGAGACTCCCACCATGCATTTGACTTGTTTTTCCTAATTGGTGATTATTTCTGTTGTATGATATATACATTCTCTCATCTGGTCCCTTCTTTAAATTTTCTTGCTCTCATTTCTGTGGCTCATTTTCTCTTCTGATTAATGATCTCCCTATTAGGTTTTGACCTTCAGGGTCCTTCTCAGTCTTTTAAAATCTATATCTATATCTATATCTATATCTATATCTATATCTATATCTATATCTATATCTATATCTATATCTGTCTATGTAGTCTCCAGTTTATTGTGGGGTTGTCTAATGATGAATACTTTCTACCATTATTTCCATTTAAAATCTAGATAAAAGGGGGGCAAAGCCAAGATGGTGCAGAGGACAAACATTTCTTTCTGAGCTTCTCACACGACCCTCAGACTAAATAGCAAATCCAGCCTCTGAATTAGTTCTGGACTAGCAGAATCCACAAATATGGGGAGTGCAACAAATTTCCAGCAGAAGATAACTTCAAAGATCACCAGAAAAGGTCTGTTTCAATTGGGCACAGAGGGAGGTAAGCCAAGCGCAAGCAGGTTGAGCACAGATTCCAGTGCAGGCAGCACTCTCAGAGGGAGAATCTAAGGGGAGAATCTTCCCACAGACCCTTTCTGAGTGATCCTGTGCAAGCCAGTTAAGCATTATTCAGCCTTGGTTTTCTCCTCTCTAACTAGGAAGTAACAATAGCATCCATTTCCCCAGATTGTTGTAAGGAAATAATGAAATAATAATTTTAGATAGTTTAGTATATTGCACGGCACATAGTAAGTACTATGTAAATGTTATTATTATTACTCATTTATAGGAGAATTATATTGAATTGTAAAATCATTACTATAAATATTACCTAAATTACTCTCAAAAATTGAGAAAGAAATCACTTTCCTTTTATAAGATTCTTTTATAAGACAAATAGAATCCTAATAACTAAAGGAGAGAAAGATGAATCAAAGGAGAATCACTATCATTAAAATAGACCAATATCATTAATAAATGTCAATTAAAATTTTTAAATAAAATTCTTTCAGATTATTGTAATTCATCCAGGAAACTATTTAATATGACCAAATTGGGTTTATGTCAGTGATTCTAAGTAGGTAGATAACTAGATGTAGATGTAATTTAAAAGAAAAATCTAAACTATATGCCAATATGGGTGGATACAAAAAAATTCCCTGAAAAAAATAGAGCCAATATTCATATAAATACAAAAAAATATATTAAAAACATCCCTTTAGGAAAACTTTTTTTTAATTCAGCAAAATGTATTTATCTAAAACTAAATGCAAGCAACATATGCAATGAAAATATACTAGAAGCTTTCTCAAAAGATACAAAAGCATAGCAAGAATCTCGACTCTCCCTAATATCATTTGAAATGATAATGGTTCTAGAAATGCTAACAATGGCAACATTACCAGAAAAAGACATAAAGAAAATATGAAAGACATAAAAGTAGACAAAAAAGATATAACACTATCTCTATTTGCTTATGGCATAATTATTTAGTTAGGAAATCCCAGAGAATGAGCATATATATTATTACATGAGATAATTAATAGATTGAATATAGTACTCTTCAACAAATTAAATTAACTCCCATCTCATTTCTATATAAATAAAACTAAATATAAGCGGCAAAAAGAGAAAAGTAAATGTCATTCAAAATAATTCTAAAGCATTGAATATTTGCAAACCAATTTATCAAATTGTATCAAATATTTAGATAGCTTCAATGACAAAATGATCTTAAAGAAATAAAGAATAACTTAACTAGATAAGGGAATATTAAATACTAATATATGTGAGAGTCAAACTAGAGTTAAGTTTTCACAGAACAGTTAAAATTTAATTCCTTGGAAACCTTGACCAGACTGAGAAATATTACAAAGCTGTTTCCACAGAATGTTGCAGGCTTCAAAGTAATGTAAGTCAAAAAGTATCATTGACCAATGAGCTCTCAGAAAGAACAACTAACTTGAGTATAGAATTCTGATAAAGGGGTCTAGGCTTAGAAAGATGCTGAATGAGGATCATAAATAATCTCTACCCAGACCACAAGAAAGCAAAAACACACATCTAGACAAATTGGGGTGGGGAAGAGGGAGTTCCAGAGCAGACCAGGAACTAGTCCTCTAGTCCTCTAGCCAATTAATGATTAAGTGGGAAGGAACCAGGAGAGGACTAAGCTAGAAAATCTCCCTCTTGCTTCTGTAACAACACAAGGTCTTTTAGGGAGGTGTGTCGGCTTCTCCTGAGAATCAAAGGCTGTGTCCTTCAATCTCTGTCACTCTTTTAATATAACATTACAGAGAGCTTTCTGGGAAGATGGCAGAATAGGTTGATAAATTTCAAGCTCTCCAGTTTTTTGGTTTTTTTTTGTTTTTTTTTGTTTTCCCCACAAATAGGACAAATCTGCACCTCAGGGCTAACATAGACTGGTGAAAAATTAAGACTTGGGCAGAAAAATGTTTGTGGCAGCCCTTTTCATAGTGTCTAGAAGCTGGAAGATGAATGGATGTCCATCAATTGGAGAATGGTTGGGTAAATTATGGTATATGAATGTTATGGAATATTATTGTTCTATAAGAAATGACCAACAGGAGAAATACAGAGAGGCTTGGAGAGACTTACATCAACTGATGCTAAGTGAAACGAGCAGAACCAGAAGATCATTATACACTTCAACAATGATACTGTACGAGGATGTATGCTGATGGAAGTGGATATCTTCAACATAGAGAAGAGCTAATCCAATTCCAATTGCTTAATGATGGACAGAATCAGCTACATCCAGAAAAGGAACACTGGGAAATGAGTGTAAACTGTTATTTTTACCTTCTGAATCCAATTCTTCCTGTGCAACAAAAAATTCGGTTCTACACACATATATTGTATCTAGAATATACTGTAATATATTTAACATATATAAGACTGCCTGCCATCTGGGGGAGGGGGTTGGGGGAAGAAGGGAAAAAATCTGAATAGAAGTAAGTGCAAGGGATAATGTTGTAAAAAATTACCCATGCACATGTACTGTAAAAAAAAAAAAAAAAAAAAAAAAAAAAAAAAGTTATAATTATAAAATAAAATAAAAATTAAATTATTAAAAAAAAAAAAAAAAAGACTTGGGCAGAACTGGAGATATTACCAAAGAAGAAGAGAAGATCCAGGCTGGAGATTAATATGTGTGAAATGCAAAGACCTCCAGGCTATCTCCATTGAATCACCTATTGGGGACCCCTCAGGCTAGCTGGGTGTGGCTGGAGCCTCAGCAGGGACCACAGAGACTTTCACCTCCTGGATTGTTTTTTTTTTTTTTTTTTTTTAATTCATTTTTCCAAATTATCCCCTCCCTCCCTCCACTTCCTCCCCACCATGGCAGGTAATCCCATACATTTTACATGTGTTACAATATAACCTAGATACAATATATGTGTGTAAATACCTTTTTCTTGTTGCACATTAATTATTAGCTTCTGAAGGTATAAGTTACCTGGGCAGATAGACAGTAGTGCTAACAATTTACATTAGCTTCCCAGTGTTCCTTCTCTGGGTATAGTTATTTCTGTCCATCATTGATCAACTGGAAGTGAGTTGGATCTTCTTTATGTTGAAGATTTCCACTTCCATCAGAATACATCCTCATACAGTATTGTTGTTGAAGTGTATAGTGATCTTCTGGTTCTGCTCATTTCACTCAGCAACAGTTGATTTAAGTCTCTCCAAGCCTCTCTGTATTCCTCCTGCTGGTCATTTCTTACAGAGCAATAATATTCCATAACCTTCATATACCACAATTTACCCAACCATTCTCCAATTGATGGACATCCATTCAAGTTCCAGTTTCTAGCTACAACAAAAAGAGCTGCACCTCCTGGATTGTTTATGGAGTCCTGGCTGAGTTCAGAAAGACTGAGGGAACTTCAGGTGATTTGCCAGGCCAGCTGTGCTACAGAGACATGGCCCTGGCAAGAAGGGAGCAGCACCAGGTAAGTGCAGAGGGAGTTGGGCAGAGATGCTCTGCTGTGGGCACTTGCTGAAGGGAAGCAATTAGTTTTGGGGCTCCTGGTCAGAGGGGAGATCCCAGGATTAGAGATGCTTACACTAATAACTTATTTTAAAAAAAATGAATTGGCAAAGAATAAAGAACCCAACCATAGAAACTTACTATGGGAATAGGGAAACCATAGTTAATTGACGGAGGAGGACACTGAAGTAAAAAAAGCTTCTACCCCAAAGAGTAAAGTGAAATGGCTCCCTGCCCAGGGAGAATATGTAAAAGAACTCAAAAATAATTTAAAAATCAAATGAGAGATACTGAGGAAAAACTACAAATAAATAAATAAATAATGACCATCCCGGAAAATAATGAAATGACCATCCTAGAAAATATCTACCCACCACCATCTCAATGAGATTCTTTGTGGAAAACACATTTTTACAAAACATATTCCCAAATCTGTTATGTTGTACAACAACAACAACAACAACAACAACAACAACAACAACAACAACAACAAAGACCAAAAGGGGGGAAAATACAAAAAAGAAAAATCAAACAAATAATTGTTTTTTAAATGAATATATATACATTCAGTCTCCACTGGTTTCTCTCTAGATGTAGCTGGAATTTTCAATCCCAAGCTAGTTGGAATTCCTTTGAATCGTCACATTGTTGAGAAGAGCCAAATCCATCACAGTTGATCATCACATAATCTTGTTACTGTGTACAATGTTCTCTAGGTTCTACTCACTTCACTCAGCAGCAGTTCATATAAGTCTTTCCAATTTTCTAAAATCAATCTGTTCATTACTTTTTATACAATAATAATATCCCTACATTCATATGCCATAACTTATTCATCCATTCCCCAGCTGATGAGCATATGTTAAACTTCCAATTTCTTTCGACTACAAAAAGAACTGCTATAAACATTTTTTGCATGTATGGGTCCTTTTTCCTCTTTTGCTTCAAACTATATTATAAAGCAGCATAGAGGCATTTATTATTAATTAAAAATAGAGAAGTAGATAAATGAAATAGAGTAGAAAAGAGACAAACAGAAAAAAAAATGGAAATCAATACCCCAATGTTCAATAAACAAACAACAACCAAAAAAGACATATTGCTTAGGAAAAAATTTCCTGTAGTTGGACTTAGACAAAAATCTTATGATATATTTCATATTACATTCAAAATAAATATATGATCTTAATATTAAAGATCATGTTACAAAATAAAAATGTATCTTTTACACATAGCTATAATGGATACATTACAGACAATTACAGAATGGACAATTACAGAATATTTTACACTACTACCTAACATTTATATAGTACTTATTTTGTACAGTAATATTTTGCACAGTAATATTTTTAAAATATTCTCTAACTTAATAGTCACAATAACCCTTCAAAGAAATTGTTTTTATTATTCTCATTTTACAGATGAGGAAACTGAGGTTAATAGGGGTCAAATTACTTAAAACTGAGAAACTTTTGCACAAACAAAAATATTACAATTAGCTAAAGAAGGGAAATGACTGAATATTGGGAAAAAACCTCACATCCATATGCATGCATACATACATAGCCAGTATGGATATATAATATACACAAAGTATATCTGTGTATACATTTACATAATGAATGTGTAAATATATTTACATATATATGTGTATGTATATATAGACTTTGTGTGCACATTTATGTCTATTTGTATAAACACAATATATATAAATATAGGATACATACATGTATATATGTAATATGTCAAACTCCCTCCTCACTAGATAGAATAAATAGTTCTCAGGAGTTACAAAGTTTGCAGCCATCTGAAAGAATGTATCATACAACTAATGAAAGAAATGCAAATCAAAAACTATCCTGAGGTTTCACCTAATACCTAACAAACTGGCAATGATAAAAAAATGAAAATTGATTATTATGGGCCAGAAATCTGGAGAAATATACTTGAGGCAAGGATTCTTCCAACAAGGTATTAACTCAGTGGAATTGATAAGACAATGGTTATCTAATTTAGGATAGTGATTAATAGTTCTCTAGTTCAGTATGATTGATTTAACTTACAACAAATAATGGTTCCCTAGTGATATAATGTTTGGCTTATACTCAGTATGATGAATGGATTTAATTGTAATAAAATATATAAACTGGGGACAAACTTAGCCACAGAAGAGAAGACTTGGCCAGCCTCATGGTAGCTCTCCTACCTTCATCTCTCTTTCACTAAGACCAAGGACTTGAGCTGGTTTTGAGATCTTCTAGAGAGCTAGTCTGGATACTATATTTTAATCCACCCTGGTGTGGGGGCTCTAGAAAGCAATGGTATGTTTTGTCACACCAACCTGCGGGTTCTAGAAAGCAGGACATTACATTGAGACATGCACACTGCTGACTGGCTGACTGGCTGAGACTGCTGACAAAGACTGGGAGACTGAAAGAGGCAGTAAAGACTTTGGACTTTATTCCTGACTATTCTAATGAAACCAAGGCTGTTCCAAAGGCCTTCCAGAAAGCTAACCCAGACATTACAATTGATGTTTAGAGAGTTTGTGGGAAAATAGGTGTGTTTTTGATGGAACTGCATATCTATGTAATTATTTTGGAAGGCAATTTGGAATTACTGAAAATCAATTGTTAAGCTGCTTATTTCCTTTGATCCCGCCTTATATCAATAGTAAAATATTTTTATTATATTGTTATTGTTTTTTATTTATTTATTTTGGTAAGTTAAAGCAAATGCCTATTTCTTGAGAAATGGATAAACAAATCAAAGTACATAAATTTAATGAAATATCATTGTATTGTTAAAAAAAAAACTATGATGTCATAGAAAAGGCTGGAAAGATTGACTCAATATAATGCAGAGTTAAGTCAGCAGAACCAAAAGAACAATATGCACAATTATTATGTGAACAGAAAGAACAATTACAATAAAAATCAAAAGTGAATGCTATAGTACAATAAAATAGAATTTTTTTAAATATACAAAACCAATATATTTAATATAGATATATAAAACTAATAAATTCTCATATCAATAAATTCTATTTAAAAAAAAAATGTGTTTTTGAGTGAATTGAGTCTATATTGTATTTGTGTGTGTGTGTGTGTGTGTATGTGTGTTTGCTGGAGATAAGCAAACTGGATTGAGATATCAGCACCAGGAGTCAGAAGAATCTTTTTTACATCTGGTTCTTTTTTCCCATTTAGAAAACACTAGACATGATTATGTTCCCCCATCCCCAACCTCCACTTTCTCCATAGTATTATTGTGAAATTTAGTTTTTTATATAAATGTTTTAGAAGTGAGAGTGATGAACATGCAAAAACAAAATTAGCAATAATAAGGTTGAAGTTTTTGTTTCTTCTTTTGCTTCTGCAGACTCTGTACCACATATAAGCAAATGACATAATTAATCAATTACATATATTGACAGAACTAAGGAGATTGTTGTATGATTTTTCTTCACAAAAGAAGTTGTTTGCAATGCCTTCCAACAATCTGATTATTTACAATCTGTTGCATGAAGTCTTTTGGAACATGAGTTTGAAGGTTGAAAATCAACCATTTTAGAAATTAAGGCAAATACTTAAATAGAGGAAAGTAAATTTGCAAACACATAGTCTTACTTTACTGCAACCCTTGTGGGAATTCTTTCATGCTGACTTTTTATCTTCAACTGTAACATAATCACCAATTAGTGTCAAAGTTACCAGAGCCATCAGACTACCAATTGCATTAACCTTATGCACTGGTTCAAGGAAAATGCAATCTTTCATCTTCTAAACAAATGACTTATTTCAAAGTCATCATTAACAAATTTGAACTTAAAAATGGCATGAATTGTAGTGCTATCTTATCAAATATATTAGCTTCTAGAAGGAAGATTATCAGGAACTGAGTTAAGCCTACATAATATAGGAAATAAGATTTTAGTGAATTCAATTGCAAAGAGGTCTCCATCTTAACCTTGTGCAGGTCAGAATCACTGAATTGCAGAGGGTGGGGGAGGTGGGGAGTCATCATTCATGTCACTGAAAGCTAGGTGTAATTCTTCTAATTCCCTGGCACATTAATGACCAACAACGGGCAAGCCCCTTAAGTGTCTCATTTATTGTCTTAAATATGAAAATGTTTTAGAGATTAGGGAAGAAATTGTTTGAATTAATTAAGTGAACTGGCGCTCAAGGGATCTGGTACAAGATTTTCAGACAAAGACTGGGAATTTACAATAATGACATTTCTTTCATGGTTAGAAAATATAGCACTAGAGGGATTTGGAGGCACTCTTAACATTTTAGCTGATGTCTTTTGAGGGCTGGAGAACCCTCTGAAACCATTTATTTTAGTCATTGGAGACTCCACTCAATTACAGCATAAAAGGCATCACATTAAAATAGGCACGAGGCCCACAAATTTCACCATTTAAGGGGAATCATATAACTGGCACAATGGAAATGCAGAATGCAAATAAATGGAAGCTATTAAAAGAATAGCATCATTTTAAAATCCTTTTTTTAAGGTAATATATAAAAACATAAAACAATAGAACTATGTTGAACATGGTTGATTTAATCATATTTTTATTTTTCTTATATGAAAATAGAAAAAAAAAGCTTCCTATTTCTTAAATGCTGATCCATCTAGTGACCCTTCCTTATGACTTGACAATGGAACTTCATAGAACTTTTCCATTTCCCCATAGATTTGTGTGTATATGTGTGTATGTATGCATATGTGAGTAAATATGAGAGGAAGGAGGGAGTATAAGAGACAGAGAGAGAGAAAGAGAGGGACAGGGGGAGAGAGAGGAAGGAGGGAAGGAGAGAGAAAGAGGAAGGAAAGAGGGAGGAAGAGGGAGGGAGGGAGAGAGAGATAAACATTGAGACAAAGACAGAGACAGAAAGAGAGAGAGTGTGTGTGTGTGAGAGGAAATGAGAGAGAGATACTGGATTGAGAGGGAGAGTACATAAAATCACAGTTACTTTTAAAATATTACAATTATTTTTTTTCCTAGTAGCTATTACATTTGTAGAATATCCAAGGTTAACTGATTATTCCTGGTTGTGGGTATATTTGGCCCTTTGGCAGATTTATGTCAGGAATGGAATAATAATAGCAATTCACATTTAAATAGCTTTTTGTGGTTTCAAGGTTCTCATTTGATTCTCACAACATCATCAGGTTGAAATAGGAATAAGGATTGTGATTGAACCTGCGATTTCATCGCAGGCCAATGACATTGGCCCTTCTGCCAATGCAGGTTGACATTTTATCTACAACTGCACAGACCTGCAGAGGTTTGTAGAATTATGTAATGTTTGGACTTGTTCAAGGTCTTACAGTCAGTATATGACAATTTTGAACAAAGATCTTGATTTTTCAGGCCAGCTCTTTAGCCATTATTCCAATGCAGATATCTCCATTTTAAAAAGAAAAATAAGGCTCACATGGAAAACAACAAGAAATATTACATATTTCTTGCAAAAGGCAGAAATGTCATATGAACCCAACTTTTCTGATGCAAATTCAATTTTTCATTCTATGAGTAACTTTGGGAATAAGAAATTGGGGAATAATGGTTAAACACATTCCTACCTACTTCCTCAAACATAATTTATGTCTTCTATACTCTCCTTTGTAATCAACTGATTTGCTTGTTAAGTCTGGCACTCCAAATTCCATCACCAACATGCATGGCATATACTCCAAACTTTTGTTTTTTAGAACCTATAACTTGCTCCAATAAATAGTTTAAGTTAAAAACATAAAGATACATTGAGTCTCATGCTCTACAACATTCCTGAGTACCTCTCAAACCAGATTAAAAACTGGGAAATATTTCACAAAATTAAAAAAAAAGTCAATTTTATACAAATATATATGAACAAATATCTGTTCATGTATGCATATACACATATATTCTTACGTTTTGTTCACATGTGTACATATCTTTGTGTGTGTGTGTGTGTGTGTGTGTGTGTGTGTGTGTTATGTGTGTTCTCAGTCAATAACAGCAGGGGTTAGTGACCTATTTCCTATTTGAACTTTATACCAATGGTTTGATCATGCTTTTTCCTGTATAAGACATTTCCTATTGCAGTGGATTTCAGGTTTGATTGGTAAGAATTGTCAAAAAACCAGGTAGCGTTCTTTTTCAAAGAAAAGGGTTTTATTGTAAAAGCGGCTGGAATCAAACAGTAACAGGGAATTGGTTGGTCAAAAGAGGTTGCCTGTGATGTGACTGAGGTTTCCTCCTATGGGAGGTTACTCTTCAACCATCAGTTAGGACTTAGCAAAATTTTGAAACTAACAAAGGCCTTGTTATTTTTGAAATATTTAGAAATTAGCAAGACTCTACTAGGGCTCCAGATTTTGAAACATTTAGAAATTAACAAGGCTCTGCTGGGGCTCCAGATTTTGAAACATCTAGAAATTAACAATACTCTGCTGGGGCTCCAGATTTTGAAACATTTTGCAGGACCCAAGTCCTGTACCTGGCTAAGTGAGTGGGCAGCAGCACCCTGTTTTTCTGCCCCTGCATTTAGTTGTCCCTGCAGGAATTACCAAAGGCCCTGCTGGGGCCCATTCCACTATTATTGTTTTAGAATTTTCTCTCTCTTGAAATAACTTTCTACTATGACCTTAAGATGATCATTTTAATTTAAAGGGATCTTAAAGACCATCTAGCCTAATTCCTTTATTTTAACAAATGAATCTAAGCCCCAGAGAGTTTTAGAGATTCATGTTCATTAGAAACTTACAGAAATAAACTCTTTGAAAGTTTGTGAGGGTATTTGAATCTATGTCTATGTAAGGAAATATGAAAAAGGGAGAAGAGAGTAAAGGCTAGAGAGGCAGAGAGAGACAGGGGTGAGGGGGGAGGGAGAGAGATTGAGAAAAAAGCTACTGAATTGAGGGGGGGAAATGCAGAATCTTACAATTACTTTTAGTTTATTAAAATTATTTTTTCCTAGTAGCTCCTGGATATCCAGAATCAACTGTTTATTCCTAGTTGTTGGTATTTTTGGCTCCTTGAAAGATATATGTTAGAAATGGTGTAGCAATAACAATTCACATTTAAATAACTTTTTATAGTTACAAGGTTCTCATTTGATTCTTACAACATTGTAAGGTAGAAGTGGGAATAAGTGTGATTTCCTTAGCTTGCTGAGGTCAGGAAGTAAGTAGAAGAAGCAGTATTTGAATCCAGGCTTAATAACTTCAAAGGCTAAGGTGTTTTTATAACATTACTCCCCAGAATTTCAGCATCATATTCTAGTTTCTATCTACTTTGCATTGACTTACTTATATGCATTTTCTTCTGCCAACACACTGCAGACTGCTTTTCTGTTTTGGGCTCTAGATCTCTAGGTCCTGGAACATTTTCTTATATGTAGGAGTTATTGGATAAATATTTGCTGACCTGAATGGAGAGATCAAAGACCCTTTTGAATAAATTGCTTTCAGAATTTGATTCTTGCTCTTTAGAAATTTTATTTCCTATAGTTTATACTTAGAAGCTGATAATGGTGCAGTAGATAGAACATCTGGGGCCAGAGTTAGGAAGAACTGATTTCAAATCCAGTTTTAGACATTTGCAAGTGGTTATTCAAATTATTTAATTTTGGTTTGCCTCAGGTCTTCAGTTGTAAAAAGCAAAAAGGAAAAGCAAAAAAAAAAAAAAAAACATATATATATATATATCCTGAAGAATACACCACCTTTAAAAGTAGAATTAAATAAATGGAAAAAGAGATACAAAAGGTAACTAGAAAATAACATTAAAAACTAGAGCAATACAAATGAAAGCTAATAACTCTGAGACAGTAGGAATAAGTCAAAGTAAAAACAATGCAATAAAGGAAGAAAATGTGAAATACCTCATTAGCAAAACAGCTGACCTGGAAAATAGATACAGAGCAGGCAATTTAAATATCATTGGCCTACCTGAAGGCCTTGACAACAAAAAAAGAGGCTAGATAGCATTCTATCATTAAGGAAAGACCATTAAGGAAAACTGCCCCAATATTCTAGAAAACAGAGTGGAAAATATTCATTGAAAGAATCCATCAATCACCTTCAGAAAGAAATCCCAAAAGGAAAACCTCAAGGAGCATTGTTCCAAGTATCCAGAACTACAGTCTCAAGGAAAAAATACTGCAAACTTCCAGGCAAAAATAATTCATTTATCAAGGAGAAACAGTCAGAATTATCCAGAACCTGGCAGCTTCTACAATTAAGGATGAGAGGGCCTGGAATACTATATTCTAGAAGGCAAAGGACCTAAGGTTATGACCAAGAATTTTATATACATATGTATTATAAACAAACATATGTATGTATTTTATATATACATATCTGTGCATGCATACTGATAACATTATATCCCTACCTATCTCAGAATTCTGTCCCATTTGTCCTTTCTAAGAAATGTAAAGTGTTTTTTTAAATTAATTCTTACTTCCTACTCCATATTTAGCTGAAAAAAAGCATATAAAGGCTCTAATTATTCTACTTTTAAATATGAAGGAGTCTGTGACTCAGGACAACTGGACTTCTGGAAGGATGAATGACTCCAGTTCATATATAACAGGTTGATAACAGACTAGGAAATAAAACTCAGGTCCCATATTTCTCATTCTACCACTGGATCCCAAGCTCAAATTTCTCACCAAAATGCTTTCCTTCACTAGAATTAATATTTCCTACATATGAGTTACAGCAGGTATAGGGAGAGAGATTAATATAGGCAGAAAGCAGATATATAGGCTATTTCCATAAATTAAGTTGAATAAAAGGTCTGGTTTTGGAGGAGAGGGAGATACACTCCATTTCTTTCACACACATACAAAAGATAAAGAAAGGGAAGGAGATAATATTGGAAATTAAATTATGGGTATTTATAGATAATTTAACAAAATCAGTTACTCATATGATAGATGACAATAAAATATTATCAAATTTATTCTAGTATCTTATTATGGTGTGTTTGCTAGTCAGTGTTGTTAAAAGCTATGATCTCTAGGATAGGAACAATATCATAATAGCCACTACCACCTCTATCACACTCTTACAAGTTGTCTTAGTTTTTATTGTTGTTTTTATTCCTTAAAAGTAAATGAGACCACTCTTGAATCTTGGTTGAATCAGGGGATTAAAAGTTCAGGATTTTTATATCACTTCCTCACCACCTGAGTATAAAGTAGTCATGAAGCACTCTGAAGAGCTCTAAGGGTTTCTGTTGCTTAGCTAATATATCATGATGGGTACTTCAGGCAAAGAGCTTTGCTTAGCTCCATCAACTTGACATGTGCTCAATGGCTATTCTTGTTGAATATCTATTACCTGTTTTAGCTAAATAAATCTCTTTTTGTTAATTGTCAAATGATCTAAAGGATATCACTTTTTGCCTCAGTATTTCACTTAAACTATATAACAGTCAGCCTGAGTCAGCTACAGGTCCGAATATCTTGTAAGCTCAAACTCTGGCATCTTACCAACTTGCCAATTCTTTGAGTTATGGTTCTAGTGACAACTGAAAATACTTCCTGAGAAACAATTTAATTGAGAATAAGGAGGTTCAACACTTATTTGTTGGTCATGTTGGATCGTGGATTCTTTGTGCATCTTAAAAACCCTTTGAGAAGATGTTATAAATTATTAGTAGTTAATGATTAACCAGCAGTTCTGAAGTTCTACTTCATATATTTCAGATTGGCATATTTGACAAAAACTGAAAGTGAAAAGTAAAAAAAGTTGGAGGGATTATTAGAAAATAAGCACATTAATACATTGTTGATGTAACTGTGCATTAATCCAAATATTTTAGAAACATCTGTTACATATTTTTAAAGTATCAGAAACTGAATGTTGTAACTAAAAATATATTAAAGAAAGGTTAGCTTTTAGATACCATACTTAAGGTGTATAATGAAAAGGTAACAACACAGATATTTTAAAATAACTGAATTTTCTCTGGAGAGAGATGATTTTTCAAATTAGATATTAACAGAAGTAGAAAAAGTTTACCAATAACAGTAGCACAAGAAATATTATGCAAGTCTAATGGGCTTCAATCATATGACCAACAGAATTTCATCTTTTTTGAGATGAAGGTTATTAAAAGAAAGATGGATTTTCATCCATTTAGGGCATTGTAGGTGCCAGACAGCCGGAAGGGAGGCAGATAAATGTATTCTTAAGGTGCCCGCTAGACCTCATGATTCTGTATATTTGGTGCAGTTTTTAAAATGAAGTCACTGAAAAATTTCTTTGTGTCAAAAGTCTGCCTTAGGACTTCAAATGCCATTAGAAGTAAATAGCAACTGAAATAATATTTCTACATTGAAGCTTTATGTACAAAGGGAAAAAGGAAACATCTCTTTTCATAACTAAGTTGAAATGCTTTTTTTTTTCCTCCTAAGCACATTCTTCATTTAGAAGACTGAGCTTCCAATACCAAAAGGCTGATTATAAAGCAGTATATCTCAAGCTCAGTGTTATGTGCAAATCAAAGTATAATCCAACACAACTCAGCTATCTACTTTGGAACAGTCTACCAACCAACCACAAGCACATTTTTGGGGCAAAAATAGTTGACAATTAATCAGTGAGCCATGTTTTCTTCTTTTTAACCCATTTCTCTGGTCTTAACGTAAAATAAAGTAATCTCATTTGAATAAATCAGAGATAAATAGCACTGATTAGAGATATTCTCACAAGTGGACAAAATACACAGTTATGACAATAATTTTCATGGTTCTATTTTGGATCTCTTTATATTAAATTCTGCCAAAGATTCTAATTTGTGTCAGGATAAGTAGGGATCCCTTAAGGCAATGAAATAGTGACCTGTTTGATTTAAGATTCAGCTGTGAATAATTACCATGCTATTACAATATTTCCTGAATACAATAGTGTGACATTTTTCATAAAAGAAAAATGATTCCTATTATGTCAAATGACTACCAAAGTAGATGGAACTTTGAAAGGTCATTGGATCTCCTCCCACTGTGAACATGTAAAGGAATTTAGCTCTACTGTCAAATTCACTTAGTTGTTTCCCTTTTGGTTTAAATGGATAACTTAAATTTCTTAAATCACTGTCAAGTTCTTTTTTCTCTTAAATGATGCCATTTTAGTCATCGGTCTTTTTTTTTCTTTTTAGAGTTATCTGACTCAATATTTTCTTTCTTTGGCTGGTATCTTCTCTTTCTAAAGATTATACCTTAATTCATAGAGAAGCAAATGACTTTCTGAAGTCACTTTCTTCATTTATAAAACAGTGAATAAAACATAGTGAATAAAACAAAATACTAGACCCAGGGTCAAGAAGACCTGGATACAAATATTGTCTCAGAATACTTATTAGCTATTTGAGACTGAGCAAGTCACTCAACATTTCTGAGCCTCACTTGCCTTATTTGTAAATTGAGAGGTTGACCTAGATGGATTCTAAGAGTACTTCTAGCTCTAAATTTGATTCTTCAATCTCATCATCATAGAAATGTTGAGGGGAAAATACTAAAGCAATGCAAATGCAGCTACTAACATTGAAACTTAGAATTTAAAAAATAGAGGTTTTTAAATGATAAAAATAAATTACAAAATAGCTTAAGAGTAACTACACATTTTCTTATTTTCATCCAATATAATCATGAATAAAAATCATATTTTATAAGATTACTGATATATATAAATACATATGTGTATATACATTTGTTGATACTATTTATTTTCAGTCATGACTACTCTTTGTGATCCCATTTAGGGTTTTCTTTAAAAAATACTGGAATGTATTTTTCTTCTCCAATTCATTTTACAGACGTGGAAACTGAAGCAAATAGAACTAGTATTCTATCCACTGAACCATCTTGTGGCTTATATATACACATATTATTTACACATAATATACATTTGTTATATGCACACACATATGCATATGTTATGATATATTATGTATGTATGTATTTTTAAATTTAGGTAGGTAGGGAGGAGTTTTGAATCACGATGGTATGAAAAATAAAATTTAAAGGTTGACAACTAAGAAAAAGAAGAGAACTGCCTATGCTTGGTCCTGTGTTTTGTTTCACAAAATGAACACATGTCAAGCTATTTCTATTTCTTTATATGTTTCTAAATGATTTACTCATCGTGTTATGTGCAATAACATCAAAGGATTTGTTTAGTGAGGTTCCTCCTCATGGCCATCATTTTCTGGGACTGAGGACTTCACTTAAGGTCATAAATATCACCATAAAGCATAGTTGTTTTTACATCCTTTGAGTCTGACAGAATATGCTGCTTTTTTTTTTTCTTGTGAAACATCCTTCATATAATGACAGCAATATCAGAAGGCTTAGGAAATCCTCATAGTTATGATAATATGCCATCAAACTTTAAATTGAACTAAATGCAAAAGTGTTCAAATGAATCAATACTAATATTGTATAGTAGCTTTGCTTTGAGCATGCCTAGATCATCTAAAATAAAGGCACTTACATGGAAGAAATCAGCATTATTCTGGGAGAAGACAGTCTTCATTCCCCTACCATGTGGATGGGAACAGCTTCTTCCATTGACCCTAAACTTGGAACAGACTGTCTTTTTAAAGATCCCACATTGGCCAGTCACTTTCCTTGTATCTTTTTCCTGATGTGACTTTGTCTCTGTCTTTTTCTCTCTGTTCATTTGTCTCTCTGTCTCTGTATGTTTTTCTCTGCGTGTTTATCTTTATCTCTCTGTCTCTGTCTCTATGTTCCTCTCTTCTTTCTGTTTCTGTTTGTTTCTCTTTTTTTTTTTCTGACTCCTCCTCCTCTTCTTCCTCCTCCTCTTCCTCCTCTTCTAGATCAAATTCCTCTTCAACCAGAGCATAGATAGACCTGGGGGAGGGGAAGAACTAACTGCCCCTCCCTACCTTTAAGCCCTGTGGTTCCAAGGAGTGGGCTTTAGTTCTAGGCACAGGCAATGGAGTCTCCAGAACAGGAATCAAGTCATGATTCCAGAAGGATTCCAGCCATGGTATTGTTGTCAGCCTATCAGGAAAGACCTGAGAAGCCAGGGTGATCAGAACTCAAGAGTAGTAGTTTTTACCCCAAACTGACTGAAATGAAGCCATAAAGGGAATCAAGTTAAACAACCTAATCTGTCCCTCTGAAGAATAGTTGTATGTGAAGAATGTTTTCACAAGACTTGACAAGGTCTAAAATATGGGGAAAGAAAGAAGAAAAAAAGAAGGAAGTGAGGAAGGGAGGAAGAAAGGAAGGAAGGAAGGAAGGAAGGAAGGAAGGAAGGAAGGAAGGAAGGAAGGAAGGAAGGAAGGAAGGAAGGAAGGAAGGAAGGAAGGAAGGGAGGAAGGAAGGAAGGGAGGGAGGGAGGGAGGGAGGGAGGGAGGGAGGGAGGGAGGGAGGAAGGAAGGAAGGAAGGAAGGAAGGAAGGAAGGAAGGAAGGAAGGGAGGGAGGAAAGAGAGAGGGAGGGAGGGAAAAAGGAAGGGAAGGAGGGAGGAAGGAAGGAAGGGAGGGAGGGAAGGAGGATAAATTACAAATCTGATTTTTGGATGAGGAATTGGATTTTGGGAGTCATCTGCACATAGGTAGTAATTAAACCTATCAAAATTGATGAAATCACTGAGGAAAAGAATGAAGAAAGAGTAGAAAAGAAAGCCCAGGATAGATCTCTGGTGGATTCCCATATTTGGTGAACAGGAACAGATTGATGAACTAGCAAAGGAGAAAGAGAAGGAGGGATCAAGTACATAGGAGGGAGAACCATGAGAGAGCCCATTTATAGGTACTTGTAGAGGAAATAGGATCTTAGAGAGACAAGGAAAGGTAGATTGATAGAGGCAAATATATAAAAATGATATAGACAACATGTGAGATAAAGGAAAATGATTCTCTATTCTGAATATCTTTGTTTATGTACACAAATTATAGTGGATTGTAATCTACCACCCCAACAAATATGAATTCTTTTTTCATTTTTTTTTCAAATATGAATTCTTAAAAAATAAAAGCATTTTTACTTTTTTTTTTTTGTTTTAGCATGCATACTGTTTGTGGATGATAAATGCATATTGAATGAATAGCATACATACTGTTTGTGGATGATAAACATATATTGAATGAAAGATTTAATGGAGCATTAATATCAATCTGTATCAATGAGATCATGACTCAATTTGAGTAATAGAAAACTCTAGTATCTGACATTTGAATGTATTGGACATCACTGAATTTGAGTTTCTCATTAAATCTCAGGATGATACTGTGTACTTCCTATATAGGATCTTTTAAAAACCAAATTTAGAACTAGCAGTTCCCCAAAGCCCTCTTCTAGCAATGTCACTATTGACAGAAAGGAAAAATCATAATAATTTTGATCTTTTGCTGCTTCTGTCACATCCCACAGGAGTCATATTATTGATGCTAAAAGCAGGAATTAGGAGTAAGACATTCTGTATCTTCAGTGCTATGGCCAAGAACACTTCTGCAGAACCTCCAATATGCTTTTCTATAACACTGACATAACTTTCTACAACAAAAGTTAATTATCTTGTAAATTATGCATCAAGGACTAGAACATGTTTGATATATTTAAATGTCAAATGAACAACAAACTTGGAAAGTTTTTTGCAAATTGATAGCTATGATTTTTTTTTGGGCAGGGAAGGGAGGAGGCAAGAAGCTTAAGTGAGGGTGGAGTTGAAAAAAAGAGTCCCAAGTCAATTCAACAAGCATTTATTAAACACTAAACTCTGAATCCAATAGAGTTCTAAGCAAGTACAAGAAGAAAGGTGTCCCTCTCCTCAGGGAACTTCCATTCTAAGGGAGCAAGACATTATATAAAAGGAAGATGAAAAGTTGTGGAATGGAGAGGGGTTGAAGGGAATCAAATTAAAATGAGAGACTCCAAAGCCAGAGGGTACTTTCACTGTGAGAAATGGGCCAGAATGAAGGAAGTCTACAAAATGAAGAAATTTTTGTTATGGCAAGGTAAATAAAGTTCTGTGGGGTTCAGGAATGAAGGCTGGAGAGGAATATTGATTATATATACATAGACATAGACACACATACCTATAGGAATGTGAGGCTCACTAATAGCCAATGACCAGTTTTATTGGAATGCGTCTCTGAGCTGTAATTCTTTACAAGTATGAATTTGTGGCTCAATGATAATACATTTCCTTGTGGGTTTTTATGCCCTAGCAAAACCACTTGGTCCTGAAATGGTAATATATTCAATGTATGTGTGGGAAGGGTTTGGGAGTGTGTGGGGGGGGTTTGATTCTATTCACTGTAATGACAAGAGCAAAGCCATTTTACTTTGGAAAATCTCCTCCAGGCCTAGAGTCCCAATGTTTAATGACAAGAATTATTCACATTCATAGTGTAATAAATAACATTTTATTACAATTTAATGTGTGAGACATCTTTGGATGACATCAGGAAGCCTTGGGTCCCGCCATCTGCCGGACAGCAAAAGATTCATCATAATTTTTCATTGACTATGTAACTGTTCTAGCTCAAAATAAAATATTTTGTGAGTATTACTAGCTCAAAATAAAATATTTTGTGAGTATTACTAATGACTATGTTTGTCCTTTACAGCTTTTTGTTTTCATGATGCTGTTTTTATAGATAGGTTCTATCAGATTTTTTTTAAAAGATGACCTTCAACAATGATACTGTATGAGGATGTATTCTGATGGAAGTGGATATCTTCAACATAGAGAAGAGCTAATCCAATTCCAATTGATCAATGATGGACAGAATCAGCTACACCCAGAGAAGAAACACTGGGAAATGAGTGTAAACTGTTAGCATTTTTTTGTTTTCTCCCCAGGTTATTTTTACCTTCTGAATCCAATTCTTCCTTTGCAACAACAACAACAGCAAAATTCGGTTCTGCACATATATATTGTACCTAGGATATACTATAACATATTTAATATGTATGGGAATGCCTGCCATTAAGGGGAGGGGGTGGAGGGAAGGAGGGGAAAAATTTGGAACAAAAGGGAGTACAAGGGATAATGTTGTAAATAATTACATATGCATATGTACTGTCAAAAAATGTTATAATTATAAAATTAATAAAAAAATTAAAAAATTAAAAAATGACTTTCAAGATAAATTCACAACTTGATTTTTATTATATACCCCAAACTATGACTTCTAGCCTTCTCTGAGAGCAACTCAAGTTCATAGTGTGGTGTGTAATTAACCCAAAGAAAAGTTAAAAACCTGCATTAAAGTAAACAAAAGAGGCTACAGGGAAAAGAGTAGCTCTTAGTCATTTAGAAACTGTTTGAACTTCCCAGATTTCATTTATTTCTCTTATTAGAAACAATGAGTTTAGGATCAGAAGGGCACCTAAAGAGCCAATAGCAATACTTATGGCCCAAAGAAATCCTGGTAGTCAAATTACTATAATCTTTTGTACCCAGGAAAGCTCAACCTGGAAAAAAAAAAAAATATGATATCCTTTAAAAACTTTAGAGAACATTACTTCAGAGAATTTCCTTATTAATATATTCCAAGTCTTCTTTTTTCTAGCCTTAAATGCAGAAATGCTTATGATGATTTAACTTATTTTGTTTGACAGTATTGTGTGGTACCCAGCTTCTTAATTTGTAGCAAGTAACTCCATATGAGATCTCATAACTGAATATGGTGGTCATGAAATCATAATTTGTTATCAGGAAATATTGATTTGCATACCTATTTTATATATACCTCTATGCCGGGGGTCACATAAAACTTTTTTTTGGGGGAAAAATGGATCATAAGAGAAAAAGTTTAAGAAGCCCTGGTATAATAGTATAAAATGAAATATGTTATATAAATCATGAGTTGAGTTCAAAGTCCTGACTGTGGCATTAATTAATTGCATTAACTTCAGAAAGAAGGAGGGAAATATGGAAATTCTTTTAGAATTTCTTATCCTGAAAAAAAGAAATGGCCAATGAGGAAAGTTTCTATGGAACCAGTTAAATCAGATTACCTATAACTACAGGATCAAAAACTTAGTGGTGTATAACACTCCAAAGTGTGCTTGAATCAGATTGAAATATAATTGGGAAATATTAAAAATCAATCTAAAATACAGTACAGTATAAATAATATTAATTTTAAAATAGATCAATATGTGGCTTGTAAGAATATATATTATGGATTAGTGGTCTGCCAATTCTATTTGAGTTTGAAATCATTGATTCTCTTGATTGCTGTGCTTGTTGATAAAATTTTTTTCAGAGACATGATGAAGAATATTGGGGACCAGATATGCAGAATGAGATGCATATTATTGGACATGGCTAATATGATAATTAATTTAGTTTGCTTGAATATGTGTATTTGTTTCAAGTGTTTTGTAATTTTTTTGTTTGGTTATTTTCCTTTGAAAAATGATTGCGTTTGGACTCTGAATACTGATGGAAGCATTTTTTTCTTTATTTTTCTTGCTTACCCCCCTCCATATGATTAATATGGAATGTTCTTCATGACCTCAAATGTATTCCTTGTCTTCCCAATAGGTGGAAGAGGGAATAAAAGAATGCGATTTGAACCTAAAAAGTATAAGAATTAAAATTAAGAAAGGAAAAAGTAATTGTGTTGCATTTATATGACATTTGATTGAATGAATATTTTAATGAAAATTCATTTAATAAATATTTATCATGTATCAAGGATTATCTAAGACTTGTGGATAGAAACACAAAAGAAAAAACCCACCCTTAAGCAATTAATTTATAAAATTTAATAGGGGGGAAATGATACACATGTAGGTGTAGGATGGAGAGGATAGAGACATTTTGATCCTGAAAGGTACAGAGATTGTAAATGGGGCCATAACAGAAATGATTGCTATACTCTAAGATTTCTTAAGTATTATTTTTCTTATTCATAAGAATATTTTAGCAGTAGAAGTATTTATAGGTAGCCAAGTGATTCAGTGGACAAAGTGCTGGTTCTGGAGTAAGGAAGATTCCTTTCAGAATCTTACTAGCTGTGTGACTCTGGACAGGTCATTAAATCTCTATTTGCCTCAATTCCTCATGTGTAAAATAAGCTGGAGAATAAATAGCAAACAATTTCAGTATCTCTGCCAAGAATACTCCAGTTGGGTCAGATAGAGTAGGACATAGCTTAAAAATGACAATAACAAAAGAAGTATTTGTAATTTCCATCCATACATAAAATCTATGTAAAATATGTCGATATTTTATATATGTACATATTATATCTATCTATATAAAATATATGCATGTATTTTATATGTCATGTACATAGATGTGAAAAAACTTGGAAAGATTAAGTGATTTCTCTAGACAGAAAACTAATATGTGTCAGAATCAGTGTTTAAATATTTGTTAAATTCCTTCACTTTTTAAGTTACTTTATGCCCAGCCTTGTGCTAAGACATGGTTGTCCAAAGAAAGGTGAAGTTCTTAAGGAGCTTGCAATCTGATGGGAAAGAAAACATAGAAATATTCATGGTCAAATTAGCTATTTATAGCATAAATTATATATAAAATGTAGGAAATGGCTAAAATATTTTAGATACCATGTTAAGACACAGGATACAAAATAAAATGCAAAACTACAACAACATACCAAGCAGTCTATCTTTATGGAGCTTTTATTCTGAGTGGGGAGACTAAATAAGTCCTTTACATGATTCCATTTGAACTCCATGATGAATTATGAGGTAGTTACATATTCACTATTATTCCCACAAGGCATGAATATGTTTCTCATGTTAGATATGTCTACAGTGGCTGTCACAATGTTGTTCCCTGGAGGCTTTCAAAGATTTTGGGATTCTTGTCCACTCCTCTCCAAGGAAGACTCTGATTTCTGTCTGAAGGGAAATAGAAAAAGGCAAGAGCCTAGCCACTCCTTTCTCTTCATACTGAGAAGCCAGACTAAAATTATACCTATCTGCCCCATTCCCCATGCATTGCTAATGTTGGGGAAAATATTTTCAAAAGGTTCAAGCCCTCATTCCTGATTATTATTCTTTAAAGGGGAAGTATTACCCAAGCTTTTTATACTTAAGATTTGTTCTTTCTCAACAAAGACACAACAAAACATCTAGTTTGGCACAAAGGATAGAGTGGTGGGCCTGAAGTCAGAAGGGAATCTTAATAGTATTTATTATGGATTTTTTTTAATGTCTAAAAATTGCAATGAGAATCCAATGACTTTACAATTGTAAAGTGGCTATCATATAATGGGTACTTAATAAATGCTTATTTTCCACTCCAAATGACAAAATAGTAATTTTTTTTCTGACATTCCAAATAACCAACCAATGTGATTAGTGAGGCTAAAATAAAACCAATATGCATTAAAGTACATTTGACACTGTTAAGTGTCATATTCTACAGCATAAACCTTGACAGAGTACTACATTGAAAACATTCCTAAGCAAAATGTCTTGTTCCTGGTAAACACTCTAATAAATAATTGTTGGATTATAATGGATTGAAATCTAATATATCCATGCCCACAGTGGCTTTTTGTTAATTCACAGAAGAACTGAATCAAAACTGAAAAAAATGAAGGAAGGAAGCAAGGAAGGAAGGAAGGAAGGAAGCAAGGAAGGAAGGAAGGAAGGAAGGAAGGAAGGAAGGAAGGAAGGAAGGAAGGAAGGAAGGAAGGAAGGAAGGAAAGAAAATGCAATTTTCATGGCACAGAAAAATCTAACAGCTGTGTAAAACAATGACAAAATAGCATGGTTGTTGAGAAAAGCAAATATTACAATCTTTGTTTTCTAGATAGGAAAACTAAGAACCATAAACACTCTATGACATGGTCAATGTGTCAGCAGCAGAATGAAGAATGGGACTTATCATGGAATGCAATATTATCTCATTCTATTCAGATCCCTTCAGACTAGTTGAATGACAAGTCTATCAACCCATGTCTTATCTCTATTCAGATTCAATTGCCCTGTTTTTCAGTTAACAGTTCTATATCCTATTGAATTACACAATATTCCTTCCTGAGTTGAATCAAAATGTTATTTAAAGATAACTGTGAAATACACTAAGATGCTTATAATTCAGTTAGTCATCTCATTTAAGCATCCTACAAAAATCAAATAAAATTATGGCTATTTGAACAAGGGTTTAATTGAATACAGGAAAGAGGATCTGAAACATTTTTAAGATATAAGCAAGATAAAGATAGCTAGGGGCAGCTAGATGGTGCAGTGGTTAAAGCACCAGCTTTGAAGTCAGGAGGACTGAGTTCAAATCTAGCCTCAGATACTTAAGATACTTAATCACTTCCTGATGTGTGATTGTGTGATTCTGGGCAAGTCACTTAACCTCAATTGCCTCAGCCAAAAAAAAAAAAAAAAAAAAGGTAATGATAGCTAACATTTATATAATGCTATATATGAGACACAGAGCTAAGCACTTTACAAATATATGAGCCTCCCCAAAATCCTGGGACATATGTGCTATTATTATCCCCATCTTATGGATGAGGAAAATAGAAGGGGGAGGGGGAGAAATCAAATAACAAACAATAACAAGAACAACAACAACGAACAACACAAGTTGTGATTTGCACAGAATCTCATTCATAGCTGAGTATCTGAGTCTACAATGGAATCCAGATCTTTTGGACTTCAAGTCCATTACTCTCTGTATTATGGGAGCCACCTGGCTAAGGAAATGTCCTATATAAGAAAACAGATTTCTTTCAGAATTTTGATATTAACTCTCTGCTTTTGCTAATACCAGATTAGAGAGTTGTTTGGATTTCAGAAATGTAGAGTGATTTGACCCTGATAATAGTGTCAGGCAGGATATGACCTTAACCTTCCTGCCTCCAGTTCTAGTATTCCTTAGCAGTTATCACATAAACTAATTCCTTAAGAATTACCCATTGTTATCATGCATGCATTGAAGTATCTTCCTCAAGATTAGTTTGTGTTCCTCTAGGTACATGACAAAACTAAAATTGTATGACATTGAAATATTAGTTAATTCAGCCTTTTCAATAATTCAGACCAACCTCTGTATCAAATATGCCAAATGAAGTTTAACTATATTAAATTTCTTAACACTCTAATCACTTTGGCCAATCAGTCAATGAACATTTATTAAGTGAAATCAAGTTGGATCCTAATTTAAGACCCCAGGGATACAAAGAAGCACATGGAGACAGTCCCTCTTCTGGAGATAATTACATTTTCCCTAATATACTCTGCTTTGTATTTCTCAGAAGCTTTCTAGCAGGTGTTGGCTTTTGCACATTCCAGGTCAAAGGAAGACTACATTCATAAAATTCAATATACTAACTGGGCTATCTGTTCCCTTTGTCAAACAATCTCACTTTAATCTACTCCAGGCTTAGTGCCAATACATTGGAGAATCTCAGGAGCCATCTTAAATAGGATAAACATTCCCCTTGCAAATTCATTTTAAAATGTCAACCCCAGCTAAATTTCAGCTGAATGTATGTTGTTCTTACACAAACACTGAATGGACAGTGCTACTGGGGGCCTAACTGGCTAAGTAGTTTTAGGCTAGCATCTTCTGGCCTCCCTAATCATCTGATTGCTGGTATATATATATTACACCTCCAAGTAATTGGCAATGATGAAGCTTTGGAGCCCTGAGCAAAAGAGGAATAACTCAGTAAAATGATTTGCTAAATTAGGGCGGCTTTGTTTTCTATATCTTTAGCACAGTTGATTACCACTGTGAAATTGTTAAGGATTATTTGAGTTGACAAGGGCCAGAGGTCACTGGGAAGGTAAATTGTTTTTAATGTATCCAGTAGTAATTTCTTGGTCTATGGTTTGATTTTCATGACAGAATGAATGAATCAAAACTCCAACTTTATTTTGGAAAGGGAATAATCCAATTAAAACTAATCATTTGGGAGGGGTGGAGGGGTGAGGTAAAAGGTGTTCTTTTATTGCATTGGATTTGGCATCTTTTGTCTAGGCTTATTCTTGAAGGAAGAGAAGAATCAATTAATTGCTTTCTATACTTGTGCTCCTAGATTATCTTAACAACCAGTAGTTTTTAGGGAAGGATCTTCTAAGTTGTAAAATGTGTTCTGTGTGAATATTATAATCTTCACCTTACAAATGACAAAATCGAAGAAGAGGAATATTAACCTGTGATGGTAATGGGACTATGACTGTGATTTCATTGGTATGCAAATTCCTAAATAAAGCAAATCCTACTACCAATGGAGACTAGAACCTTCACTTTAAGTTAAAGAGTCTGTGACAGGACAAAATAAGCAATTGGAATGAGGGAATAAAGGAATTGGAAAGTAACTCTTCTGTTAAAAATATATATTAAATATACAAATAAATGGTGACAGGGTTAATGTTTGTTTAACAGTTTGAATCAGAGCTAGTGTAGCCAAATAGTTTAACCTTTGTTCTCTAAACAATTAATAATCTGACTTTATATAATCAAATGATTGTCAAATATTATCACTTAAAGAATCTGCTAGGTTTATTATCTTTTTAATTTCTTAGATTTATGGTTTTTTTAGCTTTCTTCCCTAAATTTACTTTTAAATTAAATCATTGAATATTCAATAAATCTGTTGACTTAGTTTAGAGGATACTGTCAAGTTGTCCCTTGGATTTCTAACTTTTTATTTTTGCCATAAAAATAGGTGCAGAGGGATGCCAGACAGACCTGAGGTTTTTAATGTATTCATAGATTAGCAGTAGCCAAAAATAGAAAATTTATATTCTGGTTACTAATGTTCTGGTCATAAACTTCTCTGTTTTTTTTGTTTTTTGTTTTTTGTTTTGTTTTTTGTTTTTTTTTACTAAACCAATTCTCAATTGCAGACATATTTTGTTGCCATACCCTAAATGGATTCACTTACAAATACAAAGTCATATAAAAAAGGAAATAATTAAAAGCAAAAAATAAAATAAACTGAAAAAAAAGTATACTTTGATTTGAACTCATAGGTCATCAGATCACTTTGGAGGTGGATTGTATTTTTCATCATGGGTTCCTTCATTGGTTCATTAGGTTGCTTAGAGTTGTAAGTCTTTCATATATGATTATTACAACATTACCTCATGTTTCTATGTACAATGTTCTTCTAGTTCTGTTCACTTAACACTGAATCAGTTTATATAAGTCATCCTAGGTTTTCCTGAAAGCATTCTGCTCATCATTCTTACATCATAATCATGTACCATAATTTGTTCATCCATCCCCTAAATTATAGGCAATTCATTAACTGCAAATCTTTGTGACCACAAAAATGTAAATTATATATACAGATCCTTTTCCATTTTCTTCAATTTCTTTGGGATACAGAATTAGTAGTGGTATTGCTGTGTCAAAGGGTATATACATAGTTTTATAGCAAATTAGATATAGTTCTAAATTTTTTTCTTCTTATATTAATCTGGAAAAATTTGCTATTTTTCACAAATATTCATTAATTTCACTTAGATTGTAAACTTGTTCAAAATGACTCCTAATATTACTTTAATTTCATCTTCTTTGGTGATTGATTCACATTTTTCATTTTGATACTGATGATTTGGTTTTCTTCTTTTTTTAAATCAAATTGACTGTGTCTTACCTATTTTATTATTGTTTTTTTTTTCATAAAATTACCCTCTAATTTTACTTATTAGTTTATTTTTTTAAGTTTCAATTTTATTCAACTCTTTTGATTTTGATGATGTCCATTTTGGCGTTTCATTAGAGTTTTTTAATTTGTTCTTTTTAATTTTTTTATTTGCACACTCAATCCATTGATTGATTTGATCTTTTTTTTTTAATTGTTGTATGCATTTAGAGATGCAAATTTTCTAGTACTTCTGTGCCTGAGAAAAAGCAACTAAGAAAAATATACTCCTTTTTACCATTCCATTTTCTCCAGAGGACTAACACATTTATCTTTTCCAAAATTTTATTAATTAGGAAGACTAAGTCAGTAAATTTCAGGCTTTCCAGATTGCCCTCACAAACAGAACAAATTTGTACCTAAAGGTGAACATAGACTGATGAAAATCAAGACTTGGAGCAGAACAGGGATGGATCCTCCTAGTACAATCCAAAAAAATTTCAATAAAGATCTCAGACCTGAAATTAACCAGTGTAAAGTACCCACATGTTCAGTTTTGCTCTGTAGAAATGCCAAATGGGAATCCTAGGGAATAGCTAGGTTTGGCTGGAGCCTCATCAGGAACCACAGAATCTTTCACCTTCTGGACTTCCTGTGGGGTCTGTATCTGAGTTTGGGAAGACTGATGGAAAGTCTCTTGATTAGTATCACCAGGCCCAGCTATGCTGCAAAGACATATCTGTGGGTGGAAAAGGAACCAGCACATAAGGAGAGAATGTAAAAGCAGTGTATCATTGCTGTCTAGAGGCACTGTCTAGAGATTTTGGTTTTGGGTTCCAGGTCAGAAAGAGCAGCTGAAATGAAGATAGAAGCACCATCTTCCCACTGCAAGAATAGAGGTTCTTATACTAATATTAAAAAAAAAATGAATTGGCAAAAAAAAGAAAGAACCCCACCATAAAAACTTATTATGGGAATGGAATTCTCAAGTTCCTCTTCAGAGGACAATAAAGTAGAAAGAAGCACCTTCTACTCCAAAATGTAGCATCCCATTTCTTTCCTTCCTTTACTGTCTTTTGTATCTCTTCCTGCAGTGTACTCTATCTGTCTCTCTCTTTCCTTTTTTACTAGTTCAATTACTTTTTAATCCCTTAGTTATTTTATATCATCACATCAAAAGTCAACTTATAGCTATGCACTTTGTCTATGTCTACTATCTTATAATTTCCTTAAAGAAATAGAGTTCTCAGGTATTATAAGTATCATATATAGGGATACAGTTTAATCTTAGTGAATAATGTATTTTATTTTCCTTTTTATCTTCATAGGCTTTATTTGAGTCTTGTATTTGGAAGTTATTATTTTTATTTTATTCAGCACTAACATTTTCACTGAGAATTCTGGAAAGTTCTCTATTTTATTAAATTTCCATTTTGTCCCAGAGCAATTATATTAATTTTTGCTGGATAGGTTCTTCTTGGTTGTAATCCTCTGTTTTGCCTTATGGAATATAATATTTCAAGCTTTCTTTTCTGGTATTGTTGTAACTCTTAAATCTGTAATCCTGAATAACGTCACAGTATTTAAATACCTTATTTTGTTTTTTGGCTTTGTTTTGTTTTCTTGCTGATTGAAATATTTTCTTTTAATCTGGGAGTTCCAAAACTTGGCTATAATGGTCCTAGGAGAATTCTTTCAAGAAGTCATTACATTCTTTCAAGTTTTATTTCACCCTGTGATTTTAGCGATTTAGAGCAGTTTTCCATGATAATTTGTTGAAAAATGATACTACCTTATCCTTTTGTATCATACCTAACCCAAAGATTCTCAAATTGTATCTCCTCAATCTGTTTTCTAGGACAGTTTACTCCCCCACCCCCAATAATGTAAGGGGCTGAAACTCTTGAGTCAATGCCCTGGGGTAAAACAATCTAGCACTTGAGGCTAATTACTGATACTCTATATAATACTCTATAATATAATATAATATAATATAATATAATATAATATAATATAATAATACTCTATACAATACTCTATAAAAATATGCTTGGAAAATGGTCCTTCCCACTATCCTATGCTGGCCCAATCATTTGGTGTATCAGAGAATTATGGGAAGGACTAGGAGGTGCAGTAAGACTAGCCAGAGTCACTTCATCGAGAGAAACGAGGAGGTGAGGTTGCAGAGATCCTACTCATTCACTCTCTTCATTTCTACCACTAAAGACCAAGAATAAAGACTTTGGCTTAACCTGACTCCTGCTGATTCTAAGGTACCCAGGGTCCCAGCCAGGTTGCCACACAATGATATATTTCACATTTTCTTTACTTTTTAAAAATTATTTTCACTTTGTTTTTATCATTTTTGTTGTCTCATGAAGTCTTTAGTTTCCATTTGCCCAATTCTAATTTTTAAGTAATTAATTTTTTCTTTGAGCTTTTGTATGTCATTTTGCCTTTGTCCTATTCTGATTTTTTGAGAATTATTTTCCATTAGTGAACATTGATACTTCACTTCCCTTTTGGTTAGTTCTGGTTTTAAATGTATTATGTTCTTTATTGTGTGTGTGTGTGTATTCTTCTCTTTACCAAATTGTTAATTGTATTTTCATAATTTTCTTCCATAACTCTTGTTTATTTTCCCAATTTGTCTTCTATTACTCTTATTTGATTTTTGTATTTTTGGGGGGGAATTTTTGTTGAGCTGGCATCCAATTTATTCCATTCCCACCCCATTGAGGCTTTATTATAGCTATTTTTATGTTCTTAACATCCTCTGAGTTTGTGTCTACATCTTCCCTATCACCATAGGAGCTTTCCATATTCAGTGTTGTTGCTTATCATTTTCCCAGAATCTTTCTTGAATATAAACTTTATATTAAAGTTGGATTTTGTTTCTAGAAAGTATCAAGGGGTAGGAAGGCACAATGTCCCAAAGATAAGGCTTTTTTGTGCTGCTGTTTTCAGAGCTACTTTTTATAGGAAGTTTTTAGTGCTTCTAAGGTAGGGTGATACAGGCAGAGCTGCTGCTTTGTATCTGAAGGTGATAATACTCTTCAATACTCTTTGCCATAGCAAGCACTCCTCTCTACCCTAGAACTGTGACCAAGAAATGGATATTGGCAGTTAAGTTGCTAAATAGTGCCCAACTCTGTGATACAAACCTTCTTTTATGACTTATCTTTCCATAATACCTCCCCACTCTTAGTTGGGCAGAGCCCAACTTTCACATAACTTTAAAATTAAATAAATTGACTGGGATCTTTCCATAATACCTCCCCACTCCCAGATGGGCAGAGCCCAACTTTAACATAATTTTCAAATTAACTAAATTGACTGTGAAAGTGGACAAATAACAGAAAAGAAACTGGAGGTTTCTCCTAAGATGTCAGGGAAGACCAAGATGTAGACTTAGAAAAAGATAACTATGTCAAAATAACTATAAGCAAAGCCTTTAACATAAATGTTATTATCTCCAATGCCAGCAATAACTTCCAGAAGAATTAAAGAAAGAATAGAATAGTAGAGGGAAAATGTGTGGTGGAGAATGAGAGTAATGCGAGAAAATTTTGAAAAGAGAATTTACAGCATTGTAAAGAAAAATTAAAAAATATACAGGAGAAAATAATACCTTAAAAATGAAATAGGGCTAATGGTAAAAGAGGCACAAAAATTCAATGAAGAGAGGAACTGTTTTTAAAAGCAGAATTGGCCATATGAACAAGGATATACAGAAAAAAAAAGTACTCTTTAAAAAACATACTTGGCTAAATGGGAAAAGAGTTACAAAAGCTCACTGAAAAAAGATGTCCCTGTAATCTTGGTTCTGCATCCTCGATAGTTCTTAACTCATCTCTCTGAGATCTGTTTCCCAAGACAGTTGTTTTCCCTATATTCAACATTTTCTTTTTTCTTTTTAATTTTTTTGATTTTGTTTTACAGTTCCTTGTAGTCTCATGGAGTCATTACCTTCAAGTTGCCCAATTCTAATTTTTAGGGATTTTTATTAGCATTTGATCTGAGTTTTTTCTCCCTTTTTATTAAAGCTTTTTTTTTTTTATTTTCAAGACATATGCATGGATAATTTTTCAACACTTACCTTTGTAAAACCTTATGTTCCAAATTTCCCCTCCCAGCCCCCATTCCTTCCCCTAGATGACAAGTAGTCCAAAATATGTTAAACATGTTTAATTATTCTATACATGTTTCTACAATCATCATGCTGCACAAGAAAAATCAGATCAAATAGGAAAAAGGTGAAAAAGAAGACAAAATGCAAACAGCAAAAAGAGTGAAAATACAATGTTGAGATCCACACTCAGTTCCCACTATCCTTTCTCTGAGTGTAGATGGCTTTCTTCATCATAAGACCATTGGAACTGGTCTGAATCGCCTCATTGTTGAAGAGTCACATCCATCAGGATTGATCATCATATAATCTTGTTGTTGCCTTGCACAATGATCTCCTGGTTCTACTCACTTCAGTTAGCATCAGTTTGTGTAAGTTTCTCCAAAGGTTTTTTTTTTTTTTTTTTTTTTTAATGAGCTTTTGTAACTCCCCATTTGTTCAAGTATGCTTTTTAAGGATTACTTTTCTTCAGTGAATTTTTGTACCTCCTTTTTGTTATGGTCTATTCTTAAAGAGATCTCAAAATGCAAACTCCCATGAATTTCATAGCCAAATTCCAGAGCTCCTGGTTTAAGGAGAAAACATTGTAAATAATCAGAAATAATTCAATTCTATTGCAGCCACAGCCAGGATAATAAAAGATGATCAGCTTCTACACTAATGGATTAGAGGGCTTGGAATATAAAAATCCAGATGACAATTTAGGATCAAAATCAAGAAATCACCTATCCAGTGAAACTGAATATAATACTTGCAGAGGGTAGGGAAGAGGAGGAGATTGAATAAAAAATTTAACTTTCAAACATAAGACTCTAGTGAAATATAATATAAACAGGAAAGGAAAATCACAAGGGACTTAATAAGGTTAAACTGTTTATACATTCCTCAATGGGAAGATGAAACTTGTAACTAACAAGAATTTTCTCACTATTAGGGCAATTAGAAGGAACATATACTTCTGTGGATTGAATATGAATGAATAATATCTAAAAAATAAAATAAAAGAGGAATGTACTGGGAGAAAGGGGGAAAAGAGAGAGTCCTATAGATTATTTCATATAAAAGAGACAAAAAAATACATTTACATTGGGGGGAAGAGAGAGAAGGCAAGGGGGAATAAATGTACCTTACTCTCATCACAATTAACTCAAAATGAAAATAATATGCACACTCAATTAGGTATAGAAATCTATCTTTAGGATGGTAGTAGGGGAAGAGACTGGGGGGTGGTGATAGATAGCACAGACTGGAATAGGGATGAGCAGAAGCAAAACCCTTTTGAGGAGGGACAGGGTGATATCAGAGAGAAAATAGAATAAGCAGAGTAGTTGTGGAAAAAAAATTGAAGTGAGTTTCTCTAAAAATAAAAAACTGCATTTCTCAAACATATAGAGAACTGAATCAAATTTTTTTTTTAAAAATAAAAATCCATTTTCTCCATTGATAAATGATCAAAAGATATGGACAGTTTTCAGATGAAATAATAGTAGATGTCTATAGGTAAATGAAAAAAAAATGCTTTAACTTACTATTAATTGAAGAAATACAAATTAAAGCAATTCTGAAGTACTACCTCCTACTTATTAGATTGGCTAAGAAGGCTGAAAAGGAAAATAACAAATGTTGGAGGGAATGTGGGGAAAATGAGACATGAATGAATTATTGTTGGATTTGTGGATTAAGTCAAACATTCTGTAGAGAAGTTTGGAACTAAATTGAAAGGGCTATAAAACCATGCATACCCTTTGACTTGTACTAGGTCTATATCCTAGAAAAGATTAAAAAAAGCAAAAAAAAAAAAAAAGGAAAAGGGAAAGGATTATGTGTGTGGTTGTATGTATATATGTATATGTATTTCGGTATGTGTGTTGTGTGTGTATTTATTTATAACAGCTTTTTTCTGGGGACAAATAATTGGGATTGAGGGGATATTCATTACTTAGGGAATGGCTGAATAAATTGTGGTATTTGACTATGATGGAATACTATTGTGCTATATGAAATGATGAGGAAGATACTCTGAGAAAATTCTGGAAATATTATCATAAGCTGATGCAAAGTGAAAAGTATTATGTACAAAGCAGCAGCAATATTGTAAGATAATCAACCATGAATGACAGCTATTTTTAGCAATACAGTGATCCAAGATAACTCTGAAGGACTTAACATGAAAAATGCTATCAATAATCAAAGAAAAAAACTGATGGTACTTGAATGTAGGGTGAAGCATACATTTTATTTTTGTTTTACTTTCTTTATTTATTGAGATTTTATTGTCTATATTTTCTTTCACAATAAGATTATTATGGAAATACTTGACATTACTATACATGGTATAACATTAAAAAAAGTGCTTGCATTCTCAATGAGGTACATGGGAAGGGAAGAAGGGAGAGAATCTGGAACTCAAAATTTTAAAAATGAATGTTAATTATTTTTACATGTAAAATGGGGGGAAATTACATATATACATATGTTTATATATAATGTATATATAAATGTCTATATATAAAATGTATACATATATACAAACTATATATACTTATAATTATATATGACCATATAGTTATATAAATAGAACTATAAATATATACATATAATATATAAACTATATATTATACATATATACATATATATACATAACATCATTACATACATATTGTTATAACTATATGTGTATATGTAGGAACACCTGAAAGCGAATATCAGAAATTTAATTATCACTGAGAACTTTCCTTGTGTCCTAGAATACTGTAATCTAGAACAGAGGATAAAAAAAAAATTGAAAGAATCCACCTAATACTGCTTGAAAGAAATCCTTACATGAAAACTCCCAGGAATATTATAGTCAAATTCTAGAGTTCCTAGGTTAACATGAAAATATTCCAAGCAGCCAGAAATAAACAATTTAAATATCTTGGAATCCCAGTCAGGATCAGGTAAGATTTAGGTAGGATTTGCATTCTGATGATGATCCTAGTTTTCTATTTACTCCTTCTAAAATTGTAAATGTTTTGCAAAATAATCACACACAAACTGAAACCAATTTCCTGAACTTTTAAGTGTTATCTAAAGACAAAGGAGAATAAAAGAAAGTTTGTTTTGATTTCTGTATCTTGAATATGTATCTGTTTCAAGCCAATCACTTTGCTCCGTTTTAAGTCAATCACCTTGACTTTCTTACTTTTTCCCTTATCTGTCATTTCAGTCTGTCCTATCACTAAGGACAATCTTTTTTGCTCATCTTTTTATTTCAAATTTCCATTTTGGTATATCTCAGAACTTGTTAGTTTTAGGTCACAAATTTTTCTTAAGGGTAAATGAAGTATATTAAAGTTTATATGAATCCTGTTTCTCTGACCTAGATAAGCAATATCTGTTGCAAGGTGAGAACATGTTTAAAATTAATCATAGGGGTCTTGAGTCACAGACTTCATTATCATGTTTTTTTGAATTTTTCAATTGATGTCATATTCTAGGGCATATGCATTTTCCATATCCCCTGCTATTTAAGTTTTTTTGTTATATTTTCAGCTGCTTCATTTACATTAATTAGGGTACTTTTTGGTAACATATTATAACCTGACTTTGGAGTATTTCTAATTCACCTAATTTGAATTTAACTGTGTTTCCTATCCTATGTCTGTATCTTTAAAACCGGAAAGACTGAGCTGATCTCGCTAATTTTTTTCTGCCACTTTTTCAGCTGAGCTCTTTTCAGGGACTCTGCAATTGTGCTTTCTGACGTAGATATATTCTGTTGTAAATGCTCTAAAAATGATACAATATCAATATATGTTGCTTTGAGTTCTCATTAGCTTGGTGTCTACCATTTCTCAGAATTGACTCTTCAATAAGGAAATAAAAATGAGGGTGATGGTGATGACAATTCTTCAAGTTAAGGAAATTCATTTGAAACTTGTGGGCAGGCAGATAGCAGACCACAAGATTAGACCTAAAATATTACATATAAACTCACAAATTATTTTATTAAACAAACCTACACCAAATGAATAATTGAGAAAACATGTTGTTAAAATTAACTCAATACAGCATTGGTCTATCACTAGAATCTAGCAGACAAAAGTTACATCATATTTGATCACTTGCTTAAGAAAATATCCTTGTGACCAATAATTAGGGGGAGGAAATTACAATCCAAATTATTAATTAACTGACCCTAAGGCCCTACTCCCCATCAGTCCACGTGAACTTTCCAAGCAACAACAATCAGATATAAGGGAAGAGATCCAGTAACTTACATTCTACTTCAAGATCCTGTTATACGTTCCAGGATGCTGTCGTAGGCCCACTCCTAAACTCAATGCCTTCTTGGTTCATGTTTGATATTTGGGACAAAGATAAATGATTGAACAAAGTAGGTTTATGCAAACACAGTATGAGAGAAAACAAATGAAGGAAAAGAGGTACATGATTTTTTCCAAAGGTTAGGGTACTGTAAAATTTTTTGTTTGTTTTTTGGAGGTTTTTTGTTTGTTTTGTTTTGTTTTCAGGATTTTGGAATGCCGTTTGTCCATCTGGTTACTGAAAAGTTTAAAGGAAGGTAGGTGCTCTCTTAGAGCATCCATAAAATGAAATGGTCTTAAATTTATTTGGATTTCAGTTATCTGGTTTCAGACTCAATATCATTTTCCTTAGTGGGGAAAATCTGAACAAAAACCAATTTCCATATTTTATCATTTATAGTCATTGTCCAAATCATCTATTTAGCAATCCCTTTTGGGGCTTCCTTAAATTAGTGTTTAGAAGTCCCTTTTTGTTCTTAACATACATTGCCAGCTATTGCTACTGTTGTTCAGTCATTTCAGTTGTGTACAACTCTTCATGATCCTGTTTAGAGTTTTCTTGGCAAAATTGATGGAGAAGTTCATTTTACAGATGAGGAAGCTGAGGGAAATAGTTAAATCGTTTGTCCAGGCTCACATTGCTAGTAAATGTTTGAGGCAAGATCTGGGCTTGTCTTCCTGATTCCTCTATTCACTGTCCATGTAACTACCATAGCTAATGATGAACTTTATTTTAAGTGATAATTCTTGTCTCTTTGATATTTATTCTCAGTTATTTGCTCTTCCATATTCTGATTTTTTTCCTACTTTTGAGGTGTTAGATTAAACATATACAGAGATTGTACAGATAACAAAATTTTAATGAATTCACAGATTATTGTTCTATAGTATTCTTAGAAAACATTAATTTATAAAGTTAAAAGGATCATTTACTTTTATTACAGATATGAATAAATGTATCCTTTCAAATGTGTCTTTATTGTTAAATAAATCATGTGAAATTCAAATATGGAAAAATTGAATGTATTATCTATGTATAATATTACCAGGGCATAGCAATGCTTTTAATGAAGATAGAACATCTTAATTTAGGTAAATGATTAACCTTGACTATAAAATTCTAAACAGAACTAAAATTAATAATTTAGTGTTTTATATGTTAGACATTAAATAATGTTGAATCTTTAGTTGGGTACATTAGGGAGAGACTGGAGATATAATACTCTGTGTTCTTCCCTGCTAATTTTAGACTCTCTCTCTAGCCATATAACCTCTGTTCCTTTAAAATTCATACAATCCAAATGTATCACTCAATAAAGATCCTGGAAGCTATTGTCTATCAAGCTCTAAGACACTCTTTCATCCTCAATGAGTTCAGAGATTCAGCCTATCTTTCCTACTGAATTTCTGTCCTCATACCAGTGTCATTAAATATTGATACTACCTCAAAGATGATAATCTTCCAATTACTCAATTTATTTCCCATGAACTACTCCTAACTCCACCTCAACTATACACTCAGATGGTCTTGCCTTCATCTCATCATTACACATACTATTCCACTACTATGTTTGTAAACACTAAAATTTCTTTAACTAATCATAATCAATTTTAGTTCTATTTCTACCTCTGCCTTACATCACTTAAGTCCACTCTAAATCATCATAATGATCTTCAATTCCTTACACCTTCTGGTCTTTCCCAGACCATCACCCCTTCAGTAACTAAACATTTTTCTTGTGAACCCTTGGGATATAATTTTTATTCTATACTATTCTCTTCTTTTGAGTCCTTTGCCCCTTTATCTTATTAAAGATCTTGCCCAGACAAAGCCTCAGTTTTGGATTCTCACTATCTACTGCCTTCACTTCTAATTATGTTAATGAAAGAATCTAGAGAAAAATATGGAACCATACTGATGAAGTTCATTACAAATTTCTTATATATTTTCAATTGCATTTTTGCTAAACAATATAACCCTTTTACCCCTATTTAATGACTTACTTTCAGACTCAATTCAGACCTGTTCATTTTATTCTCAAATATTTTCCAACCCTTTCAGCTGAAAACTTTATCTCCTATTTCACAGGAGGAAAAAATAATTTTCTGAGAGTTCCTTCTTCTCCTCATCAACTTAGATTACTTAGATGATTTCATTCTTTATCACATTTAAAGATGATCTTTTGCTTTGTAATGACTAACTTCTCTACCAGCACAAGTGATTTTCTCCAGGTAAATGGGTAACCTCTTATGAAAACTCATCATCTTTCACTACTCTTCTTTGTTTCTATTCACATAGTCATAAGTACTGGCCTTACTTCCCTGTGGCCAAAGTTCAGCATGACTAGAATTCATAGTTAAGATACACCTTAAAATCATCATTACTTTTAATTTTAATCAGGAACTGCTCTTTCAAATATAGTGACTAAGGGAAATGTTTTAACATTCTACATTCACTTATCATTTTTCTTATCCAGCAGAAAGCAGGGCATTTGATTGTGGTAAAAAGAAATATCTATTTAAATTTTTATTATTATCACAATCAAATATAAAAAATTAAATAGATACTTCTTTTTCTTTTTCACTAACAAGATGTTCAAATAGAAAGTATGATAGATTTGGATTAGAAGTTGTTGTGTAATCATTTCAGTCATGTTCCATTCTTCATGACCCCATTTGGATTTTGTTGGGCAAAGATACTGGAATGGTTTACCTTTTTCTCCTCCAGAACATTTTAGTTAAGAAAATGGAGGCTAACAGAGTCAAGCGACTTTCCCAGAGTTACAGAGTTATTAAGCATTTGGGGCCAGAGGTAAACTCAGAAAGATGAGTTTTTCTGACTCTTGGCCCAGTCAAATAAATGTTCTGTCACATGTTGCTTATCACAGAACCACTTAGGGTCTTGTTTTCCTCATATATAGTGTAAGAAAGTAGCATAATATTATTGTCAATGAGAAACATTTACTAAATCCCATACTAATGTATAAGCATCTATGCTAAGTGCTAGATATGCAAAAATAATTCCTGTTTTCAAATAGCTTACATTCCTCTAGGAGATGCAATATGCACATAATTAAGTATTAGGAAGACCATTTGAAGAGGAAAAGAGCCCCAAACTAAATGATCTCCAGTTAAAGATGTCAAAGATAGATGCTTACATGGGATTTACACTAAGTAACCTCTAAGGTCACTCTCTCATTTTAACATTCCTGTTTATACATTTTTTGGATTATACCATAAGAGTTAGCAAGGAATAAAATATAAATCTATACACAGATACACTAAGGCATAGAACTGAGGTATCTGGAGGACTTAAGAGTAATTTAAAGAGAAATTCAAAGAGATAGAAGAGAATAGGGAAGGAAAATCAAATGCCTGGACTTCTATTGTAGAAGCAACTTAATTTTATTATTCACCACAAATATTTTTCACAATGTTAAGATGTTTCCCTAGCAACATGATCCCACTAGGGTGATAAGTAAAGGAGAGTAGTTTGTATTCCTAGCCCTCTTTCTTAGTGGTACCTCCCCTTTTTATTAAATTGTTTTCAGGCATTTTGTAAGCTCTGCTGCATCTTGAAATCCCCAACCTTATTCTTTTCTATATAGAAAACACATATAATTTTGCATTTTATACTTCCTTCCATCCCAAACATTTAATGTTAAATTAGATATGTTGGAGATGCTAAAGAATATTTGTTGAATTTGATAATTGTCTCAAGCTTTGTTTTATATTGTATGTATACACAAAATGTCACATCAGTGAAGTTCCAGATACTATGGGAGTTCTGAAGATAATAAATTATTGTTGCTTAGTATTAGAAAACACACGCACATATATGTGTATATATAACATGTGTGTTCATATGCCTATACATGTATATATACACATAAATATATATGTGTGTATATATGAAGAAAAGAAAAAATACATAACTATTATTTATTCAAAAATATAGCAAATTATACATAAGAGATTTGTAGCTTTATGTGCAATCATCCTTTTATTATACTGTTATAGAAATACTTGTTTTATTATATAAATTAAAAATAAAATATTTTTTAAAAATTATTTTATATAAATTCTCTCATTTTGCCGTTAAAATGACCTTGTTAAATAGGTGCTCTCATTTATATTTTCTAAAGGTTTAAATTGAACTTAAGATAAGAGGTTTGCCTATCATCATATAGGTAGTTAGTATATGAGGTGACATTCAACTCAGATCTTCCTGATGTCAATTCTAGCATGCTTTTCACCATGCTACACTCCCAATCTGTCCACTATGCCATATTTCTTCCCTTCTGCAGAGAAATAGTAATAGCCAAATTGCTAAGTGAATTCAAGGGTTGGACCCAGCCAAAGACATCACAGCTAGCTTTTGAACCAGCTGTCTCAAAGCGACATATGAGCCAAAGGCAACATAATTCCATCAGTTCCCAGGGAAGAGTTTGAATCAATATGGTCTAGCTGCTGACTTCTGGGAAAGAATGACAGTGGATAAATCAACCAGTCATGCCAGAAGATAGAGCTGGGAGCCTTTTTTTTTAATTTTATTTTTTTATTAGGCATGATTTTGCACCATGGTAGGTTTTTTATGTGTGAACATGCATGAGAGTTCATGTGTGGTATGTATGTAAATCCTCAGGTTTCTCTTCCACAAATATTCCCTTCTATAAAAATTAACTAAATGGTCACTTTATATATACTTGGTAACACTGAGTATATTTTCTCTAAATTTCTTACCTTGGTATTATAGTTTTCTTATTCCCATATCTCATTATCCTTTTGTCCTTTGTAATGAAATTGCTGAATTTATTCCAAATGCCTGTCCTTTCTAAATAACTACCATGTTATCTTTTTTTTCTCCCTCACAATACTTGAATGTCAAGGATTTCCGGAAAATGTGTTGGTATTGCACAGTGGAGCCTCACATTTTAGAATTATACCTTCAATTCAGAGTTAGAGAGCTTCTTCCATTCTCTGGCAGGCTAGCCGATTCAGGATGTCCAATGGAAAATTATAGCTATTCATCAACTAAGGCGAGGGAGTCATCTTTTATTGTAAAACCTTAGGCTCTTGGATGATTGTAAACTATAGCAGACAGAATTACTCCCATTGTACTCCTCGGGGGCTCCTTTCTTCTCAGAAAAGAAAAACAGAGATAGTAAAGTTTGTTTGTTTCTTAACCACTGACTACCAGGAGATTCCAAATACATTCTTGCTTCAAGCTTGTCCTATACCCAAGCTGAGGTTTATTCAGAAAGTGCTAAAAATTCCATGAAATGTAGTCATCCTAGACAACATGACTAAAATGTGATCAAGATTATGGATTAAAACTTCTTCATCCGTTATGGTTGATGAAAATAATTGATGAGTCATTACAACTAATTTTTTACTATAAGAATTAGAAAGTCAAAGAAATATTCCTGTCAAATTCTGGGCTCATAATGAGAAACTTATTAGGTAGCCTAACTTATAATAAAAACAACCATTAGTCAACAATGAGAGTAGAATGTCGTTTTCATCATCTCTACTATTTTCGTATCTTATCTGATCCTTTTATTTCCTTAAATTGACTGATAAAGAATACAGAGGTTAATTGTCTTGTAAATACATAGTTGGATACATCATGGTGCATTCCTGCCATCCCCCAAATCTCCTTTCTCCTCCCCATCACAAACATCAACTTATGAAATAAGAAAAGTTCAGGTGAGTGAGAATAGATAAATTGTACATAATCAGCTCCATGTTTTGCTCTTTTAATAGTGATCATCAATGTTTATGATGTATAGCAATAGGGACATTTTCATTAGAATGGAAATTTCAGGTGAGGGAATTCCTTCCAGTAGTAGAGAAAGATTTGGATCTTTTCTGTAAATTACACTCTTAAAGCAATGCCTAGAACACTAAAATGCCTAAAATACTGATTTGCTCACAGTCACAAAGCCAGTACATATGAGAAATGGGTCTCTAATAATTCAGTTTTTACTGGCTTTGAATCTAGCTTTCTAGTTGATATCCCATGCTACTTCTCTATCATGTAAAATGTAATCATATAATGTAAAATGTAATGATAACAGTAAAACTGTGAGCATACATTAATCTAGTACTTTGAATTAAAATTTTCTTTTTAATATGTTTACTATTATGTAGTAGCTAAATGGAAGGATATGTCATATTTTCATTGATGAGTCAAATATGATAATTATCGGTGTGTGTTTTTATTATAATAAAAGACAGTAAGAATCTTTATTTCATGGGATAGTTTATTACACCATAGATTGCATGATAAGAATAGCAAAAAGACATAAAGATAATCCCAGATTATCTGCTGTAGAGGATAGTTTGAAAAGCTCTTCTAAGTTATATCAAAAACAATCTTAATATTTAGTAATGTCAATTTGAAGGTATTTGGTGTAAAATACGTTATAATTTAGGCCTAAGAATTAAAGGGATTCAATAAGGCCAAACGCTTTTGAGAATATGGCAACTAACCAATCAACCAATAAACCTTTATTAAATACTTTCTATATGTTAGGCAGTATTCTGATATTACAAAGTAAAAACTGCAAAAAAACAAAACAAAACAAAACAAACAAACAAACAAACAAACAAAAAACTATGCCCTCAAAGAGTTTATAATCTAAACCAGGTAATATTACACATGTATGTATAAGTGACCTGACTTCTACCCACAAGTAAGACAGTATTTTGAGGAACAATCCTATGATTCTGAGGATTGCTTACTCAAAGAGATATGACACTTCATTAACTGAAGGGCCTTTGAGCTGTCAACTCATTCCTTATCTAGCTGAGCAACCACTTCAAGGGAGAAATGGAAATGTGATAAAAAGAGTCAAAAATGATGTTTTGGTCATAGGAGATAGGGGACTTCCCTTTAACTGTGGACATATGGGGAAGCTGCTCCTCCACTCCAATCTCTGACCACGTCTCTTAATTTTCAATGCCTATAATCTTAGATACTACAATTAGTGGGCTCCTTCTGCCTCACTTCTCAACATTCTCTTATTGTTTGAAGTGAGATGTTATCTCCCAAAAAACAATCTCATTTTTTTCTACATTCTTTGATCTATCCTATTTTGTATAGTTTTCCTCATTTCTGCTTAACTTAATAAATAGATTTGCTAGGTATACTCTTTTGTATAGCCAGGGTTTGGCAGGAGGGAGGAGCCATGAGCAGCAGCAGGATTAGTCTCATGTTTTTGAAGAAAATTCTGAGTTTTGAAGAAAAATCTGTAGTCTAAGAAAGGGAGGCCATTCTAAGGAGACATCAAAGGCAAAGGTTCAAAGGCAAGAGATAGTTTCTATTATTATTAAAACTCATGAACTTTCTATTTTCAATTATTTAGAGGATGAAAAAAAAATCACAAATAAACATTAACAAAAAAACCAGCTATCAATCATTGATTTCCTCTCCATCCCAAATCTCCTTCTCCCAATTGAGAGCAGGAGCATTTTGTAATAAATTATTTAGTCAGGCAAAATAAATTCATACAATGGACTTGTCAAAATATGTATCTCTTTCCTCATCTTGAGTCCAACTTCTCTTTGTCAAGAAATGGGCAGAAATATATCATTATCGAAAAAAGCCTTAGATCTTTAGGTTTTGTTTTGTTTTGATGATATTGTTAACTCATTATTCTTCCCTTGAGGGGAAAACCTTTCCTTTTTTCAAGCTTTCCTATTACTTTTAAGTGCATAAACATTGTTCTAGTTACAGTACACTTCTCCCCATACTCTATTACCCTCTAATTATATCTGCTTATTGTTCTTGTACATGGTACATCATATTCTGACTCACAGCTTATATATATATCATCTGTTCCTCATCTTTGATATGCTCTTTTTCTTTACTTCTGCTTCCTGGTTTTCCTGGCCTCTTTTTCAAAATAGGTCCCATCCCATTTTCTATAGGAGGCTTTTCCTAGTCTCTCACAGCAGTAACGCCTTTCCTCCAAGATCACTTTTCACTGTTACTTGCATGTGATCTTTTCCACTAGAATATAAAATCTATGGGGGCAGGTATCATGATTTGGTCCATCTTTTTATCCCCACTGCTTAGTATAAATGTCGCTCACGTAGTAAATCCTTAATAAATCTTTGAAGACTGACTGATACTGTTTGGGAAGTGGGTGAACATGGTCAAACCAACACTTTAGAGAAATCAGTGTGGCAACATATGAAGAAAGCATAGGAGTGAGGAGAGAATTCATAAAGGATTCCATTGGGAAAATAATTCAATAGTCTTCTCAAGAAATGGGAAGATTCTGAGTTGTGATAGCTGCAGAAGTAGAGAAAATGGTACATTTCACAAGAAATGTGATAGTGGAAATGACAAGACTTAGCTTCTGAGAGGATTTCTAGAGTGAATGAGAGTAATAAGCTGAGGATAGCATGAAAGTTTAAGTTCAAATTTGAATCTATTGAGTTTGTGATGTCTAAGAAGTTTAAAATTTCCAGCAAGAAGTTGGTGATGTAGGACTGGAAATCAGGATTGATTCTTGGTTTTTAAATATACATTTGAAGGTCCTTAGTAGAAAGATGGTTTTTACTTCTCAAAATCTCATGTCTCAAATAAATGTACATATATACATACATACACACATGTAAATTTATAGAAAATAAGCATTATAAAATTATTATTGCACATGTCCATATGCATATATGTATGTATATATATATATAAATATATTAAACTATATGTACATATATAAATAAAGATAAAAGACATCTGTACTTCAAACATATAATATATATGCAACGTATATAATAAAATGAATACATATAACATAATAAAATGAAATATAAAAAGCATATGTAGTGAGGAACAAAGCTACATATGATATATTCATATAGTGTGTAAGCATAGATATTAAGATATATCTTATGCCATATATTGTATTTAACATATTTAACACATATGGGACTACCTGCCATCTAAGGGAGGGGGTGGGGGGAAGGAGGAGAAAAGTTAGAACAAAAGTTTTTGCAAGGGTCAATGTTGAAAAATTATCCATGCATATGTTTTGTATATAAAAAGCTATAATAAAAAATAAAACTAAAAAAGATATGTATTATGCATATATATTTACTAAATATAAATGTATATATTATATAAGGTATCCATTTTAAATTTGTATCTCTTCTTGAAATATGTTTATTAGTTTATAATGTATTATGTGTATTAGACATGTATAAAAGATAGTGAACAGAGGTGGGGGGAAGTAATTCAACAGAAAGGAAATGGTTGGTAGCTGTTATGCTTCCCTTTGAGTTATGACAAAAAAATCAAGTCCTGTTTTCCATGAGACCCTTTCAGGCCCTCTACTCCTGTCTCTGGCTGACTTATGAACATAAATGAGACTTCAGACATGAGCATTAAAAAGGCATTATAACTACACCTAACACGTATATATGTGTGTATTCATTATTTGGGGAAAACAAAAGCTTTCCTCTGCCCATAGCAAAGACTTAATGTACACTTGTTGATTTGACTTAATAGGACCTGAGGTTACAGAGAAGTAGCTACCATGCTTATCACATCCCCACAACATTTTTCACATTTTTTGACTGATCAAATTGATGTTTCTGCTGCATGAAAATGTGGGCACAAACAGAAAATTGATGACTCGATCAACATACTACTTCTCAGAAGTCCCCACTCCATTAACCTTGGCTTCTAGGGACAATAAGCAGTGGCTAACTTCAAGATGCAAGCTTTTGATGCTGCTTTATTCACCATTTAAAATGTGACCTGCTAAGAGATCACTTCAATTTTTACTCTAAAATTCAATTCAATCCAGTTCATCCTTTCAAGAATATATATGTATATTTTATATACATATGCAGCTGCTATTTATAAGTTTATGTCACTGCTGATTGGTATGGAGAGAGAAGAGTTGCTACTTTGGTTCTTACTTGGTTCCTTAGGAATCCTTAGGAAGTTAGATGGCCCTAGGATGTTAGAATCTCACTACACTGATCTCCAACTTATAGAGACACCCAGTCAGCTTAGCACACTGTAGCTCACAATATCCAATGGCAAATGACGTACTAATCTTAACTTTTCAAATAGCAGGAATGAGAGGTGTGAGCTACCAAGCCTAACAATCTAATTCTTATTAAAATTTGGGAAGATTAACTGAACTACAAGAAGTGCAAAAAAGAATAAAATTTGATAGATGTTATATTTTCGAAGTCATTGAAGGATATACTTTTAATATATATCAAGAAAGAAAAAAAATACCAAATAATTGGAGAAAAAAAAATCACAGATGGTATTATCTTAAGTGACCAGGAGACATTCATAATTATCAAACCATCTGCTTACCTTTTTATCCCTATAAAATACTGATGAGTTTTTTATAAATGAGAACTCTTGGGAAATCTGGGAAGATGGCAAAATGAGATGTTTTTTAATGAAAGCTTCCCTTCTTCCCTAGCCCAGCCTCTAAATGAGCTTCCAAGTTTAAAAGTTTATTTTAAAAAATAATAGAACCTGCCAAAAGATAATTTTTGCAGGAAATAAATAAAGACATTGAGAACTATCTCACTACCCATTTGCTCTGGACATTCTGAAAGAGTTTATTGCTTTATTACCCCTGTGACTAATTTGAGAGTTTGTTAGAATTCTTTTGGAGGTTCCTATGTAAGGCAAGGGTTGATGTTCCCTCAAAGCGTTCCTCATTCTTCAGCTCCTGAAGAATTGTGTGGATGTCAGAGTAAGGAAGGAGAAAAATAAAAATTAGCTTTATTGAATAATGGCACACATACTGTCTTCATCAAGTGTTAAAATTCCTAGGAGTAGCTTCCCTCAAATCATAGAAGGTCTGAGTACTAAGATGAAAGTGGAAAGAAAATAACACTTATTGGAAAAGGAGTATTACAAATTGAAACTACTTATATAAAAGAATAGATTATTGAAATACTACTTTTTTATCTAAGTCTAGAAAGAGTGAAAAAATAAAAAAGCATATCAATAAAATTAAAGCCACAGAGTGAAAAACTGTTCAAGGAGGAAGAAAATACTTAGGAAAGAAAAACCCTCAGAGTAGTATTAAATAAAAAAGCAAATACAATGGGCCAGTCACTTCTAGTTTATCCAACATTTTTTCAATTGCATTTACTTTCTTAATATCAAAATCATCAATAATTTGGGCATAGGATGGGATGGGGTGGATTCTATCTCAAAATATGTGAATATTTTACCTGGAAAATTGATAGGATAAGAACAATTTATATCAAAGGCCATGAAAGTGGCTAAGGCAGACATCAAGGAATGTCTAGAGCTTTTATGAGGCATCCAAGCTTCTACTACATTCTAGGCCACTAGAAAAGTCACCCTTACTTTTTTCTTACCATTGGCCTTTGATGACTGGAATAGTGAGACTGACAATTTTGTGCAGCTCTGCCTTACGTAAATTCAATACATTTGCAAGTCAAGACATCATTCATCATGTCATGGTACTTTGAAAACAAAAGACACAATTCTGAGAGAGGTCCAGAATCATCCAGCTGCTGTTAGTGGGTTGCTACTGCGGCCTTATTTGAAATTTAGCTATTTTTCTTGTAATTGTAATTTAGTTTTTAAAGCCCAAAAGATGATAGATTTTTCCTCATTCTTCTTTTTTTGCATTTTTCACAAGCTCCCGGGGCTCTGTTTTCTTATGATCTTCCATAAATTCAGAATTTATTAAGTTCTTACTTTGTGCTAATTCTCAAGATGTAAAGATAAAATAAAGCAGTTCTTGCCCTCGCAAAACTTATATTCTGCTTTATGGTCTTGATGGCATCTAAACTCCTTCCCAGCTCTAAATCTAGTAGGCAAAATTAAACAAGCTGGGAGTAAATCCCTTCATATAACCTTCTTCACAATCTTATATTAGCAAAAGAGAAAAGAAAAAAAAAATCTGCTACTTATTATCCTATTATGTTTTTCTTCATTTTGCAAAATACACTGAAGAATTATTTTTAAAATGTGTATCTACTATTATTAGGGTTTAAAGTCACTTCAAGAGATGTCATAGTCTAGTTGTCTGACTTCTGAGTGGTAAAAACATTGTTATTGGAATGCAGCCTTACAACTAATTGGTGTTAAATTAATTTGAGAAGTTTTTAAAAGAGATGTTCTTCACTACTTCTTTAAAAGTATACTTATGCAACTTTTTTGGTAATTTTTTTTATTGCTTAAAACTCTTTTGGAGAAATAACAATACTCTTAATTTTACAAAAATTTTATATCCTCTTACCATGTTCTGCCCTGTTTGCAGAAAGCAGATAATAATTCAGATTCATATATAATATAAAATAATTGACCTATCTTTTCCTTCTCTTTAAGTCTATGGTATTATTATACCCCCTAATGTTAAAGGTAAATATGGACATGAATCCTGCTAGAGCAACACATAGAAATGATTTACTTTCCATATGATTTATTACATGAGTACCAAGATGTGAATAACAGCCTATATTACAAGAACTATATGGCCTATACCCAGAAAACCATATTTTAGGAACACTACATCTAGATCTTGACAGGTAAGCATGAGGAAATGAGTTAAATTCCTTTTTAAAATGCAAATGTATTCATGACTTTAAAGTCAGCATATACACTCTAATACTGATTTGGATTTCTAAAGAGTTCACATTTTCCTACAAAACCTTTTAGGGGATTTTCATTTTTTTACTGTTACTATTATGATTGTTTTAAAATTTCTTTTTTCTTATTAACCAAACTCTCACAAATGTGAATATTTCCCTTCACTAAGAACAGAAAAAGAAAATGCCATGGGGACCCATTTTGCTTCCCATTCTTTACTACAAAAAAGGTCTTATTAGAAATTAGAAATTTACATTTGGGGCCTTTTCATTTTTTATTAAGACATTGATGAAAATATAATGCCAGTTTAGTAATTCCTTACATATACATTCAAAATGCTTCTTAGAATAATTAAGAGTACTGTATCCTTTTCCCAATAATAATTAACGTATCTGTCATTCCAAACTCCTTCAACAACTGCTATATTACTGGAGTCTTGTGTATGTAAGTATGTTTATGTGTGATCCGTTGCTCATCTTCTCTTACTTTTAGTTTGTTTGTTTGCTTTGAGAAAGAATTGGAATTAGATGATTTGCCCAGGGTCACAGAGTTAGGATGTATAAGGTGTCTGAGGTCACATTTGAACTCAGGTCCTTTTGAATCCAAGGCTAGTGCTATATTCACTGCACCATCTGACAACCCCTTTACTTTTTTTAAATCCTTCCTGAATTTTATGGATGTTTCTTGTTTTGGGATTGGAAACTTTCCTTCTCACTGCTCCAAATCACTTTATTATTTCTCTTGAAAATCTTGACCATTTGTACTTCTGCATGAATTGTATCACTATTTATTCTAGTTCCATAAAGTAAACCTTTGGTAATTTGGTAGTTTTCACAGTACTGAATTTGTAAATTAATTTCATTAGAATTAAAATCATTTCAGCTCAGTCCAGCCAGAATCAAGTTTTATATTTGAAATGTCTAAAATCTTTATTTTTATATAGTATTTTGTGATTGAATTAAAATAATTCCTAAATGTATCTTGAGAGATAACTCACAGATACTTCATAGAATCAATAATTATTTTGACTGGCATATATTTGTCTATGTCTTCTTTACTATTTCTGTGGGAACTTATTTTATATTTTTCTATTTTACTGACTTTACATACTAATACAATACTAATACAGTTAATTTTCTTTAGGGTTTTATATAAAAATCATATCATCCAACAAAATAGAATTTTTAAAATGTTTTTAATTTTATTTTACCTTCTTTTATTTCCTATATGCCTTTTCTGATTTTCATATGTTTTCCTTATGTTTTTTCTTCATTTCTAGAACTATATCAAATAATAGTGGTGACAATGGAGACTCTTACTTTATACTTGGTTTCATGATAAAGTCCTGTAATATGCTTCACTCCCAGATAATTCTAACTCTGGCTTTAGATAAGATCCCATTTACCACATTAAAGAAAATCTCATTTGTTCTTATTCTTTTATAATATTTTTAAACATATACATGTGTTGTTAACAGCAGTATCAACAGTGATCAACTGTGAAAGACTTGGCTGCTTGATTAAGACAGTGATTCAGGACAATTCCAAAGTACCCATTATGAAAAATGTTACCCATTTCCAGAAAAAGACTGATTTCTCCAGAGGGCAGATTGAAGTATACTTTTCCAACTTATTTTATTTTTTCGCTATTGTCTTTTCTAACATGGCTAATATGAATATATGTTTTGTATGCTTTCACATGTGTAATAGATATATTCCTTGCCTTCTCAGGGGGTAGAGGAGAGAAAAGAAATGAATTTTAAATAGATACAACATATATAATTTGGAAATATTTAATGGAAGACATAAAAATATATTTTAAAATACAGATGTATTTTGCCAAAAGCTTTAGCTACATCTATTGAAATAAACATATGATTTTATTTTTAATAGAGACTATTATACATATATATCTATATCTATATCTATATTTATATATAGATATAGATATAGATATACATATATATATATATATATATATATATATATATATATATAGTTGTCATAATGTCAAACCCACCCTATGGCTTTGATACAAATCCAACTTAAACATAGCTGATAATGTCATTTCTACATATGTAATATTTAGTTTCCACGTAGGATACAAATACTTGAGTGTTTTTTTTTTTTGTTTGTTTGTTTTGTTCTCATTTTTGGTTTATTTGTTCTTAGTTTAATAATAAAGTCTAATAATATTTCTAAAATTCCTATCACTTTTTTGATAGATTTCAGACAGAAATAGTCCACAAAGTGCTATACTCCTTTTATTTATTTATTTTTCTTCTTCATGTGAACATTGGCAAAGTTGAATCTAATAAGGACTTTTTGTAGAAGGAGGGAAAAAAAATAGGAAAAAAAAAAGAATAAGACATGAGGACTCAAAGAAGAATTAGAATACTTATGGAATGCAAAATGGATAATTTTTATTATATCAATTGAGTTAAACATTTTTGTATAAACAAAATGAATGCAGACAAAATTAGAAAGGAAGCAATAAACTGGGGAAAAAATTACATCCAAGGATTCTGATAAAGGTCTCATTTCTAATATATATAGCGAAGTGATTCAAATTTATAAGAATTCAAGCCATTCCCCAATTGATAAATGGTCAAAAGATATGAACAATTTTCAGATGAAGAGAATGAAACTATTTCTAGTCATATGAAAAAAATGCTTAAAATAACTTTTGATCACAGAAATGCAAAATAAGATAACTCTAAGGTAGCACTACTCATTTCTCAAATTGACTAAGATGACAGGAAAAGGTAATAATGAATATTTGAAGGGATGTGAGAAAATTGGGACACTAATACATAGTTGGCGGAATTGTGAACTGATCCAACTCTTCTGGAGAGTAATATGAAACTATGCTCAAAGGGTTATTAACCTGCGCATACCCTTTGATATAGTAGTATCTCTACTGGGCCTGCATCCCAAAGACATCATAAAAAAAGGGAAAAGGAGCCACATGTACAGCTATTTCTGTAGTGGCAAGGAATTTGAAACTGAGTGGATGCCCATCAGTTGGAGAATGGCTGAATAAGTCATAGTATATTAATATTATGGAATATTATTGTTCTGTAAGAAACAATCATCAGCCAAGTCATTATTAATCATAGAAATGCAAATTAAGACAACTCTGAGATACCACTACACACCTGTCTAGAACGACAGGGAAAGATAATGCAGAATGTTGGAGGGGATGTGGGAAAACAGAGACACTGATACATTGTTGGTGGAGTTGTGAATACATCCAGCCATTCTGGAGAGAAATTTGGAACTATGCTCAAAAAGTTATCAAATTGTGCATACCCTTTGACCCAGCAGTGTTACTACTGGGCTTATATCCCAAAGAGATCTTAAAGAAGGGAAAGGGACCTGTATGTGCAGGAATGTTTGTGGCAGCTCTTTTTGTAGTGGCCTGTGGGGAGCCAGCACTGAGCTGAGGGCAAAGGTCATATTCCTTGGTAAATATCCACCTAGGGTAAAGAAGTCTGTCTCCACACAATTTACACCTGGGGCAAAGGTTATATTTTTACCATCCCTGGGTAAAGAATTGTGTCTCCACACAAGTTTTATTCTGGAATAACTCCTGTCTCAAGAACTTTCTGTGGATTTAAAGCCTTTGTGTCTTGCTCCATTTTACCCTATATAAGTTTATGCTTATCCCTACAATAAACGAGACTTGATCAGAAAGTCTGTCTTGTCTCCATTCTTTGCGTCTCCTGTCCCCCGTTCCCTATTCTTCTCTTCTAGGTCCACGTTTTTTTCCCCCACTGGATGGGACAATTGGCGCCCAAACGTGGGACCAGAAGAATCATTGAATAGGCAATGATTTCTGTTGGATTGAACCTCCTAGAGAAAAGAAGACTGCAGTTTATTGAAATTGCAAGAAAGGTCGCCGAGGGACCGCCTGACCTGAGGAACAGAGACCTGAGGTAAGTGAGGCGTCTGTACAATGGGACAGGACATTAGTGTTCATGATAAATTTATTAAGGGTCTGAAAGACTCTTTAAGGACGTATAAAGTAAAGGTTAAGAAAAAGGATTTAATAAAATTTTTTCAATTTCTGGAGGACATTTGCCCGTGGTATAGATGAAAAAAGGTGGAAGAGAGTAGGGGACTGTCTGAATGACTATTACAGAACTTTTGGGCCTGAAAAGGTCCCTATCACAGCCTTTAACTACTGGAATTGTATCAATGATCTTAGGCTGTCCATCGCCACAATGAAGATGTAAATAAAGTTATCCAAGACAGTTCCTCCTTTTTGAAAGGTGCTCTCAGGCGCACCAATTCTAGCCTTGACCCAGCTAAAAATGAAAAAAGAACAAAAGGTGGAGGATTCTGTGTCTATTACCATGCCTTTAGATAAGACCTCAAACAATTCCCCTGCTAAGACTACATACAAAAAAATCTACCCGTCTCTGGAGGATAATTCTTTGATAAAGGGGGAGCAGCTCCACCCTGCTAGTTTAGCAGAACTAGAAGAAGAAGCCTTTCGATACAATAACCCTGATGGTACTTTTCCTGTTCTTTCTAATGCTAACATTAATGCCTCTCTGTGCCTGCCACCCTATTGCATTATGCCCGCTTTTCTCTCCTCCTCTAACACTTCTCTGGCTCCCTCCGCTGTCCCTGTTCTCTCTCCCTGAGACCTGAAAATGCAGATCCAATCACTCGGAGAAACTTCACAATTCACAAAAGAGCTCAATGAGCTTTTAAAGGAACTCAGGCTTTTAGACTTAGAACTCTCCAAACAGCCTGCATCCGCTGCCCCTGCTCCCTCCACCCGCCCTGTGTCTCAGTCTTCACATTGTTGGATCAGGGAAACTTCCATTGGGGCCTGCCCCAGGCCCCATCAGCAAATCAGGGGCCCGGCCTTGGGTAGAACAGGTTGGCTCATCTCAACAATCCCTGCCTTGCGTCATCTCCCAACTGGCCAGAGCCACTCCAGGAAGCGCAGGATTGGACCTCTGTTCCGCCCTCCCACTCAGTACTAACACCCAAGCAGGGCCACAAGTGCTGTCTACCGGTGTTTTTAGCCCCTTCCAGAAGGAGTTTTTGGATTAATTCTAGGGAGAGTAGCTCCTCTCTTGCAGGGCTCACCATTCACCCTGGCATGCATGGGTGGTGGATGGTGACTTCCAGGGAGAAATTAAACTTGTGGCCTCAGTCCAGTCGTTCCCTGTAACCATCCCTGCGGGTTCCAGGATTGCTCAACTCCTTCTTTTGCCTGTCAGTAATGCCCATGGAACTGCCAAGACCCAGCGCTGCGGCACGGGCTGTTTCGGGTCCTCTGATGCCTATTGGGTTCAGAACGTTTTGTCCCAGAAAGCCATGCTGAGCCTTAGACTAGATGGCAAACTTTTTGAGAGTATTATTGGCACTGGTGCAGACGCCACTGTGTTAAGAAAAGAGGAGTGGCCTAAGGCATGACCCCTCTCAGCCTCCCTCACCCATCTTTGGGGCATAGGCCAAACTGCTAACCCTGAACAAAGTTCCAAGATGCTTACATGGGAGGACTCAGAAAAAAACACAGGCACCATACAGCCCTACGTCCTCCCTGGGTTTCCCTTTAATTTATGGGGCAGGGATCTACTTTCCCAGATGGGCCTGGTTATGTTTAGCCTTAATGAGACTGTTACCTCTCAGATGCTTAAGCAGGGATTCCTGCCCGGCCAGGGTCTCGACAAGCATGCACAAGGCATGAGAGAACCCATTTCAATTCAGAAACACCCTGACCGCCTGGGATTGGGAAATTTTCCCTAATGGTCACTGACGATCCTGCACCCCATGCAGATCAGATTTCTTGGAAATCCAATGAATTTGTCTGGGTTGATCAGTGCCACTTTCTAAAGAGAAGTTGACAGTTGCTGAACAGTTAGTGCAGGAACAACTCTCAGCTGGCCACATAGAGCCTAGTAATTCTCCCTGGAACACCCCCATTTTTGTAATAAAAAAGAAATGGCTCCTCCTTCAGGATCTTAGAGCAGTGAACAAAACAATGGTCATAATGGGCACTTTGCAGCCAGGTCTGCCCTCTCTTGTTGCCATTCCTCATAACTTTATTATAATTGACATTAAAGACTGCTTCTTTACTATCCCACTTCACCTTGCCTACTGCCAGCGTTTTGCCTTTAGCCTTCCCGCCACCAACTTCCAGAAGCCTATGTCCCGTTTTCACTGGAATGTCCTCCTGCAAGGGATGGCAAACAGCCCTACGCTCTGTCAGAAATTTGTGGCTCTCGCTGTCGATCCCATAAGGGACCGTTGGCCTTCCCTATACATCCTCCAGTACATGGATGATATTCTTATTGCAGGAAGGGATGGCTCTGATCTTCTAGCTTGCTGTGATGCCTTAATGCAAAATCTCCGCTCCAAAGGCCTTCAAATGGCACCCAATAAGATCCTTATACTTATCTAGGTTTTGATCTCCATAGGACAGTTATTAAACCTCACAACCTTAAGCTCAGGACTGACCATCTGGCTTCTTTAAATGATTTTCAGAAACTCCTGGGAGATATTAATTGGATCCACCCCTATCTCAAACTTACCACAGGAGACCTGAAACCCCTCTTTGACATACTCAAGGGTGACCCAGACCCCAGGTCACCTAGGAGTCTGACTAAAGGAGGTGTACAAGTCCTCTCTAGAGTAGAACATGCTATCCAAGAACAATTTGTCACCTTTATAAATTACTCTGAGCCCCTCTGCTTCATTATTTGTGCCAACCACCATACCCCTACAGGAGTTTTTTGGCAGTCCTCCCCTATTTTGTGGGTCCATTTCCCCGCTACTCCTGGTAAGGTCATTGTACCCTACTATTTAATGGTCGCTAAGCTTGTTATTTCTGCCCGGGAATCTAGTATTAAATATTTTGGAAAAGACCCAGATGTAATTATACAGCCTTATTCTAAGGCAGAAGTGGACTGGCTATTCCAAACCACTGATCTGTGGCCTATCGCCTATGCCTCCTTCGCTGGTAGCATTGACAATCACTATCCTGCAGACAAGCTTTTGCAGTTCTGCAGAACCCACCCTTTTGTATTCCCAAATAAAATCTCGCCTCATCCTTTATCCTCCACATTTGCTGGATTTACTGATGAACGATGTTGCTGCCTATGCTGCCCATGGCCACACCACTTCTATCCCTACCCCCTATGTCTCGGCTCAGCTTGTTGAACTCTTTGCAGTGTTTACTGTCCTCCACACATACCCAGATACTCCCCTTAATATCTATACTGATAGTTCTTATATTGCTCAATCCGTCCCCCTTCTTGAGACTGTCACATACATCAAGCCAACTTCTACTGCCACTGATTTATTCCCTCGAATACAATCTGCTATTCGTTCCCGCTCAGCTTCCTTTTACCTATGCCACCTTTGTGCCCACACTGGCCTGCCTGGGCCTTTGTCTGAAGGGAATGCCCTTGCTGACCTTGGTACTCGCTCATGCTATACACTTCTTCTTCTGCTATATAAGATGCAAAATGTACACACTCCCTCCATCACCTTAATGCCCATACTTTGTGCTTGTTATTTAAAATCACCCATGAACAAGCTCACCAGATAGTTAAACAATGCCCTGCATATGTCACCTTCTTACCTATACCCCATCTCGGGGTCAATCCACGTGGATTACTTCCAAATGAAGTGTGGCAGATGGATGTTACTCATCTCTCTGATTTCAGGAACCTTAAATACCTCCATGTGACCATAGATACCTATAGTGGATTCCTTTTTGCCACACTTCAATCTGGAGAAGCCTGTAAACATGTCATTGCTCATGTACTAGCCTGCCTCTCGGTCATGGGAATGCCTACCTCTATTAAAACTGACAATGGCCCGGGATACACTGCCAAGCTTTCAAAGCTTTCTGTGCCACTCTTTCCATTCAACATGTCACTGGCATTCCCTATAACCCCCAAGGCCAAGGCATACTAGAAAGGGCTCCTTAAACCCTTAAAAAAACATTCTTAAACTAAAAGAGGGCACTCTATACCCTATTAAAGGATCTCCCCAGAATCTGGTCAACCATGCCTTATTTATTTTGAATTTCTTACATCTTGACATCAAAGGTAAAGCTGCAGCTGATCGCCTCTGGCACTCCAATTCTGCTCACAGTTATGCAGAAGTACTATGGAAGGACCCTCTAACCAACAAATGGCATGGCCCCTATCCGGTCCTTATTTGGGGCCGAGGGTTGGTTTGCATTTACTCTAAAGAAATGAAATCTGCCAGGTGGTTGCCAGAGCGCCTAGTAAAACAAATAGACAGTCATTCAGAAAATAACGATAAAATAACCTTTTCCAGGGAAGATGATTCTCCCTGAGACAAGTTCTCCTCTTTTTACAGGTCATGAAGACAACCAACTGCATGATCCTGCTTGGGACATTGTTAATCCTCGACCCCCTGACAGAGGGAGATTCGGGCCACTAGTCAAGAGGGCCCAGTTACTCAAACAACTATATGGGGCTCCTTGAGAATGCAGGGGGAGGATATACTACTGTCACCCCAAAATCTTTCTCTGTCACCGATTGTGGCACCTTTAAATCTTATTTGTCTAGGGAAATCCTTTCAGGGGGAATAGTCACATACACCAGTTACCAGTGCCTCCTGCCTAGGCACTATAGGAAAAGATGTCTGTTGGCCTGTCACCATTTCTGATGGAGGAGGACCAATAGACATGGTGAGGGAAGAGGTAGTGCAATGCCAGATTGAAGAATTTATTAGGCAAATGTATCCCCCTTTACACTATCACCCTCTAGCATTGCCTAAATCCCGGAATACGGACCTTGACATTCAAACCTCCTCCATCTTAGAGGCTGCATTCAGAACATGAAATTCAACTGATCCTACTTTGGCAAAAGATTGCTGGCTGTGTGTGACTCTTGGCACTCCTATGCCCATCGCGATTCCTATTAGCAACACGAACAAAACTTTGCCTAAAAACAATTGCACCATTGCAATTCCTTTCCGTGTTCAGCCTTTAGGATTTACTTGGGCACAGTGTATAGAGCAAGCCCCTCAAAACAATACCTATAATGTAGATGTAGGATTTGTCACTTTTACTAATTGCTCTTACGTTACTCCCACCTCCTATACCGATCCCTCCACTGTTATTCCCTCTCTTCTTCACCCTGACTCTGGTCAGGTGTTTGTGTGTGGAGGCAATTTAGCTTTTACAGCCCTTCCAATAAATTGAACTGGCACTTGTGTTCAAGCCACCATCCTTCCTGACACTGATATCATTCCAGGAGATGAACTAGTCCCTCTCCCGAACCTTGACTACATAAGTGGCTGAAAGAAAAGGGCTGTCGTCTTCATACTTCTTCTGGTTGGTCTCTGCATCACGGGAGCAGTAGGATCAGCAAGGCTAGGGGTTGCTGTTCACTCCTATACCAAACTTTCCAACCAACTCATTGATGATGTTCAAACCCTTTCCAACACTATTAATGATCTTCAAGATCAAATTGATAGTCTGGCCAAAGTAGTCTTGCAAAATAGGCGTAGTTTAGACCTCCTTACTGCAGAACAAGGGGGGTATGTTTAGCCTTACAGGAACACTGCTGTTTCTATGCTAACAAGTCTGGAATTGTGCGGGACAAGATAAGGAAGCTCCAGGAAGACTTGGTTAAGCAGCACAAAGAACTCTTTGACAATCCCCTGTGGAGTGGATTACATGGGATACTTCCATATCTTCTCCCTCTTATTGGACCCCTATTTGCTTTCATTTTGCTTTTATCCTTTGGCCCTGGGCTTTTCAGAACTTACAACCTTTGTAAAATCTCAGATAGGCAGTGTTTTGGCAAAGCCCATTCAGGTTTATTATCACCGCTTTGAAACTGGTGATGACCCCCCTAACTCTTATGTGGATATTGGGAGCACTCTGAGGCCATCCAGACCTGGTTAGCCAATGACGGGTAAGATTCCACAAGGATTGGTCAACCTAAGCCAGGAAAAAATACACATGTATATCCTTCCTATGATGGGTAAGACTTTTCCCCAAGGGAACAACCTAAGCCAGGCACAGGTTGCTGGGCATAATGCCTTCTCCACATTTAAAAAAACAAAAAAGAGGGACCTGTGGGGAGCCAGCCCTGAGCTAAGGGCAAAGGTCATATTCCTAGGTAAATACCCACCTAGGGTAAAGAAGTCTGCCTCCACACAATTTACACCTGGGGCAAAGGTTATATTTTTACCATCCCTGGGTAAAGAATTCTGTCTCCACACAAGTTACTTTCTGGAATAACTCCTGTCACAAGAACTTTCTGTGGATTTATAGCTTTTGTGTCTTGCTCCATTTTACTCTATATAAGTTTATACTTATCCCTACAATAAACGAGACTTGATCAGAAAGCCTGTCTTGTCTCCATTCTTCACGTCTCCTGTCCCCTGTTCCCTATTCTTCTCTTCTAGGTCCACGTTTTTGTCCCGCTGGACGGGACAGTGAACAGAAACTAGAAACTGAGTGGATGCCCCTCAATTGGAGAATGGCTGAATAAATTGTGGTATATGAATATTATGGAATATTATTGTTCTATAAGAAATGACCAACAGAATGATTTCAGAAAGACCTGGAGAGACTTACATGAACTGATGCTGAGTGACATGAGCAGAACCAGGAGATCATTATATACTTCAACAAAAATATTATATGATGATCAATTCTGATGGATGTGGCCATTTTCAACAATGAGATGAACCAAATCAGTAATGAACTGAACCAGCTACACCCAGTGAAAGCACTCTGGGAGATGACTATGAACCACTACATAGAATTCCCAATCCCTCTATTTTTGTCTGCCTGCATTTTTGATTTCCTGCACAGGTTAATTGTACAGTATTTCAAAGTCTGATTCTTCTTGGGCAGCAAAATAACTGCATGGATATGTATACAAATATTGTATTTAACATATATTTTAACATATTTAACATGTATTGGTCTACCTGCCATCTGGGAGAGGGGGTGAGGGGAAGGAGGGGAAAAATTGAAACAAAAGGTTTTGCAATTGTCAATTCTGGAAAATTGCCCATGCATATATCTTGTAAATTAAAAGCTATAATTAAAGAAAAAAAAAGAAAGAAAGAAATGATTAGCAGGATGATTTCAGAGAAGCCTGGAGAGACCTACATGAACTAATGCTGAGTGATATGAGCAGAACCAAGAGAACATTGTTTATGGCAACAAGAAGTTTATATGATGATCAATTCTGATGAATGATAGCTCTTTCCAACAATAAGGTGATTCAGGCCAGTTCCCTGTGATGGAGAGAGCCATCTGCACCCAGAGAGATGACTGTGAGAACTCAGTGTGGATCACAACATATTAATTCCTTTATTGTTTTCTTGCATTTTGTTTTCTTTCTCATTTTTTTTTTGTTTTTCAACTGATTTTTTCTTGTGCAGTATGATAATTGTAAAAGTATGTATTAAAAATTTTCACATTTAACATATATTGTATTACTTGTCTCTAGGATAGGGGCTGGGGTAAGAGAGGGAAACATTTGGAACATAAGGTTTTGCAAGAGTGAATGTTGCAAATTATCTATGCATATGTTTTGAAACTTTAATTAAAAAACAAAACAAAACAAAACAAAACATGAGGACTCACCTGAAAGGGAATTTGGCATAATTCTATCAGGAAACAGTACAGTACAGATGATATCTTATTCTATTTCTCCCCAGCTGTATTTTAGTCCTCTTTATTTCAGTTATGCTCTATAACCATTTGCCCCGGTACTCCAATTCATCCCCCAGTCTATCTTTCCTTCTTGGCTTATTATTATATTATTATATTATTCACCTATTTTTTCATTCTTCCACATTTGAAGGAGGGCAAGTCTGTATTCTAGCCAGAATCTCTGTAACATGGGGGGCAAAGGCAGGGAATTCCTTAATGTAGGCTTCAATTGAAAAGCAGGCTATTTTCAGAGCTCCAACCTACCTGTCCCTATCCATATCCTTGGTCCCTTTTGTTAATTGCAGGTAACTGAGTAACTCAGGGCTGAGTCAGTTTCATGCCTTTTGTTTTCGGGGTAGTAGGAGTGATGTTCTGTCTGAATCTGTGGAACAGTAATAAGAATGAACTAGCTCTAGGCAAATTTGTAGTCAGCTTGAACTATCCTCCATACCTTTGTAGTTTGGTGGGAGTAGAAGGTGCTGAGTGAGCACTTTAAGAATTCAAGGTTTTGAACGTTAATTAATAAGGATTTTCCCCCCAATTCAATGTTTTATCTTCTTTCTCCTGAGGATTTGTTTAAATATAAAATGCAATCTTGTGCATAAATCTGTTTTGGAGTGTTGGGGAATTGATGCAGTTTGGAAAAATTGCCCTATGTACCATCCTGCTGGTCCCATGACCCAGAAACCACTAGTAAATCTTTTACTATATTCAGCTCCAGCTTTCTCCTTGATATTTTAATGCTTGAAGTTTCTTTACTAGTGAAGACAAAGAAATTTATAAATTTTGCCATTATTATTATTGCTATGATTATTATTATCTCATTCTCATCTTTTTTTTTTTTTTTTTGGACAGAGTTCAGATAGGAACTGTCCTGTTACATTTTTAGGCTGACAATATTTTTTTTATATTTAAAACGATACTTAATCCTCAGATGAGTGAAAATAATTATTTTTATTGTTGAATAAAATATTAGTATGTAAGTTATTCACACATGATCCAGGAAAGAATCCTTTGAAGCTCAATCACAATAGCAGACAAAATTTCCCAATTTATATATGCACTTCATTCTTTTCCAACATAATTTTGATTTCCTTTGCTAGATCTTGAATCTGTTTTGAAAACTTTTCATTTCATATACCTTAAAGATTATGAATGTTTAATGTGGTATCATTTATTAAAATAATTATTTTAAGTTTTTAATCAATCATTACTGTAGTCAGGCAATATAGTACAGCATGCTTTGTTGTATAATAATGGTCCAAATCTAGCATCATTCATTGTTTGAATACTCTGTCTAGTCTTTATCACTCCATGATAGTGAGCATTTTATGTATAGCCAATAGCTCATATTTTGCTAGATAACTGATAAGTGCAAAACTTTTGCAACCAGCATTAAATATGTGTCACAAAGGTTTGCCCATTCCTTTTCATCATTTACATTGATATTAAATATGAGCTGCTTAATCATAACCTTTCTATAATTTTGGGGATAATAATATAGTCCTGAATTATCATAAAATTTCTCCATTTGTATAAACAAATTCATATTACTCATCCATTTGAAGTTTCTTTGTACATGCATATGTATATGTGTGTTGTATATGTATGTATTTATGTATATATCTTTATGTTTTATGTGTTTTATCTTGAGGAAACTAAGTAATCTTCAGATATTGCCTTTTGTTTTAAAGTGATGTTTTGAAATCAGATTGAATGTAGCAAATATTATGAATTGGGCACTTATCAAGTCAAAATAACATTCTAATATGTTAGATGAAATGTTATATTTATTAAATAAGTTGATTAACACATATTTTCAGTAGAATAATTTGTTTATTGATATCCTTGCATGCCATGTGGTTAATAAGATATTCTCTTAAGTTGAAAACCACACAGTTCTATTTGGGAAAACTAATAAGGAAGTAAGAATAATGAGCTGGAATTATATTTCTGAAAAATCTCATGCTTTGTCATAGTTGTTCTTGATAATACTTCTTTGTTAGTGTAAAGAATAATTTTCTAGGTGGACTTCAATTGCTCTAATATTGTTTCCAGTATATTTCAGCTTATTTTATATAATTATTAAGCCATGAGCACAGAACAGAGGGAAAGGATTTGTAATAATTAGCAATTTTTTGGAAGAATTGAGAATTAAGCATTTTCTTAGCTTGAGCAAACGACTTCTAATACTTGTCCATAAGAAGACATAATCATACTGAAGATGTACCAGCCATACACTTATTTGTGTTCTTCTGTCAAATGAAACAAGATTGCTGGTTTTTTTTCTTTTTCATCTTCAAACTGGATTGAGAAGAAAAATAATAAATTCAAAGTTCTACAGTGTTGAAAGAAGAATGGGGTATTCTACAATGCTGGGAGAAAGAAGGACAAAATTAGTAGAATGGTGAAGCTGCTGTTATCAGGACACAGTGAAAGAATAGTAATGAGAATAATCTAGGAATAAGTGCCAGTAGGTGAGCTTCTGTTTTCCTGCCTAGGGATAAAATTATTTTCAATGAGAAAATATTTACCCACAGTCCCTTTTTTAATAGAAATAAAATATGTTTAATTTGTTAAAATTATTATGTACAATTTACAATTATTAAATAAAGATCTACCTTCTCTCTCTTCCCATGCTCTCCTCTTCCACAGAGAAAGCAAAAAAAAATACATTGTTATTACAAATACATACTGACAAATTTGCATTCATTGTGTTTTTTAAAAAGTCACACTCTTCACCCTTTGTCTATCATCTCTCTATCAAGAGTTAGGCAGAATACTTTATCATAAGTCTCCTAGAATCATGGTTGGTCATTATGTTGATATTCTTAAATCTTTCAAATTTATTCTTGCTATATTTTTGTGATATGAATTGTTCTCTTGATCCTATTTACTTCACTATCCATCAGTTCATATAAGTCTAACCAGTTTTCTCTGAAAGCATTTGTTTCATAATATTTTTTACAATACAACAGTACTTCATCACATCCATAAATTCCAACTTTTTAGGCATTTTCAATTGATGAACACTCTTTCATTTTCCAATTATTTGCTTCTTTCCCCCAAAAAGGAAGAGTTTCTGTAAGTATTTTGGCATTTATATGGGTTCTTACCTCATTTATTTATTCATGTATTAAATCTCTTTGAAAGACAGATCTAGTAAAGATATTGATGAATTATGATTTGATAAGTTTTTGATTAGGTAGTTTATATTTAATAGCTCATAATTGCTTTTAGAATGGTAGATCAATTCATACCTCTACTAATAATGTCCATATTAATGTACCTATTTTCCCACAATCCCTCTAACATGTACCATTTTTGGTCACTTTTGATAATCTGATGGATATGAGGTCTAGTTCACTGATTATAGAAAAATTTAATCTATTTGGAAGACTTTGTAATGATATCAATTTCTTTATCAGCACAAACAAACACAAAACAAATTCAAAATACTCCCAGGGTCCTACTTCCACAAGAAAGGAGTGTAAATGTGTTTCTTCTGGAAATTTTTTTCAGTATTTGCTAAATTGATAATTTGTCAAGTTGCTTTTAAGTCTTGAAATTTTTTTTACAGATACTTTTATTTCTTAATTAACACATTGTTATTTTACAAATGTTTATAGATTTTATCTATCTTTCCCCAATTTCTGTAACTTTTTTCATAACCATCCATTCCTTTCCATATCCACTGACACCAATTGCTTCTACCTGAGTTATTACAATGTTTTCTTAACTAATCTCCTACTGTCACTTTTGGATTAATCGTTATCCCATCTTCCTGATTAAAAATTCATAAAGAAAACTCTGATCATGCATTCAAAATGCTTTAATGTATCACCATCTCCTACAGAATCAACATTTTCAAATTTGGTACTAGAGAAGACATTTGAGAGTCCTTTGAATAACAAGGGGATAAAAATCAGTCAATACTTAACAGAAATTAATTCAGATTATGTATTGGAAGATCAAATCCTGAAGCGGACCATAAAATAAGACTTGTTAAAAAAAAAAAAAAAAAAAAAAGTACTTGACATTGGGAGAGATTGAAGACAAAAGGAAAAGAGGATGGCAGATGAGATGAATAGATATAAGCATGAACTCAAACAAACTTTGAGAGATAGCAGAGGATAAAAGGTTCTGATGTGCTATGAAACATGGGGTCACTAAGTATCAGGTACTACTAAACTTCTGAACAACCTCACCGAAGAGTGGCTCAGAGGGATCTGAGTTCAGATACAGCCACAGACAGATATGTGTAACCTTGGGGAAATCATTTAAACCTGTTAGCTTCAGTTTCCTCATCTGTTAAAAAAAAAATAAAAATAGGAAACCATACCAGTATCTTTGTTAAGAAAACTGCAAATTGGATCATGAAAAATTAAACACAACTGAAAAATAACTCAACAAAATTGACTATCAAATAATTGAAAAAAAAAATCTTTTGGCATTCTAGATTTTTTTCAGTATTACCTTATAAATTATATTCTGTGTTCCTATGTTCCAACCAATGTTTCACTGATTTCTTTTTTTATTCTCCTTTGTTTATTTGTCCTCTAAGCATAGAATTCCATATTCCTCCATTTCTATGTAGTGAAATAATACCCGTTATTTAATTTCTAATACCATGGCCTATGATGTCTTCACTTGTTTTCTACATTCTGATGATTCCTTCCCCTGCACTCTCTCTATACATGTTATTTTCATATTTTATATGTTCTCATCACATTCTATCTCACATCATCATTGTACACAGTTTTAGTACTCCCTACTAGCCTACTACTACTATCATTCAATAGGAATAAAGGCCATGTCTTTTTTTTTTTTTCATTTTAATTCCTCACACAGGGGAAGTCTTTTATATCATTAGGTGCTTTCTTATTATAATTTAAAAATATATATTCTGAAAAAAAGAGCCTGTGTATTTTCTGTGCTTTGGCTGGATCTGTACTGCTACATGCCTCCAATTAACACAAGTGTTTTACAATCGATAGCCATAGTATTTCATTGTCTTGAGAGACTGTGGGCTACTCCAGTTAGACAGTGAGAAAACACTAGTTTTTAAGCATGAACTCATTTTAGCAACAAGAAAAAAAAAAACAAGAATAAATCTACTGATGGAATAATTAGCTGCTGAATGTTGTAATAAGAATGTAATGGTACAAGATTGTTAGAAAAGTTGGAGAAAATTAATTTTTTCACAGAATGAAAAAAATGCACTTCTGAGCAATTGAGAGATGAAACTATATGTATGTACATATATATGTATATTGTTTATTTGAAAATATTATAATTATATACTTGTGAAGAAAAGTGTACAAGCACAATACATTTCAGGTTTCTAACATAATTAATAATCAGCTACATTAAATAAAATGATACAAATTTAAAACTAAATTTTAAAAATTGAATTGATAAATAAAAGTTGTTTTTAAGAAACTAATGAAATTAGCATGCCATTAATTATTATCCTAAAATGAAAAAGGATTCATAAAAATGAATTTAAAATAAAGAAAAATTGTTGTAAAATGTTTTGCCTAATTATATGTCAACAAAACAGATGATAGATGTCTATTTGCAACAATATAAAATAGTCAGCTTAACAAAAAATAAATAATTTAAATAATTGAATCTCAGAAATATTGAATAAATCATAAATGATTTCCCAAAAGGAACAAAAGCATAGCCAAATACATATATAAATCATTTTTGTCAAACATTCAAAGAATAATGGTTCCATTCCATAAATTGCAAGAGAAACAGACAGACACAGAGACAGAGAGAGAAAGATAGAGACAGATACAAAGAGAGACAAACACAGAGATAGGCTCAATTACAGTTTTCTGACTCAGAAATCAATGTTCTTTCCATTAAGCAATATTTGCAAATCAATTTATTTCAGAGAAAAATGGATTACAAATGTTTATTAATTGATTGATAAATGTGATAAGTATGTATTAGGTGCTAGCAAGAAAACAACATTATAGCTATACTATCTAATCTATAAAGTGCACAATCACCATATGTATAATTAAAAATTGTCTGTGTTACTTAAAGGTATATATAAAATGAATCATTTCTAGTAAATCTAAACAAACTTCTAATCACAGTTTTGTAGTGGATGTTTGAATACATGCCTATATATATATATATATATATATATATATATATATATATATAGATGTGCATGTATCTGCATATACAAATATACATATGAATATATTTGAACATATAAATATATGCATATATTTACTATATTATATATATATAAATATGTATAACCACACCAACCATAAGCAACACATGCATTTGTATGTTTAGATACAGGCACAACATATATAACTATGTAACATAATACACAATAAGTAACTTGATTATAGTGCAGACAATTTTCTTAATTCTTCAGAAGATGCAATGATGACTTTAAAAGGGAAGTTAATCATACCATCCCTTATTTGTGTATTTTCTAACAATATACAGCATCCAAATACCAAATATTATACTTGTTGGCCTAAAACTTATTTCTGCTTCAAGTTATTTACATCAATGAAATAATTTACAAACTTGCAGGTGGAGGCTTGGGATTTACATTTTCTTTGAAATTTCCTTTGGTCTTATTAGAGCTTCTATATATCATTATGTGGGTTACCTAATTCAGTCTCAAAGCAGACTGATGTCTGCCCTTTTTCATTTCATTTCCATATGGTTGATACTGATGAAAGAAAAGTAGAAGGAAATTATTTAGAAGGCAGCTGACATAAAACTCTGCTCATTTCACTGTGCATCCATGCTGACAGGAAAGGCAGGCATGGAGCAGTAAAAAATATGAATGAAGGGAGATTTTTCACTTCAATATGGCATTTACTTTAAAAAACAAAATAAAGACATGAGTTCAAATCTGGTCTCAGACTCTTTAACACTTCCTAGCTGTGTGACCCTGGGCAAATCACTTAACCTCAATTGCTTCAGGAAAAAAAATTGTACCTGAAATATTCCTGGTATAATATGTTATGTATAATAATATGATAAAACAATAATATATTATTTAACAATATTATACATGTATATTATACTTCTAAATTATCCAATAGAACATATAGCATGAAGTAATTTATGTCTTTTATAGTAATATAACAAGCATGCTATATTATGAATAATATAGAATGATATATTTCATGAATATGTAATGCATCATTACATTAATATCATTGTATAAACATATAACATAGCATTATTTATAAAATCACATATATAATATAGCAAAGTACAATATTCTATAATGGGTGTAATAATGTTATTATAGATGAATAACATATAGTATATATGGAAGATAGACATTCATATTTATATACATACACTATTTAGGTGTTTATGAAATAATCTAATATTTTAGGAATTAATATGTTCCAATAATTGATATTAGTCATAAATGCAACATGATATACTTGACACAGAAGAGGTGCCTTGATTGAAGTTAAAAGAACAGGCCCTACTACTTAGTGACTCATATGATATATTTCAAGTCTCTTCCCTGTCCTAGGCCTTGTTTTTCTCATTTTAAAAATCAATTAATTTTACTAAATGATCTACAAAATCTCCTACAGGTTCACAGAAAAGTTGCCTATTTTACCTTTTATAATGTTATCTATTTCTTCTTTGGTCATAAACTCCTCCCTTCTTCAAATAACTGATAATTAAATTATCCCTTGCTCTTCTAATTTGTTGGTAGCATCACCCTTTATGCCCAAATCATGTATCCATTTTGCCTTATTTTGGTATGTGAGATGTACACCTATCCCGAGTTTCTGACATAATATTTTCCAGTTTTCCCAGCAATTTTTGCTAAATGGTGAATTTTTATTCCTGAAGCTGGAGTTTGGGGGTTTATCAAATAATAGATTCCTATAGACCTTGATTGTTGTGTAGTGTGTATCTACTGATCTACCCCTCTATTTTTGGCAAGTATCAAATGGTTTTGATGATTATAGCAAATATTTCAAATTTTATTAAAAAAACTTGTTAAAATCTGCATTGAATTTCATTCAACAAATATTTATGAAGTACCTACTGAGTAGAGAGCAGAGCTAGAAATGAGAGGAGTTATAATGGTTAGATAAGAGAAACAAAAGACTTAGGCAGAAGACTCAACAGCCCCTTGGCATATAGGGGTTGCCAAGACAAAGTGTTATTCAAATCTGCAGGATGTAGCAGCTGTTTCAGTCAAAGAGACCTTTTCCTATCCTGGCAGGCTTGACTAATTGGTTCTGACAGGGAGACATATTATATCAAGAGTCTCAGGTCAGTAAGTTGTTACTTGGAATGATTGTGTATCTCCAGGTGGAATGGGGCCAAATAGACCATTAACCTATTAGAACAAATGTCTCTTGCCTACTTATAACTACTCACACAGAGAAAAAATAAGTGTATATGCATAAATATGAATGTCTTTCTAACTATCTTCTATATATAATATATATTATGTCTGTAACATTATTATACCCAATATAATATATTGCACACTTTTCTATGTTATATAATGTGATTTTATGTATAATGTAATATTACATATTCATGAAACACATCATTCCATATTCTTCATAATATAGAATGCTTGCTGTATTGTGAAAGACAATTTCATGCTATATATTCTATTGGATAATTTAGAAATATAATATACATGTGTAATATTGTTAAATGATATATTATTGTTTTATGTTATATACATAGTATATTATACTATACATGCTATATTGTGGAATGCAAATTATGATTATGGTATCTAATAATACATTATTACATGTTATATGTTATTAAATAAAACAGCATCACATTGCATATACACTAGATTATGATATATAATATATAACATGATAACCACACATATTATATGTCATATAATTAATGTATTTGGTGCTGGACTAATTATATTTTATTGATATGTTATGTATATAATATGCACATAAAATTGATGTATTATGTATGTCAATATGATTTAATGATCCATATTATATATCATTATTCAATAATATTTATATTTATTACACATTAGTAATCTATGATTAATCTTATACAATATGGTATACTACAGTTTATGTATAGATACATATATATGTTCCCAAATTGAGGAAATGTATCAGAGTAGAAAATGAATTGAATTGAGCATACTGTATTCCAAAGACTCCTCTCTTATGATTCTTTGAATATACACCAGAAAATTTTTGTGTTTGAGTATCTTAAGGTTAACTAGAGGTAGAATATGATAGTGGCTTTGAAGCAATGAAGAAAATAGAAATAATGGGAGAAGATAAATCTGGAATGGAAGGAAGCATGGACAGGAAGTCCTCTGTACTACTGAGTTGGGTGATAGCATCAACTACCATGGATTTAATTATCATATCTCTGCAGATAACTTTCAGATCTCTTTATACAACCCTAACTTCTCTCATTACCTTCAGTGTTGCATCTATAATTGACAATTGGAGATCTCAAAATGAATGTTTTCTAGATAGCTTAAACTCAATGTGTCCAAAATTAATTTTTTCCTCACAAATCTCATTTTACCTATTTTTAAAAATCACTACTAATAATGCTACCATACTCTAATAATCCATACTGGCAATTTAGATGTCACTCTCTATGCATTTTCTCTTGCCCCATTTGTCTAGTCTATTGCCAAATTTTATCACATCTTTTGCAATATCTTTTGTATATGCTCTCTTTTTCTCCTATGACACTGCCACCAACAGTCTCTCATCACCTGATATTTGGTCTATGCAGTCGCTTTCTGGGCAGTCTCTGCCTCAAGTATCTCCTCAATCTATGATAAGATAAGTCACTTTTATCTGTCACCTATACCATTCAATCAACTATAGTTTAGTAGTTCCCTGTCACACCAAGGACAAAACATAAAATACATATTTTGCCTTTTAAAACCCTCCATTAATCCCTTCTTACATTTCCAGCTTTCTTACACCTTACTCTCCTCCTTATATTCTGAAATACACTGGCTTCCTGATGTTCTTCATACAGGATATCCATCTTCTTATTTTCAACACTTGAGAGACTTCCTTATATTTTTATTAAATCTATCTAAGTTTGTTCCTCTAACCAGTCCATTCCATCAAGTAATTAAAAAATGTAATTAAAAGATGTAAAGTAAAAGATGTAATTAAAAAGTCCTTTAATTTTTATTTTCACCTTCAAAATAAATTCATTCTCTTAATACAAATTTGTTTTCCTATAAATTCTTTGGAACAATGGAGGTAAGTTTTTCTGCTAGAGTTGCACATGCAAAAATATTATTTTAAGATTGTCAAAACTTCTATGGAAAAATACATTTTTAATAACAAAGGACAATGTCATGGCTACCAAGAACTCATTTTTGAATGATCTTATATCAATTTTCAACTATCAGAGGAAATTTTTATAGTATTTTTATTAAATATCTAATATGGATGATGCCTGTAACTCGTCAGAATGTTCTCATTATTTTGGCAATAAGGAGGAGTTTATATAGACAGAGGACATGGGTACAAGTTGAATATGAAGGAATAACATCCCTTTTTAAAAGATGATTAAATTAAGAAGTGAGGGATGTACTGGGAGAAAGGGAAAGGGAGAAATGGAATGGTGCAAATTATCTGTCATAAAAGAAAAAGAGACAAGAAAAAGCATTTACAATGAAGGGGAAGACCCTCTTGAAAGAGAGGGTGAGTGAGTGAACCTTAACTCTCATCAGAATTGGCTCAAAGAGGAAATTACATACATTAATTGCTATGAAAATAAAAATTATTTTTCCCTGCAGAAAAATAGGAGGGGAATGAATTGTGGGAAGGAGTGGGGGGAAGTGTGATAAAAGAGAGGGCATATTGGGTTAGGGAGTGGTCAATACTAAAACGCTTTTGAGGAGGGACAGGGTATGAGAGAGAATATATGGGGGGAAATACAATTAGCAATAGTAATTATTTTTTAAAATGATGCAAGCTTCTCTGATAGAATATTATTGTTCTCTGGGAAATGATGAGCAGGATGCTCTCAGGAAAAAAAAAAAAAAAACCTGGAAAGTCCTCCATGAACAAAGCTAAATACACTGTATACAAAATAATGGCAATGTTGTAGGATGACCAGTTATAAATGACTTTGTTATTCTCAATAATACAATCATCTGTGACTACTCTGAAGGACTTACGATGAAAAAATCCTATCCATATCCAGAGAAGGAACTGATCAAATCTATTTCTCTCTCTTTATTTTTAAATTAATTTTTCTTGAAGATTTTATTTTCATTAAGGTGGGAGATCTATGTTTTCTTTCACAATTTGATTTTTATGGAAATGTTTTGCATGATTTCACATACGGTTTCTTAATTTCAGGTGGGGATAAGTGAGAAAACCTAGAACTCAAACATCTTAAAAACAAATGTAAAAAAATGTTTTGAATGTAACTGGGAAAATATTTGCTAAATTAATTAATTTAGAAAAACTGTAAAAATAAGCAACATAATGAAAACATAATGAAAATTAAGAAACTTACAACACATTTAGAAGAAAACTAAGTCAGTTATTGGGATTATTTATCTAAATGGGATCAGAATAACAGATTTAGAACTAAAATCCACCCACTCCAATCCAGTTCCCTTATGCTACACACAAAGAACTGAATATAAGAATGGTTAAATAAATATCAAAGCTATATTCAAAAACAAATTCTTACTCTGTTATCTCAAAATCTGGGGGAAAAAATTCACCTGAATTGGACAAAAAGGGGCTGCTTTTCCATTCCTTCTTCTATAAGTACTACCAAACTGTGCAACCAAATTAACAGACAGAAAAAAAAAAAATATATATATATGATTCCCACTTTTCTGAGAAAGTCAACTTATAAAAAGTAACTCTTCAATGTGATGTAATAAAATTAAGCTATTTTAAATGGTGGGAAAAAGAGAGAGACAGAGGTAATGTGAAGTCACGGAATGAAATATGGATTTAAGAGTCAGGAAAAGCTGAATTTCATTTCTAACATTTACACTTATAAGTTGTGTGACCATTATTCAGATGTTCAATCCTTTTCAGTCATTTTTGACTCTTTGTGACTCTATTTGGGATTTTCTTCAGCAAAAATCCTGTAGTGGCTTGCCATTTCTTTCTCCAGTTCATTTAGAAATAAGAAACTGAGGCAAACAAGGGTTTTTACCAGGGTTACACAACTAATCTCAGCCTGGATTAGAACTCATGAAGATGTCTTCCTCATTCCAAGTGCAGTGCTCTCTCCAATATGCCGCCCATGTGTTACTAAGGACAATTCACTTGATAATACCTTAGTGTTCTTTTTTATAAAAACAGGAAAAAATAATTTTACTATATATCTCTTAGTTCTATTGTGAAGATTTCAGAATCACTAAGCCTTATACCTCTCCCTTTTTTAGAAATATTAAGAAATTTTTTCTCATTAGACTATCCTTTGGACTCAAGGGAATGAGAAACCTTTCCAGTCTTTCTTTAATTATCATTTCCTGAAACAGTGTTCTAAATTAAATCCTCCTCTTACCTTACCCTTACCAAAGCTTAATGATATTCTTTGAGAGAACTAGGATAAAAAAAATCAAGGATAAATTGTTTTCTCCATAGTAAAATTAAAGTGGTGGCCCAACAAAGGTAAGAAAATCTTGTTTCATTTATTTAGCTTTCGCTCCCCACTCCAATACATTTTGCTCTAATTTGGGTGATGAATAGATTAAGATGGGGGAAAATGTCTTTGATTGCTTATATTCTTCTTCTGAGTTCCCCTTTTTAAAAAGATAGAAAGAAGAATCCATAAAATGAGTTTTCAAAAAGGATTTGAATGGTTTTAAGAAAATAATTCTTTAAATTATATGACTATCTTTCAATAAAACAAACTTCACTGAAAAATTACTTTCACAATGTACCTGTCCTCAATCTTGCTTGTGGAGTATCTATTATTTGAGTGTGCCATTAATTGTAACTGATTGAGTTAAGAGAAATGTCAGAAGTACTGGGCGGCTCTGCTCACCTTTGTCTCCATCTGCCTCTTTTTTAGTATTAGTCTAATCTAACTGTATGTTTTCTGATAGTCAGAGTGCAGAATTTTTCCATGTAATCAAATGATGTATTTAAAATACTAAATAGATGGATAGATACATAGACAAACAGATAACGGATTTGCTATGTTACATATGAAATATATGTAAGGACATATAATGTCATAATCAGCTATTAGTATAATGAATTCAAGTTCATTTCACCATTTGCTTATGATAATTAGATGATCTATTGGTGATGATTTGTTAATGAGCTAAAGTGTGAGCATAAGGATTTTAATATCCCTAGTTAGAGGTAGATTTCCCCAGGAATGAACTCAGGAAAAAAATATTTGTGTATAGCCAAAATTATATAAGGAGTAGTGCCTAGAGTATGATCAACTACAAAAGGCAATTATTTTATCCAGCAGTACAATAATAAATAAAATATTAATATAAAACAATAGCATGAAAATTTTCCAAGAAAAAGAGAAAAATATGATGAATATTTATTAAGCATTTACTAGTAGTTCTAGATACTTAGGATATAAAGACAGAGTTGAAATAATCTTTGTTATCAAAGACATTTTAGTGAAGTAAAACAACACACAACTAGCAAAACATACATACATATATACACATGTATGTGTATATATATATATATGTATACATATATATATATATATTATATAATTTTCAGAGAGGAGAGGAAGTAGGCTGAGTTTACTGGTATAATATAGTTTTGCTGTACTTTGTCATAGGCCAATTACATTTAAATCTTGTTTTCAATTTTGTTGGCCATCTCTCAGAGGGACAAGGAAGGATGAAGGAAGAAGGAAGGAAATAAGCATTTATTAAATATTTACTATATGTCAGGTACTATTCTAAGCACTACACATGAATATGAGTCTTCCTGATTCCAGGTCTTGCCTGCTATCACAGTGTCACCTAGTTACCTCCTAGGTAAACTACCACTCATCTCTATTCAAATTTGTATTAAGACTATATGAAATTGAGACAGTTCTGGGAAGCTGACACTTAAAAAAATTTAAATGCAATGAAAGCTTGTCCAAGTTCACTTGTTGCTCTTCCTAAATAAAGGGAGAAATACATAAGTTTCTTCTTAGGATCATTGATTTTGATTTGAAAGTCAACTTAAGAAATCACTGATTTAAACCTTCATCTGGACAGAATGAAAAGGGTATTAGAGTATTTTGGTGCACATTTTCAACAAATATAAAACTTTTTTAAAGTGCAAACTTCCTGCCACTTCTTTATTTGCAACAAATAAGTTCACTGCAAAATGGAATGAAATAGAGCATTAGTTCTTTACACCTATGAAAAGCTATCAAACTTGAATTACATTGGTATTGATGATTCATACTTAACCTTAGTGGTTTGCTTACTTGCCATATGCCAAAGGTGCCAAAAAATTACCATTGATCAATAGTTTGAAATTGGAGCATTTGACCTTTCACCTTTAATTCTGCTGATTTGTAGTCTATGTTCTTACACGGACTTTCTAGAATGATTTTTTCTGGCTATAGACCAGCACTTCTGAGACACCTGCAGAATTTTAAAAGTGCATTTTGCCCTAGTTAGATTATTCAGCAAAGAAACAAAATAAATCTCCCTTGGCATTGGAGTGGGCAGGTGCACTTTGGACATCCAGACGAGTACAGTGAACAAACTCAAAAGGGATAGATGATAGCAAGTGAGACACTGAGGTAGATGGTAAATTGTTACTGGTGGGTTTTTAAAGGAGGAATAGAAAGAAGGAACCTTGCTTGTTTTATGGTCTGTGTCACTGGAGAAAGAACACATAGTGGGGATGAAATAAGTTCAAGTGATTGTTAGGACAGCAACAGAGTTTTGTACAAACCTCTTCAAAAAAAAAAAAAAAAAAAAGGAAATATACACCATATATTCTGTGTTATGCCCTATGTAGCATAACAAATAGTGAATTAACAAAGTAATCCAGAAATATTTCTTATGCAATAATATGTCTTATTAAATAACATTGGAGAAATGAAACAGTTAAAACGTCTACTCAGTATCTTTACCCCCAAACTATTTCCTAGACTTGATGCAACATATCTCATTGTTCTGTCCTTCATAGCTTGACTTTGGGACTCTGTTGCCTGACAATATGATTCAGATTAAATCCATCTGTGCAAACACCCACACACTTTAAAATAGATGGCAAACATTGATTCTGCCCAGTCAGTAACAAATAAGAAAATACCTAGCATCTTCTATACCTGAAGAAACTGGAAGTAGAAGTCTAACCATTGTTATTCTATATCTGGTACAGTTAGGTCCTATTTATAATGAATCCTCTGATGTGGTCACATTATTCCAATTTTTATTTAATATTTCTATTTTTAAATTTTTATTTATTTTTGAATTTATGAAATATTACAATAATTTCTTTAACATAGTAGCATAAAAAAGATAAACATACATGAAACTGTAAATCTAATATATACAACTTGCTATTTTAAAAAGTATACGATAAAGTTATCATGTAAAGTTTTTCCTTTTTTCTCTTTCTCTCCCCATTCCACCTTAGAAATGTCTTCCATTAGAAACATATATATATATATATATATATATATATATATATATATATATATATATATATATATATGTATATGTAAAATCATTCTTTACTTATTCCTATATATCAGAATATCAGGGTCTTTCTCTAGATGCAGATACCATGTTCCTTCATGGAGTCATCATACTTAATTTGAGTATAGTAAAAATTACAATCTTTTTAAAAGAATATGGCTGTGGGTAGAGCACCAGCCCTAACGTCAGGAGGACCTGAGTTCAAATCTGGCCTCAGACACTTAACACTTCTTAGCTGTGTAACCCTAGTCAAGTCACTTAACCCTAATTGACTCAGGAAAAAGAAGAAGAAGAAGAATTAGAAGGAGAAAAATAATTAGAAGAAAAAGAAGAAGAATACGGCTGTTAGTATAGATAATATTTTCTTGGTTCTTATTTCACTCCATTATTTCATGCAAGCTTATGTGTTTTTTACAATCAATGAGAGCATCATTTCCTATAACACAGAAGTATTCCATCATGATCATATACCACTATTTGTTTAACCATTCCCCCACTGAATATTTTCATTAGACTGAAACAAAGGGTCATATTTTGCATTGAGTTATAGCTCTGTGTCCTGTGAATTTGAATAATGCAATAACTTAAAGGTATTTATTATTTGAATTAATTGGGATCTAGCTAAAGTTTGCTTTGAGCAAAAAACAACACCCAGCCCCTTAAATATTAATCTCCTTTTTTTCCCTTCATTGATAATATATTCATTTGGTATTTGTTTTTCCAGTCATACCAAAGCAGCTAGAATAAGACGTGAAAATATAGTGAGATTAGGGATGGTAGCAGAGGTGGATGTGAGGAATTTCTACCTTAGAGATTTCTTATAATGGATTAATAAATGAAACAGAAAGACAGAGAAGTAGAGAAATACAAAGAGCCTGATATATAATTAGAGATATGTATATATTCATAAACACATAAATAAATATAAAAATATAATATATGGTATATGTAATAGAATATATATCACAGATCAGTCTGATGTGAATAGATGTATATGGATATTTAAATAGTAAAATTAGCAAAATTGAAAAAGAGGTACAAAAATTAATTGAAGAAAATCATTCCTAAAATTAGAATTGGGCAAATGGAAACTAATGACTCTATGACACATCAAGAATCAATCAAACAAAATAAAAAGAATGAAAAAATAGAAGAAAACGCAAAATACCACATTGGAAAAACAACTGACTGGAAAATAGTTCCAAGAGAGATAATTTTTAAATAATTAACTTGAAAGACATGAAACAAAAAAGAAAAAATAAAGCCAAGTGCAGCATCTTTCAAGAAATTATCATGAAAACCATCTTGATATCCTAAAAGAGAGGGTAAAATGTCATTAAAAGAAGCCAGTGATTATCTCCTAAAAAAGATCCCAAAATGAAAAATCCTAGGAATATTGTAGTTAAATTCTGGAATTATCAGGTCAAGGAGAAAATACTTCAAGTAGCCAGAAAGAAATAATGAAAATATTGAGGAGCTATAGTCAGGAGCACTCAGGACTTAGCAGTATCCACATTAAGGGATTGGGAGGGCTTGGAATATGATATTCTGGAAGGCAAAGGAGCTTGGACTACCACCAAGAATCAACTACCCAGCAAAACTGAGCATTATCTTTCAGGGGAAAAATAAAATTCAATGAAATGGGGATTTTCAATGATTTCTGATAAAAAGACCAGAGTTGAACAGAGAATTTTATCTTCAAATACAAGACTCAAAAGAAGCAAATAGGAAAGAAAAAAAAAATATTGTTCAATAGTTAACTGTTTACAGACCTACATCAGGGATAGATGATGCTTATAAATCTTTAGAACTTGCTATTAGTGCAGTTAGAAAGGGTGTATATATGTGTGTAAATTTTATATATATATATATATATATATATATATATATATATATATATTTATTTATATATATATATAAAATATATATATGCATATATATACATATATATATATATTATTGCACACACATGGTGTGGGTATAAGTTAAATTTGATGTGATGATATAAAAAAGAAATTAAGGGATGGAAAAAAAAGATTATACTGGGAGAAGAGGAAAGTGGAGAATAAATAAGATAAATTACATCACAAAAGATGCACAAAAAACCTATTGCAGAAGAGGGAAAGAAAGGAGGGGAATGAGCACTGTTCAAACTTTTAATCTCATCAGATTTGGCTCAAAGAGGGAATAATGTATGCACCTTGCTGGGTAAAGATTTTTTTTTTTTCTTACCCTACAGAGAAATAAGAGGAGAAAGGCAAAAACAAACAAACAAAAATAAATAAATAAATAAACAAACAAACAAACAAACAAACAAACAAACAAATAAATAAATAAATAAATAGGGGAGAGTTGATAGAGGGAAGTCAGATTGAGTTAAGTGACAGAAACATAATACTGCTGAACAGGAATAAAATGAAAAGGAAGAATAGATTGGAGGGAAGTACATAATCAGTAATCATAACAGTGAATGTGAATGCTCCCATAAAACAGAAGTGAATAAAAAAGTAGGTTAAAAACTAGAATCTTGCAATATGTTGGTTACAAGAAACACATTTGAAGCAGTCCCACATAGATTAAAGGTAAAAAGCTTGCATAAATATATTATGTTTCAGCTGAAGTTTAAAAAAAAAAAAAAAGTCGGGCTATGCCTGCATCAACATTCCTCATCTCAGATGAAGTAAAAGAAAAGTAAATCTAATTACGAGACAAAGAAGAAAAAAACACATTTTTTCCCTTAAAAGTACCATAGTCAATAAAGTAATACCAATACTAAATATATATGCTTTTAGTGGTAGAACATTCAGATTCTTAGAGACCTTAAGTGAGTTACAGGAAGAAATAGGCAGCAAAACTATACTGCTGGCAGATCTCAATCTCTCCCTCAGAATTAGATAAATCTAACCATAAAATAAGAAAGATGTGAAGGAGGTGAACAGAATTTTGAAAAGGTTAAGTATGATGGAAAACTGTAAAAGACTGAATGGGGCTGGAAAAAAATCTGCGTTTTTCAAAGTGGTATATGACACCTACACAAAAATTAACCATGTATCAGAACATTAAAAAAGCTCAAAAACAAATGCAGAAAGGCAGATATATTAAAAACATTTTTCAGATCATGATGAAATAAAAATTAAGTGTAAAAAAGGGTTATGGAAAGAGACTAAAATTAATTGTAAATTAAGCAATCTAATACTAAAGAATGAGTGGGTCAAACAATAAAAATCATATAAAGGATTAATCATTTCATCAAAGAGAATGAGAATGATGAGACAACATACTAAAATTTATAGTACGCAGCCAAAGCAGTTCTTATAGAAAACTTCATATCTCTAAATGCTAACATTAATAAAATAGAAAAAGAGGAAATCAATAAACTGGGCATGCAATTAAAATAAAAAACTAGAAAAAAGAACAAATTTAAAATCCCCAATTAAATATCAAATTAGAAATTCTAAAAATCAAAGGTGAGATTAATAAAATTGAAAGTAATAAAAATATTGAACTGCTTTTATTTAAAAAAAACACAACAAAAAATAGATAAAACTTTGGTTAATTTGATTTAAAAAAAAAAGAAAATCAAATTACCAGTAACAAGGATGACAAGGATGAATTCAGAACTAATGAGGATGAAATTAAAACACCTTCTTTGATCCAACAATATTAGGTTTGTTATCTAAGGACCCACATATACAAAAATATTTATAGCCATTCTTTTTGTGGTGGCAAAGAATTGGTCATCAAGGAAAGGTCCATCAATTAGAGAATGACTGAATTATTGTGCTATAAGAAATGAGTGGACAGATATCAGAAAAACTTGGAAAAATTTGTATGAACTGATGTTGAATGAAATGAGTCAAACCACGAGAGTATTATACACTTTAACAGCAAGATTTTGGGATAGTCACTTTGGTAGACTTAGCTCTTCTCAGCAATGCTACAATTCAAGACAATTCTGGAAGATCTATGATGGAAAATGCTATCCACATACAGAGAAAGAACTATGGAGTCTGAATGCATATCAAAACCCATTATTTTCATATTTTTGTTTTTTTTTCTTTCTTATTTCTCTTTGTTACATTTCTTTCTGATTTGTACTGATTCTTCTTTCACAAAATGACTAACGTAGAAATATGTTTAACATGCTTTTATGTGTGTTATCTCTATCAGATTGTTTGCAGTCTTGATGATGGAGAGGAAAAGGGAAGGAAGGAGGTAAAATATGAAATTGAATCTTATAACAGTAAATATTGAAAACTCTCTTTACATGCAATTGGAAAAAATTAAATGCTTGTAAAAATGAAACAAACATACCAACAAAAGGATAACTTTTGCTTTGAGGGAAAAAGCTACAAAGGAAAACCCTTTCAGTTCCAACTGGGAAAAGAGACCATAAAAGATGGATGACAATTCTAGGAAATGACACTTGTGATCAGTGTCTCTAGAGACATAGAGAAAAGGCAGTATGAAAAATAGTATGGAGCACAGGGAAGTGCATAACCAGGCATGTGAAACACAAAAGGTGCTATAGTAGAACTTTAGGAATATGAATATTCTATATGAACTGTTTCTTCTCCCATGGGCATTAATACCTGCTGGAACTCTATCTTCCCAGAAATCAGCTGGAGTCAGGATCACTAAAAGTCTTTATTCTTAATCTTTACTGTCCCCTCCAATGCCAGGTCACGAGTGCGAGAGAGCATGACTTCCACGACCCAAGTTTCTCCTACTCCTCCCACACAAGTCACTTCCCCTCTTTGTCCCACCAATCAAGTCAGCACAGAACAGCTGGGGAGGGTCAACCTTCAAACAAGTTAATAGGGAACTGTACAATTGGCAATTAGTCTCACATGCTTCATTATCCAAGTGCATTGCTCAGTTCTAGCCCTTTACAAATACCTCTATAAAATTGTCACCTTTGTGTGTATTCTGATAGAGACTGATCTTGTCTGGTTGTTTTCTTTTATTCATTTGGCTATTCTGTCCTAATTAAATACTTAAATACTGCCTATCTTGACAGAGGGGATTTGAAGTGTACTACATAACTTTAATTATCCGAAATAACTGTCACTGAGCTGGGGGCAAGAAGAACCAAAATGATTGGAGACCTACCTACCAAAATACACACATACACATGTATGTACAATATAATATGCAACGTATAGATTATACACAATATATATAATATATAATATACATCTTTACATATAGATATATATGGAGTGCCTAGCTATACAAAATCTGAGCTTAAGGCTCCAGAGGGGAATGTTATGTTCTGTGAATTCAATCATATCTAATTCTTCATGACTCCATTTGGTCTTTCTTGGCAAAGATATTGAAGTGGTTTGCTATTTTGTTCTCCATTTCATTTTGTAGATAAGAAACTAAAGCAAACAGTATTAAGTGACTTGGCCAGGATCACATAGCAAGTAAGTGTAAGAAACCACAGAAAAATATCTTCTTTTCTCCAGCTCAAGACTCTATTTACTTTGCCACTTAGCTACTTAAAATAGTACCATAGTCATACTTTCATTCATATATATGGTATCTGATCTCTTTGTTGTCACCAGGCTTATAAAAGTATCCCAGTAGATTCAGAAATTTCTGAAATCTGTGGCAGTTCTGCAAGAGATCGTCAACATGAGGGATGGCTAACGTTTGGGAGTCATATGGCTAATGAAAAGGGGCTGAATATGTAGTGAGAGAACACGGGTATTAAATTCTTCCTTTGCCATATGTTTTCTATGTGAAGCAAATGATATTTCCCCCTCCCCAAATCTCAATTTTTTTGTTGCTAAAATTAAGGGATTAGATTAAATGTAGCCTAAAGTTTTCTTTAGTTCTAAGTTGATTATTTTATGATCTTTTCCACATTACTGCTTTCTTAAAATCCCTGAAATAAAAATTGTTTGCTCATTTTTTTTTCCAGTAATACACTTTAAAATACCCTATGCAATTAGAATTGACTAAGAATTCAGGTCATTTTTTTTTCTTCTTCACAGAGGGTCATTGCTTTGTTCTGTCTTTGAATATCCAAAGAATTAATTTCTATTATTTTCTACAGTTACCCTTTCTAATATTAAATAGCCCTTGCTGAAAGGAAGATTTATACCCTACCTAAATCTCTCTTAACTTCAATTTCAGCCCATTCCCAATAGATGTGCCCTTTTGTTCAGTCCTTATATTCTTTCTTTATGATTGTACTGGTATAGTATTGGCATGTCTTTTTCAGGTCTTCCCCCTTTGAGTTCCTCAGCAATAACAAAAGAAATGAAGTTTTAAATCTATTTCTAGAAGCAATTTAGTGTGTGGAAGCTTTAACATGACTCACAAGAGATATAGACTCAAGTCTGTTTTAAGGGTTTTAGTAATACTAGTACAATAGTTTGTACAAAACGATGGATTTCTTTCTAGATTATGATTGTCTAGGTTTTTGCAGTAGAGAAAATAGGATAAGATTATGAAAGGCGGAAATTTGAGTACTTTTTCTCTCCACCCTCACTGTTGCACACCCAATGAAGAGAAAATAACAAAAATAGTATAAGTCTTTAAGACAGTCTTGCCAACTCAATGTTGACTTTAAAAGAATCATTCATTTATGACCAGAGGAGAACTAGAGATCATTATTGATCACAAAATAGAAGATTTTGATTACATCAAACTAAAAAGTTTCTGTACAAATAATACTAATGCAAACAAGATTAGAAGGGAAGTAACAAATTGGGAAAATATTTTTAAAAACAAAGGTTCTGACAAAGGTCTCATTTCCAAAATATATAGAGAACTGACCCTAATTTATAAGAAACCGAACCATTCTCCAATTGATAAATGATCAAAGGATATGAACAGACAATTCTCAGAGGAAGAAATTGAAACTATATCCACTCACATGAAAGAGTGTTCCAAATCACTACTGATCAGAGAAATGCAAATTAAGACCACTCTGAGATACCACTACACACCTGTCAGATTGGCTAAGATGACAGGAACAAATAATGACAAATGTTGGAGGGGATGTGGGGAAATTGGGACACTAATACATTGCTGGTGGAGTTGTGAAAGAATCCAGCCATTCTGGAGAGCAATCTGGAATTATGCCCAAAAAGTTATCAAACTGTGCATACCCTTTGACCCAGCAGCGCTACTACTGGGATTATATCCCAAAGAAATACTAAAGAGCGGAAAGAGACATATATGTGCCAAAATGTTTGTGGCAGCTCTTTTTGTTGTAGCTAGAAACTGGAAGATGAATGGATGTCCATCAGTTGGAGAATGGTTGGGTAAATTGTGGTATATGAAGGTTATGGAATATTATTGCTCGGTAAGAAATGACCAGCAGGAGGAATACAGAGAGGCCTGGAGAGACTTAAATCAACTGATGCTGAGTGAAATGAGCAGAACCAGAAGATCACTGTACACTTCAACAACAATACTGTATGAGGATGTATTCTGATGGAAGTGGAAATCTTCAACATAAAGAAGATCCAACTCACTTCCAGTTGATCAATGATGGACAGAGGTAGCTACACCCAGAGAAGAAACACTGGGAGGGGAATGAAAATTGTTAGCACTAATATCTGTCTGCCCAGGTTGCATGTACCTTTGGATTCTAATGTTTATTGTGCAACAAGAAAATGATATTCGCACACATGTATTGTACCTAGACTATAATGTAACACATGTAAAATGTATGGTATTGCCTGTCGTCGGGGGGAGGGAATAGAGGGAGGGGGGTAATTTGGAAAAATGAATACAAGGGATAATATTATAAAATATATATATATATATATATATATATATATATATATAATAAAAAAAAATAAAAAAATATAAAAAAAAAAAAAAAGAAATTACAACCAGGAAAAAAAAAAAAAAAAAAAAAAAAGAAAAGAATCATTCATACATACACATAAAAATATAAAATAACAGATAGCTTTGATTTTCTTCTAAAAACTTTCTATTCTTCAGTCATTTATCAATTGGGGAATGACTCTTATTTTTGTAAATTTGACTAAATTTTCTATATATTTTATTTAAAAAAAAAACCTTTATAAACAACAACAATATAAAATAAACAAAACTTTGTGTGTGTATGTGTGTGTGTGGAGGTTTTCATTGCTTATGGTATCTATTATCTAAATGTAGTTTTTCTGATTATCTTTTAAAATTAAATCTGTTTCCTTTAGCTTTATCTAAGATTATGATTTTTACCCCTGTCCATTTTTTTATTTCAACTAAAGCATATTAGATTCCGCTCCATCTCCTTATTTTAACTTTGTGTTCGTGTGTGTCTTTCTGTTTCAAAAGTATCTTTTGTAAATATCATATTTTTAAAATTCTGGTTTCTAATCTGTTCTGCTATCTACTTCCATTTTATCATAATTACTTCCATTTTCTGGGTTGGCTCACTTCATTCACATTCACAATCATGATTACCTTTCCCTTTCCCTTTCTTCTTTTATTTATCCTTTACTCTTTATCCTGGTCCTCTTTAAAAGTCTATTTAGCTTCTGACCAACTGCCTTTCTTGATCTTTCCTGTTTTTTAAGATGTCACTCTTTTTTCTGTTATCCCTTTCCCTCTTATTTTGCTATTAAGTAAGATAGATTTTTATATCCAACACACATAGACACAGATGCAGACACACACATATATGGACACACATTGATATATATATACACACACACACAAATACACATATGTACATGCATATGCATGCATACACATATGCATACACAATAACTATACAACATGCAAATACACATATATACCTATATGCATGTATATAACACATACATGTATGTGTATACATATGTGTATCTGTCTATATGCATCCTTTCCCACTTTGCACATGATGAAAATATGGTTCAACTGCTCCTGTCATTTTTCCCATTTTCCCTTACAGTGTATAAGTTTTCTTTATTATGTATCTCTTTTATGTGATAATTTTCCCCCTTCTACCTCTTTCATCCCCCTCCTTCTCTTGTTTGTTCTTCCCTCTCTCCTTCCCCCTTCCTCTCTGTCTCTGTCTCTTTCTCTCTCTGTCTCTCTGTCTCTCTCTTTCTCTCTCTCTCTCTGTTTCTCTCCCTCTCTCTCTTTGTCTCTGTCTGTCTCTGTCTGTCTTTCTCTCTGTCTCTCTCTCTCTCATTATCCCAATGTAATTGACTCACATCTAAGTTCTCTTTTTTCTACATAGACTGCTTTCTAATTGAACTACAATAAAGCTCATGGGAGTTACATATATCCTCTAATATAGGAATGGAAATAGTTAACCATATTTAGTGCCTTATATTTTTTTCTTTCCTGTTTACTCTTCTACTTCTCAAGTCTTTTAATGCCAAATTTTTACTTAGCTCTAGTCTTTTTAATTAGGAATTCATGAAAGTCTCATATTTCATTAAATATCATTTTCCTCTAAAGTATATTTAGTTTTGTAAGGTAGATTATTCTTTTTTGGTAACTAGTAGCTTTTCCTTCCAGAATATCACATTCTAAGCCCTCCAATCCTGTATTGTCAAAGCCACTAAATTTTTTGTTGTCCCAACTGTGGTTACACAATATTTGAAATATTTCTTTCTGACTGCTTGCAATATTTTCTCCTTTATTTGTGATCTATGGATCACATCCTGGAAGTTTTTATTTGAGAATCTCTTATAGGACATGATCAGTGGATTCTTTCAATTTCTCTCACTCTGACCTTTTGTTCCCTAATTCAATTTGAGATGTTATATTAAAATTGTTTAGAGGGGAATATTGGGAGAATTTGGCTGGGTTTCTGCCTCTTGGCCCTGCACACCTGAATAGGATTTTAAAAGCTACTGTTTATTAATCGCTTTGAACCTCAATTTGCTTCACTTGTGAATTGGCAATTCCTGAAGTACCTAGAGTCTATTCAAATAAGCTGATACTTTTTTGTTTGTAAAGCACTTTCTATTATAAATGTCAGTTATTACAATTATCGCCTGGTAGGCTTAGCAATCTCTCAATATAGAATCCAAAGAACAGTATAATTTTGGGAACATATAACTACTATCCCATAGCAGTGCTATGAAATTCAAATGTGGATGTTAAACTGTGTCCTACATATTTACTTAGAAAACTACATATTTTAATGATTTATGTTTTATTATATTTTAATTTATTTTGTCAATTATCTCTTGATGACATTTTAATCTAGTTTGAGCCATACCCAGAAAGGTCCTGGGTTTGCTAATAGGTTAAAATTCCTCATATTTGACAGTTCTACCTGACAAGATCAAAGAGAAATAGGGCTCGTTTGAAGATAACCAATGAGTAAGAAGAATTTATAGATGGAATGTACTATTAGGTAATCTATTTTTAATAAGTAAGGCCTATGTTGAAAAAAAATATACTTAATCTCATTTTCCCCTACTCGTCCTAGACAAGCCTTATAAGCCTTCCAGAAGGTTCCTTTCAATTTTAAATCTACAATCTTACTAGATTCTAAATCTATGATTCTATGGTTCCATGATGTGCTTCAAGTTAAAGATAAATGTTAGCATACCATTTTAAAGTGAGTGTGACAATTTATGAATGTCATTTTCATTCATAGTCAGTGATCATGCCCTCATTAGTAATATTCTCTCATGCCATCACAAAAAAGCTATATTGATTAAAATGTTTTCTTTTATTTTCTTCTATTGATGTTAATTGACATTTTAAAAATAGTATGCATAGCCAAAGTTTTCCTTTCTTTGTGTATATGTTCATTAAATCAACAACTTTGTATGTATACCTTTGGAAAATACCTTTATCATCTACTTTTTTTCCCTTTATTTTTCCTTATTCCTTTTTTTTTTTAATTAAAGCGTTTTATTTTCAAAACATATGCATAGACAATTTTTCAACATTAACTCTTACAAAACTTTGTGTTCCACATTTCCCCCCTTTCCTAGATGGCAAGTAATCCATCTTTTATATATCATCTACTTTTGTTATCCCCAGATTCTACCTTAACTTGTATAAACTACATATATATATAGATGGATATAATTATATATATATATATATATATATATTATATTATATTATATTATATATATATATACATTTGACAGAATTATGGATAGTAACAGAATTGAACTGACGATAGTAAATCCAGAACTGAAGATAGTAAATCACAAAGAAGGGAGGGTGACATGGAAACAATATAGTCTTATATACTATAGAGAGTTTACATACATACATAAAGAGAATTTATCTAATTAATTTGTTGTCATTTTAGAAATTGATAAAACTTCTTTTAAAGTGATTAAAATAATATATTTTTATACAACACATTTCAATTCATGGAATTCATTTCAGTACCATATATGGAGTCTCTCCTCTTTCTCTGTGACTTGAAGAAATGATGAATTTAAACCCCAAAGCAAAACAGGTATAACGAGAAATTACCTTGAGTATTTAGAATTCACCAGATCCTCTCAATGTAGGGCAGAGTGATGCCATGAATGCCAATATTCCTCATCTGCATAGCTTTTACGACATGCTAATCTGAATAAGAGAGAATCCTTCATTGTATTAGGCTTAAAAGTCAACTTACTTGTAACATCACATTATTCAGAAAATTCTTACATGATGAGAAATTCCTCAATAATATTATAATAAGACTACATAAAACTTTGTGTTGGTCCTAAAAGGAAAAACCCCAGCTATAATAGATAATTAAACCTCATACAAGAACATATATGAATTATTATATACATAGGCACATTATGTAACATAAGACAACTACACATGTACAACATACAAATATGGGTATGGTATATACAGATAAACTATATACATGCATATATATATATATATATATATATATACATATACATATACACACAAACTTGACTATGTCTACATATATGTATAGATGGCACACATAGCCTTGGAGTTAATAAGATCTGGACAAGTATTGTAACATATATGAAATTTAAGACCCTGAACAATTTAATCACTTATCCATTTATTAGTCTAGACAACTAACATGAATGAAAAATCTGAGAGACAATTTTTTGGAAATTAATAATCAGTTTATTAATTAGGATAGAAAATGATCAATAAATAAAAGCTAATGATATTTCTCCTAACCAGACATGAAAGTTATTGAATGATCAGATTTTTTAAAACAGAGGATGCCCCTGAGGGTGAAAATCAACTTTGATTGGTTAGCAATTAATGAGGGAGTAGACATATTAATGAGGTGGAGAAAAATCTTCAGTTTGTGGCTTTGATAAGATTCAGCAGCCCACAGTTATCAGGATTAAGGATCCTTTTCACCCCAGACCATATTGTTGAACAATGGGCCAGAATTCACTTAGATTAGATTCTCTTTACTCTTTAATCAGAAATAAGCTCTCTGAGTTTTCTGGGATCCCTCCCAATACTGAGGAGAATTGTCTCATTATCAGCCCTATTCTTAACAAAGACTGGGCTTTAAATAAGGAAGTAAAAAAAGGGGGGGGGGGAAGAAACTAATAATAATGAATCTATTACTAATTGGTTTTTAATAATCAGTAAGAGGATCTTTGAGTCCTGTATATAAAATTGTTTATTAATGTATTAAGAAAATAATTATTTTCTCACAACTCTTTAAGACTAGAAATATATTTGATGAGCTAAGTTGATGAAATCAATTTCTTCAGCAGCTGTTAACTTATAAAATGCACTTATGCAGAGAGATGACAACAGCAAAAGAAAAGAGATGGAAAAGGAAATTATTTTCAAATTATTAATATGACTATATGGTATATATGTATGCAGAGAGCTATACACATGTACATGTATATTTATATACATGTATAATAAAATTTAAATAAATGTATAAATTGATAAAAGAATTGTGTATGTGTATACACTGGTATATGTCATTTAGATTGTTTTTCTTCACATAATTATCTAGAAGGCATGAATTTCTAGAATCTGACTTCTTGCAGAGGATTTATATTATTTACATCCAGTGGACATGGTTTTTAAGTTCAACTGCTTTTTTCCTGTTACATTTTCTTCCTAAACAGTATGCAGTTTGCTTAGACTTCATGGACAGATCTTTTCAATCAAAACAAGTCTATACAGAAGTTCTTCAGAAATAGAGAAAAATTAGTAAACTCATTTTATCAAAGTAGATAAGCAAGCCCATCAGAAAAATACAAAAGAGCAGAATATAATAATAAAATAAATAAGCAAACACATCAGAAAGGTTATATAAAAGAGCAGAATATATTAATAAAATAAATAAAAATAATAATATTTAGAATATAAACTTCTGGAAGCAAGATATCTCAATTCAAATAAAAGAGAACTCTTTAATTTTGATCCACCTATGGCCAAGAATTCCCCAAAGACAGTAGGAAATCAGACATAAGTTTACGTTTTCTCTCAAAGAATATCCTTGCCCATCCTGCTCCTCTGATGCTTACTGGATCTTGTTACCATTCATTTATTTGGTAAAAGACTTAATAAGAATACTTCTGTATAATCATGGGCTGAGTACATCTTATTATGTACAGTACAACTAATGGATGATTGTCAATTTCATATATGCTATTAATCTCAGTGGGGAATGATTAATTGGCAACTGACAAGGAAAATATTTGTGACAAAATATGTGGTTTAGTTCAGATAGGCAGTCTGATGTCAAGGAAGACCTGCTTTCAAATATGAACTACCTCAGATACTTATTAGCGTATAACACTAAAAGTCATTTAACCACTGTCTACCTGAGTTTCCTTCTCTGTAAAATAAGAATAAATAGTAGCAACTTACCTCCCAGGGTTGTTGTGAAGATCAAATGAGATAACTGTAAGCACAGTACATGGGATATAGTAAGTGTTAGAGAATTGTTAATGGCAGGTAAGTGATGTTGTGATAAAGTGCTATGTTTAGTCAGAAATCATTTTCTTGAGTGCAAATCTGGAACTCAGACACTTCCTAGCTGTGTGACCCTGGGCAAGTCATTAACCCTGTTTGCCTAAATTTCCTCATCTGTAAAATAAACTGGAGAAGGATATGTCCGACTACTCCAGCATCTTTGTCAAGAAAATTTGGTCAGGAAGAATTTAACATAATTGAAGCAACTGAACTACAAATGTAAATTTTAGTTATGTTGTTATATCAAATATATATATGTATATGTATTATGTATATGTATAGATGGATAGATAGAATGATAGGTAGATAGATGATCGATAGAATATATTTTTGAATTGAGGCAAGAACACTCATAATCACCACCAGTTCTTTTACTCCAATCACTAATTAAGACTAATGTCAGCAGAATTAAACTCCAAGAACTTCCACAGGATTCAGTTGTAGCCCTAGGCAATCAAGACAGCCTCCATCAGTCAGACTATCAGATGCTTCAATGTAGGACCTCAGAAACGCAGGTAAACTCCATTGGCCTCAGCACAAGCTAAACACCAGCATTAGGATCTTAGCTTAGCACTAGGTAAACATTCCAACCTCAGTCTCCAGCATCAAACACTCCCCTCCCCAATCCCTCAGAACTTGCACCGTACAGACATGAGGTCTCTATGGGTCGCAGGGCAAAAAAAAATTTGTTGCAACACTTGATAAGCAACAGCCTGTGGAGGTATATATTGAATATACTGTGAATTCGAATGAGATAAGAGTGTGTGTGTGTGTGTGTGTGTGTGTGTGTGTGTGTGTGTGTACACCTCATCTGATCCTCACAATTAGCCATTGGCCATTGTACCTTTGAAGAAATTGAGGTAACGATAGGTTAAATGATTTTCCCAGGTTTACACAACATAGACAAAACAGCAGTAAATGAATGTCTGATTTGAAATTTGAATTCAGTCTTTATGTATTCTAGGACGACAGCTCTATCCATTATACTACTTAAATGTAGTAAAAGGAAAATTACCCCATTATGAGACTACTTGCAAACAGCCCTTTATTAGGAAAGTGATTGAATTTAGCATATGTTGGGTTATGTTATATGTAATTATTATATTATTATGAACAAAAGTTTATGTTTATATACATGTATGTATAATTCAAATTAGCAACTGATATATAATTTTCTTCCAACTAATAGCACACAAGAAAAAGGATTTAGAGATTTATGTAATTGCACATGGCAAAAAATAATTCTCAAAAAAGAGGAAAGAAAAAAGTAATTTCTAGATGTTCAAGAAGAACATTATAGATGAAAATAATTTATTATTCACCTGGGTTTTGACATTATTTTTAAGATTGAAATAATTTATTCAGTCTCTACTTGTACTGCCTCAAATTCACTATATTCATAATGTTTTGCTTATAAAACTGTTGATATTATTCTTGAGTTTAGTCTGAAGATTTTCCCCCTTAGATGATGAATGTGATGTTTTAAAATTATCTATCTTTTGACTTATAAAAATGGAATTTTCTCTTAAAATATCAGAGATCCTTGTTTATATTATCTCTTTTTATATATTATTATAATATCAATTCTCCCATTCTCTCTTTTAAAGTTGGAAATCCATATCCCATAAGCTTATCTTCTTTTAAACTATTTCAATTATTTGCACTGTTATGTGAGTATGCCAATATGCCTTTAGGCTTTGGTAGAAAAATACTTTTAAGAAATTCAATAAATAAGTCATAAATATTTGACCATATTCACATTTTTCATAGATTCAGCTAAAAGCATCAGTAATATTTATATTCTGAATTTTGAAACCCCTCCCTCCTCAGGCCTAAACCTGTGCCATCTGAATTCTATGGTTTTCTATATTACTGACTAAAGTGTACCCTATCATCTGTCTACAGAAATTCCATTCAACATTTCTCCATATATTTCCATGATAAAAATAAATAAGAAGCCAAATTAAACAATGAAGAAGAAATAAAGAATATATTAATATTTTAATAATAAAAGAATATAATAAATTTGTCAGATATCCATATCCATTATTTACTTTGACATAATTTAAATGTAAGCAAAAATTTGACACCAGGGTATTATAAAATAACTATCAAATCTTATATGAAGAATTATAGTGAAAAAGGAAGATTGAACTTAGGGGACAAGGAAGAAGGGAAATTAGTTACCTGGACTTTCACTTTGAAAAGTTTAGAGGATGCTGACAAAATACAAAGACATTTTCATTTTATCTTTTTAATTATTATTTTGGTTGGTGGTTTGCTTTTCTCTGATTCACAAGTGGTCAGTTGTTTCACGTGTGTTCACTTTATGAGCTGAACAAAGAGAAATGTGTTATAGATATAGAATAGAAAGAAGGTGACCAAGGTGCTCTTGATTTGATGAATTATGTCATCACTTGAGGGGGACAGCTCACCCTTCTCTTTGTCCTTGCCTTGAATTCTGGTACTTTGTCCTAAGGAAGCCCCAAAGCAAAAATACCCAATTCCTTCCTCGATATTTGTATATATTGACCGGAAGCTGAAGTTGGAGATTTTGTGAAGGATGGAAAGGTTGGGCTGGGGGAAGTGTTGTCTCAAAGGGACTTCATTGACAAGGAACACAGAGGTGCAGATTTCAGTGTTACCCGTGGTAGAATTAGAATTCATATTCTGTAGCTCCTCTTGCTTCAAGAACTGGAGGCCCCTCTTGATTCCCTGAGATCCCACCTCCCACAACCAGTCCAGGCAGGTCATTGCCAAGATGAAAAGAAGTTGGTACTGTATGGCTCTCAAGATGACTTTGTAAGCATTCTGTTGGTAGACGATGACAAGGCCATAATAAATCCAGTGGACCCCTTTAAGTAGAGCCTTGCCTGGTTGGTATCTCAGGTATGTCATCAGTTGATGGATGCATTTTTGGATCTGATGGTACATGGTAGAAAAAAAGATCAGGGCACAGTTCCCTGCTATCAGCAGTCTCTGCCACAGGGCCCAGGAGGTGGGTATCAGCACCTCCATATAGAGACTTTGAACTAAGTTAAAGAATTTAACCATGAGGAGGTCCAGGTAGTAGGAAGCCACATTCATCATGATGGAAGTGGCTCAGAGATTTTCACCTAAGCAGTGTGAAAGAATAAGTAGGCAGTGATCATGGAGTGAAATGTCTGTCAGCCACTCAGGGTCCAGGCTCTCTGGGTCATAACTGAAGCCCCTTGCTCTTGGGCTTCTCAGGACCCAGCTTTGGTCTCTAGCAGGCAAAAACCTATGTGATGGACCACCAGGTGTGGCCCTGAATAAATTTGCTTCACATGAATAGGTGATATCATAATCAGTGACATCATAAAAGACCTACCATCCAGAAGAAGAATACTTTTTTTTTACCCTAAATGGTAAGGTTTATTATTATTATTTCTTTAATGATATATCTTTAACATCTTTAAAAACACCTACTATCTATGGTCAACTCCTTTAGACATGTACTATGGGTTTTCCATTCCCTTATTCTGTAAAATGAGAGGAAGGTTATTAGATTCCACTTACCAATGTGAATCTTATGATTTTGTACCTTAAACTTTCTTCTTCTACCTTTCCTGTTTCTGTCTATAGCATTGCTGAAATCCATGTAATCCTCACTCCTTTCAAGTTACCACGGCTGAGATTCTAATCTATAGTGCCACTCAGTCATTTTTTCTTTTCTATTCCTGTTGCCTCTTTGTAGTGATGAAGTTTAGATTTGGGGAACCCAAATAAAATTAGGGTTTCTGGTGGTCAGGGTGTTAAATGAGGTCTAGTAACAGGTTTGGGGTTCAGGGAATCAAATGGAGGGGTTTGTTCCCCCTGCAACCCTTTGGGATTTGGTGTAAGCAAAGGTTCTCTGTAAAGGAATTTACAGACCTGGAAACCAAGATTGATAAAAGAGGTTTATTATGGGGATTGGAAGTAAGGTTAAAATCTGATTAAGGAAATAAGTGAGGGTAAAGAGAAGATAGTACTGGAAACCATATTCCAGTGGGCAGAGGCCCTTGGTGTGCCAAGCATATCAAAGCATGACATGTTTGCAACCTTTGCAAAGAGAGGATTTTAGTTTGGCTCTTTTTATAATGAGAGATTTAGCTAAAGGGGGGCCCATGAGTGGAGTCCAAAGTTAAGGACTAGAATTTTCTTGGTGGGGTTTGGGAAACCCAAGCAGATCATCAGAATGGGATGACCCAAGTTGGTTCAAATCTGATGGAGGCTGGGACAAGCCCAGATCTCCTATTAGAATTCAAAGGGATGCTTTTCACCAGGATTTGTGAATCAAAGACTCTAGCTTCCTGGATTGATAATGCATCAGCCAGGAGGGCTTGGGAATCATAAAGAAATCACAAATCAATCTGAAAGGAATCACAAATGCATTTTCTCACAGGGACCACAATCCAGGTTCAGTAGCTAACAAGAGAGATAAAATTAAAAACACTTACAAAAGATAGAAAAAATTATTTGAGGTTACCTAAGTCTAGACAAAATATATCTGATGGTGCTCAAAATAGTCCTAGAGGATTATTGTGATATTAATAATCTTAGAAAGATTATGAAAAAAGGAGAAAGGATTCATAATTTAACAAAAGTATCAGGAAAAATCAGATGGTCATTTAGAAGGAAAAGGAGTTAGTCCATCTCTAATAAAGTCAGTCCCTGGTTCCTTCCAATTGAATGCTATTATACATTGAGAGAGATAGAAAGAGAAATAAAAATCAAGTTAAATACTTATCTCAGTTTATGTATATATATATATATATATATATATATATATATATATATATATATATATATATATTTTTTTTTTTTTTAATAACAAAACTAAAAAGTGGGCCAAGCTTGTCTGAATTAAAATTTGCATTATTAAAATGGTATCATCACACTATAACAAAAATCCAGATTAAGACATATAGCAGATATGACACAAACATGACATATGTATATATACACATATACATACATACATATAGATATTTGTGTATATATGCATAATTACAGAGTCCTGAACTTTCAAGTTAATAAAGTTTAAAGTAAAACAAAAGCAATTAATAATGGCTTTAATAAAACTTTTCAGAATTAAGAGTAGAAATGGTCATTGAGTATGAATGTCAATCAATGAGCATTTGTTAGAACTTTCTATGTTCTAAATATAGTAAAATATTCTAGGTATAACCAAAAAAAAAAGAAGAAGAAGAAGAGCCTCAGTATGCCATCAATATTTCAATATTTTAATTGGGGGAGGAGGAGGATGTCAGTGTAAACTTGATACCTACAGAAGGTAATGAAGATGGAAGAAAATCAGAAGGAAAAATGGCATATCCCAGAAAAGACATTAAGAGATAGGATGTGAGATGTTTTAAAGAAAGCTAGGGAAATTCACAGGTAGAAATGAAGAGTTAAGAATATTCTTGATATTGAGGAAAACTAGAGCAAATATATTAAGAGTGTTTTGTGAGAGAAACCTCAATTTATGTCAGTGAAGCAGGATTATAGAAGGGCACAAAGGAGACTATGGTAAAAGAAAACTGGGTAAATGGCTATGAAGGATTGCAAATTTCACTGAATAAACCAGTGGTCCTCAAACTTTTTAAATAGGGGCCAGTTCACTGTCCCTATTACTATGAACAGCTTACTATGCATGATGCATATATTTTATTTTGAAGTGAAGAAATAAAATGGGAACAATACAATATTTAAAATGAAGTAAAGTTAAATAAACAAACAGCAGTATTTCAGTGGGAACTATGGAACTGCTTTTGGCTAATGAGATGGTCAGTGTCTGGTTCCATATTTGTCACTGCTAGTCATAACAAGTGATGCAAGTGCGCATCCATTAGTCTTGATCTGGTTGGAGATTTCAAATGTTTCATTCTAGAAAAAGTCTGTTCACAGATATAAGTGTTGCCAAAGATGGTTGCCATTTTGAGTGCATGGTTCCTGAGATGAGGATATGTTTCAGAGGGGAGAGAATGCATAGAAATTATGAAGGCTGCTTGACTTGAATGCATCTTTCAGAGAGTCACAATTCTGTAGTTCATCCAGTTCTATTTGGTAAATTGTATCCACATTTTCAATGTCAATAGACAATGGGTTACATAAAGATGTATGTCCTGTTCAGGGAGATGAAGCTCTTTAAATCTAAATTGGAACTTCTTTTGCAATTTTTCCAATGAATACACACATGTTTTGTTTAGGAATGCAATCAGCGGTTTTTCTGCTAACAAATTTTGAGTTGTTGTGGGGAGATGGTAGAAGTTTTCCTCCTTCACTTGTTTAATGAGGAGGCCTAATTTTACTTCAAATGCTTTGACATGTGATTGTATATCACAGATGAGCTTCCCCTTTCCTTGAAGTTGCATATTGAAATTGCTGAGTAGCTCTGTTACATCTGTCAGAAAGTCAAGGTGCCATTTCCATTCTGCATCACTAAGCTCTGGTACTTCTTTGTTTTTTGAAAGCAGAAAAGTTGTGATCTGTGGAAGTAAGTCATAGAAACATTTCAAAACTCCCCCTTGACTCAGCCAATGGACTTCTTTGTGATATAGAATATCTTCATACTCAACATTTAGCTCAGACAGAAATTCCTGAAATTGTCTGTGACATTGCATTAGCTCTAATGAAGTTAACACAAGATACCACAATTTTCATAACAGACCCACTTCAGTGATTTACTACACAGCGCTTGTTGGTGGATGAAGTAGAATATGGCTATTGGATGAGAATGGTTATGTTTGTCCATCTCTTGGTTAATGAGAGCAATTACTCCTTTCTTAGACCCCACCATGCTAGGAGTACCATCAGTTGTCACGCTGGCTAGTTTAGCCCAGTCCAGCTCCAAACCATTCATAGTTTGGCAAACCTTTTCATAGATATCCTCTTCTGTAGTTGTTCCTTTGATGCTTTGCAATGCTGCAAGCTCTTATATGACTTCAAAATAATTACTCATCCCACGAATAAAAATTAGAAGTTGTGCAGAATCACGAATATCATTGCTTTCGTCGAGTGCCAAGGAAAAATGTGAAAATTTTTTGTGGAGTTTTGCAAATACCAATGCAGATTTTCTTCCATTTCTTCAATCCTCCATGTAATTGTAGGTCCTGAAAGACCCACTGTACTAAATAATTCGGCCTTCTCTGGACATATCTCTTTGGCAACAGAAAGAAAGCATTCTTTAACAAATTCTCCCTCCACAAATGGTCTGCCAGTGTGTGCTATTAGCTTGGCAACTTGAAAACTTGCTCACAGTGATGAAATATGTAGCTGCTTCCACTTTACAAAAATATTTTGCTGAGTTGGCAATGTATTTTTCAGTTTTAATAGTTTATCTTTTCTCACTTCTCCAACCAAACAATCATATTTATCTTTATGATGAGTTTCATAATGTCAACGCAAATTATATTTTTTGAACACAGACACTATATTCTGGCATATCAGACATACAGCTCTTTCCTTGTACTGCATGAAAAAGTAATCATAAGTCCACGGTTCTTAGAATGTCCTACACGCCAAGTCAAATTTTCTTTTTCTTGACATTATTTCTAAGGGATTCCAAATTACTATTAGTAAAATACATATATATATATATACACACAGCACTACAAAAACAATATACCAGCAATAACTTTGCCCACACAGAGATATACAGACTGCAATGCCCAACTTCCTCCAAGCTGCCTCTGCGCTGTGATGCCTCCGTTTCCTGCACTCTCTCTCCTGCTTCAGACCTTAACTGCACACAAATCACCACTCAGGCGGTCCTCCCAAATGCCCTGGCTTCCTCTGAATCTGGAATTAATTCTCATGATCCAGCATTGCAGGATTGTACGTAATGCACTCGTAATTTATCATAATCGCAGGCAAGCTTGTAATTTATCATAATTGCAGGCAAGACTGTACATATATGTATATAACTGTGGGATATGTTGTATGTGCAGAATGAGCTTCAGTGACAAATAGTACACTGGGACTTCTGGGGGAGGTCATCATGTGACCTGAAGCTGCACAAGTGTATGGGGTCTTTAGAATCTGGAGGGGGATGAAGCAGTACACCAGCTCTGCACCTCCTCATACTCAGGATAAGTGGAGGGGCACTAAGGTCAGACCCCCAGTGATTATAAGGTGATGACATATGTTAGCAATATTCCATCTCTTTATGAAACTACAGAACATACACACAGTGATAAAACTGATGACCACAACAGCCAGACATGAGGTCACTATGGATACAGGGCCACGGCCTGGTACTAGGAGCCTCACTCTGGGCGACAAAAGCAGTCAGTACCGCAACATGCACTAGAGAGGAAGCCGTTACATTGTCATTACAGCATAATGACAATGATAGGGTCAAGCTGGAACTTGTAGTACTGTTACTATACCCGTGCACCAGACACAGCCCATATATTCCCCCTGCAACGGCTGAGACGTGCGCAGCATGCACTGTACATCCCTTACGCCTGTCTGTTGTGGTGGCTTCCGTTACTTTACAAGGCCACGAGGCATCAATTCTCCATCTTCTTCATCTCTCTCCCTTCCCCACACCATACACCCAGTCTTGGAACTCACCTCACCTCAGTATTACCTCACACTCTGTCTCCACCACCTCAGCTCAGTGCTGGAAGTGTGTGTGGCTAACACGAATTTAGGTTAAACTTCACTTCTGGTCTGATTTTGCTATATCCTGGTGGACCACATAAACATCCTCAGCGGGCCGCATCTGACCCACAGGCCATAGTTTGAGGACCCCTGGAATAAACATTGAGTTGTATTGTGCCAAACATTTTGTTAGGTCCTGGGGATACAAAGAAATGCAAAAGGTAAGTTTCTCTCATCAAGCACCTTACAGAAGTTTTATATATATATATATATATATATATATATATATATATATATATATATATATATATATATATATATATATATATATATATATATATGTGTGTGTGTGTGTGTGTGTGTGTGTGTGTGTGTATACATATACATATATACATATATATATATACATATATGTATATATGTGTATATATATATATATATATATATATATATATATATATATGTGTGTGTGTGTGTATATATATATGTTAGTTAGTTAGTTAGTTAGAGGAAACCATTGGAGTTTATATGAGTAGAGTTGATTGGGGGAAGATGATATAGTCAGGTCTAAGCTTGAGAAAAATGTCTTTGGTAGCTGAATGGATTAGGAAAATAGTTGAGGTAGTAGGGGACTCAGCTAGATAGCTAATCATGATAGTCCATTCAGTAAATACTAAGAGCCTGAATTAATCTGTAGCTGTAGGAACTACATATAAAAATGACTTATTGTAAGATAGATTATAGATGTAGAAAGGACAAGATTTGGCAATTAATTATACATGTGGAATATGTGACAGTGAGGAATCAAGAATAATATCAAGGTTTCAGCCTGAAAAAATGAAGTTTGGCAGTACTTGTTATAATAATAAGAAAGTTTGGGAGGAGATAGTTTTGAGGAAAAGATCATTAATTCTATTTTGAATGTGTGGATTTTGATTGAGATGGCTACAGGATATCCAGTTCAAGAAGCAAAATGGAGAGTTGGCAATATGAGTCAAAAGGGCAGAAGTGATTTGGGCTGAAAATATGGATCTGTGAATCACCGTCATAGAAATAATAATTAATCGAATGGAAGTTCATGAAGTCAAGTGAAATAGTATAAATAGATAAGAGGAGAAAAGCCAGAATAGATCTTTACTGATGGTTAGTAGGTGTGGTGTGCAGAAGAGACTGAGAAAAATCAGTCATGTAGACAGGAAAATAACCAGGATGGAACAGTGTCATAAAAGCCTAGAGAAAGAAATGTAATCAGTAAAAGAGGCCATCAAGAACAGTATTGTCTATCACAGAAGAGTTGGAAAATATAAGGATTAAAACAATTTTTTTCATTAGATTGGTGACTGGGAGGCAATTTCAATAAGATAATTCCTTTTCAATAAGAGGAAGTGAAAGTACCTACTCACTCAGCTTTCCTAAGGAGTTTAATAGAAAAAAAGGAAAACATATCTATTTCTATCTGTCTATCTATCTATCCATCATCTATATCTCCTATCTGTCTTTCTATCTATCTATCTATCTGTTAGGATTACTAGGTGAGAACTCGGGTTGTCTGGATAGTGACAAGGTGAGAATTCAGGTTGGACAATTACAAGGTGAGAACTCAGGTTGACTTGATGGAAGGAGCAGGCTCATTGGCTGAGGTGATTCTTCCCAGAAGCCCTTGCATTATCCCACGCCCATTCTCTGGGAGAATAAAAGAGAGGACTCCCAGAGATAAAAAGAAGACTCTGAATTGCATCAGGCTTGACTGGGCTCTCTGCAGGAAGGGAAGTCACTTCTTTGGACAAGAGTTAACAGCAACTGCCTGGAGACAACGGTTCGTTACAGGAAGAAGAATCTGTCTGAGAGATTTGAGTAGACACAGCAGATCTCTTCCCAGAGAGTGATCCAGCAGCTTCTGGAGACGACAGCTCGTTACATCTATCTATCTATCTATCTATCTATCTATCTATCTATCTATCTATCTATCATTCATCTCAAGAGAGAAATATAGAGAAAGAGACAGAGGGATAAAAAAAAGGGAGAAAGGCAGAAAGACAGAGACAGCATGAAGATAGTCAGATAAAGAGAAGATTTTTTATAGATGGGAGAGACATGTTTATGCAGAGCAGGGAAGGAGTCAATAGATGAAGAGATATTGAAGGGATTGTTGGGACAATCTAATGGAGCAGATGACAAGGGATAGGAAAAAAGAGAATGATAAGGAGAAACTCTACTTCTTCATCTGATGCAGTTATTGAGGAAATAGGAGAGAAATGTCTATGACATTTGTTAGATGATGAGAAAAAAAAAAAATAATGTTTTGAGAGATTGGCTTCAATTCCCCCCCCCCCCCGCCCGGAAATCTGAAATCCAAAGGATGTATGTGAGGGGCTAGGTGCTATGTGAAGTTTCAGGTTGTAGGACAAGTTTAGAACTGCAATGATGGGTATCCATCAAAAGGATTAGAATGACTGCTTTGCTCCAAAGAGAGCTCTTTTCAGTATTTTCAGTAACATAAATTTGTAATAGATTCAATTAACACAATTTTATAATTTTAACTAGCTTTTATTAAGTAGTATATGAATAGGAACTAAAAGGGTGATAGGACAAAGGTTGAAATTATTTGAAAGTAGAGTATGGGACAGGATGTTTTTCTGGGAGAGAGAGGAGAGGAAGACATTAGGAAAATATCAGTGATATAAAAACAGAAGCAATTATACAATTTTATTTTTCAAATACAATAGAACCTCCCTTTCTACTATGTATATTCAGGGTGATGCATGCTTAAAGGGAAAATATCACTTTATTTCTTTAAAAAGTTGCTTTGATTCCATCTGTTTAAATATCAGTTATGCAAAAATATAACCCAATAAGTCTTCCCTTTTAACAAAAGAAAAGTCCCAGTAAAACAGCACTAACTGATACATCATACTTTATCAGAAAATTTTCTGCAACATTCTACACTTATTATATCATTCCAAACAAAGGAATGAGGTACATTTTTTTCAACTCTTCTCTAGGGCAAGTTTGGACATTATAATTACCTAGTCCTCAAGTTAATATAGCAATTCATTTAATTCACACTAGTTATTATATGTATTATTTTTCTGAATCTATTTGCTTCGTTCTGCATTATTTCATATAAATCTTCACTTGATTGTTCTGTTTACAGTAACATATCCATGCATTTACATACCAGAATTTATTTAGTCATTACCATAATCAAATGAGATATTTCTAGATCTTTATTATCACAAAAATTGTTGCTATGAATATTTTTTGGGATGTGAAAGGCCTTTCTTTTTCTGCCTAAGCAGAAGTTGTGGACAGCCTTCTGAGATGACTGTTTAAATGGGGCTGCCCACCCAGCATTCACGTACTTACTCTGGGGAAAAAACAAAACAAAACTGGAAGTTCACACATCAGTTTAAATAAGTATTAAGGAGCCCAATGAGAAACTAGTGTGTGTACTTCCATGTTGGAACTACAAAAGATACAAAAAGTCTACCAGAAGCCTAGGAGTAATAGGAAAAGGAGTTTCTCTAGCAAGCAAGCATTTGTTTAGCAAGGGACAGGACACATATATGAATTGCAAAGCTCTGTATTCAGAGATAAGGATAGTGAAGGAATCCCTTAAGAAAGTCCAAGGGTGCTCAGAAAACTTTTCTTTCCTTCTATTTCATGATGTTTTTTGAAAGGTCAGAGATGGGCAGGAAGGGTGATTCTCTGCAAGAAATGGTGGGGAGTAGTTTACCTTTTTATTTGTTTTTGGGCACAAGCTACAGTCAGCTAGTGTACCTAGGTGGGAGTAGTATTATCATATTGGCTTGAGGCTAAATGGATGTTTTAAGGATAGAGATATTCCATGTTAATTTAAAGGTTTTTACTTAGTTGGAGGATCTCTTTGCTTTGTCCTTGGAAATCAATTGTAACTTCTACATTGTTCTTTAGGTTTTATGTAATTTATTTTTAGAAGGTTAAATATTTAAAAGGATCTGAAGAAAATGATTGGCCCACCATGTTGCCAATCATAGGACAAAAGAATCCTTCCTCCACTTTGTTAATTATGCATTTATTTAGTGATATGCTCGAATCTTTTGTAATTCCATTTGCTCTATATTTCAGAGTAGATATGGTAATGATTCTCCTTCAGGTAATCAGACCTGTGACCATGGGAAAACTACTTAAACACTATTTGCTTCAGCTTCCTCCTCTCTATAATGAGCTGGAGAAGGAAATGACAAACCACTTCAATATCTTTGCCAAGAAAACCCCAAATGTGGTAATGAAGAGTCACATATGACTGGAAACAACAGCAACAGAACAAGAACAAAGAACAATAAGCTTATATAGAGCTGGGTACATTAAGTTAGAAATGTCTTATCTGTCATTTGATAAGATTAACATAAATCCAGTGACTGTCATAAGTTGCTACCCATTAACATCTTCTGGCCAGCATTTTGAAATTAAGAGGCTGCATAGAATCTGCCCATTTCATGGTTGTCCCAGTTTGGAGAACTGGAGATGTTCTGTGATGTCATGTTGAACACACATGGTCACATGGATGCTAAATTGATTTTTATTATTGTGGTCCCAGTTATGAACAGTCCCAATAACCCCACAAAGTTATGGATTTAGATCATGTGGATAGCACAGAAGCAGAGCATATTCAGAGCTGTCAGGAGCAGGAGATATAAAAATTGCTGTTTTCTTAGCAGATATTTTGCCAACAGGTTGCAATATAAATTTTGTCTCAGTAAAGCCTTAGCAATGGTTTCAGAGCACATAAAAATGTTCTATTCTGAAAAGAAACTGGCCTTAGAGATCAGAGTTCAAATCTTGCCCCTTAGTGACTATATGATCAGACCTAAATCTATTTACTTCTAAATAATAATAATAATAATGGTTTCAATAATAACTAACATTGAGATAATATTTTAAGATTTGCTCAACAATATACTTATGCTATTTCAATTGAACATGCTGAGGTAATTCTTTAAGACTATTAATTTCAGAGCATGTGCCAATCTGCATTATTGGAGTGAATATGCCCACTAGTTTCCTATACTAATGAAATTATAGGTCTTGTCAAAATAGATTAATATACTAAATAAAACATACTAATAAATCCATTATACACACATATGCATAAACATAAAAAGGTATTGCTTCTACTGGAATATTAGAGGCAATGATGTAGATGTGAAATAAATAGGCAAAATGTATATGTCATTTAAATGCATTCTACAGGGAAAAGAGGACCCCATGGTGTAAAGCTTTTGCCAGTAATTTAGTATGCTCTCCCAAATTCGCCTTTATTATGTTAACTGCCTTGGAGTCTCCCTGACAGTGAATAGCACATTGCCATTTCTGTTCCCACACACTGTATCTCAATGAATCTTTAAAATTTCTGTAGAAAAGAACATGCATGAAATGAATGGTCGATTTCAGGAACTTTTAAATTAAGCTCAACCTCCTGTGGTAAATTGTTCAAGATAAATTATTTCTGGTGGACACAGAAAACTGTTTTTACAAGTATCTTAGCTAGGAATTTGCTTCATGGAGAACTCAGAGGTAAGATTTTTTGTTTGTTTTGTTTGTTGTGTTTTTTTGTTTTGTTTGTTTGTTGTTTTTTTTTTAACACTCCGTAGGTAATTTCTTCTTGTATTTTTTTTTATGTTAGCTTTTCAAATCAATCACTATTTTTGAAGGATTCAGGAAGAAGTAAATCTGATAGCTATATGTTAGCTAGATCTTACTGTAAGAAGAAGTAAGCTTCTCTGTGTTTAACTTATCAAATAATAGACTCAAGTACCAAAAGGAGCAGATCATGGGCTTGCTTCTTCATTATTATATTCTAGATAGCAGTAGTCACCAAAAAAAAAAAATAAATAAATAAAGGAAATTGTGTCTCCAACATATGTAGTTTTGTATATTTACTTATTTAAAACTTAAATACAAAAGAGAATAAGGAAAAAAGGAACATTGCTATGCACACAACATTACTTAAGAGAGGATTCAGAATATAAAGCAATAAATTTTCATTTCAAGAGAACCTATATAATAAAACATATTGTGTTCAGAGCTGTTCCATCTTTTCTCCCTTATAAGTTTTATTTTGTTTTGTACTGTTACCGTGAACTTTCCATTATATTCTCTCCTCCTTTCCTATCCCTCTCTCATAAGGCTATAAATTATGTGTGGATATATTTATGTTTACATATATAAATATGCATATATATGTACACAAATACACACATATACATAGATATCTATAATCATACACACATACATTCATATATATCTACATAAGACAGTATAATGTGTGTTTGTCCTGTATTTCTCTAAAGGTGGATTGTATCTTCATAAATCCAAATCTTTTCCACATGTATTTATTTATAAATTATATGTACATGTGCTGCTGTACTATAACATATATATTTAAACTTACACAAAAAAGATGAGTTGAAATGAAAGTTTTATTTTTTAATTAACAATAATGCATACATATATATGTACATATATACACACATATGTGTATGTGTATATGTATGTATCTATATATCTATTTCTATTTGTAACAAATGTGATTAAATATTTTTCATGGAGGTAGAAAAAGTTTGTACATTTTCTGGGATGTAGGATAGGGAAGACTTAGAAAGAATGACTTTATGATTCATTAGACAGTCATTATTCATTTAGTTTGATCAATGTAGGTAGACAAGCTGATGAATTTCTTTTTCTTCTTTAAGATTTTTATTTGTTTTTCAAATAGGCAAATTCAATAATCACATTATAAGCCATCACAGTCTTGAACTTCCATGCCTGCTAAAACTGTGTGATATACTATGTCCCACTCAAAATGAAATAAAGATGGTGTGGGATAATTCTTCCTGAGAAGGGCCTGATGGAACCATGAGATTATAGGAGAAGGGAAGAATGAAGAATCCCTTTAAGGGGATTTCCCAATGGTACCTGGGCAGATGTTGTTACGGGTACCTGATTAGCCATTTATTATTTCCCTGAGTGTCTAATACCTGATACAAAATTTGGAAAACCTTGCATAAGATTCAGAAAAGCTAGAGCAGGGAAGTTTCTGGTGATAGATAAAGGATGCATGATAGGTGTTTCAGTGTTGGAGAAGAATTCATGATTTCTTATTGTGGGAAGGTAGGAAGTGTCTTCCCATCCTCCAAATGGTTAATTGCATAACACTTTCAATTATGTTACAGCCTCCTGGAGTATTTCAGCCCTGTCCCAAGGTATCATTAATATAAAGCATGGAAAGATAAATTCCCAAAATAAAAATTGTATCTCCTGAATGCATTTTAAATTACATATTTGAACATATTTGCATCTGCCTAGATTTCAGAGCCTTTTAGTTCTTTTTAGGCACAGAGAGTACTGCCAAATTTTAACATTATATCCTAATCATTAACAACTAGTGTGTAAGACTTTCTAGTAGTCAGTCATTCAGTTAGCATTGATTAGAATTAATATAAATGACAACAGAGTTCTTCCCACTATGAGGTGCCTCTCATTCAAATGATCAAATACTTAGAACAGTCTTCACACTAAAAATATATCTAAAAATACAATCTGAGAACATTCATTGCAAATTTGTATGTGTGTTTATGTGTCCTAATTCCATCACCCAAAATAAGGACTTTTTATTTCAGTTCTGAACCATCCACAGGCATGAAAAACATGTCATCTTCTTAAGCTTTCATCAAAATCATTGATAAAAATGTTGAGCAGAATAGGGCCAGAGCTGTATATTTAATAACCTACTTAGCAAAAGAATACATTTTTGGGGAAATGGTCATTTAATGAAAGAGATGAAATTGATGAAAAGCCCACATGAATAGAAATTTGGATATTCAAACACAAGACTCAAAAGAAACATAAAAAGGTAAATATGAAAGGGAAACCATAAGACAATTAAATTTAACTGGTTATATCTCTATATGGGAAAATGAAATTATAGAGCTTCTAAGAAGTTTGTAATTATTAAAGAAGTTAGAAGGAATCTACAAAGAGGGCATGAGAGTGAGTCAATTATGTTACAATCATCTCAAAAAATGAAGAATGAAAAAAAGGGATACATTGGGAAGACAGGAAAGGGAGAAAAAGAATGGAAAATTTTTCTCGCATAAAAAAAGTGCACAAAAAAGAACTTTTACAACAGAGGAGAAAATAGGGAGTTTATGAAAAATGTTTGAACCTCTCATTGCAATTAATCCAGAGAGAATCTGAATTATCAGGAAAACTATAAGCATAATTGACCATATTGATAATAGAAAACAAAAATCATATCATTATCTCAATAGATGCAAAAGACCTTACACAAAATTCCTACTTAAAAAAAAAAAGACAAAAACAACAACAACAACAACAACAACAACAACAAAAAAAAAAAAAAGAGAAATCATAGATAATTTTTATCTATCTAAAACCAAGAGTAGGCATTTTCTGTAAAGGAGATAATCTAAATGTCTTTTTAAGATCAGAGATAAAATAATAATGTTTATTATCATCATAATTATTCAATATTTTGTTAGAAATCTAAGTATATTCAAGCCATTCTCCAAATGATAAATAGTCAAATGATATAAACAGACAATTTTCAGAATAAGAAACGAAAACCATTTCTAGTCATATGAAAATGACTAAATCACTATTGTTCAGAGAAATGCAAATTAAGACAACTCTGAGATACCACTATATACCTTTAAGATTGGCTAAGATGACAGGAAAAGATAATGACAAATGTTGGAAGGGATGTGGGAAAATTGGGACACTAATACATTGTTGGTGGAGTTTTGAAATGATCCAACCATTCTGGAGAACAATTTGGAATTATGCCCAAAAAGTTATCAAACTGTGCATACCTTTTGATCTCTACTGGGCAGTGCCTTTAATGGGTCTGTATCCCAAAGAGATCTTAAAGGAAGGAAAGGGACCCACATGTGCAAAAATATTTGTGACAACCCTTTTCATAGTGGCCAGAAACTGGAAACTGAGTGGATGTCCATCAATTGGAGAATGGCTTAATAAGTTATGGTATGTGAATGTTATGGAATATTATTGTTCTGTAAGAAACAATCAGCTTGATGATTTTAGAGAGGCCTGGAGACTTATATGAACTGGTGCTAAGTGTAATGAGCAGGACCAGAAGATTACAACATGACAACAAGATGATTATACAACGATCAATTCTGATAGACATGGCTCTTTCCAACAATAAGATGATTCAGACCAGCTCCAATAGTCTTATTATTAAGAGAGCCATCTGCACCTCAAGAGAGGACCATGGGAGCTAAGTATGGACCACAACATAGCAATTCCACTCTTTCTGTTGATATTTGCTTGCATTTTGTTTGCTTTCTCAGTTTTTTTTTTTCCTTCTTGATCCAATTTTTCTTATGCAGCAAGATAACTGTATAAATATGTATATATACATTGGATTTAACACATATTTTAATATATTTAACATGTATTAGATTATCTGCTATCTAGGGGAGAGGGTGGAGGCAAGGAGGGAAAAATTTGGAAAACAAAGTTTTGCAAGGGTCAATGTTGAAAAATTGTCCTGCATATGTTTTGTAAATAAAAAGCTTTAATAAAAAAATTTTTTAAAAATGCTAGGTATAGCAATGACAAGAAAAAGAAATGAAAAGAATAAAACAATCATTGAGGAAAAAAACTATCACTTTGTAAATAACATTATGATATATTTAGAGAATCCTAGAAAATAAAATAAAAAACTAGTCTTGCACTTTTAGTAAACTTTTAGTAAAGTTTCAAGACATAAAATAAACTCATAAATCATCAGAATTTTTTTTATAAATTTACAATAAAACCCACTAGGAAAGGATGGAAAGAGAAATTCCTTTTAAAAACTACACTCAATATAAAATACTTGACTGTCTACTAGACAAGATAAACCTAGGAACTATATGAACATAACTACAAAACATTTTTCACACAAATAAAGACAAATCTAAACAATTGGACAAATATTAATTGCTCATGGGCATATACTACCTTTTGGAGCTCTTCAAAAAATGTATAGAACATAAAGAGTGAAATAGGACCAGTGCGCTCAAACACAAGCACAATTATTTTCTATTTGCCTTTAATATGGGTGCTGATAAAACAAAGGAGTAAAGTGGATAACAAATGAGAAGTGTTTTTTGTTTTTTTGTTTTTTTTTTTTTCTCATGAAAATACGGCAAGGAAAAATCACTATAATATAGTTTCACCAAAAGCCTCCTTCTTGCATTTTAGACATTTCTCATAAATTCTGTCTCTGGCTTCTCAGCTCTTACCTTGGTCCCTAGAGAATAAAAATGTCTGAAAACACTCAGGTGAAGTTCTGCATATAGACTCTAACTCCATGCTTCTAAATTTTCTACTTCCAGCATCTTTATCTCTTTACTGATCATAATCATTAGTGTTTTCTGCTTGTTTCTCAGTTATTTGACTTTTTCTACATATAAAAAAAACCTCTTCATATTAAAATTAAAACAACAACAACAACCAATACATTGAGTAATTTTCTTTTAGGTAAACTCTGAAATAGTTTTTTTGGGATGTATTTTTCATTTCATTTTATTTCAGAGATAAAAAAAGCACTTAAAATGGACTTTTGTAACTACTAAAAGATCTACATTAAACTTCCCTTTATTCTATGTTTTAGATATTTTTTGAGGAAATTCCAAAGTTTAGCTATGACAAATGAAAAGTTCTTTATTTGGGCTCAAGAAGTCAAAGACATGTACATAATATAGATAATGTAGTGACATAACTAAACTGCAGTTAATGTGAAAAATGAAGACAAAGGAATTTGAATTAACTACAAGTCAAACATTTTGGAACTGCTGCAAAAGCAGCCAAGATAAAATTATATCTCAATATTTTAAAAAAATCTGTGGTCTCATCTATACCAAAACATAAATTCAATTAAATATATTTTAACTATTTTTTGATATTGCCTATAAATGAGACTCTATGTTTTTTAAAGAAAGAAAGAGGAAGAAGAAAAAAAAAAAGAATAAGGAAAATTGATTTATTGAGAATCTAATATTATATGCAGCATTTCATATCAGAGCATTCACATCTTGATAAAGAAGAATGGTGAACTGCTTTCTCATATCTTTTCTTTAGGGCCAGTTTTATTATTTATAATTTCACAATATTTTGCTTTTCCACATTTTTCAAGCTTCTACTACTTTCCAGGAACAGTACTAGTCAATACTATCCTGAATATATAACAGGCGATTATATAGTATCAGTAGAGTTCATCAACATGATTAATATTCCTTTAATGTATATTTTTGTATGACAGACAGGATATAATATGAATTTATGCTTCAATTTATAACTACCTAATAGCTCTATAGGAATCTGATGAAAACCATCATTAACTCATTACATAGTTAGTTCAACAATGACCTTGTCTTTTTTACCTTTTTTTAATTAAAAAAAGTACCAGGTTTGCCTCATGTCATCCATAAAATGGGAATAATAATAAGTCACTATGAATATCACATCTATCTATATGTCAATATTTCACTTTCTATTTAATATAATCTATTATCTATCTTCTCTCTGTGTATCTCTGTCTCTCTCTTACTGGTAGGGAGAACTCTTAGATATGTTTTACTAAGTTAGATTAGAACCTACTCTAAAACTTAGTTTTAGAGAGGTGACAAGTAAAACTTAAAGCACTATAAACATATAGTCCTGGATAAAGTTTAATTGTTAATTTTTTTTTATTACTACAGATGTTGGCTGGTAAAAATTTGGTTATCATAGTAGTTCTTGCTATGTATATTTCACTATTTTAAAAGGTTCTGACTGGATCAGAATCCTACATTAACCTGCTGGTGGGTAAAAGCAGAATAAAGCAGTCTAAAGACAGAGAAGTAGGACACAGATAAAAGTGTAACTAATTTAAAAGTGAGGAAAGAGTTTGCAGGCAGAAGTCCACTCTCCTAAAAGGGAGGGCTTAACATGTAAAGCAAAGGCAGTGCTTTATATATGTAAGTATCATGACATAAACATTCTTGTCTGCTCTCATGGAAGGCTCATGCATGAACACTACAGGCATTCCTGGGTTCTATAGCAACAATCCTGAAGTTGATTGTCTCATAGACACAAACAGGATCTGATTTAGTGTGTTGGGAACAAGAGTATGGTACCCAGGGTATTTTACTTCTGTTACAACAAACAGGTATTGTGAGCATGTTAAGAGGGATGATGGATGGCTTTAGGCTACAGCACATTGGTTCTCAGGTCCCTGGGAAATAGAGGGTACAAAACCCCCAGTGAATACCTGGTGCTGGTAAAAACAATATACTTTGCAGAGGGATGAGGTTATCAAGCATGCAAAGGATTATTGTTATACCAAGCTCAGGCATAGCCTACTTACTTGGCTTTAGCTCTGGGAAACAATGGGTCTTCAAAATATTTTGATCAAGAAAAATCAGAGAGAAAAAGAGAAAAGGGACATTGATTGGGCAATAAATATCAACACAAAACAAAGGGGCAAAACAAATGTCTAAATTATCATGGGAGTGATGACTATCTCTAACTGGAGCTCCTGAGTTAGATTTGAGAGAAATGTATCTATTGTTATAAATTACAAACTTCCTAAAACAAAAGCAAAATGTGTGCATGTGTATGCATAATTTGTAAATCACTTAAACTTTTTTTAACTTCAATTCTCTCAACTATAAAATGTGGATTACACATCATCTTCCTTAGAAGCTTGTTTAAGAGCTAATATAATAAATATGACAATTCTGCCTAAATTGATCTACTTGTTCAGTGCCATACGAATCAAACTGCCAAAAATATTTTATAGAACTAGAATAGATAATAACTAAGTTCATCTGAAAGAACAAAAGGTGAAGAATGTCAAGGGAATGAAAAAAAAAAATACAAATAATGATGCTTTAGCAATACCAAACCCCAAACTATATTATAAAGCAGCAGTCATCAGAACCATTTGGTATTGGCTAAGAAATAGAGTGGTGGATCAATGGAATAGATTAGATACATATAACACAATAATCAAGGTCTATAGAAATTTAGTATTTGATAAACCACGAAACTCCAGCTTCTTTAATAAGAACTCACTATTTGACAAAAAATGTTGGGAAAACTGGAAACTAATATATCAGAAACTCAGCATAGACTTGCACCTCACACTGCATACCAAAATAAAGTCAAAATGGGTATATAATTTGGACATAAAGGATGATACCATAAACAAATTAGGAGAGCAATCTCAGATTGCCATCAGATCTTTGAAAAAGGGATGAATTTATGAACAAAGAAGAATTAGAGAGCATTATGAAATGCAAAATGGACAAGTTTGATTACATTAAATTAAAAAGGTTTTGCACAAATAAAACCAATAGAAACAAGATTAAAAGGGAAGTACAAAGCTGGGGAAAATCTTTACAGCCAGTATTTCTGATAAGGTCTCATTTCTAAAACATTTAAAAAACTGTATCAAATTTATAAAAACATGTCATTCCCCACTTGGTAAATGATCAAAGGCTATGAATAGAAAATTTTCAGATTATGGAATTAAAGCCATACAAAGTTATGTTAAAAAAATGTTCTAGTTACTATTGATTAGAGAAATGCAAATTAAGACAACTCTGAGATATCATTTCAGATCTCTTAGATTAGCTAAGAGGACAGGAAAAGATAATGATAAATGTTGAAGGGTATGTGGGAAAACTGGGACACTGATGCATTATGAAATGATCTGGAGAACAATTTAGAACTATTCCCAAAAAGCCATAAAACTGTGCGTACCCTTTGATCCAGCTGTACCATTACTGGGTCTGTATCCCAAGGAAATCTAAAAGGAGGGAAAAGAACTCACATGTGTAAAAATGTTTGTAGCAGCTCTTTTTGTGGTAGCAAAGAATTGAAAAATGAATGGATGCCCATCAATTGGGAAATAGCTGAATAAGTTATGGTATATGGATGTAATGGAATATTATTGTTCTATAAAAGTGATGAACAGAATGATTTTAGAAAGGCCTGGAAAGGTTTACATCAGCTGATGCTGAGCAAAACAAGCAGAACCAGTAATATATTGTACACAATAACAACAAGAATGTGCAATGATCAACTATGAAAGGCTTGGTTTTTCTCAGTAGCTCAGTGATCCATAACAATCACAATAGACTTTGGACAGAAAATGCTATCTGCATCCAGAAAAAGAACTAAGGAGACAATGTAAATTAACACATTCTATGTTTTCCTCTTCTTGTGTTTTTTATCTCTCCCAAGGTTTTTCTCTTTTGCTCTGATTTTTCTCTCCCAATATAATTTATAAAGTAATGTGCATTAAAAATAAATAAATTTACTAGGAAAAAAGGAAGATAAATAGATTGAGCAATTCTAAACAAAAAAATAAAAACAAACACTAGACAATTGATGCTAGCTCTAATGATCTTGTGAGAAAGAGAATCATCTACACCCAGAGAAGACTGTGGGAATTGAGTGAGGATCACAACATAGCATTTTCAGTCTTTTTGTTGTTGTTCACTTACATTCTGTTTTCTTACTAATTTTCTTTCCTTTTTGATCTGATTTTTCTTGTACAGCAAGAGAATTGTATAAATATATTTACACATATTGGATTTGACATATATTTAACATGTTTAACATATATTAGATTGCCTGCCATCTAGGAGGGGATGGGGGAAGGAGGGGAAAATTTGAAACACAAGGGCTCTGTAAGGGTCAGTGTTGACAAATTATCCGTATTTTGAAAATAAAAAGCTTTAAAATTAAAAAAAAAGATTTGCAAATTCATGTTATTTGATGCTTACAACAACCTTGTGAAGTAGTTGCTATTATTATTTCTATTTTATGAATGAGGATATTAAGGCAGAATCAAATTTAATACAATCCATTTCAAAATTTGTGAATAGAATTTGGCATAGTGTTTAACACCTAGTAAAACTTTAAAATGGTTGTTGATTAAAACTCTGAATTTGCTGATCTAAAGGAATAAAAAGATTGATAAAAGATGAGTTCTGTTTGAGGTATGTTGCATTTGAGGTTTTTGTATATCACCCACTTTGAAATATATAACAATAATTTGTAGCTGCAGGAATAGAAATCAGAAGATGGTTCACATAATTACATTTAAAGATAGAGGAAAAAATCTTTGATAAAATGCAACAATAATTTATCCTATAAATTTACAAAATGCAAAAAAAAACCTAAAAAAGCTTGTTGAGAGGATCAAATAAAATAAATATAGAATGCTTAGCACAGTAGGTGGCATTTAGTAAAGCCTTAATAAATTCTTCTTCCATTTCCCCATTTATTTAGTGAGAAACTACAGGGCCTTATTACATTGTTTTCTGCACAGACACAAAGAAATCCTATATAAGAATGTAGCTGAAGAAGACTCGACATGACCAAATTTACAAGAGTTAGGAAACAGTAAAAAGTAATGAACTTTCCCTTCTTATATTAGTTCAGCAAGTAGAAAATCTTGAACATATTAAAAATACACTCACATATTTTGCAAAAGTATCAGCTGCATCTTTGTTACTTTTTTGTATATTTTGTGTTTATGTCACTGATAATAAAGATGAAAGGAATCTTAATAGACCATCTGAACAAAAATCCCCATTAAAGAATACAAGTGGCCATTTATTCTTTTTTTGAAGGCCTAGACATAGGAAGGATCCTATTATCTCATAAAGCAGCTTATCTGACTTTGAGACTTCTCTCCCTGTGTGAAAGCTTTTCTGGACAATAAGACTACATTTATTTCTTTGTTAACTTCTAATTAATGCTTTTACTTTTGACTGAGTGGTCAGACTAAGCAAATCTAAATTCTGTTCTAGATGATGATCTTTCAAATGTTTGAAGACATCCATTACATCCCTTCACCCTTATATTATTTTATTCTCTGTTATTTCCTTTATTTTTTTCTATTAATTATGAATTCCTCTTCTGGATTTTGATTTTATTCATTTGAATACCCTCTCTATTTTTATAGCATATCAGTTTGTCTATTTGATCGGTATTTTGAAAAATAAAAAATCAGCTCAAAGTTCTTTTTTTCATCATATTAGTATGTAATTATGTTAAATATTAACATTTTTTCAAATTTTCAAAATTTCTACACTTGTTCCTATTTCACTTAATTGGTTCATATAGTTGATTTTGATTGAGTATCAAATGTATTTATAATTTCTCTTTTTACCTAACATTTATTTGTATTTAACATTGTTAATTGTTAAATTTTATTGATATCTTTTTATAGCACCTATATTTCCCAATATAATATTCTCCTTCCTCCTCCTAGAGGGTAATTTCATATAAGAAAGGAATGAAAAAAGAATCACAGTTCAGCTAAACTAATCAACATGCTGAAAAAGATTGATTATGAAATATTCCACATCGTTAGTACCCCCACTTCAGCAAAGAAACAGAGAAAGATGTTTTTTCATATCTTTTCTTTTAGGTCAAGCTCATTCATTAAAGTTTCATCTTTCATGTAGTTTCTTCTTTCTCAAGCTTTGTTATATGTCTTTTGATATTATATATATTTATATCTTTCATATATCACATCTTCACCAAATATTATTTCCCTCATTCTCCTTTCCAGAACAATTCCATTAAAGCAAATAGTACTTTCGAAAGACAAAAAACAAAAGAAAGAATCATAGAAAGGAAAAAAAAAAGCAGTTTAATTGGTTAAATAAAATGTTAACAAATTAATAATTTCTAATATTAATATTAATATAATTTCATAAAATACAATAAATAAAATTATAAAAATATATAAAATACAATATTTTTAAATCTCCCATATTTGTAAAGGAGAAGGGGAGAGTGAGTTTTGGAGAAACTGAGAATTGTGTGTGTGAATGTTGTATAACTACTCTTGATTTGCTAATTATGTTTTTTGGAAGGAGACATTTTTGATTGTCTATTTGGCAGGAAAATATTGGAATCTTTGAAAAGGCCTGGGTAACCTCTCACTTTTTCTAGTCTTTCCATTTGCATCTAGTGGAGTTGAATGACTCTTGTAATATAAAAGCTTTAGGGATTTCTTCCCTCTCTGTGGCCAAATTATCCTAAGAAATGGGCCTAAACCATTGGTGTTTTTTGCTCATTAATTCTTATTCTAGATGCAGCACAGGGAGGCTTTGACTATTGAGGTAGAGATGGAGAGCCACACAGAAGGTTGAGTAATGTAATTAGCTTAAAATTCATAGCATGAGAACAAATAATAATTTTGGGGAATGTCTTGCTAGATTTGTAAGAGTAAATATCTAAATAAGGACTCCTTTGGCAATGATAATTATCTTTCAATGTCTCCTGTCAGGACCTTGCTTAAAATACTTTTAGGTTTTAATTCTTATATACAAAAGATTTCTTTACCACCTATAGGTATTTATAGAATTTTGGTCAGCTTGTACAGTTCTGGAATAGAGAGAAATATACCATTATTTTTTTGTTATTCTTGGTCACTGTTATTTATCTGCTGTCATTTAAGTATTTTGATAGATAGCTAGGATACTCTAGGCCAGTGGTCCTCAAACTTTTTAAATAGGGGACCAGTTCACTGTCCCTCAGACTGCTGGAGGGCTCACTATATTAAAAACAAAACCTCACACTGTCTCCACCCCTCAGCCCATTTGCCATAACCTGGCAGGCCACATAAACGTCATCAGCTGGCTGCATCTGGCCCTCAGGCTGCATCTGGCCCGAGGGCAGTTGTTTGAAAACCCCTGCTCTAGGCCTTTTCATATTGATATTTCAATTGGAAATCTTATTCCTCTCTGTTAGATATCAACCTAATGCCAGTACAATGTCAGTTGAAGTTTTATTTGAGGAACAAATGAGGCATTTTTAAGTCGTTGAAGAGTTTTTGTTTTTGTTTTGTGTTGTTTTTAAAGGAAATTCCAGGTGATCAGAGGGCTTTAATTGGACAATTCTCTTAGCATAATTATGTGAAAAGTAGTGAAAAGAAGAAGAAAATGTAGCCAAGACTAAAACTCTAAAATTATAGGCTTTTCTTCCTATATTTAGAAGTAGGACGCCTTAGGTCTCAATGATCTGATTTATAGGGTGGTTGATGTCATATCTTTGAAGTTAATAGAGAAATTCTGAATGCAAAATTATGAGCCAAAAAGCTAGAACAGCACGAGGAATATTAGAAATACAGCATGGATAATATTCCTCATTCTGTATCAGGATCGTCTAAAATTAAGTAGCTAAGAATTTATTAACCTCTTATATACAATCTGTGCTTGGATCTCCATTAACCACACTTTCCTAGTACTCTCCCAAATCTGCTATTCACATGTTTATTCACCAAAACTTCTTACTTCCTGATGATCATGTGAGGGCTACTACCAAATTTTTGCCTCCTTAGTCTTGGTGGAGAGTCTCTCCACTTCTTCCATAGGACCTGAATAAGGATGCTTCTTCATCTCCATTCAGAGATGCAGAATTGTAAGCTAGAGGATCTTCATAAATACAACTTAACCATTTAAAATTTTTTTTTGAGTTCCAAATTCCTTTCCTCACTCCTTTCCATCCTCCATCATTTAGAAGGTAAATAATTTGATATAGATTATGTATATGGAGCTATGAAAAACATACTCATAATTACTCATGTTGTAAAAAAAAAAAAAACAGAAAAAGCAAACAGGAATCTGCGTTCAGATTCTATCAATGCTTTCTTTGGAGGTGGATAGCATTTTTTTCTATCAAAGTTGGTCATCTACATGATTTTGCTGTCACTGTATACAATGTTCTATTTATGCTTAATTCACTCAGCATCAGTTCATATAAATCTTACCAGGTACCAGGTTTTTCTAAAATCTATCTGTTCATCATTTTAATAGCATGATAGTTTTCCATTCCATTCATACCTACAACTTATTCAGCCATCCTCCAATTGATGGGTATCCCCTCGATTTCCAATTCTTTGCCACTTTTCTACTTCTTTGCCAAAAAAAAAGCTTCTGTAAATATTTTTTTTTGCATATAGATTTTGCCTTCTCTTATCCCAACCAATTTTTAAAAATCACTTTGAGAACTAGATCTAGTGTATTACTGAGTCAAAAAGTATACACAGTTTTATAGTGTTTGGGGCATTATTCCAAATTGCTCTCCAAAATAACTCCTTGGCTTAATAACCCACAGAGCTAATTGCTTTATATGAGAGGAACCTTCCTCCCTATGACTCTTATACACATGGCAATAAGGGTTCTTTAGACTAAATATGGTATCCAGGCATCTGATCACCCTGCCATCTATATTTGGAGCACTCTTCCCTAACTCAAGATATAAAGTGGAACATGAGGACATCTAGTTCCAAATATTACCAACTACAACAAATGTTAGAGGGTAGGACAAATACCAGCGTTCCAGATTCAATTTTGAAATAAAATGAGTTACATTTAGATCACTGAAGAGCTGAAAAAGGATTCTTAGTCCAAATATGGGAATAATATGAAACAATGATATAGTAGCACTAACTTTCTGTACTTGTGGCCTCCCTTATCTCCATACTGAACTGAGTTTATTTAGCCAAATATGGTGTACTGACTCAAGTGATCTTCAACATGCATGAAATCAGAGATTCAGGTTCCTAAAGTCCTATATATAAGTGGGACTATTTCTGTTCTTAAGAGGCCAGGAAGTTGTGTCAAGAGGCAGGGGCCATTTAAGTGCTGAAATAGCTTGTCGCTTTTTAGGAAGGAAGGAAAGAAGGAAGGAAGGAAGGAAGGAAGGAAGGAAGGAAGGAAGGAAGGAAGGAAGGAAGGAAGGAAGGAAGGGAGGACATGTTGATTAAGTGCCCCCTATGTTCCAGGAACTGTGCTAAGTACTTTACAAATATTATGTCATTTCTCATAACAACTGTGTGAGATAGATATTATTATTATCCTGATTTAAAGTTGAGGAAACTGAAGAAGACACACTTGTCTGAGGCAGACAGAAGGAGATCCTGACTTGTTCAAGGTCATATAGATAGAGTTGTGTCTAAGACTGGATTTGAACTCATATCTTCTTTACTCTGGATCCAGCACTGTCTATCTCACTACCTAGATATCTATTATAAGTTTTAGAGGATATTTATCCTAATTGTGGGGAAATAAGGGATTCTATCATTCTTATTATTTCTTCAAAGGACAAATTATCCTTTGAGTTAAACATTAAAAATAAACCAAGATGGCTCAGCTGTACCAGATCTAAAACTATATCATAAAGCAGTTGTCATCAAAACCATTTGGTATTGGCTAAGAAATAGACTATTTGAGCAGTTAGGTTAGGTTCACAGGACAAAATAGCCAATAACTACAGCAATCTGGTGTTTGACAAACCTAAAGACCCCAGCTTTTGGGATAAGAATTCATTATTTGACAAAAATTGCTGGAAAAATTGGAAATTAGTATGGCAGAAACTAGGCATGGACCCACACTTAACAACCACATACTAAGATAAGGTCAAAATGTGTTCATGATCTAGACATATGGAATGAGATTATAAAGAAATTGGAAGAACATAGGATAGTTTATCTCTCAGACTTGTGGAGGAGGAAGGAATTTGTGACCAAAGAAGAACTAGAGATCATTATTGATCATAAAAAAATTTATTATATTAAGTTAAAAAGTTTTTGTACAAACAAAACGAATGCAGACAAGATTAGAAGGGAAGCAATAAACTGGGGAAACTTTTTACATTCAAAGGTTCTGATAAAGGCCTCATTTCCAAATTATATGGAGAACTAACTCTAATTTATAAGAAATCAAACCATTCTTCAATTGATAAATGGTCAAAGGATATAAACAGATAATTTTCAGATGAAGAAATTAAAACTATTTCTAGTCATATGAAAAAGTGCTCCAAATCACTACTGATCAGAAAAAATGCAAATTAAGACAACTCTGAGATACCACTATTCACTTCTCAGATTGGCTAAGATGACAGGAAAAGATAATGATAAATATTGGAGGGGATGTGGGAAAACTGAGACACTGATGCATTGTTGGTGGAACTATGAATGAATCCAATCATTCTGGAGAACAATTTGGAACCATGCTCAAAAAGCTTATCAAACTGTGCATACCCTTTGATCCAGCAGTGTTGTTACTGGGCTTATATTCCAAAGAGATCACAAAGGAGGGAAAAGAGACCTGTATGTGCAAAAATATTTGTGGCAGCCCTTTTTGTAATGGCTAGAAAATGGAAACTGAGTGGCTGCCCATCAATTAGAGAATGGCTGAATAAATTGTGGTATATGAATATTATGGAATATTATTGTTCTGTAAGAAATGACCAGCAGGATAATTTCAGAGAGGCCTGGAGAGATTTACATGAACTGATGCTGAGTGAAATAAGCAGAACCAGAACATTATACATAGCAATAACAAGACTATACGATAATATCTTCATAGTTAGATGATTCAAACAAGTTCCAATTGTTGAGTAATAAAGTCATCTACACCCAGAGAGAGAACTAGGGAAATGAGTGTGGACCACAACATAGCATTTCCACTATTTCTGTTATTGTTTGCTTGCAGTTTTGCTTCTCAGGTTTTTTTCTTTCTTTCTAGATCCAATTTTTCTTGTACAGCAAGATAACTGTATAAATATGTATACATATATTGGATTTAACATATACTTTAACATATTTAACATGTATGGGACTACCTGCCATCTGGGAGAGGGGGTGGAGGGAAGGAAGGGAAAAGTTAGAACAGAAGGTTTTGCAAGAGTTAATGTTGAAAAATTACCCATACATGTTTTGTAAATAAAAAGCTATAATACTAATTTTAAAAATAGAAATAAATAAAAACCCAAAAATTCATAATATGTTAAATATTACTGAACTATTTTTCTGCCTTTTTAAAAGTTGATTTACTACATTTTACCTCATAGTGTTTAAAAAAGAACCTATTATATAGTGAGAGAAGGCAGTGATTTAAAGCTTACTTTTATTGCTATTAAGATCTAATCTATTACTTCTCAGCTGATTGTATTTGACAAGCAACTTCTTAAACTTAAACCTTGTCATTTGATGACAGATAGCTTTGCCTATTTGTACAATTTCTTTTTTGCATAATTTTCCTTATGAAGTGCCTTATTAATATGTACCCCCTTTAGATGCCTAGTAAGCATTTACTAAATACTTGTTGCTTGCTGAATGACTGGTAGATGCTGTTTATGACAGTGTAATGGCTTGGGAAATTTTTTTTCTTCAACGATGAATTGGAAAGTACAATGAATTCATAGAAACATCTTGAGTAGGCAATAAAGTCCCATTACTAATTGTCATTGAAACTATTAGCTTTTTCATTTAATTACTGGCTCTCTTAGACAACTAACAGCCAACATTACTGCCAGCCACCTCCTTATTCACCTCATTAACTCAGCAGCTTATTTAGAGTGTGATTCATATTGCCAAATCCAATAACATTGGATAATATTCCATATTATTACTCTATTATAATAACACATGCAGGGGGAAATGGACACTTCTCATCACAACAGTTGTATGTATTTCTGTATTCATATCAGTTTGTTGAATTTGTTTTAAAAATAAGTGTTTCATATGACATTTCATATGAAAGTCCCTCATATTTAAGGATATAGTCCACAAATTTTATGGGGAAGAACCATACCTTCTCTGTCATGTTTTGGCTATTTCTGATCCATAATTTAATTATCATAATTTAATTCTGATCCAAATTTAGTTTTGAATAAAATTATGAAAGTTCTACCTATAGAGCCTTTTTCATTCTTTCCAAATATTATATATTCACTAGGTAAATAGTGGTGTCTACATAAGGTTTGAAAAAGATATGAAGTTGTAACCAACATGACCTTCCCTCCAGTCATTTTTATGACCTATTTAAAAGAGTTGCTAAATTAAATTTTTCTTCTTAACACTCTGCTATCATCTTGTAATAATCTAAATTATACTTCCTCTCTTGCTTTGAAAAGAAGTATTCTTCAGCGCAGGAATTATTCCTAGTTCACGATATGAGGAGGGATAATCTGTTATGTGGTCCCAAGTAAGAGATGATAACAGCCCAAATTCTTTGTGAGAGCAACAAACTCTAGAATGTGAAAATCCAACCTTGTCTCTAACAGAACAATACCTAACCTTGACTCATTAGAGGATTTTGCACATTTCCAAGCTTCCCCATTTAGTATGGTCATTGCCCAAGAAGCTAAACACAATCCAAATTCTTTAGCAACATGATAAAATTCTCCTGGCCCCATTTCCAACAGCATACTTTCCTCATGTCCTGCCTAATTGTTCAGTAGTTTGAATCATGGCTGACTCTTCATGACATCATTTTTCAGGGGGTTTTGTTCTTACTTTTAAAATATTTATTTAATATTTTATTTCCCCCCCCAATTATAGTAAAAAAAAAATAAATAAAAAAGAATTTCTTTTGCAAAAACACTGGAGTGTTTTCTCATTTCCTTCTCCAGATCATTTTACAGATAAAGCCAATAAGTGCCCAAGGTCAGATTTGACTCAGGAAGGTGAGTCTTCCTACCTACAGGCCAATAGCACTATCTACCTTACCACATAGCTTCCTAATGTCTGTTTTTGTCAGAGAAAATAACAGAACTAAATCTAATCTCATAGATTTATAAACTGTGTAACAGGCTAAGTCATTTAACCCTCCTTACTTCAGTTTTCTCATCTGGAAATGAGTTGGAGAAACAATAGCAAATCATTAAAATATCTTTTCCAAGAAAACTTCAAAGAATGTCATGAAGAGTCAGACATAGCTGAAAACAATTGAACAACAGAGACAATTTACTTTTATTTGTTGTATGAAGACTATCTACCCAAAGAAAAATATGACTCTTGGTAAAAAGCTGTTATGTGCATTGTTATGTGCATCATTATTTGATGGTCACATTGTGTATTTTAATAAATTTATATCTAAGAGAAAATCAATAAATTAAGCTATCTGTAATGATTGAATTACATGAATGACTATCAACTAGCAATTAACATTTATAAGCTTGACCTAGCCCCCAAGATATACAGAGGGATTTTTACTTAAAAGATGATGTACATCGAATCATTCTGCTTTCAAGAGAAGTACAATCATAAAAGGATGGAGGAAGCTAACCTTGGAACTTGAGTTCAAGTACCATCTGATTCATACTGGCTCTGAGTCCCTGGATGGAAGGTTGCGGGGAGAGGCAGGGGAAAAATGTGGAACATAAGCTTTTGGAAGGATGAATGTTGAAAACCATCTATGCATATATTTTGAAAATAAAAAGCTTTAATAAAAAGACTTCATAATTCTTTAAAGTACTTATTTGCTTTTTGTTTATATCCCTTCACTAAATAAAAATTAGCAATTTTAAGCTGAATATTTCCTAATTCCCTAGAAGATATTTATGAATCATGATTCTTTTTTTCCTAATCAAATTTTCTTTCTTTCCCTATCAACAATGATTTTTTTTATGAAAAAAAATTTCAATTTCATCTAATTGAAATATTTTTTTCTATCTCCTATTTGGTTAACAATTCTTCCCCCAACTAAAGTTTTGAAAGATACCTCCATCTATTATCTTCCATTAAAAATTACTAACTCTATTATATTTTAATCACATTGATTTGGAATTTATTGTGAAATATAGTGTGCTCTATTTTTTTTTGGCTGAAATGCTTTCTTAAATTTTCAGATGTGTTTGTCAAATAAGAATTCTTTCCCCAAGTAGTTTATGTTTTTGGACCTACATAACACTGTACTTTTAAAAAATAATAATAATTTACTTTCCCTTCCAATTGTTCCTTCTCTGTTCTATTCCACCAACACACACATACATATGTGCACATATATTATGTATACTTATATAATATATATGTTTCTATGCATTTTATATATGTATATATATATATATATATATTTTAAACTAGTACCACACAGTTTTAATAATGATTGTTTTAACAGTGCTAGTCTGCCTTCATTTAGATTCTAGACATTTTGTTTCTCAATTTGAATGTGTCTTAACTGATTTACTGTTTTAGACATTTATATATTTTGTATATATTTCCAATATATTTCTTCTTCCTATTATTCTCCTGCTTTTTGCTATTGTTTTATTTGAAAAATCCTAATATTTTTATGCACTTATTTTGTGTTCCACTACCTTACTGAAAATCTTAATGATTTTTTTCTGGAGTTTTTGTGATTCTTAAAGTAAATATATCATATGAAAATTTGGATAAATTTTGGATTCCTTCTCCCACAACATGGCTAATGCACTGATTTCACATATATAATGGTTATCAAATTGTTTGTCTTATCAATGGACAGGGAAAGAGAAAATCTAGAACTCAAAATCTTAAAAAAAAAAAAAAAAGGAATGCTATAGATAGGCAGACAGAAACAGAGAGGCAGTCAGATAGATAGATGTTTTTTATCCTTTCTCCTTGTTTTTGAATTTTGCTTATTAATTCCATTTTTTATTTTTCCTTTATGGGATAAACTGAGTGATGACTTTTTCATAAACATGTAGCTTCTGCCTATGCCCTAATTATGATTTGAGACTTTGCAATGACAAGTTAAGCTATAACTAAAAAGCTGCCAGTGTGCCATTGTTTTGAATGAACCTTCCCCTCCTGTTTTACATCTCTTAATGAGCATTTGAGTACTTATTTTAAAAGCAATTTATTATTTTCTTTCTGGGAAATTTTTCCATGTTTAGAGTATAAGCTTGTATTCCCCCAGACAGTGGGAGAACAGATCAAGATGTGTGTGTGTGTGTGTGTGTGTGTGTGTGTGTGTGTGTGTGTGTGTATGTGTGTGTGTGAGTGTGTGTGGGTGCTTTTGTTCAATTTAATCTTGTGTTTTTCAGTTTGTGCTTTGCACTTACTTCTTTACTGTCAAATACCTTGTCAGATGGGAGTTTCCCTTTCTCACAAGATCATAATAAATCCCTTTTTGCTTTTTCTTATTCTGAGAGACTCTGATTGTATTTATGGTCTCTGTTGTCCCACACATTCCTTTTACAGAATCCCCCTTTTTTACATAATATTTTTTTTCTTTCTCCATTAGTAAAATCCTTTTCTCCTTTAAGTTACTTTGCTAAATTTTAAATATTCTATTTCTTCCCTAAAATTAATGTCTTTACTTTATCATCAATAATTCTCTTTTCTATTTGAAACTTTTATTCTTTGATTCATAGTCCTTACTCAAACTTTTGTTTTTCTTTTTTAGTCTGTGATCCTTATAGATTTAAAATCTTTTCTCTTATGTTTCTTTAAAGAGATTTGCTGAAGAAAATTAAAGTTTTTTTTTAAATTCTTTTAATTATTTTTCCTGTGTATTCCATGCATTTTTCTTTGAAATTCATCTTTTTGCAATAAAAATCACATGCAATATAAAGCCAGGAGAAATAGACCCAAAATTAATTGGAAATTAAATAATTTAATACTAAAGAATGAATGGGTGAAAAAACATATCATAAACACGATCAAGAACTTCATCCAAGAGAATGACAATAGTGAGACAACATACTAAAATTTATGGGATGCAGCCAAAGCAGTTATTAGGGGAAATTTTATATCTCTAGATGCTTACTTGCATAAAATAGAGAAAGAGAAAATCAATAAATTGGGCTTACAACTAAAAAAGCTAGAAAAAGAACAAATTAAACACCCTCCATAAATACCAAATTTGAAATTCTAAAAAAAGGAGATGAATAAAATTAAAAATAAGAAAACTACTAAATTAATAAATGAAATTAAAAGTTGATTTTATGAAGAAAACCAAGAAAATAGACAAACCTTTAGTTAATTTGATCAGAAAAAGAAAAGAAGAAAATCAAATTGTTAACCTAAAAAATGAAAATGGAGAGCTTTACACCAATGAAGAAGAAATTATAGCAATAATTAGGAGTTATTTTGCCCAAATGTATGCTAATACAGTTGATAATCTAAATGAAATGGAGAAATATCTACAAAAATATAGATTGCCCATTTTAACAAAAGAAGAAATAAATTATTTAAATAGACCTATTTTAGAAAAAGATGTAGAACAAGCGCTATTAATCAATCTCCTAAGTGAAAAAAATCTCCAGGCCCAGATGAATTTACATGTGAATTCAACTAAACATTTAAAGAACAATTAATTACAATATTATATAAATTATTTGGAAAAATAGGGAAAGAAGGCATCCTACCAAATTCCTTTTATGACACAAATGTGATGCTGATAGCTAAACCAGGTTGGGTGAAAACAGAGAAAAACAAATTATAGGTCAATTTCCCTAATGGATATTGATGTAAAAATCTTAAATAAAATGTTGGCGAGATTACAGAAAGTCATTCCCAGGATAATACACTATGACCAAGTAGGATTTATACCAGGAATGCAGGGATGATTCAATATTAGGAAAACTATGAGCATAATTCACTATATCAATAATCAAACTAACAAAAATCATATTATTTTTCTGTATCAATAGATGCAGGAAAAGCATTTGATAAATTCAACACCCATTCCTGTTAAAAACACTAGAGCATATAGGAATAAATGGACTTTTCCTTAAATTATTAGTAACATCTATTTATTTATTTATATTCATTATTATTATTATTTTTGCTGAGGCAATTGGGGTGAAGTGACTTACCCAGGATCACATAGCTAGGAAATGGTGGGTCTGAGATCAAATTTGAGCTCAGGTCCTCCTGACTTCAGGGCTAGTGCTCTATCCACTGCACCACTTAGATGCCCCTATTTGTAAGGTAATATTTGTAGCAAATAGATGTAGCATCTATTAAAACCATCAGCAAGAATCATATGTAAAGGGGACAAAGTAGAATCATTTCCAATAAGATCAGGAGTGAAACAAGGTTGCCCACTATCAACATTATTTTTCAATATTGTATTAGAAATGTTAGCCTTGGCAATAAGAGAAGAAAAAGAGATTAAAGATAGGTAATACAGTAGGTAATGAGGAAACCAAATTATCACTCTTTGCAGATATGATGGTATACTTAGAGTACCATAGAAAATCAACTAAAAAAACTAGAAACAATTCACAACTTTAGCAAAGCTGCAGGATACAAAATAAACCCAGATAAATAATCAGCATTTTTATATATTACCAACAAAAACCAGCAGCAGGACATACAAAAAGAAATTCCATTCAAAATAACTGTTGATACTATAAAATATTTGGAAATCTGTCAGGAACTATATGAACACAACTACAAAACACTTTCCACACAAATAAAGTCTGATCTAATCAGTTGGAAAAATATCAAGTGCCCATGGGTAGGTTGAACAAATATAATAAAAATGACAACACTACCTAAATTAATCTACTCATTTAGTGCCATACCAATCAAACTCCCAAGAAATTATTTTACAGATCTAGAAAAAATAATAACAAAGTTCATCTGGAAGAACAAAAGGTCAAGAATTTCAAGGGAATTAATAATAATTAAAAAAAAAAGCTTCGATATGTGAAATCTAAAACTATATTATAAAACCGTGGTCATCAAAACCATTTGCTACTGGCTAAGAAACAGAGTAGTGGATCAGTGGACTAGGTTAGAATCACAGGACAAAATAGTCAATAACTATAGCAATCTAGTATTTGACAAACCCAAAGCTCCTAGCTATTGGGATAAGAACTCACTATTTAACAAATACTGCTGGGAAATTGGGAAACTAGAATGGAAGAAACTAGGTATTGATCCACACCTAACACCACAGATACCAAGATAAGGTCAAAATGGGTTCATGATTTAGACATAAAGAGGTATATTATAAGCAAATCTCATCTGTGGAAAAGGAAGGAATTTGTGTCCAAAGAAGTACTGTAATTCATAATTGAACACCAAATAGATAATTTTGATTATATTAAATTAAAAAGGTTTCGTACAAACAAAACTAACACAGACAAGATTAGAAGGGGGGCAATAAATTGGGAAATCATCTTTGCATTTAAGTTTTCAATAAAGATCTCATTTCTAAGATATATTGAGAATAGACTCAAATTTATAAGAATTCAAGCTATTCTCTAATGGATAAATGGTCAAAGGATATGAACAGACAATTTTCCAATGAAGAAATTGAAACCATTTCTAATCATATAAAAAGGTGTCCTAAATATTATTGATCAGAGAAATGCAAATTAAGATAACACCACTACACACCTCTCAGATTGGCTAAGATGACAGCAACAGATAATGACAAATGTTGGAGGGGATGTGAGAAAACTGGGACACTGATACATTGTTGGTGGAACTGTGGACGGATTCAGTCATTCTGGAGAGCAATTTGGAACTATGCTCAAAAAGTTACCAAACTATGCATACCTTTTCATCCAGCAGTGTTTATAAGGGGCTTATATTCCAAAGAGATCTTTTTTTTTTTTAAGTTTGAAAATTTTTTTTTTATTTTTTTATTCATTTTTCCAAATTATCCCCTCCTTCCCTCCACTCCCTCCCCCCCATGGCAGGTAATCCCATACATTTTACAAGTGTTACAATATAAGCTAGATACAATATATATGTGTAAATACCATTTTCTTGTTGCACATTAATTATTAGCTTCTGAAGGTATAACTAAACCTGGGTAGATAGACAGTAGTGCTAACAATTTACATTCACTTCCCAGTGTTCCTTCTCTGGGTGTAGTTATTTCTGTCCATCATTGATCAAGTGGAAGTGAGTTGGATCTTCTTTATGTTGAAGATTTCCACTTCCATCAGAATACATCCTCATACAGTATTGTTGTTGAAGTGTATAGTGATCTTCTGGTTCTGCTCATTTCACTCAGCAACAGTTGATGTAAGTCTCTCCAAGCCTCTCTGTATTCCTCCTGCTGGTCATTTCTTACAGAGCAATAATATTCCATAACCTTCATATACCACAATTTACCCAACCATTCTCCAATTGATGGACATCCATTCAACTTCCAGTTTCTAGCTACAACAAAAAGAGCTGCCACAAACATTTTGGCACATACAGGTCCCTTTCCACTCTTTAGTATTTCTTTGGGATATAATCCCAGTAACAGCAATGCTGGGTCAAAGGGCATGCACAGTTTGATAACTTTTTGGGCATAGTTCCAAATTGCTCTCCAGATTCCAAAGAGATCTTAAAGGAGGGAAAGGAAACCACATATACAAAAATGTTTATGGTATCCCTTTTTGTAGTGGCAAGAAACTAGAAACTGAGTGGATGCCCATCAATTGGACAATGGCTGAATAAGTTATAGTATATGTATGTTATGGAATATTATTGTTCTATGAGAAATGACCAACAGGATGATTTCAGAGACCTGGACAGATGAACTAATGCTAAGTGAAGTGAGCAGAACCAGGAGATCATTGTACACAGCAACAAAAAGATTATATGATGATCAGTTCTGGCAAACATGATTCTTTCCAACAATGAGATGATTCAGGCCAGTTCCAATGATCTTGTGATGAAGAGAGCCCAGAGAGAGAATTGTGGGAATTGAATGTAGATAACAACATAACATTCTCACTCTTTTGTTCTTGTTTGCTTGCATTTTGTTTTCTTACTCATTTTCTTTCCTTTTTGATCTGATTTTTTCTTGTGCAGCAAGAGAATTGTACAAATATGTTTACACATATTGGATTTAACATATATTTTAGCATGTATAACATATTTTGGATTGCTTGCCATCTAAGGGAAGGGGTGGGAAGAAGAAAGGGAAAATCTGAAACACAAGGCTATGCAAGGGTCAATGTTGAAAAAAATATTCATTCATATATTTTGAAAATTAAAAGCTTTAAAAATACAATTCCACAGGATATCTAATTTGGAAGCAGATCTCAGTACCACTTGGGAAAAGCCAATTTCATCTCTCTGGGTGGGTGGCAGCAGCAGGGATTGGTGTTCCTCTGGAGCTGAATAAGATGCTTCTAGATGCTCCTATGGCTCAGAGCTCAAGCATCTGGCTTTCTCCTCCTGCCAAGACATCTCTACTTTTCTTCTTGATAGGATATTGTCTTATTTAACTATGTTGGCCTGTTCTATTATGGTTGTTATGTCGCTTGCTGATTTTTAATCTGATGCAAGATATCAGAGTGATGTGCTGATGGTATGGGAAACAGAAAAATGTCCTCACCATCCCCACTTCCCTCTATTATATGTATAAGGGAGAAGGAAAAAATCAGACTTTTTTTTAAAAGCTATGTTTTTTGTCTATAAATTGTTTTCTGATGCCAGTAGTTACACTTTTTAGAAAGTTTTGGTAAGACCAACTATATACAAAGTATGTCTCATTTTATTTCTTTTAAAGGGATACCAGGATCATGGCCAATTTATTGCCAATGAATGACTAGTCCTGTCAATTTTGATCACAATAAAACTAAAGTCTTCTTTACATTTTGTTTAAATCAGTAATTACACTACATTATTTTTTGTGATTTGATACACTTTAAGGGAAAAATCAGTTGCTTACAGTTGTTCTAACCAAATTTTGCCCCATTATATTTTTCTATAGGTAAATATTTGCTGTCTCCAGAAAATTAACTGGGACATTTTTAGTACATTTGTCAATAATGACCATCTTTAGAAGTAGTCTATTGACTTAGAAGGCTCATATGTTGTCCTTTTAATTGTTTTTATCTCATGCACTGAATTAAAGAATTAGAATAAAGTTTCTATAGAGCAGTTCTTGTCTTATCCCAGTATTTAGCACTTTGCCTGGAACACTTTTTTGTGGGGGGTAAGTGCTTAATAAATGGTAGTTGGCTTACTAATAGTCAAAAATTAACATTCTTTCCTTCTTCCCACTCTTCTTTGCTAACACAGTCCACCATCCCCAGTTTTTGTACTGCCTTACTTTTTCTGGTCCAGGCAACTTAAACATCATTCACTTTTTGTGCAAATTAAAGAAGAATGGACTCAAATAAAATAATTGTTGTAAGGTATTAAACAAGGACTTCCACAGTCAGATTCTGAAATAAAATCTTTCTTTTTTTTCTTCTTAATTAATTTATTCACCATTTTCCCTCAATTACATTCAAAAAAATTTTTTTTGCATGTTTTTTTTTAAATTTTTGAGTTCTATATTCTCTCCTTTATTAACATCCACAATTCAGAAACCACATGTGAAGTTATGCAAAATATTTTCATAAAAGTCAAATTACAGAAGAAAACATAGATTTCCTACTGAAATGGAAAATTGTCAAGAAAAATTGTCAAAAAGAGAGATAGAGAAATAGAGAATGCTTCCATCTATATTCAGACATAATCAGTTTCTTCAGTTGGTATAGATAGTATTTTTTCATCATGAGTTTTTCAGAGTATTTGTGGAAGATTGAGAATAATAAAGTCATTTACAGTTGGTCATCCCATAACATTGCTATTACTTTGTATTCAGTATATTTCTCTTTGTTCATGGAAGACTTTCCAGATTTTTGTTTGTTTCTTTTCCTGAGAATATCCTGCTCATCATGAAATCAAATCTTTCAAGCTTGCTTTGTTATTGTTCAGTCATTTTTCATTCATTTCTGACTCTTCATAATCCCACTGGTGATTTTCTTGGCAAAGATACTGGTGTGGTTGGCCATTTCCTTCTCCAACTCATTTCACAGATAAGAAACTAAGGCAACATCAGTTGGAGAATGACTGAATAAGTTATGATATATGAATGTTGTTATTCTATAAGGAATGATCTGCACGATGATTTCAGAGAGGCCTGGAGAGACTTACATAAACTAATGCTAAGTGAAATGAGTAGAACATTGTACATGGCAACATTATTACAATGCAAGATTATATACAATGATCAATTCTGATGGACGAGGCTATTTTCAACAATGAAGTGATTAAGTCCAGTTCCAATGATCTTGTGATGATAAGAGTCATCTACACTCAGAAAAAGAATTACAACATAGCACTATCACTTTTTTGTTATTGTTTGCTTGCATTTTATTTTCTTTCTCATCTTTTTTCTTTTTGACTTGATTTTTTCTTGTGCAACATGATATTTGTAGAAATACATGCATATATTTGATTTCACATATCTTTTTGCCACATTTAACATATATTGGATTACTTGCTATCTAGGGGAGGGATGGAAGGGGAAAGGGGAAAAATCAGAACACAAGGTTTTGCAAGGGTTATTGTTGAAAAATTATCCTTGCATGGTTTTTGGAATTAAAAAGCTTTAATAAAAAAAAAAAAAAAACAAACAAAAAACTGAGGAAAACAGGGTTAAGTGACTTGTCCAGGATTACACAACTAGTAAGTGCTGAGGTCAGATTTTAACTTGAAGATGAGTCTTCTTGACTTAAACCTGGCAATCTATTTAATGTTCTAGGGGTCCTCAAGCCTAGTTATGCTGGTTAAATTTATTATTCTTAATGGCAGGCACATTGAGTAGGGCTCTGGCTGGTTTAATACATATTCTTTTATGAAGTTATTTTCTTTGCTTTTTTTTTAGTATTTTGTTTTGTTTCAACACTTTTCTCACCCCCTTCTGTGCTTTTGTTGATTTCTTATCCTGTGGAATCAGCTTTAATTAGTTTTCCTTGAACATATATGCCTTCCTTTTGGAAATACACAGAAAGCAATAAATTCACTATATCGCCAGGGCCTAGGCCACTCTTATCCAAATTGAATGATCTTTAATACATTATCAAAATATCCAATACTTCATTGGAATACAGCTCCTCCTCACCTTAATAGACTAATTGCAATTATCATAAGAGAGTGGAAGGGAGAAGCTTCTCACCTGATGACCATATTTCTGATTGTAAGCCTCCTTAAATGTGATTGGACTGCTCCGTGGATGACAGTCTGTTCTCTAACATATACATGAAACTTCTAAGATTTGTAGAATATGGTAAAATTCGTAATTTTTTCTGCTATATTATTGGAGAATATAAATCCCAAACAATACATTAAAGAGACTTCAGAGTCGTATTGCATTGTAGATATTGTATTCTAAGCATTCTTCTTGATCAGGAGATTGATGTCCTTGTTATTATTTCTACTTTGGAAGCATTGACAACTTTTTTTGGAGGTCTCTTATTCTCTTTCTTTTTGCCTATGAAATTAATTTAGTTATGGCTACTGGGTTTGCTTAGTAGGTCAGTTTAACTTGGAGATTCAGACAAACTTTAATTGATAAGGGAAAGTCATGCATCCCTGTGATAAAATTTTAATTGTATTTGGGAAATAGTTTCAAGTTTTAGAGAACTCTTTCTGTGATGAAGACAATCTTAAAGAAATGAAAGCTATGATAAATTTGAGTTTGCAATTAGATTTTCAGGTTAATAAAATGTTTTACAGATTGAGAAAGAATATATAGTAGAGGTTAGTAGTTATTTTTTGTGATGTGAAAATCATAGAACTCTTCATGATTCTAAAATATAATATTTAATATTATGGAAACTTGTTCACAATGAGTCAGCATATCGTAATAAATAGAGAGTTGACATCAGAGTCAGGATGACCTGATTTAACTTCCACCTCAATTATCTTAGCTGTATGAACATGGACTAATCACTTCACCTCTCAGTGATCCAGTAAGCTCTGTAATAGTGGAAGCTGGAGAATACATGCCTAATGCCATTGGTAGATGCAACTACTAAAACTAATGCTATTACTGACTTAGAATCTTTTCTCCAAACAGGTGATAATTATTTCATTAGTCATGTATACCCCCCAGAAACAATGTTCTAAAGAAAGCAATAATTCACAGTAAAATAAGTTTTCCTATTTAACTAAAATTTAAAATATTCAACATCAAACAATTAGGAAACATAAGTTGATATTCTATCTGTTGATTTGGAGCAATTCCTTCTAATGTAATGCAATTCGAGGAAAATTTAATAAAGCGGACTTTTATTCCAAGAGCAGAACATTAGAAAATCGTTCAAGTGCCCATAAAGCATCTGGCAAACCTTTTGGCTGAATTCCTAATTTTTTTCAGGTAGTTCAATATATTTCTGAAAAACAAACAGCAACATGTACCACATTGTATAAACCCATGATTAAATTATGTCAAAATATTTACCAGGACGTTAGACATGTAGCAATGAATCCTGTTATGAATATTTAATATACATTTAAAAATTTCTGCTGGATTATCACATGTATCTTCCTGGGTAATATGATCAGCTCTAACTCAATTTCCTCAGCCCACTGAACTATTTCACATCCAAATGATGACTCTTTGTTTGGGTGCAGAATTGCTCTGTGAGATATTGCTGTAATCTGTTATTAAGCACACTAGGAGTGAATGATTTTTAGGTACTTGCGCCATACCATGTATTCAAACTTTCACTTAACAGAAGTTGTTCTGAGTGAAAGATACAGAACATCAAGTTTTTTGGTCAGACCGGATTCTTTTTCTTGATAGCTCCTGAAGGAGATAGAGATCAGGAATAATGACAAATTGCTTCAGGAATTAAAAACTAATGTTAAAATTCAGTTAAAAAACAAAACAAAACAAAACAAAACAAAACAAAACAAAACAAAACAAAACAAAACAAAACAAACAAACAAAATATAATGGGCAGAAAGACAGCATACACATATTTGAATTTGAATATCTGTCCAAAAACAAAACAAAACAAAACAAAACAAAACAAAACAAAACAAAACAAACAAACAAAACATAATGGGCAGAAAGACAGCATACACATATTTGAATTTGAATATCTGTCCAAGAACCAATGACCATCTCTTTTCTGGATTGAAGGTTACTTGGCAAACACTGAAACTTATACATTAATTCAATCTTACAATTTGATTCATGTATTTATTTCCACCACTACTATAATTCATTTGAACAGATATATGGAATCTCAGAGCTAGAAAGCATCTCAGCATCTATATAGTCTAGTGACTGAAACATAGTAGGTATTACAATTGAAGTGAAGCAAATTGTATTTGATCCAAACTTGGTCATTTCTTCCTCATGAAATTACTAGCTTTATTCAAGGCTGAGTTTCAGTGTTACTTCCTACAAAAAAACCTATCACTAGCCTCTCCTCTTTTCAGAAACTATCTTATTTTCCAATTTATTTAAAAGAAATATTTCACTAATATTCTGATATGGATAAAATGCAATTCCCTTATTGTATATGTGTGAGTTGTGGGGAAGAATCTAGCTTTTAGGAAGGAGCATGCTTGACCAAACTTGAATTGACTTGTGAAATCTGCTTTTAAATTTTTCAGTATAAACTAGTACCTCTTGGAAGTTGGCAAATGCTACAATTCATACTTTATTGCCCAGACTTAAGATAAGCAATGGAGAAAAAGTCAATGGTGAAGATTAAATTTAAAATTATATCATGTGTACATTTTTTTTATTACATAGAATCAAATGGAAAATATTTTGTTAGAATACTTCTGTCTCTGGATCTGATCTGGACAGAAAGAATCTCTCAAAGTGATTTCACAAAAATAAATAAAACCTTATATATAGATAGATACATATATAAGTGATCACATACATAAAATATATGCTTATACATTCACATACATACATGCATATGTATGTACACATACACATATGTATAATACATGTTATATATAACATTATGGAAACAGAATAAACAAGAGTGATGCTTTGAGGAGATAAGAAGTGCTTATAGAGAAGACAGGACAAATCATTTAGATGAAAACATCTATGAAACTTAATTATTTGATACATTACCATTTTTATACTTAATAGCCCCAGAAACAATTAAATCAAAAGGCATTGACTGAGATGGAATTATATAAACAAGAACATCAAGACTTTTCAGTATTAAAAATATTTTAAACAATATTTTTAAAAAACAAAAAAGAAAAGGACAAACATGTACAAAAATATTTATACTTGCTCTTTCTGATGGCAAAAATTGAAAATTGAAGGGATATCCATCAGTTGGAGAATGGCTGAACAATAAGTAATTTGTTATTATGACAGAATACTATTGAACTAAAAGAAATAATGAATAGGTTGCTCTGAGAAAACCATGGAAAGACTTTCATGACTTGATGCAAAGTGAAATGTCCTATTTACAAAGTAACAGCAATATTCTAAGATAATCAGTAGTGAATGATTTAGCTATTCTCAGCAATGCAATGATTCAAGACAACTCTGAAGAACTTACAATTAAAAATGCTGTTTACTGGCAGCTAGGTGGCGCAGTGGATAGAACACCAGCCCTGAATTCAGGAGGACCTGAGTTCAAATCCAGTCTCAGACACTTAACACTTCCTAGTTGTGTGACCCTGGGCAAGTCACTTAACCCTAGTCTGAGGAAAAATAACAATTGAAAAAAAATAAATGAATAAAAATGCTGTCTATACTCAGAGAAAGAACTGATGATGTCTTAATACAGATTGAATCTGCTTTTTTTTCTTTTCTCTATTTTTTCTTGAGGTTTTTTTTTGTTTGTTTTTTTGTTTTTGGTCTTTGGTTGCTTTCACAACAGGACTGGTATGGAAATATTTTATATGACTATATATGTATAATTTGGAACTCAAAATTTTAAAAACAAATGTTAAGAATTGTTTTTTACATGTAACTGGGGTAAAATACTTTGTTAAATAAATAAAAACAAAATAAGAACATCAAGACTTTTCCTCATAGACCTATAGGACACTTTGCTATAGCTGTACATAATGCCTTTGCTAAAAGTATTCAAGATATTGGGTTGTACAGTAGATAGAGCACCAACCCTGAAGTCAGGAGGATCTGAGTTCAAATATGGTCTCAGACACTTAACATTTCCTATCTGTGTGACCCTGGGAAAGTCACTTTACTCCAATGGCCTCAGCAAAAAAATTTAAAAAATAAAAGTATGCAAAAACTTAGGATATAGTAATAGGGAGTGAGAGAATTGTGGGTGAGCAGACATTGAGAAGGGACATAATTGCTCAAAGTCTTAGGAGTCTAGCAGTTCTTAACTCACAGGTACATAAATATGTGTTATGTTTTCTCCTTGAGGAGCCATTTACCCCAATGACCTCAATAACAATGGCCCTGCAGCCTATTTGAGGACCAGATCTCCTATATTTATTAATTTATATCTGATTTGTATAGCTGGGCAGATTGATGGGGACCGAGCAGAAAGAAGACCTTAGAAGTTTGTCTGGACTTGTTCTTCCTCCCCCCCAATTTTTCTTTCACTCACAGGGAAAAAGGTTACTTAGCTGAGTTCCCTAGACCTAAAGATCTTTGTTTCTCTACTATAGTCTACTGCAGCCATATGCAAAAGAGCCAGTCAGGAATCAGTCCACAGGAAGACAAAGCCAGAAACCATTCATTCAAGTGAGACCTTGAAAGAGGTCTTAAGCTGGCCAATCTGTAGCTTACACTGCAATAATCAAAAAAACAAAAACAGTAGAATTCCTGAATAGCCCATATATCTGGAGAAGAAGGGCTGTACCTAGAGGTTACTAACAAGCATTTAGAAATGTGATGCTAGTATACTTAGAATCACAACAGGTTATAGGACAAATGCTGTTCTTAGGCAGAGTCACATAAAGGTTAAAACCAGCACAACATCCACTTATTCTATTATAAGTCCTCTAAGAAACAAGAAACCTGCATCACTCTTCATGACATCTCAAGAAAGGATGTTAGGGTCCTCAAAACTATTGGGCATCTTGATCAGAGGTATTCTTACACTTTTCACTCCTATGTCTATACTTCTCCCTGACTTTGCTCTCAAGAGCTTCCTGCTATTGGTTTCCAACTGTAAGGCTTTATTAGGGAAAGTCTCTGCTCTTGGTGCTGAGAGAGAGAGACACTTTTTCAAATGTCTGAAGTAGGAATTAGGAAGATAACAGATAACTTGGAAAAATCTATACAGAAGAATTCTCTGACTAAAACAGAGACTTAGAGACCTAAAGGACATTGTTTCAGATACATCAGAAAAATAGCCATTCCCTAAGTTTATAAATGATAAAATGATATGAAAACATTTCTCAAAAGAGACAAAGTTACAAATAAAAAGATGAAAAACTGCTCAAAATATTATTATAAGAGGATAGATGAATTAAAAATAATTTTCTTTGGTCTCACTTTAAATTTGCCATATTGGCAAAAATGGAAAAACAAATTTTGGAGTTTCTTTAGAAGTACAAGCTTCTAATGAAAGTGAGGATGGATTTATCTATTCATTCTAGTAAGGAATTTATGGGAGCCCTCATTAAACTTTACTAGTATAAAGAATACTACTGTAAAGAATATTAAATAGAGAAATGATCCAAAAAAGAATATGTATGTATGTAATATATGTTCAAATATATTTATAGTTTATTTTAGGATTTATTGTTGTAACAAAAAGTTTGAAATAAAATTGGTTCCTGTCATTTGAGAAATGATTGAACAAAATAATATATATGAATAATGTGACATTATAAAAATGATGAAATTGATGTATTCATAGAAATCTTCAAGAATCTGTTTGAATTAATTCAGAGTGAAATAATTAGAAGCAGGAAACATTTTCAAGTCTTTCTGTGTCTCTCCCTTCCTTGCTTCCTTTTTTGCTTTCTTCCTTTTTTCCTTTCTCTTGCATACACACAAATATATATGTGTATGTCAATTAATAGAAAATTTTAAAGCATTATGTGCTTACTATGTGCCAGATATTTTGTAAAGTACTGGAGATACAAAGAAAAGCAAAAGACAGCCCCTATCCTTGTGAGACATAAAAGCTAATGGGGGAGAGAACATGTAAACAATTATGTACAAAACTATATACAGAAGAAAAAGGAAATAATGAGCAGAGGAAAGGCAAATAAATATATATGTAATGGCTATGCCACAGTAATGTGAAACAATTGTGAAAGACAATAACTGTGATCAATGCAAAAACTAAGCACAACTTGTGAAAACTGTTAATAAAATTGTGATAGAAAAGTAATGGATTAAAGATGCAGAAAGACATAAGTCTTCACAAATAACCAATATGTGCTTTAGTTTTGCCTAATTATGCTTTGTTATAAGGAGGGAAATCTATCACACCCTATTTTGGAACTTTTAGAGGAATGTTAAGCTTGGAGAAGATGCTGGAAAGTGTTGGAAGAAGGAAGAAGGGAGAAGATAGTGGTTTTACACTGTCCCATTGCTTGTCAATGACTGTGAGCATGCAATAAATGTAGTGTGACCGAATGTTGCAACTAAGAGGATGCCTGTGGGAAAATACTGAAGCTTTTTGAAGAGAGACTGATTAGTATCACTCAGGAGAGTTTTGCCACATATTCTGATAGCAATGGCCTGAGGACTGGTAAAGGGTGACATGACACTTTGATGCACAATGTGATAGCTGAAAAGGCTCAAGAGAAGCACATGTATTTGCAGCTTGGCTAACCTTACTCATGAGGGATAAGTGGAGGAGAAAGGAAGGTGTTTTGAAGACTGCATTTATGACAAACTTCTTTATAATTTTCATAGAAGTAGTCAGTTCTGTTCCAGGGAATGATTAAACTTTTCTCCAGCGAAAGTTACTTAAAGCCTTTGCTTGTTTTCTTAAGTTATCTTATAACTCCATAACAATGACAATTTTGCCTTATTTTATGTTAAAATAAATGTTACTTTTATTATTATTATCTGCTCACAAAACAAGAGTGAGAGATAACTGAGAGATAGCTCACATATCCTTGTAGATATATGCATAATAGACTCATTTCAAAATTTGTTTTGCTTTATTTTCAGAGCATTATTAGTCCAACCCCCCAAAAAAACAACACAAGGCATGAAGATGAAATTATAAAATTTAAACAAAACAAATTTTATGGGATAGTATGACACTCTGGGGTCTCAAAGATATTCTAAATTCTGCAAGATTGAAACATGAACCATTAGGCTAAATAGATCAATGCTATTATTTATTTTCTTAATTCTTTCATTGAACTATTTATATCCCTTAATAAACTATAAGTTTAGTTTTCAAAATGTACTAAGATTTGCGAATTTGAAAACTGGTTCATTTGATTAAGATTAAATATTTCGCATTCTTTCCTCCAATAATCATGTATAGCATCATAGATATAAGGCACAAAGCTGTATTTGTATTCCAACTGACTTTTAAATGATATATCTATATCTCTATATCTATCTATCTAGCTGTATATCTGTATATATATTTTAAACATATACATACTACATATAAGCATACACACATATATTTCTGCACAATACATATATACATACATACATATGTGTGTATACACATAAACATGTGTGTATGTATGTGTCTGTGTGTATATATGTGTGTGTGTGTCTTGGAAAATTGCTTCCTCCTTATCAAAGAAATCCCTTAAAAGTGACGTGTGATAATTGAAATATCCAAAAATGGATTTTGTGTTTGCATTTTTGAGGGAGTAAAAAGTTCAAATTTTGTAGAATTATCCCTTCATTAAAATTTCCAAATATCAGGAAGTCTCATCTCCCAGAGTTCAAAACTGGACTTATGCACTTACTATCTGTGTGAACCTGGCAAGTCATTTAACTTTGTTTGTCTTAGTTTCCTCATCTGTGAAATGAGCTGGAGAAGGAAATGTTAAACCATTTCAGTATCTTTAATAAGAAAATTCCTCATAAGTTCATGAAGAATAGAACATGACTGGAAAAGTACTGGGCAACAATAATTTATAAGTTTATTTGAAGAAAGCATGCATGTGACTATTAAAAAAAATGAGTATCCTTATCTCATCCAAATGGGAAATGCACCAGCTATTCATGGTCCCACTGCCTTTGAAACTTATCTATGACATGAACCCACAATCCAGGAGTCCTCCTAGACTTTTCTATTTCACCCCCCCACCATATGCAATCTTCTGTACAATCATATTGATTTTTACCCTTGTAATATCTCTCCTATATACTCCCTTCCCAGGCCACTTTATTTTACAAATCATGAAAATGATACCTAGAAAAGTTGAATGATTTGTTCAAAGTCACAGAGGAAATGGCTATATAAATGGGAAATTGAACACAGTTATCTAAACTACATGTTCAAGAATTTTTACTCCACATAATATCTATCATAGCCCAGATAATAAAAATTTTACCTCCATAATTTGAGGGTAATACTTATTAAGAATACCCAGCCAAAACTAGCCTGTTCTTTCCTAAAGCCTGATGTTTTAGCATCACAGTATACTCATTTTCAGACAAGCATCTAATACTATTAAATATTTGGAAGCTGAATCACAAGTTAATTAACAGATTGGAGAAGTGATAGATTTTGTTATCACAAAGGACATTTTTCTCTTCTGAATACAATTGTATTCAAGGTTGAAGGTTAAAAACCTATAGCATCAGGGATGTATATATTTATCTCAGCTACAGGTCAGGTAGAACAAATCATCCTTTCTACAGATACATATTAGTGACCTTCAACTACAGGGTCAAGAGAAATGCCTATTTTCCCAACAATGTCAGAATACACAACCCAAGAGTTCATGTGCAGAGATCAAAGACTTCCTAATAAATATGAGAATGAGAAAAGTATATCTATGCTTGACACATAGCTTCCAGAGTTTCCAGGTAAACCAGTTTCTGTTCCTGTTTGATTTTCTGTTGCTATTGTTTTGTTTTACTTTCCACCAAAAAAGTCAGGATAAGAAAACCATCTCAGCAACATGATTACCATTGAATAACTCAGATATAAAATGTTTATTTTAGGTGCCTTCAGGTAATAATAGAGGAACTGTCCTTGTCTCTATCTCTCTATCTATATCTCTCACATATATGTTTATATGTATGTGTGTATGTATATGTATATATGTATTCATGTGGAGGGTTATATATCACACACATATATGCTACATGTGTACTCTGTATGTGTACATATGGAAAAAGATGGAAGGACTAAGGAAATAATAGTTTGAGCTTCTGAACCTATTGATTTCTTAAGCAAAGAATGCCTATTTTATAATAAATTGGAACCAAACCCCCTCAGCTTTAGCACTGGGCCCTGAATAGAAGGAAAAACATTTTTATGCATTAAAAAGGATTAATAAAATAAAACTAGTTAATGAATCTAATTTTCAATTGAAGAAAGATTACCGACTTTCCAAGTGGAGAGGGAAAGGGTAATCAAGTATAGTTCTCTGAAATCAGAAAAATGCCCCAGCCCCTCCTCAAATGTTTGTATTCAATAAAAAGAATATGGGAACAATAACTGACTGGTAAGTATGGGGTGATTTTTCAGATAAGACATAAGAAATATATACTTATGAGAAAACTCTTTGCTTCAGTCTTCGGTTCTAACTGGGTTTCTGGTCAGCATAATGTAAGTCTTAATTAAGGATTTCTAAACAGCAGGTTTAGATGATCCAAATTTCCGGGCACATAGGGTGAGGCCCAACCATGCAATAAGGTTTTCTCACAATTCCCACAGTGGAACTAAGTTTTTTTCACAAGACAAATTGGACTACACTCATAATTGAATAGAAAGAAAGAGAACTGAGCTGGTTCCAGAATCAAGTCACAAAACTCAATTTTAACTACCACTTTCTGTTCTAATTCCCTAACCTGCATAAACACTATATTTTGTAAATATGTGTAATTTTCTGCTCTATTTTTATACCATTGAATCATTTCCTTCTTTCTATCATTTATTTGGGAATATATGTCTAGTGATGTTATTTCTGGAGCAAAGTATTCCACTTACCTTTAAAATGGAAATAATACACATTTAGAAAGTCCTACATTCATAAATAAATAAAATTAATACAAATCAATTTAAATGTTTCAAATTATTTATATATTAAGAAATCTGTCCTTTAAAACATTTAATAAAAATCTATTTTATCCCTAGAACCACTTAAAATGTTTTCTTTGGATTATAATTAGTTGGAGATAATGGAAGAAAAGGAAATTGGAGGCATGAAGAAAAATAAAAGAGCATAGATAATGTTTTTGATGGAAAATAATTTAGTTTTATCAGTTCAGGGAGTACACGTTTGAGGGAAATATTAAAAAAATTTTAGAAAGCAGGATGCTATTAATTTTTGGAAGACTTTCAATGACAGAAAAGTAATCTTGAATTTTCTCCAGTTGTTTCTAAAGATTTTTGTTTAGAGAACTGACCAAATCTAGATATATTCATGGCAAAATTAAATTTAGAATTACTCTTTTGAAGGAAAGCTTAAAAGAGAAAGAATGAGTCAAAGACCACTAGAATTATATTAATAGATAGTAGTAAGAGCATATTCTTGTTGATGGCAATGAAAGTGGGGAGGGATAGAAATAAGAAGTGAAATTGTATTTCATTGAAATTAGTGACTGATTAGATCTTAGTGATGAGAGAAAGGGAAAATCAATAAAAAAGCAATAGAAATATTACATACCAGAAGCTTTGTACATAGTAATTCCATGAAGAATAATACTCATAACAGAAGGATGAATAGTTTTATCAGGAAGCATACTACAATACATTTTATTTTAGCTATGCTGATGTGAGATAATGGAGTGATATATAAGTAGAAATGATGTTTAAGAAGTTGTGTATCTGGTGATCAAAAAATAAGAAACATACATATGTGTGCAAGTGTATCTAGATATACATATATAGTATGTAATATTTATATTCAAATATATAAATTCTTGACATGTACACACACACACGTGTGTGTATATATATATATATATATATATATATATATATATATATATATATATATATATATATAACACACATACACACACACACACACACACACATATATATATATATATGTATAATATAGGAAGAAGAAAAAAAGGTAGTCAAGGATGGAACTTTGAAGAATGTCTCTCTTTAGTGTGATTTCTTTAAATATTTAAATTTCAATTGTACAAGTACAAAGTTGGGGATACATGATTAGAAAGTAGTTCAGCTTATACTTTAACATATTTAACATGTAGTGGTCAACCTGCCATCTGAAGGAAAGGGTGGGGGGAAGGATGGGAAAAGTTGGAACAAAAGGTTTTGCAATTGTCAATACTGAAAAATTACCCATGCATATATCTTGTAAATAAAAAGCTATAAGAAAAAAAAAAAGAAAAGAAAAAGAAAGTAAGAATAAAACAATAAAAATCTAAAGGGTTATAGCAAACTGCAAGGTCTGTAATAACTCAGCATTCTAAAGTGACAACCAACAGAGTTAATATGATTTTAGGTTGCAAGTACAGTATTCCACTGTACTTCTGCTTGGTCATATTAAATTTAGAGTACTGTGTACAGTTGTGGATACCTTATTTTACTTATAGAAATATTATAATATTTTGATTTTTCAGTACCTTGATTTTCTAACTTATTCTTTCTTCCTCAGAAAACCATACCTTTTAACAAAGAATGAGAGTTTATTACAACTAACTTACATATAAATAATACATTCAATGTTTAGCAACTGTATTTTTTCTTCTCTGCAAAGGAAGGAGTCAGGTAGATTTTATTCAGGACTAAGCTTTAGTATTATAAGTATACAAAATTCCATTTTTTTTCTTTACATTTCCTTTGTTACTGTCATTGTACTCATTTCATTTCAAACCTATAATAATATGTCTTCACAAACTACTCTGCATTCTTCATATCCATCAATTTTTTCAGTTCAGTAATGTTCCATTACATTCCTGTACAGATTTTTTCCAACACATCCCCTAATTGATGGATATTTTCTTGGATTCCAATTTTCTTTACAAAATCATAAACAAAAAAACAAAATGTGCCACTAGAAATATCTTATTGTGTAAAGATATTTCCACCACTGACTTCCTTGGAAGATATGCTTAGTAGTCTTTGTCAAAGAATACATTAGTTTTAGTCACTGTCTTAACATTATTTTGAATTATGTTTTAAATGATCGGATCAATTCATAGTGTCTGTCTTTTCTCATCTTTTGTCTGCTTTGTCAGTTTGCTGAGTGAAAAGAAAAATATCAGTTCATTGGATTTGTAGTTCTCTTATCACTGGTTATTTTCAGCATTGTTTTATATGGTTGTTAAACCGATTGTACTTCTTTTGAAAATTCTTTGTTCACATACTTTGGACACTTGTCTACTGGGGGATAGCTCTTGATTTTACAAAATAGGTGGACATTTTTGAACTGGAATCCCTGCAGAAGATAAGCAACATTGTGTAAGATGACTTACATACGGTCCTATAGTAGATTAGAAATTGTCTCAAAGTATTTCACAAATTATCATGTGGAATTACACTTATACCTGCTTCATGAAGTCCAGAAATCAGAAATAGAACTAAAATGAATTAATAAAAGTTACAGGGAAGAAAATATGGGTTGAACATTTAAAAAAATTATAGATGTCTGAAAATTGAATTAATTTCCTCAGAAAAGATAATAGATTTCTGACAATATCCATAAAATAAAAATAGTAATGAAAATATCAAAAGATAGTGGGAAAATTTTATAGAACATATAAAAGCAAGGTAAAATACATATTATCCTTTTCATTCCAAGGTTTCCACTAAAATATAAAACAAAACAAAAAAGACATCAAAAAACAGTAAATTTATAGAACATGAATGTGCATTGAACATTTTAAAAGGCAATTATATATATTCATGATAGCCCAATGAAATTTAAAATGGAACAATAGCATTTGAATAGTCATTTGTGCCAGAACTATTAATATACAAACTCCATTAAATAAAAAAAGATCTAAAATAATATTGTTACTAGAAGTTTTCACCAGATAACATGTATAGTTTAATATTTATAGAATTAATGATTTGCATAGAATTTAGATTTAGAGACTTCTTCCTATTACCTTAAACATTTTAAGCATTTTAATTACAATTTGGGTAATAAGGAGAGCTATATTTCTTAACTATAAATATTAAGACAAAGACTAAATGGTGTGCATCAACAACAACAACAAAATACAAGTGAACAAATTAATTAACATTATATTTACACCATAATTGTTTTGGTACTATAAACATTTGGTACTACCATGAATCCTGAAATTACTTAAAGAATTTATCTTTTAGATGAGTGTAGTTAAGTTAAGGAACTCTATGGGGTAACTGGCTTGGGGTGAATTAAACATGGACTTGAAGTTAAGAATTTTACTTAGAACTATAGAAATCACTTAACAGAAACTCTAAACTCTTGTTCTTTTGAACAGAATTCATTTAAAAAAAATAATAACCCTTTGAAACAGTAACTAAGATTTTTCTGCTTCAGAGAAAAGAATTTTTTTGATCAATGAATGAATGAATAAAGTGATGAAAAAACATTTATTAACTACTTGCAAGCATTGTGATAAATGTAGAAAACAAATACAAAAGCAAAACAGTTGCTACCTTCAGAAAGTTTACATTAAGATAAGAGCATATGACAGCTGTAAGTGTGGAGTGGCCAGAGATGGTAAGAGTATTTAATTCATAGAATACAAAAGTCCAGATACCTAGAGCTAGAAACAATCTCAAATACTCTCTCATTCATCTTCTTCTGTTTTACAGATAAGAAAATTTAAGAATAGATTCAATCACACATAAAGGGAATAAACTAACCATTTGCCATCCATGAGTTTGGGGTTTGATTTAGTAAATCACAGAAACAGTAAATTTAAAAAAATGTATAAATTGAGGTGTTTTTCCCCAGAAGCCATTGTATTTTTGTATATTTTTAGTTAGGTCTTTTGTTTTGTTTTGTTTTGTTTTTACTTTTGAAGCTAGGTCTCTCTATTTTGCTCTGGAAATGCTTCATAGATCTTATTTTACTACCAAACTCCTAATCAGCATGGGGACTGTGATATAATACATTTCTAAATTAAGTTGGTTTGTCGTTCTTTAGACAACTTGGTATCTCACTCTTCAATACTTTGTCCCATAATGGTACCAGACTTATTGAAGGAAATACTCAATTTAGCCTTATAAATAGCAACAAATTTCACATCTATGATCATGGAAGTGGTGGTAATGGTAGTAATGATTCAAATATTTTTCCCAGAACAAATGGAAGAAAGATGGAAGGCAGAAACTATGACATACTCAGGTGACAAACACAGAGCCAAAATGAACATGGATGTTTATCTTTCCCATGAAATTATCTTAATTTTCATAACCTTAAACCTTAAACCAGTAAGTGTATGTGTATGTCTCTCTGTGTGTATATGTGTAAATAATATGGAGTAAGGGATTTGGGGAGTTGATGCTGTAGTCCTGGAGGTTGATGTTTCCTTCTCCATTCTTCTCAAGGTTCTTTGACATTGATTAAGAGAAAAAATCAAGGTGGGTATCTTGTGATTCATAATTATGAATCTGTCTCTAGATAGTATTGCATGCTACAGTGGAAAATTAGTGGGAAAAAAAAAGAAAGAGATTATAAATCCCATTATAGGCATTGCTTTGGTAGTAGAATGAATTGCTATAAAAATAGATAGACAATATTGATCGTTACTAAGCTTTGATCTATTATAAAGTTATAATACCTCACATCAACTACTTTGATTATCTCTAGAAATAATATTGTTCCTGTAGGAAATTCATAGCAAAAAGCCAAACATAAAATGCAAATGTACTTGTGGGAATACAAGCATTTTCATTTATTAAGAGAAGATTCTCCTTACTTGAACAAATGAGACGGCAAATTAGCACTTACATAATGTGTGAGGTGGTTCAATGTCATTGTGTGCTATAGACTGCTATAGTTTTGCTTTTTATTATCATATGCATATATACAACTGCCACAAGCAAATAAAGTTCCTTCATGAAGAATATTCACACCTTCAGATTTCTGTTTCATTCTCTCTGTCAAGGAAAAATAAAGACTATTAATTAATTAATAAAGTAAGAAAGTAAGATTAAAGGATTTCCAATAAACTTTGCAGCTGAACCCATTGTGAAAATATGTTTATCTTTTTGTGAAATATCAAGAAAATACTTCAGATACTCTAGAATAGCAGAATAAAAATAATAACTCAGATTTACTTAATGTTGTAATGATGTAGTTGTTGCATCATTTAAATCATGTCTGACTCTTCATGACTGCATTTTGTGATTTTCTTGGCAAAGACATTAAAGTAGTTTGCCATATCCTTCTCCAGCTCATTTTACAGAAACGAGGCAAAAAAAAATTAAGTTACTTTTCCCCAAGTCACAAAGCTAGTAACTGTCTAAGGCCAAATTTGAACTCATGAAAATGAATCTTTTCAATTCCAAGCACAGTGCTCTATCAAACTACATAGCTGCTATCGATGGTATAAAGTACTTTATAATATTTCCTCTGCACAGAATTCCATTGGATTTCTTAATTTAACTAATTTTACATATTAATTATTTTAATTTTTAGATATGGTTCCACAATTAACACCATATACCAAGATAAGATCAAAATGGGTCCATGATTTAGGCATAAAGAATGAGATCATAAACAGATTCAAGGAACAGAGGATAGTCTACCTCTCAGACCTCAGTGGAGGAGGAAGGAATTTATGACCAGAGGAAAGAGAGAACAAAAGTATACACAGGGGAGAAAATAAAATGGAAGAAAATAAAGAGCTGGTAATCATAACTTTGAATATGAATGGGATGAACTCTCCTGTAAAATGAAAGTGAATAGCAGAGATTAAAAAACAAATTGGTGTTCTTTACAAGAAACACAATTGACACAAATATATATATATATATATATATATATATATATATATATAAATATATATATATATAAAATGTATATGAACCAAGTGATAGAGCATACAAATTCCTAGAAAAGTTATTAAGCCAGTTACAGGAAGAAATAAATAGCAAAATTATATTAGTGGGGGACCTAAAACTTCCTCTCTCTGAATCAGATAAATCTAACCTCAAAATTAACAAGAAACAGACTAGGGAAGTTAATAGGATCCTAAAAAACCTAGATAGGATAGACCTCTGGAGTAAATTGAACAGAAACAAAAAGTAGTACTTTTTTTTTTCTTCAGCAGTACATGATAACTACGCAAAAACTGATCATGTATTAGGACATAGGAACTTCACAATCACATGCAGAAAGGCAGAAATAGCAAATGTTCCTTTTCAGACCAAGATGCAATAAAAATTATATTCAATAAATAATATGGGAAAGATAGACTAAAAAAACAATTAGAAAGAAATAATATAATCATAAAGAATTAGTGGGTCAAATAATAAACCCCGGAAACAATTCATAATTTCATCTAAGAGAATGAAAATAATGAGACAACATACCAAAATCTATGGGAACACAGCCAAAGCAGTTCTTAGGGGAAATATATATTTTGAAATTACTACATGAATAAAATAGAGAAAGAGGAGATCGATGAAATGGGCATGCTTCTAAAAAACTAGAAAAATAACAAATTTGAAACCCCCAATTAAATACCAAATTAGAAATTCTGAAATGTAAAGGAGAGATTAGTAAAATTGAAACTAAGAAAACTATTGAACTAATAAATAAAACTAAGAGTTTGTTTTATGAAAAACAAAACAACAAAAAAACTAGATAAATCTTTGGTTAATTTGATTAGAAAAAGGAAATAAAAAAACAAATCACCAGCATCAAAAATGAAAAGATTGAACTTATCACCAATTAAAAAGAAATTAAAGTAATAATTAAGAGCTATTTTCTCCAAGTATGACAGCAAATCCAACAATCTAACCAAAATGGATGAATGTTTCCAAAAATATAAATTGCCCAGATTAACAAAAGAGAAAATAAATTCCTTAAATAGTCTCATTTTAGGGAAAAAAAAAAAAAAGCAATTCAACATGCCATAAATGAACTCCCTAAGAAAAATTTTCCAGGGCCAGCTAGATTCACAAGTAAGTTCTATCAAACTTTTAAACAACAATTAATTCCAACACTATGTAAACTATTTGGAAAAATAGGTAAAGAAAGAGTCTTGCCTAATTCCTTTTATGACACAAATATGGTATTTATAGCTAAACCAGAAAGAGGCAAAATAGAAAAAGAAAATTCCAGACCAATCTTCTTAATTAATATTGATGAAAAAAATTTTAATAAAATATTATAAAATACATTAAAACAACTTATCAGCAGAATAATATACTAAGACCAAGTGAGATTTATATCATGAATGGAGGGCTGGTTCAATATTGGGAAAACTATTGCCATAATCGACCATATCAATAACAAAGTCAATAGAAATAATATGATAATCTCAATAGATGTAGAAAAAGCTTTTGATAAAATACAGCACCCATTCTTATTTAAAAAAAAAATTAGAGAAAATAGGGATAAAGAAAGGTTTCTTTAAAATAATAAGCAGTATCTATTTAAAACCAACAGCAAGCATTATTTGTAATGGAGAGAAGCTAGACTCATTCTCAGTAAAATCAGGGATGAAATAAGAATTTCCATTATCACCACTATTATTCAACATTATACTAAAAATTTTGGCTTTAACAATAAGAAAAGAAGTAAAAATTAAAGGAATTAGAAGAGGCAATGAGGAAATACAACTATCCCTTTTTGAGATGAAATACTTAGAGAATCCAGAAAATCATCCAAAAACTTACTCAAGATAATTAGCAGCTTTAGAAAAGTTGCAGGATATAAAATAAACCTACCTAAATCATCAGCATTACTATATATTACTGATAAAACCCATCAGCAAGATATAGAGAAGTTCATTTAAAATACAAAATAAAATATTTGGGATTCTACATGCCAAGACAAACCCAAGAACTATAGAAACCCAATTACAAAATACTTCTTACACATGTAAAGTCAGATCTAAACACCTGGAAAAATATCAATTGTTTATGGTTAGACTGAGCTAATATTATAAAAATGATAATTCTGCCAATTTAGGCAGATCAATTTAGATCTATTTGTTCTGTGCCATACCAGTCAAACTGCCAAAAATTATTTTTAGAAAAAGAAAAGGTCAAGATTATCAAGGGAATTAATAAAAGGATGGTACCTTAGCAGTACTAAATCTAAAACTATATTATAAAGTAGCAGTTATCAGAATCATTTAGTACTAGCTAAGAAATAGAGTGGTGGATCAATGGAATAGGTTTGATATACACAACACAATAATCAAAGTCTATAGTAATCTAGTATTTCATAAACCCCTAAACTTCAGCTTCTGGAATAAGAACTCACAATTTTACAAAAATTTCTAGAAAAACAGGAAAATAATATGTCAGACACTCAGCACAGACCTACATCTCACACTCCATACCAAAATATAATCAAAATGGAAACATAATTTGGGCATAAAGAATGATATCATAAACAAATTAGGAGACCAAGGAATAATTTACTTCTCAGATCTTTGGACAAGAAAGGAATTTATACCAAAGAAGAATTAGAGAACACTATGAAAGGCAAAATAAACAACTTTGATTATATTAATTTAAACAATTTTTGCACAAACAAAACCAACAGAAACAAGATTAAAAGGTAAGTACAAATCTGGGGGAAAAAATTTTTACAGCCAGTGTTTCTGATAAAGGTCTCATTTTTTTTTATTCATTTTTCCAAATTATCCCCTCCCTCCCTCCACTCCCTCCCCCCGATGGCAAGTAATCCCATACATTTTACATGTGTTACAATGTAACCTAGATACAATATATGTGTGTAAATACCATTTTCTTGTTGCACATTAATTATTAGCTTCCGAAGGTATAAGTAACCTGGGTAGATAGACAGTAGTGCTAACAATTTACATTCGCTTCCCAGTGTTCCTTCTCTGGGTATAGTTATTTCTGTCCATCATTGATCAACTGGAAGTGAGTTGGATCTTCTTTATGTTGAAGATTTCCACTTCCATCAGAATACATCCTCATACAGTATTGTGGTTGAAGTGTACAGTGATCTTCTGGTTCTGCTCATTTCACTCAGCAACAGTTGATTTAAGTCTCTCCAAGCCTCTCTGTATTCCTCCTGCTGGCCATTTCTTACAGAGCAATAATATTCCATAACCTTCATATACCACAATTTACCCAACCATTCTCCAATTGATGGACATCCATTCAACTTCCAGTTTCTAGCTACAACAAAAAGAGCTGCCACAAACATTTTGGCACATACAGGTCCCTTTCCATTCTTTAGTATTTCTTTGGGATATAATCCCAATAACAGCAATGCTGGGTCAAAGGGTATGCACAGTTTGACAACTTTTTGGGCATAGTTCCAAATTGCTCTCCAGAATGGCTGGATTCTTTCACAACTCCACCAACAATGCATCAGTGTCCCAGTTTTCCCACATCCCCTCCAACATTCATCATTATTTGTTCCTGTCATCTTAGCCAATCTGACAGGTGTGTAGTGGTATCTCAGAGTTGTCTTAATTTGCATTTCTCTGATCAGTAGTGATTTGGAATACTCTTTCATATGAGTGGAAATAGTTTCAATTTCATCATCTGAGAATTGTCTGTTCATATCCCTTGACCATTTATCAATTGGAGAATGGTTTGGTTTCCTATAAATCAGGGTCAGTTCTCTATATATTTTGGAAATGAGACTAAAGGTCTCATTTTTAAATATATATAAAGAACTGTGTCAAATTTATAAGAATACAAGTCCTTCCTCAATTGATAAATGGTCAAAGACTATTATTAGAAAATTTTCAAATGATGAAATTAAAGCCATCTATAGTTATAAACAAACAAAGAAAAAGATCTAAAGCACTATTGATTAGAGAAATGCAAATTAAAACAACTCTGAGATGCCACTTCACACCACACAGATCTCCTAAAATGACAGCAAAACATAGGGATAAATGTTGAAGAGGATGTGGAAAAATTGGGACACTTAATGCATTTTTGTTGGAGTTGTGAAATGATTCAACCATTATGGAAAGCAATCTAGAACTATGCCCAAAGGGCTATAAAACTATGCAATTGACTTGGCAGTGCCATTACTGGATATATAACCCAAGGAAATCATAAAAGAGGGGAAAAGATCCACATGTACAAAAATGTTTGTAACAGCTCTTTTTGTGGTAGGAAAGAATTGAAAAATGACAAATGCTCATTAATTGAGGAATGGCTGAACACGCTGTGGTATATAAAGATAGTGGAATGTCATTGTTCTATAAAAAATGATAAACTGATTTTAGAAAGGTTTGGAAAGAATTACATAAACTGATGCTGAGTGAAACTAGAACCAGGAATATATTATACACAATAAAAACAAGAATGTGCAATGGTCAGCTATGAAAGACTCGGTTCTTCTCAGTGTTTTAATAATTCAAAGAAATCCCAATAGATTTTGGACAGAAAATGCTACCTACATCCAGAAAAAGAATTACAGGGACTGAATATAAATCAATATATTCTGTGTTCACTTCTTTTTTGTTTTTTGTTTCTCTCCTATGATTTTTCCCTTTTGTGCTGATTTTTCTTTCCCAACATGATTCATAAAGCATTATCTGTTAAAAATAGAAAAAATATTTTTTTAAAAAAGGGAAGAATCTTCACAGGAGAAATCTGAAATATTCTGGTTAGTTTTCTGGAAATCTTGGAGCAGCTTCCTTTCAGCAGAGTAATCACCACAAGACTAGCTAGGTGTTAAAGTCCAAATTCTTTATTATCTCCTTCACAGTCTAGTTTCCTTGCCTGGGGCCTGGGCCAGCTTTTTTGAGGTCCTCTGAAATGTGCCTTGGTTTCTGTGGGAAAGGCAAGAGAACCACCACCACAGTCTCGGTTTTGAAGTCTGTCTCAGTCCAAGAGCTCAGGCTCCAGCCTCCAGCCACCACAAAGATGGGAGATAGAATGAATCTGTCTGGCTGAATTTGTCCCAGCTATATGCAGTATACTGAGTATAAACCAATCATTATATCACTAGGAAACCATTATTTTTTGTAAGATTAAATCAATCATACTGAACTAGAGAACTATAGGATAACCATTGTCTTATCAACTTCTGACTTAACATCTTGTAAGAATCCTTGTTTCTAGTACAGAGTTCTGGCCCATAACGGAGATCTATATTCAAATTATAATTTAGCTAATTACATGCAGCATTACCCTGAAAAAAATTCACTTTGCTTTGTGGATCCTCAGTCTCTTAATATGTGGAAAGGTGAAAATAATATTATCACTATATCACTCATGGGTTTGGGAGGATAATATCTTGAAAATCACTCCAGAAAATACTAAGTATAAAGAACTGTGGTAAATTCTAAGGAAGCTAAGCTAAAAGAAAAAAAGAAATATATAGTCCCTGCCCTCATATCATTGTCTTGTTTCTAAATATTTATGTCTTTAGAAGATCTTTTTTCATAATACTTTAAGCTCTATAGAAGTGAGTTTTTACTGTCATCAACAGTAAGACTTAAGAACTGGAGAAGTATTAACTAAAGAACATCTCTGTGTAAGTAATACTTTTATTATATTCTCTTTTTCTCTAAATGGAAAATTGTATCCTTATGGAAGTTTATTGATTCACTTAAAACATGTAGAGGCATTATGCAAACAACATTTCTTTGAATATGTTTTGGGCTATGTATGAGTATATTCTAAGCTTTGCATACAGGATCATAGCTTTAGAGATTTCAAAAGCTACTTATTTCAGCTTCTTTGTTTTACAAATTGGGAAAATGAGTTACAGTGAAGTTAAACCACTTACCTAAGGTTAGAGAGATTCCTAAGAGAATATCTTTCCATGATACTACAAGCTGTATGATTTATTTTTAAATAAATATAATTCAAAGTTAAAATTGGTCAGATTTTTAAAAAATGAACTGTTACATCAATTTGTTTATCTTCTCAAGGAGGGTATAGGGAAAGAGAGGGAGAGAAGTTGAAACTCAATTGTTTTTACATATAATTGGAAAAAATAAAATATTTTTCATTAAAAGGAAGCAATTAAAAATTCACATCTAAGGAATAAATTCACATCATATATATGTATAAAAATAAACATATATACACATATTTCTATACACACACATACACACACACATACATATATATATATGTAACTAGACTCAGATAATAGTTATTTGAAAATGTGTGCCTATGTGAAGGTCAAAGTTGGCACAAGAGCTTGAAGAAAGGGCAATATTCTTTATCATTTTTTGGGAATAAACAGGACATTCTGGGACAGAAATCTTGAAAGAGAGAAAGAGAGAGAGAGAGAGAGAGATAGAGAGAGAGAGAGAGAGAGAGAGAGAGAGAGAGAGAGAGCGCATAAGAACAAACTTTGGAAGACTGACGTGTAAAGATGAAAACCAGGTATCCAATATGTCCTTGATTTCCATTTTACTTCCCTGGAGACTCTAAGCAATTTTCTGTTGGTTGAGATTAGGGATTTTCTCCTAGATTGGCTGAGCTATCTATTTCCTAGTGACAGAGCTCATTCACTCTATGTAATGTATGGCATAATCTTTTTATTACTATCCTGATTGTTACTTGATATCTGCTCAAATAGATGGATTTACTTATCATTCACTATTTGTGATGGTCATTTGTGTAACTGGAATTTAGTGGATGGGGCCAGGGTGGGGGTTAAACTTTCAAATATAATCTTGTAGCACTCCTTCCTTTTTAAGAGATAGTGAATTGAAAAGCAGACTGAAAGAAAGAGAAAATAATCTCTCCAGCCTCACAATGTTTGAGGGAGTAGAAGATATATTTATTTCTATTCCAGTATCTATGTTTCTCTAAAGAAAACAGAAGAGAAAGCTGTGTAGCTTCATCTCGTGATCTCCTTCAGGTAAGAATCAAAATCCCTTGGGAGAGGATGACAAAAATTATTGAGATATTTATAAAAGCTTCCACGTGAATTACATTTGTGAACATGGGCAACACTTATGCATACTTTGTGCACATCATAGAAAATCAATTTGGCAAGATACAAAATATATTGATAAATGTAAGTTACTCAATGCTACTTTAGTTCAAACACTGCTGAGGATGGTAATTGTAATTATTGCTATATTTTTCTTATTTATCTCATGGAATCCAGGGAGAAATTGTCTGCAATTGCTTTTGGGCATTGAATCGACTAATAGGAGAGAAATCCAGTTAGGCATATTTTAAACGAATATAACTAGATTTTTCTTGAGGAAGGACTGCCTAGATAATAATTTCACCATATTGTAATTATGTCTTCTGTTCTTTCCCCATATTTTAAAAGAATATATCCACTGATTAGGTGGAATTTCAAGGTTAAATATAGGAAATGGGATCATTCATAAACTTTCATTGAACAATGTAAATCATTGTCTTTCCATTACATTATTTATTTCATGTTATAACCATCTTCACCACTACCAGTACCATCTTCTGACCAACTTCTATAGATAGGAATGCAAGCCTGAGAACCTGGTAATAATAGCACTCCCAGACAATTAGAACTACCTCCAGCTTAGTTCAGGGAAGCAATCTTTGTAAAGAAGAGGCTAGCTATCTCCATCAACTGCTTGGCTAAAACAGCAAGCCAAAACATTTTCACTATCTTTATTACCTCCTGCTCTCAGACCCTAATAAAGGCAGTTCTGAATCCTGAAACTAAAACCTGAGAAATAGCAGTTATCTTTTAAACACAGAACAGTGGATATTCTTGCATCCAAGTTCCTATAATCATCAGCTGGGGAATTAGCCTTTCAGGAAATGAGAAATGAGTTTACAGATCCTGGAGCCTTTGCCTCTTCTGCCCTCATAAGTACTTAAGACCAGCTGAAGAAAGTTTTGTTAACCAAAGTACCTTTCATTTATTATTCTCTGTAATTTTGCAACATTCCTTTTTGATATTGTGTGTGTGTGTGTTTTGGTTTTTGCATTGTTGTAGTCACTACACTTTTCTTTGGTTGGCTCTGTTTACTTCATTTTTTATCATTAATGTTACTTTTTTAAAAAAATTCAATTTTATTTAATTTTCAGTTTCAAATTCTTTCCCTCTCTCTAATATATGAGAAGGAAAAACTATAAAATTCATTACAAATATGAAGTTCTCCAATACAAATATTCATATTAACTTTTCTAGGGCTGAGGGTTGGAAGAGAGAAAAAAAATGAAAGAGAAACAAAAATGTTTCAGTCTGCAATTTGAATCCATCAAGTCTATATCTGGTATATTTTTCATCATGAATATTTTGGAATAATGGTGGTTCGTTGATCAAAATTACTAAGCTTTCATAATTGATTATCTTTTATAATGTTGTTATAATATTTTATAGTATATTATAATATAATAAATTGTTGTTATAATAACATTGTTCTCTTGGTTCTGCTTCACTTTGCATAAGTTCATTTAAGTCTTCTAGTTTTTTTTTTCTTTTTCTGAAACTAATTCAACATTTCATACAGTACAATAGTATTCCATTGCATTCATATATCATAACTTGTTTAGCCATTGTCCAATTGATGGACATCTCCCACCTTCCCCACTCCCACACAATATCCAATTCTTTGTCACTACAAAAAGAAGTTATAAACACATATGGATCTTTTTCCTCTTTCTCTTATCTTTTTTGGGATATAAACCTAAAAGAAGTACTGCTAGGTTGAGTATAATAGCTTTTTGTGTGTGAGGCAATTGAGGTTAAAGGTCTTGCCCAGAGGCACACAACTAGAAAGTGTTAAGTGTCTAAAACTAAATTTGAACTTTTCTTCCTAATTCTAGGGTACATGCTGTATCTACTGTGTCTTTATCTACCTTGATGCATAATAGTTTTTTAAAAGTTATTATTTAACTACATTTAATCACTTTTAGGGCATAGTTCCAAATTGTTTTCCAGGATGATTGAATATTGATGGAGTTGACAACTCCATCAAAAATATACTAGTGCCCTATTTTCCTCGCATTCCTTCCATCAACTTTTATTTTTCTTTTCTCATAATAGTTCATAATAATTGATAGAGGTGATATTGTACTTCATAATTGTTTTAACTTGCATTTCTATAACTATTAATGATTTGGGACCTTTTATGACTATCACTAGGCTGATGTCTTCCTCTAAAAACTACCCTTTAATATTTTGTAATTACTTTTCAGTTGGTAATGATCCTCACACTTATAAATTAGGCCAATTTCCCTATTTATTTTAGAAATCAGACCTTTGGGGACAGCTATATGGTGCAGTTGATAGAGTACCAGCCCTGAAGTAAGGAAGACCTGAGTTCAAACAGATTTTCGGACACTTAACTCTGTGACACCTAGCTGTGTGACCCTGGGCAAGTCACTTAACCCCAACTGCCTCAGCAAAAAGAAAAGAAAAAGAAATGAGACTTTTATTAGAGAAACTTCGTACAAATAACTTCCCCCACTACTATACTGAATTTCTTCTTGTTTTTACTACATTGGTTTTCTTTGTGTAATTTTTAAAAAATTTATGCAAATGAAATTATTCATTTTCCTTTCTCTAAATCTTGCTGTCTTTTACTTGACTGTAAACTCTCCCCCTATTTGTTGATCAGACAGACAATTTCTTTCATATTCTATTAATTTACTTATTATATTACTCTTTATGTACAAATAATATACCTACTTTAAGTTTTTCTTGATATGAGATATTATTTTATATTTACTTTCTGTCAGTTTTCCAAACAGTCACGGAAAATGGTGAGTACTTGACCACAAAGCTGGGATCCTTGGGTTTATTAAACACTAGATTATGGTTTTCATTTGCTTCTTTATATTGTTCAAATATGTTATTCAAAACTTCTCTGTATCTATTATATTTATAATTTCTTAAAGATCAGTAGTATCCCATTACACTCTTAAAACAGTTTAACCATTCCACAAATAATGAGCATCCATGTTTTTTTTTTCTTCCTCAATTCTTTGCTTTCACACACACAAAATATAATACAAACAATGTGTGGTGTATATAAGAATTTTTTTTTTTTTAATCACTGGTCACCTAGATCAAAGGGTATGAATATTTGAGTCACTTTATGTGAATAGTTCCTATTTGCTTTCCAAAATGATTACATTGATTCACAACTCTACCAGCAATACAATATTATGTCTGTCTTCCTTTAACCTCTTCAATATTGGCTTTTCTCATCTTTTGTCATTGTCAATTTGCATGATCTGAAGTGAAAATTCAAAGTGTGTTTTGACTTGTATTTCTTTGATTTCGTTCACATAGAGCACAATTACTTTGAGAATGGCTTGTTCATATCTTTTGGGCCCTCATTTACTGGGAAATAGTATATTATATATATATATATATATATATATATATATATATATATATATATATATATATATATATATATATATATATATATATATATATATATATATATATATATATATATGTGTGTGTGTGTGTGTGTATTCATATACAATACACATATATACACAGAATTTTATAGATACAGATATAAACACATACATACATATAAATAGATGTTAATTGTTTATGTCTTTTGGAAAACAAAATCTTATCAGAGACATTTTGATACAATATTTTTCCTGCTATTCAACTATTTCATATTGTATCCTGAGTACAATAATTTGTGCAAAAACTTTTCAATTTCTTATAAACAAAGTTATCTTTACAGTATTTTCTGAAATTTATTTTATCCCTTGATTAAATATACACCTCCTGTCTATAATAATGTTATATAAGGAAATGAATTTTTTCTTTTTCTTTTTTTCCTGGATGGAAGGACAAAGTCATTTTTGTAGATAGAAGAAGAGAATCTGTATATAAAGTGAGTTTAAGCATTGGAGAGAGAATGGGGATATTGGAGAAAATAGGAGGGGATAGGATCTGGAGTTCACAAGGAAGGATTTACCTTGGTATATAGAATAGCAACTTTTTTTTATGAAAGGCAAGGGAGAAAGAGATAGGCAGGAGATCTAAGATGATAAAATTGGATAAAGTGGAAGATTTCAGAAGTCCGGCTCAATTTGTATAAGGCAGGTTCTTGATTGAGGAGGTGGGGTAATAGTGTCATGATGATTGGGAAGAATGAAGAGTTTTTGAATATCCTCCATGGTGAGTATAATATCTATTGTATTAGTTTAAAATATTGCCTTTTGGCGATGAGGACATAGTTAAGATTATGCAATAAAATTTTGAAGGACTATCAGAACACTTCTGAGTCTTTCTTCACTTTTAGTTAGGACCACATAAACTGGAGCAGAAGAGATATATAGTAATCCAAGGCTGGGGTCTGACAAGGCAAAATCAAGGAATGATGGGACAAAGAGGAAAAGCCTTTAAATATTTGGGAAAGTACAGAATCAAAGTCATTCAGTTGAATACACCAAATGGTTAAGATGGATAATGGAATTGGTGTAGGGGTGATGGCCTGAGAAAGAACTGAGGAGTAAAATGATTAGAATTTATTGTGATGATCAAGAAATAGGTTAGATGTCATAAGGCATAGGAGGAAAAAAAGCTTAATTAGTTTTAAAAAGTTTTGGGAATCATAGATATAGAAATAGAACTATGATGATCACTCTTTATAAGAGATAGAATACAAAAATGAGGTCATGAGAATTGAATGCATAGGGGAATTAAGAGTGTAGCATAGAAGGAGAAATCAATAGGTATACTGAAATCCCACCATACAAGGACAGGAGTTGAGGTGAGGAGAAAGACTGTGAGCCAGGGATTGAATTCATTGAGGAGGAAGGAGAATGTTCAGGGACTTCATACATTTTATCCATGATCTGGATTAGATCATTAATTTGGAGAGCATAGACCTCAAAGACCTAGAGATTGGAAGGAATACAGACTTTCAGTGAGTATATATGTGTATATATATATATATATATATATATATATATATATATATATATATATATATATATATATATATATATATATATATATATATGTGTGTGTGTGTGTATGTGCATCTATGCATATCTATCTGTAACAGTTATGCTATATGCATTCGTGTGTATACTCCCCTTTCACATGAGGACATTTTGGTTGCTGAAAAAGATATATAAAAACATCATTTTTATAAGGAATACCTATATGATCATTTAAGAAGCACATTTTCTCAGATAAAATATTGTATACTATTTAAAGACTATGAAAGAAATCTGTCCAATAAATGTATAGAAAAAAGCTACTTGAAGACAGAAGCCAGAGTGAGTTAGACATGGTTGTAGTGTGGTCCAAGCTCATTTTCATGTGACTATTTTCAGATTTGTGAAGGATATAACATATAAACTATATATTAAACACTATTTAGAGATTACGAGAATTTGGGGGATTATGGGAATAGGTCCAACATGACTATTATAGTCACAGATAGATAGATAGATAGATAGATAGATATAGATATAGATATATATGTATGTATGTATATGCAGTATATAATTCAAGCAGATAATCTATGATGTCAGCTTTGAAAGAATTCAGGATCCAAACTATTTCCAAATCAAGTAAAGGCATTTGTTAAGATTTTTGAGAATCACACATTCAAAATGGGTTGTTATCTTTTAACAACTTTTGCAGGAGTTAGCCACTTAGGAAAGCAAAAAAAAAAAAAAAAAAAAAAGATATTTATGGAATCTGATTGCATTACAAGAAGATTGTAAGAGGAGTTTGCTAACATGAAGAGGTCCTAAAATCTTGATGGAATTGCATGCGTGATTACCCATAATGTATATAACAAAGTCCCCCTGGGGGTATTAAATGTAGGGTGATATTATTATGATTAGCTTGACTTCATCATAAGTTCACCCATAAGGCAACAAAGAAGAATAGTGTGCAGGTGCCTGATGGGGGAAAGATTTATTGAAGTGTGGTTCAATGTTCTGATCCACATTTATTGGTGCTGCTTTCTCCTTGGCTGATTGCTATGGTATGTCTAAGATGTCTAAACTTGATGGATAATGGAATTATATACTGTGTAGATCTGAACCTCTCAGTGAGTAATTGAGGATTTCTTTAGGGTTTTTGTGGGGGGTAGGAGAACAGAGTTGGACAGGGGGCAACTACCATCAATACTTGACAGAAAGATATAATTTTTGAGTTTCATATCATAAGTTAGAGGTGGGTCACTGCCCATGAAGCCTCAATTAAGGGATTAGAAGCAAAAGATAAAAGAGGTAAGACACAACAGGATGAAAATAGAAGTAGGAGAATAAGCTCAGTGGCAATGGCAGATGATGCTTGCAGAAGAGGGAATACTGAAATGTACAGGATTGGATCCAAGTCAATAGGGAGGCTCTGTTGCTGTTCTAGGGTAGGGAGATAATGCTTATTGAAAGAGAGAATTTGCTTTGGGAAGACAAAATTTTGGGGGATTTCTTGAGTTGGTTTACACTCCTTTTGGACTGAGAGAATTAGAAGAATAAAGGAAGGCTTGAATTGTGGTTAGAATAACAATGGCTTCAGTTATATTTTTCATTAAAAAAAGAAAATAGTTGGAGAAAAATGCTGTTCGAAGAATACACTAAAGAAAGGTTGCATAGTTCTAATGTTTTCTATAATTCAAACTACTCAAATTTTCCAAGGAGATATAAGGAAGTTGGGAGTTCTCTACCACTCCAAGTAAACTGCTTGCCACTGAAAGAACTTAACATTTTTTCTCAATACCTTGCCAAAGCCTGATAATAACAGAGACAACAAAGATGCAAGGAATGAAGGAGGGAAGTGGTTTTGTCCAGCAGCGGAGAAGTAGTTCAGACTTTTCTAATGTGAACAATACCAAGTCATCTAAAGAGCCATTTTTTTCATGAATTACTTCAAATATGGCTTTTCCCAAATGAATTTCTAAGTTTTTGTGTTTGAGTTTATTCTTTGTATTATTCAATCATTTAGTCATATCCTATTCTTTGTGACCATGTATAGAGTTTTCTTGGCAAAGATACTGAAATGGTTTGCAATTTCATTCTCTGGTGCAATAAGGTAATTTGTTGTTCAGTCGTTTTCAATTGTGTTTGACTCTTCATGATTCCATTTGGACTTACTTGGCCTAAATACTGGAGTGGTTTGCCATTTTCTTCTAATAATTTTACAGATGAGGAACTGCAGAAAACATGGTGAAATTACTTGGGCAGGTGACAGAGCTTGTAAATTTCTGAGACTGGTTTCAAAAACTCAGATCTTCCTGACTCCAGGTTCAGGTCTCTAGTCACTAAGCCACCTAGATAGCTCTATAGTTTAATTTATTTAATTTAATTAAATTAATTTAAATAATTTCTCATTAATTTACTCTATAATATGATATATACTCTCTCTATTTCTCTCTCTCTCTGTCTCTCTTTCTCTCCCTCTCTCTCTCTCTCTCTCTTTCTATATATCTATATCTATCTATCTATCTATCTATATATGCTGCACAAATATAATGTCTAGTTCTTAGAGATCAAGAAACTAAAATTCAAAGACAATGACACTTTGATGATTTGCCCAAAATCATATAGTTTTAGTCATAGGCAAGACTAGACCACATATCTTCTGATTATCTATTTTGTATTCTTGTCATCACATGATGATGAATGATGAGTAAATAATGGCAGTTAACTAAAATATGTATAGTAAAATTCATAGTCCATTTTCTACCTTTAAGTGGAAAGTTACCATAACTACAAAGAAATTACAACATAGAAGTTCACTATCATAAAGTATTATCTTCCTATTCTTGAAAATTACATAATTGGGGAGAGGAAATCAGATTTCCAACACTTTGTCAACCTTTATAAATTACTTATAAGATTTACAAAATTTAATAAACAGAAAACTGACTTCCTTGACCTTTTTCTGTCTTTACAAGTCTCATTTAATAATAGCATTGGTTTCAATAAGTATGTGTCTGTACTTATTTTCTAACTTAATGTGATGTAATGCCTATACAGTCTGTATTGTATGTAGATTAATTTACCATATTAAGTGCCTGGTCTGGAGGGAGGTCTAGATTAACTGCACTAGACAGTCTGCCAAAGATAGCTATCAAAGGGTTTTTTTTAGTATTTTTGTGCATTGAACAATTATCAACAGTGACTTCTTTGTTTAATTAAGAGAATTTCAAGGAAATGTATTGGCAGGCCTTGATTAGTATCTAAAACTAGTGCACAGACACAAAATAGTAAATTGGCAAAAAAATTGTTGATTTAAAAAATTAATTTGTGAAATTTTAGCAGACACAATTGCTATCTCTTCTTATATTTATGATTCTGAAATTCTTTTCCAATTTGGATTTGCATAATGAGATCCCTATAGTATTTATACTAACAAATCCAGTTAGATGAAATTCACCTACCTTATATTCAAGCCAACTTTGCTGTGGGTCATTTTATAGGGAAGGACCTCAGTATGTTTTCACAATGTTAACCAAACTTAAGGAGAAGACAATTTATTTCCATGACCTCTTTTTTTCTTTAAAAGTCTTACTTTAAAAGTTTAAAAGTCTTACTAAACAAACAAATAAGAATTCTTTGCAATTCTCTCCATAACATGTGGTTCTTGGGTCCCAATAATTTTCTGGAATCCTAATCAAGAAGAAGCTGGTACAAAATACACATCTAAAGGGACAACATAGTGGCTACTGCTTCACTCCTAAAGTGAATTATCATATGGAGTTTGGCTTGTTTGGGAACCTTTTATGGTGTTGCTAAGTTTCCTCCATTGTCCTGCATATACTCAACTCTCACTAACCTCTCTTATGATTTACCTCTACAATATTCTTTGTTTACTATCCCATCAACTTAAAGGCAGAGCAAGAATTTGAAAACGTTTAATCTACTTATATAGGGCCTGACCAGTTTTTATCTTTTCCCATCCAAGAATTTTTTCCTCTGATTTATCCTATCACCTATAACACAATTTACCAAGATAAGATTCTTTTCCCTTTGAATTTCACATTCACTTCTACCAATTTACCTCTTGATTCTACCTTTTATACCTTGGTATTAATTTGTTATTCAGTCATTTTTTAGTTTCAGTCTTTATGACCTCATTTGGTGCCTTTTTGGCAGCAGTGTTATCATTTCTTTCTCCAGTTTATTTTACAGAAAAAATTGAAGCAAACAGAATTAAGTGACTTGGCCAGGATCATACAGCTAATGAAGGCCTGAAGCTAGACTTGAACTCACACAGTTTTCTTGACTTCAAGTGCAACACTCAATCAAATGCACCACCTACCTGCCTCTTAGCATATCTAATCCATTGATATATGTCTTGTTTTATAATTTTTGATAATGTACAAATTTATTTTAAATTAAATCAAAATATAACTACAAAGATGCTCCTATTTCTACTTGCCATCAATATCAGGATAAGTTATTTCAATGACCTAACCAATTATTTGTGTTGTTGGAAATTTATGATCTGTTTTTAATCATTGAGAAATCCTATGTCATTCTGATTATTTCTTTTGAAAGTTTGGAGATTTCCCCCCCAACTTGTTGCTTCCACAATTTCTTTATCGACTATTTTAATTATATAGTTTTAAAATTGGACTAAGATGTTTCTTCATGCATTAAACTTCTGGTGAGTTTGTTTCTGTTGTTGTTTTAATAGATGTCTCTAACTCTGCTATTGTCTGCCTGAAATATTTCTGTGTGGGTTTTATATATGATTTGTTCTATTATTTAGTCTTTCTTTTTCATGATGTTTTCTAAAATATCTTTAATATTTACATGAAATTATCCCATTATTTCAGTTCAGTGCTAGATAGATAGATTGTTATTGTATTTGTGAATCTCTCATTTCTTAACTTTGCTAGCTCTACTATTTAACTCTATTCCTTAATTTGCCTTCCTATTACTAACCTCTTGCCCCTTATACACCTCCACCTCCACCAGGGATCCCTCATCTCGCCCCTCACCTTTCCCTTCCCTCTTTATATTATTCCCATTAATCTACATACCTTATCCTACTCTTATTAAGTTAAACACACTTTCCTTTCCTCTTTGACCCTTTCCCATTAATCTACACATTTTTCCCACTTCCACTGATTTATATACCCCTATATACCTCATGTTAATCTGTTCCCTCTACCCTTATTTCATTATAGATTTTGGAGGATGCTATACCCTTTTTGGTATGTGTGTGTTTGTATACATGTGTGTATGTATGTATTGTCCCCTCTTTAATCCATGCCATAAAGAAGGAGATTTTCAAAACTACTACTCCCCCTCCCCCATCTAATTTCTCTGTGTTGTTTCTTGCTCTTATATTGCATTCATATAGCATAATTACTATTGTTGTTTTTTCCTATTTGGCTTTACTCTTTTAGAGTCATATCATACTCAGCTCCATCCCAGTTTTTTAGATTTTAGACAGATAATTTACACTTCCCTATATAAAACACAAACAACTGATCCTTATTGAGTCCCTTGAAATTAGTCTTTGATGCTGGCTCTTATATGTTAAATTTTCTACTGAGTGTAGGTTTATTTAAAACAAAATGCTGAAAATCTGAGTTCATTGAATGTCTATTTTTTGGTTCATTATATATTATACTTAATTTTGCTGGATACACTGTTTTTGGCTGTACCCCTCCTTCTTTTGATTGTCAATATATAATATTCTAGAACTTTTGAAAAATAAGAATTTGATAGTATAGTTTTAGAGTAATGGTAAGGGAAGTGCCTCTGGCTTTACTTCAGCTTTTCATTCTTATCTGGAACCCAAAAAACAGAGAACCCTCTTGTAAATGTCCATAGCCAATAGCTTTTCTACTCTACTGCTTCTGCACTCACAGGATTCCTTCTTACTCAAGAATATATCTCAGCAGCACAGTTGGGCCTAGCTTTTTTCATCAGCAGAGGTTCCCTTAGTATTCCCAGAGTCAGACTATTCAGGACTCCCATACTATCCAAGAGGTCAAAATTCCTTTGTTTTGGCCTGAGGCTCCCCTGAACCCAGCTAGCCCCAGGGCTTCCAGTTTGCTATTTCTTAAGAGCTATCCTGGATGTAATTCATTTAACACCAGTTAAACCTATGCTGTGGATTTTCTTAGGATCTTTTTATAGTAGTCCTGGGAGGGGAGTCCTTTGCTGCTGCAAGTCTTGTTTGTTTTGTGAGAGAAATCCAGTGTGCTTGGAATTTTCCCAGAATTCTTTCTCATGCATTCATTTAAAATGATATTGCTTTATCTATTTTGAGTCAGCACATCTCTTTTTTTTTTAACAGTATTTTATATTTCCAAATACATGCAAAGATAGTTTTTATTATTTACCTTTGTAAAAACCTTGTGTCCCAATTTTTTCTCCCTGTCTCATGCCATGTAAGAAAATCAAAAGGGAAAGAAAAAAAAGAAAGAAAAAAAATCATGCAAACAAACAACAACAATCAAAAGGTGGAAATATTATGCTTTGACCCACATTCATTCTCCACAGTTCTCTCTGGACGTGGATGGCTCTTTCCAACACAAGTCGATTGGAATTGCCTTGAAACTCTAAAATGAAAAAAATCCCATTTACCAAAATAAGTCAACATCTTCTTTACAATTGAAATTTTAAAGAATTACCTAGAATACTGAAAGATTCCATAACTTTCTTAGACTTATACAGGCAAGTTGTGTGAAAGGTAATAATCAAACCCAGCTCTTCCTGGCTTTAAAGGTATGTTTAATGACGAATAACTTATATTATAGTTGAATTACAAAGAATATAATCTTTTATGAAACATAATTAATCAAATAAAAAAAATAGAAGAAAATATAAAATATCTTATTGGGAAAAAAAACTGACCTGGAAAATTGATCCAGGAAAGACAATGTCAGAATTAGGAAACTATTTGAAAGTCATAATCAAAAGGATGATGTGGATTTTTAATAAATTCTCAAGGAACACTGTCCTGATATCCTGAAGCTAGACTAGGACCCCCCCCCAAAAAAAATCTACCAATCATCCCAGGAAAGAGATCTCAAAAGAAAATTTCTAAGACACATCATAACCAAATTTCCAAACTATAAGGTCAATGAAACAATATTACCAGAAAGAAATTGCTGGAAAAACTGAGGCAAAACAGAGATTAGTCTTTCAATATTTTAATAGTGAAGAATTTGGGCTAGCCATACAAGCCGTCTGGATTGGACTCTTGTCTCAAAGCATCCAGCAACAGAGACTTTTATAGAGCTCCAACTATCAGGGAAACAAAGGCAAGGGGATGGGGCAGAGTACTGAATGAGTGGAAATTTCATGAAAAGACCGTAACTTAGTTCTGATAGGAAGTCTGAGACCAGGAGATGCCCAAGCATTTGAGATAAACCATCTGGAGTTTTGTGACTCTTTGGAATGTAAGAGGCCCTAATTCTCTCATTCCCAATGGGGCAAGGAAGGTGTTGTAGCCATTAGGGAAACTGAGGCAGAACAATTCAGGGAAATTGAGACATTACAAAGCAATCCAAATATTGGTGAGCTATAATCAGTATTACACAGCACTTAGAAGTTGCAACACAAATGATCAGAAGTTATAGAACATGACATTCTGAGAAGCAAAATAGCTAGGACTACTACCAAGAATCACTTACCTATCAAAATCAAGCATAATCCTTCAAGGGAAAGAATGTCATTCACTAAAATAGAAGGATTTCAGCTTTTCATAAGGAAAAAGCAAGAATCAAACAAAAAAATTGATATCCAACATCAAGAGCCAAAAGAAGCCTAAAAAGATAAAAAAAAAAATAAGTTATTCAATGAAGCTGAATTGTTTATATCCTGACATGAAAAGATGATGCCTATAATTAAAAATTTTACCTCTAATAATACAACTAGAAAGAATATTCATAAACAGAGAATAAAGATATAAGGAGTGAATGACATAAATATTTAAGAATTGAGAAAGATGAATCCTCTAGATGCAGAAAGAAGGAAAAAATAGAATGAGTTGAATTGTTTCACATGAAGAGACAAAAAAATCAAATTATAGTAGAGAGAAGGATGGGAGGGTGGGCAATAAACAGCATTTGAACCTTATTCTTATCAGTATTGGTTAGAGAGAATACTATACATAGTTGAATATAGTAATCTATCTTAATTACCAGGAAGGTAGGAGGGAAGAAGATTAAGGAAAAGTAGTGTGAATAAGGGAGACTGACAGAAGAGAGGTCAGACCAGGGAAGGCAGAAGACAAAGAAAACATTGTTAAGGAAGGAAAGAGGAAATGTGAGGAGAGAGAAATAGAAGAGGGGAAATAGGATAGAGGGAATTAAAAAATTAGTAATCATATCTGTGAATATGAAGAGGATGACTTCTGTCATAAAATAGCAGCAGATAGCAAAGTGCATCAAAAACTAGAATCCTACAATATGTTGTTTACAAGAAACAGACTTGAAACAGAGAAACAGAGAGTAAATGTAAGGGGCTGGAGTAGAATCTATTTGGCTTCAGCTAACTTAAAAAAAAAAAAAGTCTGGGTTAGCAATTCTTACTTCAGACTAATCAAAAGTGAAAATTGACCTAATTGAAAGAGATAAGGAAGGAAACTACATCTTGTTTAAATAAATCATCAACAATGCAGTAATAGCAATATTAAAAATATTTGACCAAATGGTATAGTATTTTAATTTCTTTTTATGACTACATCCATTTCCAAATTAATATATAATGCTGAGCCCTCAAAGATAAGCTTTGTTGTATCTGATACTTTTTTTTAAATTAATTTATTTTTAATATGCACTGCTTTATAAATAATGTGGGGAGAAAAAAGAACAAAAGGGAAAAACAAAGAGAGAAGAAAAAACAGAAAAACTAAGTGAACATGGCATGTGTTGATTTGGATTAAATCTCCATAGTTCTTATTCTGGTTGCAGGTCACATTTTCTGTCCAATGTCTATTGGGATTACTTTGATCATTGAACCACTAAGAATTAAATCTTTCATAGTTGATCATTGTATATTCTTGTTGTTATTATGTATAATGTGTTCCTGGTTCTTCTTGTTTTGCTCAGCATCAGTTCGTGTAAATCTTCCCAGATCTTTCTAAAATGAGTTGTTCATCATTTTTTAAAGAACAATAATATTCCATTACCTTCATATGCCATTCACCAGTAGAGATAAAATCTTCTCATTTTTGAATTCTATGCTATATCACACAAAGACCAACTACATTTTGTAAAATGTGGGTCCTTTCCTTCCTTTATGATTTGTTGGACTTCAGACCCAGAGGTGGCACCGCTGGGTCAAAGGGTATGCACAGTTTTATAGTCCTTTGGGCATACTTCCAGATTGCTCTCCAGAATGGTTGGATCTATTCACAGTTCCACCAACAATACATTTGTGTCCCAATTTTCCCATATTCCCCCCAACATTTATCATTATCTTTTCCTGTCATCTTAGCCAATCTTAGAGGTATGAGGTGGTACCTCAAAGTTGTTTTAATTTGCATTACTCTAATCAATAGTGATTTAGAGTATTTTTCATATGATTATAGATTGCTTTAATTTTGTCATCTGAAAATTGTCCGTTCATATACTTTGACAGGAACTAATTTCTTAAAGAAGTTAAATAAACTATATGTTCATGACCAAACAAGAGACAGAGAGCATTATAGATAGAATAGATAATTTTGATTATATTAAACTAAAAAGGTTTTGTATGACTAAAACCACTGCAATGAAGAATAGAAGGAAAGCAGAAAACTGGGAAACAATCTTTACAGCAAGTATCTTTAATAAATACTTCATTTCTCAAATAGAGAACTGAGTCAAATTTATAAGAATACAAGCCATTTGCAACTGATAAATTGTGAAAGCATATGAATAGGCAGGTTTTCAGAGGAAAAAATCAAAGCTATCTATAGGCTTATGAATAAGTATATCAAATTATTTCTAATTAGAGAAGTGCAAATTTAAACAACTCATAACTATAAGTTTGGCTAACATAATAAAATGAATAATAATAAATATTGAAGAAGATATGGGGAATTGGGGACACTAATGTGTTGTTGATTATCTAACTATTCTGGAGAACAATTTGGAACTACGACCAAAGAAAAAGTTGTACATACCCTTTGATTCAGAATATCGTTAATAATTCTATATCCCAAATATTTTTTAAATAAAAGAACCTACATGTACAAAAATATTCATAATTGTCCTTTTTATGGAAATACTGGAAAGTTAGAGGATGTCCTTCAATTAAAGAATGGCTGAACAAGCTGTAGTATATGAATACAATGGATTATTATGGTATTACATCAAATCCATAAAAGGGTGTCTTTTCTACCTTTTTTTCTTGAGGTTCTTGTTCTTCCTAAGGAAAGATGTTGGAGTATTCTAGTCACTGACCCAGTCTGATGTCAATGTTTCCTCATTTTGTCTATTTTTACTTAATTCACTTATTTTCAGGAATCAAGGTTATATTTATGCTTTGTAAAAACATGTTCACTCAATGAGTAGAACCAGAAGATCGCTGTACATTTCAATGCTGTATGAAGATATATTTTGATGGAAGTGGATATCTTCAACATAAAGAAGATCCAACTCACTTCCAGTTGATCAATGATGGACAGAAATAACTACACCCAGAGAAGGAACACTGGGAAATGAATGTAAATTGTTAGCACTACTGTCTATCTATCCAGGTTACTTATCCCTTCGGAATCTAATACTTAATGTGCAACAAGAAAATTGTATTTACACACATATATTGTATCTAGGTTTTACTGTAACACATGTAAAATGTATGGGATTGCCTGTCATGGGGGGAGGGAATGGAGGGAGAGGGGGATAATTTGGAAAAATGAATACAAGGGATAATATAAAAAAAATTACTCATGCATATATACTGTGGGAAAAAATTCCAAAAAAAAAATGTTCACTCTAGGGCATTTGCATCATCTCTCCACTTCATTATATTTTTGAGGCTTTGTGAGGTAAATATAATAACAAATGTTTAAGCAAAATAAAGAAAGAAACAAAAACTTTGACTTTGCACAAGAAGTCACACAATCTGATGTAGAAATTAATGCAATTATATCATTTTGTTAGCACAGTCTTCTAAGTTATAGGAAATATTCTTTAGATGTGATTTTTCTTTCTTTTTGGCTCTGCTTATAGTAAATTCCCAAGTTTGATTATCTCTACCACCCTTTCTCCTTCTTTCAAAATCTTATCCATCCTTTTAGACTTATCACAAATCCCTCCTCTTCTGTGAATCCTTTCTTGATCTCTGTTATCCTTTCCTGCTTTTCTGTCATACCAGTTATACATAACACTCATGCAAAAGTTATTTACAACTTATTTTTTATTGCCTCTTTCCTAAATATATGACCTGTCTTTTTAAATAGATGTTTTCTTTTGACAACAAAATATATTTTAAATGTGGAAACAAGTTTAATAGAATTGCATGTATTTAAGCTATATTAGATTATTTGCTGTTTAATGTGGAGAGGGAGGGAGAAAAATTTGGAACACAAGGTTTTGCAAGGATGAATGTTAAAAAATTATCTTTGCAGGTATATTATAAAAACAACAAAATGTTATCTTTTAATCGTTTGTAAACAATATCCCTCACAAAATCTAGCAAGATGATTTATACTTAAAAATCACTCAAATATTTGCTGATCAATATCACTTTTTTTTTCCCCATTCAACTATTTGCTCTCCCCAATCTGGCACCATTTCATGTCTTCAATCTTCTTTATTTCCCTCATACACTATAGACTTTAGCTAACATGTATGCTGTATTGAATTCAGTAGAATAATGGGATTTGCTATCTATATGACTCCAGGCATTTTACATCTCTGAGCCTCAGTTTTCTCAACTGTAAAATTAAGAGTTTGAGTTAAATGTCCTGTACCAGAAGTTCCTTTTTCAATTCAAAATTGATAATCATTATCCACTAATTATTCATTATCCAATGAATATTTATCTCCCACACTTTCCTCATACCTTATATATTTGTTTTGAAATTAATTGCATTTGAATGAATAATCCCTATTTTCCATTCCTTTCACTCATTCACCAGTGACTCTGGCCACTTAACTGGTCTCAGAATATGAGACTTTGGCTCTGGGCTTTTTCTCTGTCTCTCTTCCCCACACCAATTCCCTTCCTCCTTTCTTCTCCCTTATTTTCCTAGCTTTCCAAGATAAAATTCAACCTTTTACTGGAAGCCTTTTTAACCTTTTTAAATTCTAGTACCTTTCCTCCATTATTTCTTATTTATCCTGAATGAAGCTTGTCGATTTGGTTGTTTGTTGTCTCTCAGCAGATTGTGAGCGCCCAGAGGGCAGCGTTGTTACTTAATCTCCCTCCCCTTTTTCTTTTTTATCTCCAACATTTAGCACAAAGTTTACCACATAATAGATACTTATTGAAATTTAACTTTCCTGAAACCCCCAAATCAATTACCATTTCATTCCCTGAGGCCTTTTCTGATACCATCCATTTTCTATGAACAGACATGGGGTTGTTTTTGGCCAGATTTATAACAAATTTATATAACAACTTAATATCATATAATGACTTAATCTGTGTGAAGGGTAAACACCTCTGAAACTGCAAGGTGGAAGCCTTGGGGATTTGCAGGTTATTTGCAGGTTATTCAGCTCAAACAACAGTGTGTAGGACAGAGTGCTAGACCCCCTTACCCAAATTAATTACTGAGAGGCATCTTCAGATACAAATACAATTTATTCGGTCCTTGCAAGGAGAGGTCCAAGCACACCTGATGAGCAGACCCAGAGCCTCTCAGGTTTCATCTCCCAGAATGGCTTGTGGGGGAGGAGCTAAAAATAGTGAAGTGGTTAAATAGCAAACGACTTAGATTCATTGAATGGATTGAAAAAGTAGTAACCATTGACCCATGGTCAGCAAAACTGTCAACTTCCTGCGGGTCATGTAGATGAGGTTTGGCATAGGGCAGAGAGTAGTGAGAACCCCTTCTGGTTGGTGCAGGTCCTTCATAAAAGAATTTATGAACCCGAAAAGTTAGACTGGCAAAAAGAAGTTTATTGGCACTGAGAAGTCAGCTTTTGCTAGGAGGCTAACTTCCTCAGTGGCAAAGTCCCCACAGAGAAGTAAAGGTCTAGCAGAGGAGTCCTGTCAGAGAGAAAGCAGGGCTATGTTAACACTGAGAAGAGGAGAACTCTTCTCAGTAGGCAGGGTTCAGGCAGGCAGCCTTGCCAAAGAGAGAGAGGGGTTCCTTGACAAGGCTTGGTCCTGCTTTGGGCTTCTGCCAGGTCCTGATAGAGAAGGAGGTGAGAGAGATAAAAAGGGGTTAAAGCTGAAAAGAGAATGTCTTCTCAGTGGGCAGGGACCCTGGCAGGCAGCTATGCCAAGGAGAGGTCCCTTAGCCTGGCATGTTCCTGCTTTGGGCCTCTGCCAAGAGTTAAGTGAGCAGATACCTATTTTATCTTGATTGGGGAAAGTTTGAGTTGAAATCAGAATGAAATCTTCTAATTGAATAGAAGATATTCCAATTGAATGAGTGTCCTTGGACTAATCTTCAACTCAATAGATGGTGTAACAGAATGAAACTACTTATCTTGATTCCCTGGGGAAGGTCTTTTGCAGAGGAGAACTTCTCAAGAATTTCTCAAGCATTCCCTCAAAGTCAGAGGACAGCTTCAGGGTTTCCCCCATCAATGTGACTTCTTGAAATTTAGGCCTCAGGTCTGACCTCTTCTGTCCTACAACCCTCTAAGAATAAGGATCATGCAACTTCCTGAAATTTAGGCCTAAGGGCTGATCCACTCCATCTCATAGGTTTTTTTGAGAAATCTTCACTCAGTCCCATTCAATAGGAACTGCATAAGGAGTCAAAGTTTGAGTACCAGAAGAAGGAGGTTCCCTTTCCTTATTAGGAAGGGTAGACCCAACTGTTATGACATGGCCCTGGAGGAGAAGGGAGCAGCACACCTGGTGAGTGCAGAAACAGTGGGGTAGGGTAGCTGCCAAGGAAGAGTGCAGTAGAGAGGACTTCTTGGCTTTTTATTCCACTTTAGAAGGGAGAAACTGAAGTGAAGCCAGTTGTGTATGATGTGGCATTAAAAAATAAAACCTTCTAGGAAAAGGCAAAAATAGTAATTATGCTACATGAATCAGGTATGAGAGCAAGAACCAACTCAGGGAAATTAGATGAGGCAGAGGGTAATTAATAGTTCTCAAAACCGTCATGCCTGGAGCATGATCACACACACATATAGGTTAAAATAGGAATAACACACACACAGACACAAGAATGGCATAGCATCCTCCAAATTTAATTTAAAAAAATAAGGAGGGAGGGAAGAGAACAAATTGGAATATAAAAAACTGTAGATTTATGGCAGTGGAAGAAGGTATAAAAGTAATGGGAATGGGTTAAAAAAAGGAAAAGGGTGGGGAGAGAAGATGAGGGATTTATCATTGGGGTAGGGGGGAAGGAATTAATAGCAAGTCAAGTTAAGGAGTAGAACTAAAGTAGAAGATATAGCAAGGATAGGAAATAAAAGATATACACAAACATAAAACAAGGATTAGGAGTGGAAATTTATTAGAAAAAAAAAAAGTAGGAGTAGTAATCCTTGGTCTCAAAGTCAAATTTAAACATTCAAATTCAGAACAAGAAAAATTCACATTATGTGTCCGACAGATTTATATTGTTTTACATGAATGACTATGTATGCATATATGTGTGTATATAGATATGCATACATAATTATATCTGTGTTTAACTACAGTCTGGTTGAGGAAAGGAGGAGGGAAGAAAGGAGAAAAAGTAAAGAATGTATAGCAAGGAACAAAAGAAAATTTACATACTTACAAAGAAGCAAAGAAAAGATGGACAGTTATGAATATAAAACCTTCTATTATTATATATGCTGTGTTGCTAGGCATGACAGTATTTTTTTCTTTTTTTTCTATTTTTTTCTTATTTTGCATTTGTTTTAAATAAATAGTTACATTAAAAGACAAAATGAATAAATGAAACCGTTTATTGAATTAAACTTTATGTATGAAGCAATATGCTGAATTTGGGGGTTAAAAATGAAACAAAACAAAAAAATGGAATAATCATTATTCTCAAAAAGTCTATTACATTCTAATTATGGAAACCCAATACATAAAAGTTCAAGATGGTCAGAAAAACCTAGAATTGCTAAGGCATCAGAGTAGTTCATAAGGAAAGGTCAAAAAGTATTTACAGTATCTTAGCAGGTTAGATTGAATCATCTAAGGGTCTGGCAGGTATAACTGAAGAGAGATGACTTTGTTCAGAAGGCCAGATGCAGTGGCAGGGCAGATAATAAGGTAGAATTGTCCTAGAAAGAGTGCAGTTGTTGAGTTTTAGATCATCTAAGCTGTATGAGCAGACATGTAGTTCATCCCACCTGGCCAGCCCAAATGGAGTCTGAGCAGAGTAAGGATTAGAGTATGAATAAAACATACTAGAAAACATATTAAACTTACTCTTATAATTACTAAGGGCAAAAACAAGAACCAATGATTAAGTTATAGAAAGGAATAGTCCAGTTTAATACCAGGAAAAGCTTTCTAATGATTAGAACATATTACAAAATAAAATAACTATTTCATGAGGGTAGTGAGTCCCCATCAGATGTTTCACTGAGGGATGGGCAACTGCTTCTCATGTGTTAAAAGGGATTCCAGCATTTGGTAGGCGGCTATGTTGATTATGAAAAGACCCTTCTAAGTCATGAGTTTTATGAATTATTCATTGTTTTAGAGTTAAGAAATTCACAATATGTTAGGAGGAATTAGAACTGGAGATCTTGAATATTAAAATATTTGTATGCTTCATCTCTGCTAATATAGTGCTATTTGCATGAGGATGCTCAATAAGAAATGTTTGATTATGATTACTATGCTGATGAAGAATAATTCATAATTAATTAGATTCTGTCAGCATCTAATTACTCACTTGCTATCTTTACAAGGATGACCAGTCAAATTAGAATAAAGAATTTTAACAAAATTCTATATTATGGAAAACAAAACAACAACAACAACAACAACAACAACAAAAATGGGTTAGATTTAAAACTAAGCTGATTGTGCCTCTGGTAAATTTATTTAATTTCTATTTGCCTTACTTTTGTCAAATGTAAAATGTGGATAATAATAGCGTGTGCCACCCAAGGTTGTTGTGAGGATAAAGTAAGACAATAAATTATAAGTGTTGTTAACATAGTAAGTCCCTGGCACATAGTAATGCTGTTATCATTCAACCAATTCAGTCATGTTTTAATCTTTGTGACCCCATCATGGATTTTCTGGGCTATTATACTGGAATGGTTTGACATTTCCTATTCCTGCTAATTTTATAGGTGAGAAAATTTAAGTAAACAGGATTGCCCAGGATCCCAAAGCTAGCCAGGGTATGACACTAAATTAGATCTCAAGAAGATGGCTTGTTGACTCCAGAGTCAATACTCTATCCACCATACTATCTAACTGCTAATGTTAGCATACTGTAAGCCACATAAATGTTAGCATATTGTTAACTTCAAAAATGTTAGCTATTCCTATTGTTATCCCATAGTTCCTTTATTGTCTTTCAACTTTAGTTTTTTCATCTCTGAAATGATAATAATAATGATAATAACAGCAATAACAAAACAATAACAGGATTATTGTGGGAATCAAATGGGTGAGTGACTACATATAGAGGCGAGGAGTGAACTTCTGATTTCATTGCTATGGGGAGCTCCCAGATGATGAAACTTCCTTCAGTGCAAGTTCACTTTTCAGTGAAATCCATGATCAAAGAGGCATCTAGAGCAGAGGCGTCAAACATTCAACAGTAAGCCATGTGATTTTGGCAACATTCCTGAATGCTGAGAGAATCATATTAAAATATAATTGGGAAGTATTTAACAAAATAAATGAAAATAAAATACATATAGATCATGTTAATAAATGCTTTTCTAAGATAATATATGATCTTTTAGGGTCCTTCCATATTATTTGATGGCCTTGGTGTATATTTGAGTTTGATCGCACTCATCGAGAACATTGAGATAATATTTTGCAGTAAGGTAGTATGTATCAGAAGTAACAGCAACTGTGAAAAAAAATTAAGTAAGTTTATCTGAGGAAGGCCTCATTTCTCAGACATATAGAGAATCGAGTCAAATTTATAAAAATAAAGACTATTCCCTCATAAACTCCAAAAAAGGACATGAATTTAGCCAAAACTTTAAATCTATTTCAAGAGGAATAAAGAATTCTTTTCTTCACTCAATTTAAAATGACTTTCTCACTATCTTTCTTTTTCTCTGATCTGCCTGTCTCCTTCTTTTCTTCCCCTTTTTTTGTATTTTTGCCTTTTTCACTTTTCCTTCCTCAACCTCTTTTTTCTTCTCCTCCCTTAAAACTCAATTTTAAAAGAACATGTTTACTGCAAATCTCTTCAATGTTTCTGCCAGAAATGCTTTGATAACCAAGTACAATAAAATAATCAAGAGACATGTCAGTCTCTTGATCCATTAAAACCCCAAGAGATCCATCAGGAGATTGACACTAGCTGAGACATCCTAGAAATTTGATTGCCCCTTGTAAATTTTATTAGGGAAGAACTTTTGGAGTAAAGGTTGTTTCAGCACTTTCATTCTAATCCCATTTTCAATTGGCTGTAACAACTATCCTCAGCAAGAAGCAGTTCTCCCTGTTTGGTTTCTTGCATCTATTTCCCCTTCTACTCTTTGGGTCAGGAACTTACATATTCTACAGATACTATAATTTTTTTTTATTAATTTCAATTTTTTATATTTAGATTAAGTGATATAACAGTCCACAACTGATTGATATTTTGCTTTTATATCTTAAAATAGATTTATTCTTGGAATTTTTCTAATAGTTGAGATATGTTAATGTGATTAAATTATTTAAAATTGATTGCATGGTATGGGTGATATAGATTGAACAATTCTTTATTTGATGATAGCCTAATAGAGCAGATCATTTCCATTTTCATAGACACAGTGTAGTTTGGGATAGTTGACACTATTACACAGGAAAGTGATTAGGTGAATATCTACAAATACAAGATAAAAGAGATGAAAAAGTCTAATTCATTCCAGCACATTATTGAATTCACTTATAAAAGATACCTTTAATTGGGCATGGCTGGAAAATAAAGATATGGAAAGATTTTGTGCATGAAATGATACTCAATGAAAGATGTTATTTTTTACTGTTAGTTATAAAACTTGTACACTTTTCATAATAAAAAAGGCAAATCCTAAATTATCAAAAGACTTAATGAATTTTTAACTGTAAATGTACAACTTCTACATGTGTTACTTGAGAGCATATTTTCATTTCTTTACAGCTATTTATTTTTGTGACTTTTATTAATATATTTTACTATGATTAGGACCAGTTCCAATGATCTTGTGGTGAAGAGAGCCATCTACACTCAGAGGATTATGGGAAATTATTGTTTTTTGTGGTTATTTGCTTGCATTCTATTTGCTTTACCATTTTTTTCCTTTTTGATCTAATTTTTCTTCTGCAGCAAGATAATTGTATAAATTTGTATACATATATTGGATTTTACATATTTTAACTGTGTTTAACATATATTGGATTACTTGACATCTGGAAAAGGGGGTAGGGCTAAGGGAGAAAATTAGAACACAAGGTTTTGCAAGGGTCAGTGTTGAAAAATTATCCCTGCATATGTTTTGAAAATAAAAAGCTTTAATTAAAACAAATGTATTTGTCATTCAGAGGTTAGCAGATATAAATTAGGAAAGGTATATTCTTGGTATATGTTACATGGACATTTGTAAAACAATGCACCAATTTATGATTTTTAAAGTTGTTAAATGTTCGACTTTAAGCTTCATAAGGGGAGAGGCCATTTTTAAATATCTTGACATATCTCCAGTGACTGAAAGTATTTTACTTGTAATATCTTGAGGTAGGTGCTATTATTACAATTTTACAGTTAAGGAAACTGAGGCAGACAACCCAACTGACTTTTAGGATCATACAATTAGTAACTGTATAAGTCCAGATTTGAAGTCAGATCTTCCCAACTCAAGGTCTAGTATTCCATCCACTGCACCACCTGATTGGTAATCCCCCAAGCATTTTCTGCCTGCTGGAAATCTCAAGTTTACTTTCCCTAGTCACTAGTCCTGATTGCTCCAGTGAAGAACTGCATAAAAGTCCACTTTATTCTTCTTTTTTAGTTCCTCCTTCCATTGGACTCCTAGCAGATCTTTTTTCCACCAACTCTGACTGTTTTTCTTATTGAATTTCCCTTTAGAAAGCTGGTTTGCTTTTCTTTCTTTCGGTGCTATGACCTTCTCATTGTGATCCATCCTTCTTTGTCCTGTGCCTTTGGAATTCTGAACTTCACATAGTGAGACAGAGCTGACTGAGCAGCATGTCACTGAGGGCACTGGGAAAAATATTGTGGAGAATAAGATATTGACAAATGTGATTTCAATAAGGAAGAAAAATAATCCATCAGACTTTAAACTTGACAGAAACAGTGTGATAATCAGTTAAATCAATCAATAAGCTTTTATTAAGTGCCTACTCCGTACCAAACACTAACCTTAGTACTGGGGATACAAAAGACAGTTCCTAACCTCAAGGACATTATAATATAATTGGGCAAATAACAGAGAGAAAAGAGAGAGACAGACAGAGACACACACACACACACACACACACACACACACACACACAGAGAGAGAGAGAGAGACAGAGAGAGAGACAGAGAGAGAGAGAGAGAGAGAGAGAGAGAGAGAGAGAGAGCACAAATTATATAAAGAATAAATAGAAAATAACTTAGAGAGGAGAGGCACTTAGATTAAGAGAGGTTTGGAAGGCTTTTTGTAGAATGTGAGATTTTAATTGTAATTTAAAGGAAACCAGGGAATTCAATAGTCAGAGAAAAGGAAGAGTATTTCAAAACCTATCAATGTAGTGTTTTGTTACTGAAAGAGTGAGAAAGCCAGTGTCAAAGAGGTTCAAAACGGCTATATTTGGGAGTAACGTATAAGAAAATTGGAAAGTAGTATAGAGCTAGGTTATTATAGGTTTTCAATGCCAAAGAGCATTTTGTATGTGAAGGCAATAGGAAGACATGGATTTTATTGAGTAGGAAATAATATGAAGACACCATTTAGGTGGCTGAATAGAAAATGGACTGAAGAGAGAAGACAATTAAGTTAAGCAGACTTATGGTTAGGCTATTGAAATAATCCAGACATGAGGTGATAAGGGCCTGCCTTAGACTGGTGGCAGTGTCAGAGGAGAGAAAAAGTCAAATTGAAGAAATGCTACAAAAAGAAAAATCCACAGACTTTGGTAACAAATTAAATATACAGGTGTCAAGAGAGGTGAGCGATGGTAAGAAGTTAAAGTTGACTCCCATGTTCTGAGCCTGACAAACAGAAGAATGATGCTAACCTTTACAATAATAGGAAAATGGAGTGGGGGAATTGGGGAAAAATCATGAGTTCTGTTTTGGACACATTGAGTTTAAGGTGTATACTGAACATCCAATTCAAGATAACCAAAAAGGTAGTTGGAGATGCAAGATATGAGGTCAGTAGAGAGGGTGGGACAGCTTAAATAAATTTAACAATCATCAGCATAGAGATGATAATTAAAACTAGTGGAGTTGATGAGATCACCAAGTATATAGAAGAAGAAGAGAGGAGGGCCAGGAGGGCTGCTTTAGTTAGAGAATGCAGAAGGAAGTATAATAAAGGAGACAAAAAAGGGTAGAAGAAGCAGGAGAGTGATTTCCTGAAAACCTAGAGGGAAGATAATATGTAGGAGACAGTGATAACAGTGTCAAAAGTTGCAAAGAGGTAAAGAAGGCTGAAGATTGAGAAAAGATCAGTATATTTGTCAACCAGGAGATCATTAGTAACTTTGAAAAGAGAAGTTTTAGTGGAATGATGAGGTCAGAAGTCAAATTATAAGGGTGGGTTGAGGTGAGAAGTGAAAATGGAGGAGTTATAGATGATTTTTTCAAATTAATTACAAAGAGAAGAGATACAGGATGACAGTAAACAGAAACAGAAAGATAAATAAGAATTTATTTTTTCTGGATGGAGGATATGTGAGGATGTTTGTAGATAGTAAAACTTAGTAGACAGGGAGAGATTCAAAACGAGTGAAAATGTGACAATAAGAGGGGGTAATTTGTTGAAGAAAATGGAATGGTATTACTTGAATGAATAGAGCAAATTAGCTTTTCTAAGGAGTAAGGATACTTTTTCATGAAAAATAGGGATATGAAAAGATGCTCCAAATGACTATTGATCAGAGAAATGCAAATTAAGACAACTCTGAGGTACCACTACACACCTGTCAGATTAGCTAAGATGACAGGAACAAATAATGATGACTGTTGGAGGGGATGCGGGAAAACTGGGACACTGATGCATTGTTGGTGGAGTTGTGAAAGAATCCAACCATTCTGGAGAGCAATCTGGAATTATGCCCAAAAAGTTATCAAACTGTACATACCCTTTGATCCAGCAGTGCTGCTACTGGGCTTCTATCCCAAGGAAATACTAAAGAAGGGAAAGGGACCGTTATGTGCCAAAATGTTTGTGGCAGCTCTTTTTGTTGTAGCTAGAAACTGGAAAATGAATGGATGCCCATCAATTGGAGAATGGGTAGGTAAATTGTGGTATATGAATGTTATAGAATATTATTGTTCTTTAAGAAATGACCAGCAGGACGAATACAGAGAGGTTTGGAGAGACTTACATGAACTGATGCTGAGTGAAATGAGCAGAACCAGGAGATCATTATACACTTCAACAATGATACTGTATGAGGATGTATTCTGATGGAAGTGGATATCTTTGACAAAGAGAAGATCTAATTCAGTTCCATTTGGTCAATGATGGACAGAATCAGCTATACCCAGAGAAGGAACACTGGGAAATGAGTGTAAACTGTTTGCATTTTTGTTTTTCTTCCCAGGTTATTTTTACCCTCTGAATCCAATTCTTCCTGTGCAACAAGAAATTTGGTTCTGCACCCATATATTGTATCTAGGATATACTATAACACATTTAACATGTATGAGACTGCCTGCCATCTAGGGGAGGGGGATGGAGAGAGGGAAGAGAAAAATTGGAATAGAAGTGAGTGCAAGAGATAATGTTGTAAAAAATTACCCATGCATACATACTGACAATAAAAAGTTACAATTATAAAATAAAAAAATTAAAATAAAATATTATTTAAAAAAAAGAAAAATAGGGATATGAAGGAAGAAGAAATAGCAGAAGATATCTGAGTGATAGAAAATGGAGAAGAGAGTAGAAAAGGGGATTTACAGTGAATGGTCTTGATATAATATATAAGGCAAAATTCCCAGCTGACAGAGTGAAGGAAGGGGAGCCTTGGAAGGTTTGAGCCAAGAGGAAGTCAGGAAGAGCCACTGTACAGAGTGGGAGAATGAGTAAGTGAGGTATGATATGATTGCTCATTAATAGTGAGGTACTAGTTGATGTTGTATACAGAAATATACATTAGGCAGAGGAAACAGTTGTTTGATTTTCTCATTCAGCATCATGTGTATGGAACAGAAGGTGATCAATAACGGCAGTGATCTAAAGCAGAAGCTTGGCAGGATGTAAATGATGATATGAAAAATATGTAAGATTCAAGAGAGGATAGTAAACAGTTGGACTGTTTCAATGAAGATGAAGAGAAGATGAGCTAGTGGCTGGTGCAAGGGAGATAGATAGCCTAGGAGATTGAAAGCTAATGGAGTTGGAAAACACAATGTGGACAAACTAAAGTTTTGTAAGAGAAGGTGAATGAAAAGATGAAAAGCCAATAGATTATGATTGAATTAAAAGATTTCAGAATTATTGAATCATCAAGGGGGTGCATTTGTGTCACCTTGTGACACCAAGGTCAAGGGTATGACCATTTTTGTGTGTGGTTGAGAGGACCAGTTCATGAAAAGTAGATTGAGAAAATGATTGGCGAGGGTATTTGAAGGAAAGTGAATTATGTGTGTTGAAATTTCCTAGTAAGAGAATGTGATTTGGAGAGGAGAGAAAGTTTTCAAGTTAGCTACCAAACTCTTTGAGGAAGGAAGGGGAATGATCTGGAGTCATCTGTAGAAAAGAATTAGGAGAATTTTGATTGGATGGTGGATATGATAAACCTGGGATATATCTCTCCTAGTGGAGGTTACATCAAACTCCTTTGCTCTTTAAAAACATATTTTAGAACATGAATTTCTTCTTTTTTCTAGTATTGTAGGTAACTTCCCCTAATTCCTCTTGTAATCTATTATGCAAAATTATAATAGATATCAGCATTCCCTTCATCTACTATCCATTTAATTCATATTCCAGTCAAGCTGAACTAACTGCCATTCCCCAAATGTCCTCTGTGCTTTTCTAATTCCTTATGCATTGAACTACTTTAAGTATATAATGGTTAAAGCATTAACCCTTGCCCTAATATGATGTTGAAATTCTACTTCTCAGTGTTTATTTCATAGTAGAGAAAAGGTTTATTATTAAGAAATAAGGTCATTACAGAATCATATCAATATTGACATTCTTACTATTAATGAAACCAGATTATATAATGAAGTTGTAAGTAAACAGAAGAGCTCATAGGTTCTCCTCAGAGATGTGAATAAAAAATTTGGTTTCATCATTGCATCAAAAGCCAGTAAGAAATATCACAAGACTTTTGATCTTCCTGTCTTCTTATGAAAATAAAAAGCATAAGTAAAGAAGAGTCCCCTGAAGATAATTACAATTATGAAGTCATATGTGTTACAGAGGATGAAGATCTCCAAAATTTAGGGCTCCAAAGTTAATCAATCCATGCTTCAACTACTTGGTGACTTGAATGAAAAGATGTAGAGAGGGTAGGAGAATGAAAAATATGGCATAGGATTAAGACACCAGAGAACAAAGGCTTGAAGTACCAAACTCTCACAATAGTATGTGGAGAAATTAGAGACAAAGATAAGAGTGTGAGATGTTGCTGCTAGAAATGGAAAAAAAAGTCACAGCATCTCTCAGAATGAGATTCTGGAGATAGTTTTTGATTTAATGTTTATCAGACTTTTAGATATAAAACTGAAATGAATTGCAAACACACTGAATGGTTGTATAAGTATTTATAAACAACTTTGGGCTAAAATGAAGATAAAATTTAATAAGAATAACTGTCTAACAATTAGGTTAATATTCCCTTCCACAGTAAAAGATAAGCAGATTTTAGCAGATTCTCTGAAAAAGAACTAGAGGTTGTTGTTGTTGCTGCTGCTGCTGCTGCTGCTGCTGCTGCTATTACTGCTGCTGTTTTAACAACTAAATGAACTTATGTTCATTAGGGTCACAAAATATGGCCAGAAAGAATCTTAGAAATCATTTAGTCCTACTCTTTCTCTCATCTTATAAATGTGTAAATAGAAAAATGAAGAGATAAAGTAAATCTAACCAAGGTCTCACAGTTAGTAGATAGCTGATTCTATATGTTTTGGTGGCTCAGTTCTAGGGATCAGCCAAGGGAGTTAATGTCTTCAAAAATACTTAAAAGCTTCAAAAATAAGAGAAAAGTTTCCCTATACTTGAGCCCAGGTAGACCATAGTGAGGTACCATGTTTAGTTTTTGGAATCCTTTCATTAGAATTAAATTAGTTAAGTCCAAGAGTTTCTAGAGGAAAGTAACCGAAATGTTGAAAGGGCTGCTTTTTGTAGTGTATAAACATTAGCAGGAAAAAACAAAAAAACCAAGCAACAACAACAACAAAACTTGTGTATGTTTAGCCTGGAGAAGAGATAACTTAGCAGGCAGTATGATAGCTCTTTTCAAATATTTGAAGGGTCACTAGTGGAAAATAAAATAGATTAAACTTGCTCTGTTGGTTCTGGCAAAACCAGGAAAAAATATGGGGAAAACAGGACAATAAAGAGAGAGGAGTAGAAAGGAGAGAAGAGAAGAAGTGGCTGGAGATATACACATATAGAAAGACAGACAGAGAGAATCAGAGAGACAGATAGACAGAGATATAGAAGCAGGGATAAAGAGGAGAAAGAGAGAGACACAAAGACACATAGATACAGAGACAGAGACACAGAAACACAGAAACAGAAAGAGAGACAGGGAAACAGACAAATAGAGAGAAGGAGGGAGACAGAGAGGGGAAGGGAGAGACAAACAGGGAAGAAGGGAGGGAGAGAGACTGACACAGAGAGAAACACCTATACAGAGACAGAGATAGAGGAATACATAGAAGGAGGGAGAGTCAGAGACAGAGAGGGGGAGGAAGGGAAGAAGGAGAAGGAGGGAAAGAGAGAGACAAAGAGAAACAAGATTCTAGAACAGAGCCACAGAGGCAGACATACACATATAAAGATAGAGAGACAGACATGGAGACACAGAGACAAAGAAAGGCAGAGATGGAGAACTAGAGGCACAGAGACAGAGAAATAGGCAGAACAGAAAAACACAGAAAGAAACAAAGAGAAGATCAGAGACAGAGAAAGACAGAAAGACACTCAGAGAGGCAGGAGGATAGACAGAAGAGCAAAGAAACAGAGACAAAGAATTAATTTATACTAGATCTAAGGAAAAACTGCATAAAAATGAGAACTATTCAAAAGTACTGCCTTGAGAGATAGTGAGTTCTCCCTCATTAAAGATCATCAAGCAAAGGCAGCATATCTCTTGTAGAGAATTCCTATAGGAATAATTTTTCAAGTATGAGGTGAATTAGCCACTGATGTCTCTTTTAATTTTGAGATTCTATAATTCACAGATTGTTTAATAGAGAAGACATGAAATTTTCACCGTGTGCTGTGTATGTTCCTAAGAAATATTTTGTGCATTGATCTCTGCTCGAAACTTTCTAAGGTCTCAGGAACATATTACATAAAAGTGCTGAGAGAGGATGATTCTATGTCACAAGATCAACAACAGCTGCATCCTAGACAAAACCTTCTTTAGTTCTTTCCTATTTTCTCTCTTTAAGTGATTTTCACCACTAGCTCTTATGTAAACCCAATAGTCACAGGTCATAAAATCTCATACAATTAAGCAGTCATAGTACTTTGATACCTAGAAAGAAATAGATAGTATTTAACAGGTTAAAAACTCAAACATATTATATGATGGAAATATCAGAAAGATATGTATTTAAATATACTTAGATTTGCATGTCAAACCAAAATGAATGTCCATTTCCTTTCTTACTTTCTAAGAGTAAAAAATGTGTTACTGTTAACGGTCCATTAAAAAAGTTAATGTAAGTACATAAAAGAGGAAAATACGTCACAGTATTATCCTAAGATTTCAGATTTCTTTCCTGAAATTATTATGAAGCAAAGTTAGTAGACTCTCGAGTTTTATAGTTAATCACATATTTGAATTTTTGGGTGGATTTTAACGTTGATAATGTTTTCTTTCATAGAGCTATAGGTACTGTAAAAAGGTGTTCAACAGCAGGAAGCATGCAAGGGATTAAAAATAGAAAACATTAAAATGTACTAGTATTTAATAATATAGAGCTGGAAACTAATCATCCAAACATCCAAACAAAATGCATATATACACGCATATCTATATATAAAGACATACAGCATCTCTGCAGATTACTGTGCATGCCATTATGAAGGGTTAGTATATACCATTTCTTTAGAAAATAATAAAATATTTAATGAATGATAGTACAGGCATATTTTATAAGAAAAAAATCTGAAAGTACAAAAACCTCAAAGGCTGATTTAGTCATTTATTCTGATTTGAAAGATAGCTTTACTGCTGAGGAAATTGGGCAACTACCCTATCATTACTATTAGATTGTAAGTAATGCCCCCATCTGTTGGTAGGCCTGATTAAAATGTGAAAAGCAATAAATCTATCTTTATCTTGTTTTTTATGAAGGTAGTATACACTAAGAAAAATATATAGATCACCTAGTAAATCTTTTCTTGGCAATATTGAATAGTTCCAAATGACACTGTACATTTTCTCAGGTTTCAAACTGTCTAATTTTAAATCCTGTGATTGTCATTTCTCTGTCTTAACTTCCTCTCACTGATTCAGATTTTATGGACAAAAAAAAAAAAAAAAAAAAAAAAAAAAAAGGTTTCCTTTTTTTTTTCTTTACTTTTTTTTAAATGAGTAAAATCTGTATTCATTTTTTCCTTCTGTTTTTCTTTGATTCTTTTCATTTTGTTAACTATGACAAATGTCAGTGAAAAGAATCAGATGCTCAGATAAAGTCAATGAGAGAAATAAATGAGTTGTACATACTCTTTAGGGAAACACCATATGTACACACCAGACAACTACATAATAAGCACACAAAAAGAACATTTGCTATCCTAAATACACAAAATTTCATGAAATAATCTTCTCATTTACTTAAAAAAATTCAAGGTTCAGAGATTTTCATATTTCATTTTCTTGGAAACTTGAAATAGTGAAGAATATACTCTCAGAAATGTACAGCGATTTTTGCTGTTATCTGTCTTCTAATTACTGCATAGAGCAGTAAAACTGCAAGAAACCTTAGAATTTCATAACACTGAATAATGCAGTGATAAAGCATAACTTTAAAGGGTGGATGATACAATATGTGCTTACCTTTTAGCAAAGAGATGAACTCAGGCAGAATGGGATATAGGTATTCCATCTGGACCAATGCATTAATTTGTTTTTGCATAATTGTGTTTATTTCATAGAAATCTTTCATGGGATGGAGAGAATCATTGGAACATGATGATATTTAAAATAATAAAATATTAATATTTCATTTGACGATTATCTAATTGTTATGGGTCAGAACTCTGAAACAAGGACTCTTACAAGGTGCTAATTCAGTGGAATTGATGAGACAATAGTTATCTAGTTTGGCATGATGATTAATGGTTCTCTAAGTTCAGTATGATTGATTTAATTTTACAACAAATAATGGTTTTCTAGTGATGTAATAATTGGTTTATACTCAGTTTAGAGCATATAAGCTGGGATTCAGACTCAGAGCCAAAGAAGACAAGCAGACTGGAGGAAGGAGCTCAAGTGCTGGGAGCCAAGCAGAGAGAGATTCATTTTCATCTTCATCAGTCTTGTGGTGACTGGCCTGGTCTCCTGCACTTCCTGCACAGAGACCCAGGCCAGTCTGAGAGGCTCTCCAGAAAGCTGCCCAGCCCCAGACTAGGAGGCAATAAAGAACTTGGACTTTAACACCTGGCTGTTCTTGTGGTGATGACTCTGCTGAAAGGAAGGCTGCTCCAAGACCTCCAGGAAAACCCACCAAGAACATTACAGCTAATCTTCCAATTTACCAAGGGGCAAACTGACACTTGTCAAACATCCTATACCTGGGGTCTTAAACTAGATTTCCTGATTTTCAGAATTATATCTTCTCCTCATTGTCATATGTTATTCCCTCCCACCTATCTTGATAGCTGTTGGTAAGTTGTTTTTACCTTTCTGACTTCTCTTTCTCTGTCTATAAAATAAGAGATCTTCAGGATATCTTTTTACTTGAAATTCTCATGAGTTTTGTTACATATGGATTATTATATCACACTCAATTTTCACTAAACCCTATTCAAATAATACCCTTCCTTTTGACAAAGGAAAATAGCCAAATGATGTTAACACAAAATCACATTTATCATAATATGCAAAATTATTCAATAGTAGTTTCCATCTTATTCTCTGAGAGAACGGTTGTTTGTTTCATCAACTTCTAGAACTGTATTAGTTATTAAATTTATCCTAGTTTAGCTTTCCTTTAGCATCTTGGTGTACTCATATTACTGTCATCATTTTCTGAATTGTCTTCTTAGTTACACTTCCTTTGTATTGGATAAGTTCATACAACTCTTACCATATTTATCTGAATTCTTTGTATTGTATATTATAACAATGATATTCCATTATATTTTTAAATTAAAATTCTTTTGGCCAATCTTCAACTGAGCTTTATTTTCGTTTCTTGATGATATTTTGGAATAGATACAATTATTTATTTTTTTCCTGCATTTATCATGACATTTCTTCAGTAAATTCAAAATTATTTTCTAGAATAATTAAATCAAGTTACACTATATAAACTATATCTGACTGTGTGCCTGCTATCCCAAAGTATACCCAATATTATTTCTTTTTTTTCTTTTTACAAACAATTTTATAGTTTTGAAGTAATACCTCACAGCAGTTAAAGTTGAACATTTTCTTGTATATTGTTGTTGATAGTTTTCAATTCTAACAACAACAGATTTCCTGTCTCTGGCCATATACCTATTGAAAAAATTGCCCATATATTTATTTGTATGAATTCCCTAGGTAGTTGAAATAACTGGTTATTTTTTTATCAGAAAATTGATGCAAATATTTTTCTCTTTAAAATTATTCCTTCATTATTTTAATCAATATTCAAAAGCATTTTAAATTTATTTTATTTCAATTGTCTTTTGTCCTACATCTCTCTCTTGTTTGGTTATGGTTATTTCCTTAATTATTGTTATTAAAAGTTTGTCCTTTCCTCCCTCCCTCCATCCCTCCCTTCCTTCCTTCCTTCCTTTTTTTGTTCCTTCCTTCCTTCCTTCCTTCCTTCCTTCCTTCCTTCCTTCCTTCCTTCCTTCCTTCCTTCCTTCCTTCCTTCCTTCCTTCCCTTCCTTCCTCCAATCCACACCCCTCTTTTTTCTTAGCTTGGACACACAGGCTGAGGTTAGAAGTGGAATGTGTGCAAGGAACAGCTGGAAAGCTAGTTTGCCTGGAAAGATTTCCTGTTCCTGAGCCAGCCACCAGCTTCTAGATGAAGGGAGAGGAAAAACTGCAGATCGTGGAGCTGGCTGTTAGTAATAGAGATTTCCACTAGAAAAGCACCAGATTCTAAGAATGAAACTAAAAAGAGAGTGTCTGTTTCATAATAGCAAATTTCTAAAGTAGAATCACAAGGAATGTTATTGTTATGTTTCCAAAGGGCCATTTCCCATGATTTCAAATTTGAAGAAATTTTTTGATTGGAAGTGAGATTAGGGGTGCAACAAGAAAAGCCAGAAGGGGAAAACAAACAAACAAAAAAGAAACAAGCAAAGAAAAAAAAAAAAAAAAAAAAAAAAAAAAAAAAAGCAAAAGCAAAACTGACTCAGACAAAAGAAAATCTGGTAATGAGACCACCTGCATGAGCTTGCTTCCCCTAGGGAGATTAATCTTTCTGAAAAGAGACACCAGACAGGTGATTTGCATAAGCATGGCTTCAGGCTTAATTCATTGTATTCAAGTAAATCAGAACAAATCTCCTAACTGTAATCAATTTGGTAAAGTCTTCAATAAGATCTCCAACCTTATTCTGGACCAAACATTTCATAGAGAAGAAAATCCTTATGAATGTAAGAAATGTGGAAAAAATTTTATGGCTAGTTCTGCACTTACCGGCCATCAGACAGTTCACAACAGAGGAAGACTCTGAATGTAAAAGTGTGAAAAAACTCTCAACTGGAACTCCGTCCTTTAATTGAACATAAGAGGTTCCATAGCATAGAGAATTTTATGAATGTGGAAAAGCTTACTGTAGGTGTTCAAAACATATTGAAGGCCAGAGAATTTATATTGGAGTGAAATCCTATGAATGTAATAAGTGTAGAAAGGCTTTCAGTCATAATTCACACTTTACTCAGCATCAAAGAATCCAAAATCCATTGAAGCCTTAACAGTTCAGTGAGTGTGGCAAAATCTTCAGGCAAATAGCCACTTTTATTAACCATCAGAGACTTCACAGGGGCCAGTAGCCCTTGAATACAAATACAATGTGTGTGGGAAAGTCTTCAGGGTTAAGCTCTCCTAACCTCATTCAGCATCATATAATTCATGGTGGAGAGAAACTAGGAATGTAAGATGATTGAGAAAATCTTCAGCCAGAACTAATGTTTTAAAACTTTAGGAATAAAAATTAGTGTGTGTTTGTGTGTGTGGGGGGTGATTTTAGTTGCAGCTCAAACCTCATTCAACATCAGAGAACTCACAGTAGAGAGAAACCCTATAAATATAGGGAAATGGGGCAAATCCTTCAGTGAGGAGCTCAAACCTTATTTAGCATTAGATAATACATACTTTATAGTATAAGGAATATGAAAAAGACTTGTCTAGGACATAGAGAAATATGAGTGGTCTTGGCAAGTCACCAGACTTGTGACTTCTTAATTTTATCTTGTATAAAATTAGAGATGTAGACTAAGTTATCAATGAGATCTCTCTCTCTCTCTCTCTCTCTCTCTCTCTCTCTCTCTCTCTCTCTCTCTCTCTCTCTCTCTTTCTCTTATTTTCTTTTATTTTGCACCTGTTTCTACAAATTGTCCTGTTTCTTAAATTCCTCATACTTAGCATTTCTTTTTTTTCAATTTTAATAGTAGCTTTTTTATTTTCAAATACATACAAAAATAGTTTTCAACATTCAACCCTGCAAAATCTTGTGTTTAAAATTTTTCTTCCTCCTTCTCTCTCCTCCCTCCCCTGGACAGCAAATAATCCATCATAGATTAAATATGTGCATTTTTCTAAACATATATCCACTTTATCATGCTTCACAAGAAAAATAAGATTAAAAAAAGAGAGGAAAAAAGCAAGCAAGCAAAAAACAACAAAAAACTAAAAATACTACGTTGTGTTCCACATTCAGTCTCCACAGTTCTCTTTGTAAATGAAGATGGCTTTTTCTATCACAAGCCTATTGGAATTGGCCTGGATCACCTTACTATTGAAAAGAGCCACATCCACCACAGTTGAGATCTCTTTCTGCTCTGCAGCCAGTCTCCATAACAATGAATATTCACATTTTAGCCTGAAGAATTCTGTCCCACTGCTGGCTCAGTGACTTGATAACAGTGGAAAAATCCCTAAAGCTGCAGTTAGAAGCCTTAGTTTCACGTCTTAGCACCTCCTTTCAGCCAGTTTTCTCTCTTGAGATAGAGAAGGTAACACTTTTTATCTTTCTTACAGACTTGTAAGGGAAGCCCTTTAGACTCCTTAGAAGAATCCTGTAATATAGACCACTAGTACTTTTATTGAGTACTTTGGTCCCATGAGAATAAGCTAATAAGGGCCTCTTCTCTAATACAAGAAAGTGATGAATTGAGGGAAACCCTCTGTGACATTGCCAAAGATTTTCTATTACTGGATAAAAGGGAAAGTAAAATCCCAGTGTGAGGGGCAATGTGGTCTGGTGGAAAGAATCCTAGGTCTGACTGCCTACATGAATTGCCTAGCACTTCTCCAAAGTCACGCAGTGAATTTGTGAATTTAGAACTTGTTAAAACTGGAAGGGACTAGAGAGAATATCTGGTCCTATCTCTTTTAATACTGAGAGAAACATGGCTTAGGCAGTCAGAATTCACACTCAGTCCTTCCAGTTCCAAGTCTAGTATGCTCTGTACCACCCCTCACTGCCTACTCAAATTTTATTGAGTGACTTGAAGGAGGGAGGAGGAATTCATGCATCCCTATCCAAGACAGGCCAGAGGCTATAGGACTTTAGGTGGATTGGGGGACATGATTGTGGCCCCCAAGACAGCTGTGTGACAGCCTTGACCCTGCAGAGTGAGCCATATCATTTTTGGACGTGGCCAAGTGTTTTGTCTGACCGTGCATATTTGTTACAAGGGTTTTGTTTGATGGGGGAAAAAATAAAAGAAAATATATGCTAATTGAAAAAAATTTCAAAAATAATGACTTGGAGAGTCAGGATCCCTGGATTTAAATCCTGACTTTAATCTCTTGCCATTTTTCCCTTCTTGGGAGTGAGTTTTTTCCTCACCTGTAACCTCTTCTTTTTTATTTCCCTTGCTAAACAAACTCTATTGAGTGTTCATACAAATGCATGTTGGAACCCAGACCCAAAATAAAAACAAAATAACTTTTCCCCCTAATGTATCCTCGATGACTAACAATGCTGTGAAAGTAACAACATTTAGTAGGTATTTGTTGGCAGCAGTGGATGGAGTGCTGGACCTTGGGCTCAGGGATATCCAAGTTTGACATATCCAAGTCTTTAACAATTGCTAAATGTGAGATCCTAAGCAAGTCACTTAATCTTAGCATTAGTTCTTTATCTGTAAAATGGGAATAATAGTCACTAGGATCAACTGTGATTATACACAAACACATACACACACACACCTAGAATTAATGTATAACTGTTATTATTATTGATATTATGGATGAGTGGCTTTATCTCTAGGCCTCAGACACTATCACAAGTGGGGATAATACCTGTAGTATTTACCTCAGGTATGTTTTTGAGAATCCAGTGAGAAACCATCCATTTAAACACCTTGATGCCTTAAAATATCATATAAATGCAAGCTATTCTTAGTTTTATAAATGTTGTTGATGCTCAAAAAATAAATTTATGTGAACTTTTATATTTAAGTCACTTATTCAATATGGGAAGATATGCATGTGAATATATGCATACATGGATATTTATGCATATGTTTATATATTACATATAAATATACATATATGTGATGTGTAGAATATATATATGTGTGTGTGTGTGTGTGTGTGTATTTTGTGTGAAAATATTCTGATCTAAGAGCACAAATAGGTAGATTTTGTCAAGTGGTATTTAAAAATGGAACAGATTTTTACCTTTATGCATAGAGAAATTGATCTCATTGAACTTACTGTTTGTTGATTATGAAAAGCATATTTTTCATGTTTTTATTTTTTGAGGGGGGAATGGATGTAACAGGTGATATTCCAGCCATATATCAATAAATCCGTGGAAGATGAAACAGCAGAATGAACCCTTTTCACTGACCCCCTGATAAGAAATATCAGGCAAAGCATAAAAATGGAAAATATGTATTCAGATGGCATAAGTGATATTACAGACTGAAGAGAAATTTCTCTGTGTGATAATGATGAGATGTAGGAATAGGGGGAGAGATTCCCCTCTGCTTAGAGACACAGGTCCAATGTGAAAGACTTCATGTACCTGAAATCTGTGGGGAAAAAAAAAAAAAAAAAAAAAAAAAAATATATATATATATATATATATATATATATATATATATATATATATATATATATATATATATATTTTATTGTTCACTAAGAAGGAGGCTTTCTTAGTAGGCAAAATTCCTAATTAGGAATTTGGCAAAAGGTGGATTAAGAGTCCCCTGTTTTAGGGGTAAGTTTTGGCCTTGGGGCTAGGGAGCAGTTTGAGCTGCCTATCAGGCTGAGATCTCCAATTGAATAGCTACTAGTAATGGTCCTGGACTAATTTTCAACTCAATAGAAGGTGCAACTATTCCTGGCCAAGATTTCGAACTGAATGAAACCGCTTATCTTGATTCCCTGAGGGCAGGCCTTTCCCAGAGGAGAGTTTCTCAGAATTCATCCTCATTGCTTCCCCCCCAAAATCAAGGGGGATACAATTTATATCATTTCCTTCCTTAAGCAGTCCCCCCAAATTCATTTGGGGCAAAGGGGCAAAGGTCTCCTTTTCTGTAATTGCTTCAAACTGACAAGGGATGTAGAATTGTCCCTTAGTTCATTGGGGGTTCAGGCCAGGAGGGGAAGTATGAGATCTGAAGACAGAAGCAGTAGCATCTAAGGGGTATTTTGTGTCCCAATCAGTTGTCTCATGATCTCCAGGCTGAAGGAACAGTTGAAAATTTGTAGCTTGGAGCCTAGAGGAAACAAATCTCACAAGCAAATTAAAAATGCAAGGATGAGTAAAAAAAAAAAAAAATATTAGAAGTGAGTTAATATAGGGGCTAGTAGAGACCATAACCAGGAACCCCACCCAGAGGAAGACTGGGGGGGGGGGTGTAAGAAGTTTTCCATGAATGTCTTGCATCCAGCCAGCTTTCTCTAAGATTCTCTCAGTGCAAAGCTCAACCTGCCTGGAGTTGTTAATGTACATGCAGCAAGAGGTATTGACCAGGGCACAAACACCTCCACTGGAGGCAAGGAGATAATCCAAGGCCATTTGATTATCTAAAACCATGTTAGCAAGAGAGTCCAGAGACTCTTAGATCTCCCTGAAGGAGTATGCAGTTTTATTGGCCAGCTGGTTGATTGTGGCAGTCAGGTTGGAAAGGATGTTTTCATGTTCCCCACACCACCCAGGGGACTAGCGTTGTTGTGCCTTTCTTTAAGTACCAAAGAACATTTTCCCCAAATCCCGCCTTTCTCCTTGAAGGGGTAGGGGCAGTGTTTGAGGCAGTGGCATTATATACAGTGAAAGGAGTACTTAGATAACCTAGAGTGCAAGACCCACAGTGCTTAAAAGGTGTTAGGTACAGGCTGAGGAGAATTCCAGTCAGAGGCATTCCTCTTAACCTGTTCCTCAGAAACATTGAAGTGGAATGGAGAACTTACTTTACAGGGAAGAGAAAGGCTTCCTGGTTGATTGTCCCTAAGGATGAGTGTAGTTACATGACATTCTGTCAATCAGAATGTTAGTTTTCAGGAGGTTATGAAGAAGTTTCAAGGAAGATGCTGTAGAGGCATTGTGAGTAAGTTTGCCAGGATAATTCTGGAATGGATACCCTTCAGTTATTCTTCGGGTGGTCTATAGTCATAAGTCCATCTAGCCCACCTGTGCAGCTGGTTCAGGTTGCCAAGGTGAAATTGAGGAGGAGTCACTCACTTGCACCAACAGTTTGGTGGTACAGGTCAGCATCCCCACATCAGGGATATAAAGGTAACCATTATGGGCCACGGTGACAACTACTGTTCCTGTGGTGTGGATGTGGTAATATGTGAGTGCAAGATCTTCCCCAGTAAGGAAACAGGGGATAGTCAGGTCAGAGTAGTTCCCCTGGGGGTAGCTAGTCTAAATGGAGTAGTGTCCAGAATGGAGATGGTGACATTTGGGAGTGGGACTTTTGCAAAAAATGCATTAGGTCACATCTGTGGGCCACCTTGGGGATTGTGATGGCACACCCAGAAAACCTGGACACCCCCATTCTCTGCAGAGTTCCCTAGTCTGACTAGGAAGTTATCTCCCCACTGGCGAGGGCTCACAGAGTAAAACGAGGAAAGCTAGAGAGAGAGTATCAGGAGTAGAGTTCTCATGATGTGAAAGGAAGGAAGGAGATTATAGTGAGAGGAAGTGAGATAATTTCACCCTTCTTTCTCCAGAGGTTTTTCACGGTTCTTGTGGAAGAAAAATGTCAGGTTCTCTATGGACTCACATATTCTGAGGTATCTGAAAGAGACATAACAGAAGCAGCCTTTTTAATCCTAGAAATATGAGTCCAGCTGGAGAACCTTCCAGTTTTACTGACATTGGAGGAGTCAGAATGACCTTGTATGGACCTTTCCACTTTATACCTAGAGGATCAGCACCTTGAGACTTCCAGGATTTTAAGTACACCATGTCCCCTGGATTAACAGGGGAGGCAATTTGAGTATGAGCATCTGTAGGTTTAGGGAGATGCTCTTTTGCGTATTCAGAAAGAGCCTTCTGGACTGCACCCAGCTGTGTGGCAAACTGAGTGATGAGATGCTGCTCCGAATCCACAAGAATATCAGTAGTTAAGAAGGGCCTTCCATACAGAAGTTCAGAGGGGCTCAGCTTAATGTTCTCCCGAGGTGCAGTTCGGACTCTAATGGGACTCCCTAATGGGAGGTTCTTCACCCAGTGCTCTGCAGTCTCTAAGCACGCTTAGTGAGGACTCACTTGAGGGTATGGTTCATTTTCTCCACTTTCCCAGAAGCCTGAGGACACCAGGCAGAATGGAAGTGATAGGTGATATTAAGTGCTTTGGCTACAGTTTGGGTTACCTGAGAAGTAAAGGTCGGGCCACTGTCACTTTCTAAGGAAGTATGGTTGCTTTTAGCAAGCACTTTGATATCTCCTGAGTTTCCTCAGTCCTGCAGGGAAAAGCTTCTACCCAGTTAGTAAAGGTGTCAACAAAGACCAGAAGCAATTTGAAACCTCTACCAGGGGGAATATGCGTGAAGTCTATTTAAAAATCTTCTGCTGGGTATGTGCCCCTTCTCTGAACAGGCTTCAGGAGAGGGAGAGGTTTAACAGCTCCCTCAGAATTCACTCGGGCACAAATTGGGCAGGCCTGGCAAACCTGCCTGATTGTTTCTCCCAGCGTGTGACCAGTGAAAATGCGTTTCACCAGGGATTGGAGAGCATTTCCTCCCAGGTGCATGGCCTAATGGAGACCAAAGATCAGTTTCCACTGACTTGTCTCTGGGATTAAGAGTTGGTTTGAGGGTATTTAAAACCATCCACAAGGAAAAAAAACATGTACCTCATTTCTTCTGCAAGGGTTTTTTTCCTGTGAAGTATAGGGAGGGGTATAAGAATCAGGGAGCTGGGGGATTAAAGGTGCCATGGTCAGGGGTTTAGCAGCTGAATCTGCAAGCCCATTTCCCTCGGCCTGAAGTGAACCTCCCTTCTGATGTTCTTTACAAAATATGACTAAAACCTCCCTGGGTTCGTGGACAGCTTGCAATAGCTGTAGCATTTCTCCTGCATGTTTAATGGGATAATTTTTTGTTGTCAACAGACCTCTCTCTATATATATATAGCCCCATGAGCATGCAAAATATGAAAAGCATATTTGGAGTCGGTACAGATATTCACTCTCATTCCCTTCCCCAGTTCCAAAACTCTGGTTAGGGCAATGAGTTTAACCTTGTGGGCAGAAGTCCCAGGAGGCAATGGCTTAGCTTTTAGGGTGCCATTGAGGGTCACCAAAGAATAACCTGCCTTTCCTTTCCCATTTTAAAGAAAACTTGACCTATCTGTAAACTATTCACCATCTGGGTTGTCAAGAGGAATATCCCTCAAGTCAGGTCTGATGGAGTAGACAGATTCTAAAGCTTCTTCACAAATCATGGATAATTTCTCCCATTTGGGTGGAGTCAGAGAGGAGGGTGGCAAGATTTAGGTGTGGCACACTCAGTGAGGTCAAAGGTCTCTAGCAGGAGGGCCTGGTACCTAGTATGTCTCCCACTCACAAGTGCCCTTTGGCTTCTAAAGTGCTCTGAACTCTGTGCAGGTTAAAACCTCTAATGGCTGTCCCAAGGTTAGTTCTGAGGCCTCTTCAATTAAAAGGGCCATGGCAGCCACTGCTCTGAGGCAGGAGGGCATCCCGGGCAAGTGGAGTCCAGTTTCTTTGAGAAATAAGCAACAGGTCTGGGGTCAGATCCCAGAGTCTGAGTTAGGACCCCAAAGCCTGACCTGGCCTTCCATCCACATACAGAGTGAAAGACTTCTCTAAGGTAGGGCCAGGGCAGGGTGAAGGTCAGTTTGGTCTTCAGGGTTTTAAAAGCCTTGGCCTGATCAGGTCCCCATTCAAGAGGAAGATTATCAGGGCCTTGAATTGAATCATAGAGAGGTTTAGCAATAATCCCAAAATTAGGAATCCAGATTCTGTAGAAACAGCCAGGCCCAGGAAAGTATGCAGGAGCTGCTTCTGTGAGCAGGGTCTGGAAGACCTAAAATGGTCTGTTTTATCTCCTCAGAGAGCAAGAAATAGGGATGAGATTGTGGCCCAAATATTTGATAGACTGGCAGGCAATGTGGGCTTTAGAGAAGAAGACCCTGTAGCCCCTTTTGTGGGGCAAGCAATGTGGTTTCTCAGAAACTGTCTGCTAAAGTAAGAGAAGCCTTAGGCCTCAGTTTTGCTTTTTATTCATGTGACCTTGAAGAAATGAAACGCTTTATGTAGTTACCTCATCTCTAGTCAGTTCATTATCACCACACCCACCATAAAAGGGAAAAGTAATTGTAAGAGCCAATATAGACTAAAAGATTTTCAAAGGGGATTTTTGGGAAGGTTTGGCTAGTGCTTGCTTATTTAACTGAAATCTTCTGTGAATGCGGCCTCCTCCTTCTGGACTTCTCAGAGGTAAGGCCTGCCTGCTTCTCAGGAGATTCTAATAAAACCTTTCAACCTTCACTTTGAAACATCTCTAAGTAGTCATTTTGAGTTAGGGTCTCTGTATCGCACACAGTTTTGGGGGCTCATCCAGGATCACATGGCTCAGCAGGAAACAACCACTACCCCTATTTTGGGGCAGGAGCCATGGGACACTTTGTTCCTACAGTCTCCAGAGTGGAGTGATGTTTCTCCTCTCTGCCAAACAAAGTGCCCGAAGAGAGAGATTCAGTGAAGGAGAAAGTGAAAGAGATGGATCAGAAGTTCCTGAGCAGATGTTGGATTGATTGAACTCACAGTCAGGAGAGCTTATAGTTGAGTAGCCTGAAGGTAAGCACTTGGGAGTCTGGGGGTCAATTGTCTGGGTCAGGGGAGACCTGAGAGGAAGAACCCGTCATGTAAATTGTGTATTGAAATAAACTGCATACTACCCCAGGGGAAAGGACTCTCTGAGAATGTTATAGGATGACTGCAAACAGAAGGGCAAACTCTGTCGGAATAATTCGGAATACAGAGGTTTCTATGGACAGTCCATACTAAATTATGGGAAAAGTGCAGTCCAAACCCCAAAATCAGGAACAAAATAAATAAGTAAATGAATGAATGAATAAGGTATAATTTCCATGTAATTTTTGTCTGTTTCTGTGAAGAATGTCTTTGTCATGTTCATTCTGTGAGCTAGAAAGAGAAAGAGAAAAGTCTGATTTTCATAGGCTCCAGCTCTGGCCAAAGTTGGAGCTTTAGAAAAAGTCTATTGTGAAGAATGGTTGGGGAATTTGGCAATTGGTCATTTCAAAATTCCAAAGCAACTCAATTAAATTGGGGAGAATTGTGCAGAGTGAAGAGAGAGTGAAGATAGTTTTTCTTTCCCTTCCTCATTCCTTGATTGCAGCAGGCCACGTGAGACCAGAGGGAGAGAAGGAAATTATGTTTAATCACTTTAGTGAAATTTGTTATTTGAGATATGATAGCAAAAGCAGTTTTATATTATTGGGAATTTAAAGCTGTATTTGATTAGATTTGAAGTTAAAATATAGGTCGTTGAAACAAAGTACTTGTAGCTTACCTTAAGGGAAATTGTGTTTGTATCTCCCTAGTTAGATGGTATGTTGCTTTCTAGAAGTATTGAGTGCTTTGTACATTATGAGTTATGCCTTAACTTTTGTCAGCTCTGACATATATATACATATATATATATATATATATATATATATATATATATATATATATATATATATATATATGTGTGTGTGTGTGTGTGTGTGTGTGTGTGTGTGTTTTATGAAATTTCATTCAAGGTTATTTAATTGCAAATCTTAAAATTAAAAAAAATTACAGACAAAGGAGAAGATAGATTGATTTGCAAAAGCAATTAATAGTTTAAATGGAGCATCTAGTTTGAAGGGTTATTGGTATGTCAGAGAAGGATTGAGTATGTAGACATAGAAGGAGATAGAGATGGGACAGGGAAAGAGATGGTGTGAGAAGGGGAGGAAGGAAGACAGAGAAAGGAGACAGACAGTATAAAGAAAGAGCATATCGCAAAGAAGAAAAGAGGGCATGAAAAAGAAAAAAGAAAGAAAGAAAGAAAGTAGCAGGTCTTTTAATGAACTTGCCATTTGTCTAGATAGGAAAAAATACACTGGTTGGCTAAATCCTGAGAAGAATTTTGCACCCTAAAAGTTAATCATAAAGAGAAGTTGAGTGGGGGAGGGAAGAATGGGAAAGGATCTTTTGGCTTCAGGGTGAAATTTTAACTCACCTCCCTTTCCTCTCCTATCCCCCTTCCCCTGCATACCCACCCCTCCTCTCTGCTTCTTTGGAAATGGAGATAAGCTCACTGGTTCACTGATGTAGGAAGCATTTTTGTTATTTAAAGAGACAGTTTACTTTTACATGGTGTTAATTGATTGAATGTTTATCTAATGTTGAACTTAGAACCATCTACTTAAATATGAAAAATAAGCTGTGAACTTTCTAGGATGAATCTCTTACTGTGACACTTGAAAGCTAGATTCATCTGAAGCTTTGGTTAATGATAATTCCTGTAGGAGATAAAATCTCTTGGGACTTCAGATGATATTTGTTTGGAATTTTAAATTCAGGTATGACTGTCTGGATAGATCATCTAGTCAGTAATCAACCATCTGAAAGGAATATGCCATAAGGATATTTATGCGGCCCACTGGGTTACAGCAAACGGGCTGAGGGGCGGAGACAGAGAGTGAGCTTTTGTTTTTACTGTAGTCCGGCCCTCCCACAGTCTGAGGGACAGTGAACTGGCCCCTGTTTAAAAAGTTTGAGGACCACTGAAAGAGACTTTGTGAAACATGTTCTGATTATTTGAGAATAAGAAATGTGAAAGAATGTTGAAAAATGTTAATGAGAAATGACAATAGGAGACAGAAGGGAGGGATTGTGTGGGTCAAGCAATGTGGTTTCTCAGAAACTGTCTGCTAAAGTAAGAGAAGCCTTAGGCCTCAGTTTTGCTTTTTTATTCATGTGACCTTGAAGAAATGAAACTTTTTATGTAGTTACCTCATTTCTACTCAGCTCATTATCACCACACCTTCCATATAGAGGAAAAGTAACTGAAAGAGCCAATCTAGACTATAATTTTGAGGGGATTTTTGGGAGGAGTTGGGTAGTGCTTGCTTATTTAACTGAGCCCTCCTTCTGTGCATCCGGCCTCCTCCTTCTGGACTGCCCACTTCTCACAAGATTCTAATAAAAGGCTTTTTACCTTCACTTTGAGAGGTCTCCAAGAGTCATTTTGAGTTAAGATCTCTGTTCCCCACATACCCTCGAGGCTAGAAAATTTAGGGTTTTCATGGCTGCATTTAGGGACTTCTCTCTGGTGGGACTGCAGATTAATTTGTCATCCACATCAATAAGATTGCTTCCAAGCAGCTCCAATTCCCTTAAATCTTTAGCCAGTGCCCGTCTCAATATGTGGGGGCTATCTCAGAAGCCCTGAGACAAAACTGTCCAAGTTAGTTGGTGAGGAGCTTCTTCTGGCTTCACCCATTCAAAAGCAAAGAGAAACTGTGAGTCTTTATGCAAAGGCATACAAAAGAAAGCACCTTTAAAATCTAGGGTGGAGACCCACTTTGTGTCCTCCGGAATCTGACTAAAGATTGCATAAGGGTTAGGTATGATGGGATGGGTCAGAATGATGGCTTCATTAGTTGTTCTGATATCCTGTACATTCTAAACTCCCCCTTAGATTATCTAACAGAAAAAAATGGAGTATTGCAGGGAACTAAAAGCTTATGCTTAAGAAATTTCTCAATCAGAGGTTGCAACCTTCCCTAACCTTAGACTTTATTGAGTATTGATGGTTATGGGGAAATACACTGGGGTTCTGCAGCTTAATTAAGGCTGGGGTGGTGTAAGTGGACCTCCCAGGAACCCCCTGATGCCAGACAGAGGAATCTATTTCCTCCCAGATTTCATAGGGAATATGGGAGGGTCTGGAAAGGGGTATACTATTTTCCCTGTTGTTAAAAACTCCAAAAGCTGCTTCTAACAACTGGGTCATGGGAGTTTGGGGCCCAAGACTAACTTCTGCAGTTTTCTCCGTTTGTTTGGGGCTAATTGGCTAATCAAATGCCTGCTGAGGACAATGGTCCCCTCTGGAGAAGTGGGGTCCAGACTAGTGCAGCCTGAAAGAGGGCAGGGTTTTCCTCAGCGGCTTGAGTGATCTCCCTAAGTTTGTCATAATTAACCTGTTTCAATTAAGAAGCCCTCTTCATGCCTTTAGTGAGTCAGGTTAAGAGGTGGTTTCTTCTCTCTCTGTCTCTACTCCCCTCCTGGTAGTTCCACATGGGGTCTGAGACTGGTATGGCAACAGCCCCTGGGGGGGATATCTGCCAGAGAGGAGGGCAGCCATGACATCCCCAACTCTGGGCCAGATCCCAGATTCTCTTTTTCTCCTCTATGGTACAACAGGAGGAGATAATGATATTAACATCTCTCCAGGATAGATCAAATCAGAGGGAAATGGCTTTAAACCCCTCAATATACTTGGGGGGTCTTTGGAGTACAGGACCCTGTTTCTCCTTAATTTGGGAAAGGATAAACTTTGAAAAGGCAGCTGTACTCTGAGTGTCCCTCTCTGACAGTCTGCTAGTTCCTTCACGGGGCAGAGGCTAGAAGGGGTGGCTGGATCAGGATCCCGAGCAGATATGGAGAAATGGGAGTCCTATTCCCTGTAGGAGAAAGACTGAAGCGTGAGGGCTGGGCAGCCTCAGCCTCTGGTGGGAGGGATCAGGTTGAGGGAAAAGGGATCCACTTCTGTGTGAGAAGGACTAAGGAGTGGGGGCTGGGCGGCCTTAGAATCTGGTTCAGGAGGCGAGGCAGACCCAAGGTCCTGTTTTTGATAAGGGGGTGGTTTTGGAAGGGTTTTGCAGGTCTTCTGATAAGGACTGCAAGGGGAGCAGAAGAAAGATCTTGTGCCCCCCTGGAAGGAAAAGGAGGGGTCATCTAGAAAGTCATTATCTACCTTCAGTTCCCCTGCAGTATATTTTACCAGCAGCATTCTGCAGTGCTGTCATAATTTAGGATCTTGAGATAAGACCATAAGGGCTTGGACATAAGGAACTTCAATCCACTTGCCTTGTCTTTGGCAAAACAAATCAAGCTGCTGGATAGTGCTGTAATTAATTAATCCATTAATAGTCCATTTTTCCTGGTTCTCTAAGATATATTGAGGCCAAGAAGTATTGCAAAAATAAATAAGTTTCTTTATTTTGAGATTTTTCAAACTAAATTTTCTCTGTTTTTTAAGAGACAGCTAAAGGAGAATCATTAGGAATAGAGGAAGTGAGCTGTCTCATTTTGCCACAAGCCTCAGATTTTTCAATTCTATACCTCTTCATTCTCTTTAAGCATCCTTAGAGAAAGATATGACAAAAACTTTCCCTGATTAAGGGGACTTTTTGTCAAGTCACAGAAATTCCAGACTGAGCATCCCTGAACAGAGTTTGGTCTGTCCTAGTTCTAGGATAGAAAGAGGGGCTTACCTTGGCCAGGCTTTTGGGGATCCCTGGATGGGCTACCAAATGATGAGGTGTGGGAATAGGGGGAGAGATTCCCTGTGCTCAAAAATGCAGGTTTAATGCAAAAGACTTCATAAACCCAAAATCTGTGGCAAAAAAGGATGTTTTATTGTTCACTAAGTAGGAGGCTGTTTGGAGGACACTCAGTTGTCTATCAGGCTGAGATCTCCTATTGAATAGCTACTAGTAGTGATCCTGAACTAATTTTCAACTCAATAGAGGGTGCAACTATTCCTGGCCAAGATTTCCAATTGAATGAAACACTTATCATGATTCCCTGAGGACAGCCTTTCCCAGATGAGAGTTTCTCAGTATTCACTCCCATTGCTTCCCCCTCCAAAATCAAGGGGGACACAATTTGCATCACTAAGATCTTCCCAAAACTCCTTTTACCAAAAAAAATGCTGATTGAATAAAGTCCTAACACACTTAAGACCCTCTTGGAAGAGATCGGCAATCATTCAAAGCAGTTTTGCCTATACACTCATGGGGTCAGGGAGGAAGAAAGTAAATGGATGAGCAGTTTTGGTTTGGTTTGTTTGGGGAGAAGTTATTTTGTTTTGGTTTTGGTTCTGGGTTCCAACATACAATCATATGAACACTCTAAAGAATTTACTTAGCAAGGGAAACAAAAACGTACAGGTGACTGATGAGCTTAAGCCATCTGTGAAAAGAAGTAGAACAGGATGGATTGTTGTCTGGAAACTGTCAACCTTTTTTACTGACCTCTATCTTCCCATTAAAACAAAGACTTTTTATTTCCCTATTAACATTTTACAAGAATTCCTATGGAGCAACAAGTTGTGAAGCTTCTGAGAAAGTAAAGTAATTATCACAGAGATTAGCTCAGGGTATAGGTAAACAGGCTAGAATTTATTTAGTTTTCTAATTTTTTTTTTATTATAATGGTACAACCACATCATAAATAATGAATGTATCTCTTTAGTTTATCTTTCTTAACTTATTTTATAATTCTTTCCAATTATATTTTAATGGTAAAGTTATTATGATTAGGAATGTAGCACTCTATTGGAATCACCGAGGAGCTTGGGGCACAGGATGTAGATACTTATGGACTGAGCAAGAGATTTTTCAACATCCTGCTTCTTGATTCCCCATAGAGTTTTTGCTGAGGAGTTGAAGTGGAATGGATGGAGAGTGAGAAAAACGAAAAGAAGAGGAGTAAGGAGTCACTCTACCAGGGAGAGCAAATAGAAACTCAACAGGGATCACAGAATTTCAAGCCAGGAAAAATGAAGACAATGTAAACATAAACCATGCTCATATCAGAATTTTCACTGCTGAATCCACTCAGAATGGAAACAGAGATCATGATCTTTATTTTCTTCTCTTCTCTTTCTCTTTCTCTCTCTCCTTTTCTTTCTCTGTCTCTGTCTCTGTTTTTCTCCCCCCCTCACTTTTTTTTCTCTTTGTCTCTCTCTGTCTGTCTCTCCATCTCTCTCCCTTTCCTTTTTCCCTTTCTCTCTTTGTCTCTCCATCTCTCCCCCTCTCCTTTTCTCTCTCTGTCTCTCTGTCTCTCTCTGTCTCTGTCTCTCTCTCTCTCTCTCTCTGTCTCTGTCTCTGTCTCTGTCTCTCTCTCCCTTTCTCTCTCTCTCTGTCTTTCTCTCTGCTTTTCCCTTTCTCTGTCTTTCTCTCTTTGTCTCTCTTTCTTTGTCTCTTTGTCTCTCTCTGTCATTAACATTAACATAAACATTAAATATAACATAAACATTAAACATAACATAAACATTAAGCCCAGGAGGGAGATCTAAAGATCCTGAAGTTTATTTCTATAAAACACAAGTATTGATGCCAGATGAAGATTTTTAGCATAAGGTTTAAGATCAAATAGGACTACATAATTAGTCTTTTGCAAACCTTTAAGCACTATATCAATTTTATATATTTACAGTGTGACTATAAATTTTGCTATAGACATTTACTAGGTATGTGACTCTGAGAAAGTTACTTAACTGCTCTCAGTCTCATTTTCTTCAAAAGTAAAATGGAGATAATGATAGTACCTTTTAAAAACAGAGATATCATTAATATCAAATGAAATAACATATTTAAATGTTCATAAACTTTAAAAACACATTATTATTGTTATTATTGGTGTTATTATCAACAACAACATACATAATTATCAATTCACTACTTTGTGGAATACTATAGAAATCAAAGTGTCATTCATGCTCTTAACTTTTTTTTATACCTATAAATATCTTAAATAATTTCTAAAATTCATAATAAAAATTATCCAATAAATATTGTGTAATGTGTTGTTATGTAGTGGTTTGTATGCTCATGATTTTAAATAATTTCAATTTCATATGCAAAGCAATATGGACCTGAAATTACAACTACCTTAGATCATAGTTGAGGCTGTTTCCTAAAATAATTAAGTAAATAAATGAACAAGCTAACAAACAAATAAGTAAATAAGAATAAAAAACAACAAAAAAAATTTTAAAAAAGATTTCTGGCTATAGTCTGAATGCCAGATAGTATAATTCATTAACACTTGTTATAAGTTCCAGGAAAAATTAAGCATTCATTGTTTTCTGTTAGGTATATAGAATGGTTAATTTTTGAAGAACAACATTTCCCTAATCAATGCCAATGGATTTCTCATCAACTGATGATATTTGCAAAGCTTCCAAATGGACATTAGGAGCTGAATATGTTTCCTAATGATTTAACACATAAAGAAGAGAAACTTGCTTGGTAAAAAGTCTGATTGAGCTCTCAACTTGGGGTTGTCAGCATAGGATACCCTAATTAGTATTCTGCTACTCTTGTTGTTTAAAAATAGTTTATGCTCAAACATTCATTTTTGAAAGAAGACTATGACAATTTAATTAAAGTTTAAACTCTAGTAGCTGTTGAGGATCATACATAATCCAATTACTTTTTATTCAATTAATTTAATAGAAAACCACTTTGCCATAATTACTGTTAATCCCCTGATTTTTCTTCTCAGCTGTTTATCAATGGCCTGTGAGATATCTTTGAGAAAATCATATTGGGATATAATTATACACAGTCTCTGATGGAATTAATGCACTAAATAATGCTTAATTATGAATAGTTCTCCATTACTACATTGGTTGGAAAAAGAGATAGTGGGCACATGGTTAAAGGCCTTCAAATTTATCTCAGCATTAAAGATTTTAGATTCCTTGATGTTACAATACTTCTCCAGAGATTGACAGGAAAGGAATTAATGTTATCAACTAAGAGGAGGGATTAGAGGATACCAATAAGATCCACAGCCTTATATAGAATTCTCTGAATAATATTACCATTGACAAATTAGGGTAACATTTTAGGATTTGAAATAAGACTTTAATTTTAAAATTATGTAGCTAAATGTGGGTACTATGCAAAATGTTGTTATTGAAATTTATCAGTGAACTAAAATTGGAATAATATACATGATTGAATATCGCATAATTTCTATTTATTAGATAATTATTTTTTAAAAATCTGAACCCTTAAGGGGTCTTAGAAATTATTTGGTCCAACTACTTCATCTTGTAGATGATGAAACAAGTCTAGAAAGATAAAGTAACATGTCCATATCCTTTGAGAATTCAGGATTGCCTTTCTGAGATGAGAGTTTTGACTTCTTCTGTAAAATGGAGATTATAAAAGTAGTTACTTCCCAAAGTTGTTGTGAGGATAACCAAATAAAATAACATGTAAAGTGCCTGGTTATTCTTAAAGCACTATGAAATCCTAGTTTTGTCATTATTGAAATACATATTAAAGCAAATTGAAGGAAAGAATGAAGGGAAAACAGCAGATTTACCCTACAGAAAAATTGAAAATTTCAAGTTGAACCAGGATTCATACTACATGTATAACATGCTACATGACAATTCTACATATTATTAGTTTTCTAAGTTTAATTTTACTAGTATTATGAAACAAAGCAACCTATTGTAGGTTAATTATACTATGTGTTGTATATCTTTGTATTTAGAAAGGAAGAGAGAAAAATGTATATCAATCTCATTTTTTAAAAAGGACAAGTGCTATAGGTTATAACTGATGGAGCTAGAATTTCAACATGAGTTTTCTGACTCCTCTTAATCAATCAGAGTTTATCAATCTCTTATCAATCTCTTATCAGAGTTTATCAAATCTCTTAATCAATCAGTTTATCAATAAACATATATTCAGCACTTTCCATTTGCCAGAAACTGGATTAAATAAATCTAATGCATCTGGAGAAGTTATATGAAATCAGTAGAAAAATATGTAAAATGGACTGATACTAAGTGAAGTGAGTAGAACCAAGAGAACATTGTACATAGCAATATCAAGACTATTTGATGATGAACTATGATGAATTGGCTCTTTTCAACAATGAGGTGATTCAAGGCAATTCCAATAGATTTGTGATCTATGGTGCCATCCACATCTAGAGAAAACTACGGAGAATGAATGTGGATCAAAGCATAGTATTTTCACCTTTTTTGGTTGTTTACTTATTTTTTTTTTCTTTCTCATGTTTGTCCTTCCTTTGATCTGATTTTTCTTGTCCAAAATGATAAATCTGTAAATATGAATAGAAGAATTATACATGTTTAACCTATATTAGATTGCTAGGGATTAGATTGGGGATTAGATTAAGGATTAGATTAAGAAAGGGGTTAGGAGGTGGGGAAGGGAGAAAATTTTCAAACACAAAATTTAGCAAAGATGAATGCTGAAAACTATCTTTGTACATTTGGATAAATAAAAAGCTGTTATTTAAAAAAAGAAAACAATAAGCAAGATTGTGTAAATGCTAAATACATGACTTTATAGTTTATGCAATAGGAAGCATGAGTTTCTTCCATTGTGAAGTGACATTGTCATACTCTTGCTTTATTGAAACCAATTTGCCAGCTGTGCAGAGAATGGAATGGAGGGACTAGAGATTAATGTGAGGTGGGGGGTGAACAAATGAATTTATGAGATTATTAACATAATCCAAGTGATAAAGAGGAATTACTATAGTTGTTGTATAAGTGCAGAGTAAACAATAGTGTTTCTTGCAGATAGAATCAAAATATATTTGTCAAATCTGTATGGGTCAGGAGTGAAGAAGGCATAAGAGTAGAATATGACTTTATATGTTTTAATGACATCTATGTGTATTTTAGAAATAGTACTAGACATTTTCAGTCAACAGAAACTTCTTTTGCTTATGTATTTACTATAATGCTATACATTTATTGATATTTAAGAAGGATAAAACATTATTTAAAGGTATATGTTTTCCCTGTCCATTTCTCCTTTTTTCAAACATACACAGATCCTCACCCACAGTCTCTCCATAGAGCAGTATTTCCCAACTCACAGTTTGTAAATTAGTGGTCTGCATGATGTCCAAGGGAATTTTTGACTTTAAGTCTTATCATAGTTATCTTAAACTTTTTGAAGGGCTATTTTGAAAGAGTTATTAACTTTAGTACTCATAGCTTTAGAGCAGGTAATAAAGACCAATGGGTAAGAGTTATAATGGCAAAGCCCGTTGGCTCAATTTATGGAAGCACTTGCTGACAATTCAAAATTATATGAGCCACATTTTAAAATAGTTAGTTCATTATTATTCTAAGTGTTAAAAAATACACCCACTTGTCACTGATATTATAAAGACATATTGTATGAGAATTCAAACCAGATGACCTTATATGACCTTACATATTATATGTTTCATTCAATTAAAAAAAATTTAGCCTTGTCATTTTTATGTGTGATATCACAATTCTGGATATTATCTCTATTGGTCAGCGTATATCCCACTTTTATTTTGTAGAAGGATTTTGTCCCTGAAAAAGAATCCTGCACTGACTGTGATCCAACAACTTTCGCCCCCAGGGTGTTAGATGGCTACGTCACCACAGCAATTATACTGCAGTATTCCCCAAGCTAACCTTTCATCTACTTGTAAAATAAAATCAATAATGTCTAAACAAGGACTGAAATGGCATTTTAATGTTTGCCAAAGAGCATTGAGATATATGAGCTGCCTTTTAAAAAGTTTCAAGAGCCATTTGAAAAATGAGACAAAAAAAAAAAAAAGATTTTGTCTTGTATGGATAATACAAAAGCAATTTCTTAGCTATTTAAGAAACATAAAAAGTGTAAATGGATGATTATAACCTATGTTAACTTCATGAAAAAAACATTTATTTTATGCTCAAAAATATCTATTTGTGTTGTTTCAAGACAATTCAGTGTGTAGAAAAATGGATTAGTAAAAATATTTGGTAGGTTTTTTGGGGGTTATTGTTGTTGTTAGTGATTATTTCTTCCAATGAAGAAGGGTGTCTTTAATTAGTATTCATTGTCTTCTCACATTTAAAGTTTAAAATGTGGAATTTATCCAAAATTCAGTGACAGCTTGGCAGCATCCTTTCTACAAGGTTACATAAAGAGATTGATTGTTCCTGGCAACCCTTTACACAGAGGCAGCCTGCTTATAAACATGGGTAGAATTGTGATTTTCCCCCCTAATATAATAAAAATAAAAGCTGGGAAATAAAATTAACTTTGATGTTTATTAACATTCTTAGTTGCATAGCCGAAGCAGGTGTAATTATTTTTAAACATCTTTTTTCACTTTCATTAGATTGAACCTAGAATCATAGAATTGCAAATTTGGAAGGAATTTCAGTAGTTATTTAGTCTGACTTTCACCAAAAGCAGGACTCCCATCTATAAATCCTCTAATAAATGGTCATCTAGGCACTGCTCAGAAATTTTCAAACATTTGAAGGCAAACTTGTATCATCAGTCTCACTATATGCCATTTTGAACCTTAAGTCCTTATTTCCTTCAACCAATTCTTATGTATTATGTTTTCAGGCCCTATCAACATAATGGAAATTAACATTTAACATTGCTGTCTTAAACGGTAGTATCCCAAACTAGACATGATAACCTCGCTCTAACTAACATCACATTAATTTTGCTTTCTCTAGATCCTGCAGTCTATTTGCAACTTGTATTTAATTAGTATTTTTTACTATGTTATATTGTTGATTGAATTTGAGAGTATTTTCTTTGAAACCCTCTGGGTCTTTACTTATGTATATTGTGAAGAGTTATATTACCATGTATCCTCAACTTTTACTTATGTAGTGAAAAATTTAACTCAAGTGTAAGATTTGACCTTTATCCCATTTATTATGTTCTCCTCAACCTCTCAATTCTCCCCTGTAGTGTTCTTCATGGTACTTTTTTTTCATTAAATGTTCAGTAACTCTCCCCACAGTGTGTTAGTCAAATTTGATGAGCAAGCCATCTTTGCCTTCCCTTAAGACAGTGATAAAAAAGATTAAGCACAATAGGGACAACAACAGAGCACAGTGGCATTAGACTATAGATCTGTCTCTACATTAGTATTTTTAAAATGTATTTTAATTTATTTCGATAAATATTTTTCAATTTCATATAAATATTTTAACACTTTTAATTGAGTACCAGATTCTTTTTCTCTGACACCCCTCCCCTTCCATGAAAAGGCAAATAATTTCATATCAATTTACATGTAAAATCACATAAAACATATTCTCAGCAGAAACACAGAGAAACAAAGCAAAATAATGCAAAACAAAGTTTAAATATATATATATATATATATATATATATATATATATATATATATATATATATATATATATATATATATATATATATATATATATATATATATATATATATATTTGCAATGTAGCCATATCCCAAAAGAAAATACAGACAAAATCAAACAAGAAAAATGAAGTTTAAAAAAAGCATGCTTGAATTTGTCTTCAAATTTCATAAGTTCTTTTTCTAGAGGTGGATAGCATTTTTATCCTATGGAATTATCTTTGATGATTGTCTTTATCAGAGGAACTATGCTTTTTCACAATCAATCATCCTTTCAACACTGTTATTATGTACAGTATTCTTGCTTCTGCTTATTTCACTTTGTATAAGTTCTTATAAGTTGCTTTTCTAAAACTACCTTTCTTATTTTCTCATACAACAATAGTATTATAGCACCCATCTTATTCAGCTGTTTCTCAACTGATGAATATCTCCTCAATTTCCAATATATAACTGCTATAAATATTTTTATTTTCATGAAAGGGTTCTTTTCCCTTTCTTTCAATTTCTTTGGGATCAAAACTATACTAGTGGTATTGCTATATTAAAGGCTTTTTAGCCCTTTGCTAAATATATATATTATATATATATATATATATATATATATATATATATATATATATATATATATATATATATATATATATATATATATATATATATATATATTTCCAAAGTGTCATCCAGAATACTTGGGTAAGTTCACAAATCCACCAATATGCATTGGAGTCCTGTCTCCCCACCCACCCCCTATCTCCTCCAGCATTTGTCTTTTTCCTTTTCTGTCATGTTAAACAATTTGAATTGATGAAAGAAGTATCTCAGATTTATCTTAATTTGCATTTATCTAATTAGTAGTTATTAAAAGCATTTTTAAATGTGATTATCTGTAGCTTTGATTTTTTTCTGAAAACTGTTCATATCCTTTGACAATATATAAGTTGGAAATGTTTCTTACTTTTGTAAATTGGCTCACCACTCTGTATTTGTGAAAAATGAAACTATTATTAGAGCAACTTGCTATTATTTTTCTCATTTCCTGTTTTCTAATTTTGGCTGTTTTATTTTTGCTTGTACAAAAGTGTTTTAATTTAACGTAATGAAAATGATACATTTCATTTCATGTGATTCTCTCTATCTCTTGATTTATCATAAATTCTTATGCTGTTCATATATCTGATTGGCAGAATTTACCATGATCTCCTAATTTACTTTTTAAAAAATCCCTTTTATTTTTATTATATTAATTCATATTTATGGCATAACATAAGCATTTGCATAACATAATATAATAAAAAGATGATTGTACCTGACACTGCAAGTGTACTATACACAGCTTGTTATTTCTTTCAAATATGCAACAAAATTATCATATAATTATCATTCTTTTTTGCCCCTTTTTTTCTATCCTTCTCCCATCCTATCTGAGGGATTGATGCCATTATATGCAAATCTGGTGGTATAAAAATATTATATTTTAATTTACTGATTATATCATCCTTCACGTTTAAAGCATAAGTCAATTTTGAACTTATCTGGGAATATAATATGAGATGATGGTCTATATCTAGTTGCTGCCAAACTGCTTTCCAGTTTTTTCAGCAATTTTTGTCAGCTGATGAATTCTTACTCCCAAAGCTTGAATCTTGGGGTTTGTCAAAAACTAGATTACTAAAGTAATTTACTACCATTTGTTTTGTGCTCATTTTCTCCTAAAAAGTCTGTATGGGTCAAGAAGCAACAGTTAGAAGTGTACATGGAACAACTGATTGGTTTAAGATTGGAAAGAAGTATTATTTCCACCTTATTTATTTAACTTATATGGTAAGTCAATAAAATTCCAGTCTTGAAGAATAAAAAGCCAGAATTAAGATTGGCAGGAGAAATAGCAACAATTTCAAAAATACCTGGTAGCAGAAAGTGAAAAAGAATTAGGATAAAGGTAAAAGAGGAGAGTGTAAAAGCTGGCTTAAAGCTTAATTTTACATCTCAGCATCTGATCTCATTACTTCCTGTCAAATAGAGGGAGAAGAATTGGAAGTAGTGTCAGATTTTATGTTCTTAGTCTCAAAGATCACTACAGAAATGAAATTAAAAGAGTACTTTCTCCTTGGAAGGAAAACTATAGTAAATTTATAGGAAGTGTAGATGGCATACTAAAAAACACAGACATCACATTACTGGCAGTAGTAATGTATAATTGTGATAGTTGGACTATATAAGGAAAGCTGAACACCACAGAATCAACTAAAAGTTGATCAAATTGTAATTCTAGAGAAGACTTCTAAAAATCCTTTGGATAGCAAGGGGATCAAATCAGTCAACTTTTAAGGAAATTAATTCTATTTATCGGAAGAAAAAATATTGAAGCTGAAGCTTAAATACTTTACTTGATACTTGATAGTTGATACGAGGAAAAGAATAAAAGCAAGATGATATGAGAATGGCAGAGGACAAGATAGATAGATAGATAGACAGACAGACAGATAGATGATGAGATAGAATTATAAAAACAATGAATATAAGCTTGAACAAACTCTGGGGGATAGTGGAGTGTAGAAGGATCTTTAGCGCTAAAGTTGAAATCAATTAAATGACTGAACAATACCACCATCATTTGTGTACTGAATCTATTCCACTCACCATTCTATTTTTTAAATAGTACCTGATTATTTTGATGATTATCACTTTGTAATACAGTTTACAATGGAATTGGTAGGCTGCATTCCTTCATATTTTTAAAAAAAATCAATTCTCGATATTCTTGATTTTTAAAAATGAATTATTATTTTTTTCTAGTTTTATAAAATAGTTTTGGTAGTTTTGTATGGCACTGAATAAACAAATTAACTTAGAACTCTCTTTTTGTTATATTGACTCAGTATACCCACAAACCAGTATTATTTCTCTAGTTCTTTATATCTGTTGTTATTCAGCGAAAAGGGCTTGGGAAGTGTGTCCATATAATACTGAACAAACTTGTTTTGGCAGATAGACTGCCAAATATTTTATATTGTCTGAAGTTATTTTAAATATAACTTTTCTTTCTATTTCCTGCTTCAGGATCTAAATATTGATGATTTATTTGATTTTATTTTATATCTTGCAATTTTATTGAAACTGTTCATTGTTTCAACTTGTTCTTTTTGGGGGGGTTTGTGGGATTTTTTTGGATCTGACATAATGATATTTATTATAATTCTGATCTTATATGCTTATACATAGCAAATAAAATGCATAATATAATAATATTCAATCTGAAATTGAAAAAAAATCATAATGAGTTGAGCATTTATGCTAGCCCTCCCCTTCAACCAGTTCCCTTGGAGTTTTTTTTTTTTTCCAACCATTCTTAACATTTAATTTTTTTAATTAAAGCTTGTTATTTTCAAAACATATGCATAGATAATTTTTCAACATAGCCCTTGCAAAACCTTGTGTTCCAATTTTTCTCCTTCTTCTCTCCATCTCCTCCTCTAGATGGCAAATAATCCAATATATGTGAAACATGGTAAAATATATGTTAAATATGTTAATATGCATACATATTTATACAATTATCTTGCAGCAAAAGAAAAATCAGATCAAAAATGGAAAAAATGGAAAAGAGAATAAAATACAAGCAAACAACAACAAAAAGAATGAAAATGCAATATTGTGATCCACATTCAGTTCTCACGGTTCTCTCTCTTGAGTGTAGACGACTCTCTTCATCACAGAATCATTGGAACAGTCTTGAATCATCTCATTGTTGAAAAGAGCCATCAGAATTGATCATTGTATAATCTTCTTGTTGCCATGCATGAAGGAATTTAACTGTTGTTTTTTTTAAGTGGGTTGTATTGACTTATTTAAATATAACATCATGTCATCTGCAAAGAGTAATACTTTTGTTTCCTCACTGACTGTTTTTTACTGCTTCAATTTATTTTAATTATCTTTTTTGCTATATAAAACATTTCTGGTGCAATGTATTCCTCTGCTTTCTAGCATTTTTTTTAATTAAGTAATTTAGTTTTGTCATGTATATTCATTTTTTTACATATTCTCATAGTAATCAAAAGAGAAAAATCGCAAGAAAGAAAAAAAAAGATGAAAAAATAAAGATGAAAACAGTATCCTTCAATCTGCATCCATAATTTTCTTTCTAGAATATGAATGGCATTTTATTTTATTTTATTTTATTTATTTGTTTATTTTTTAACACACATTGCTTTATGAATCACACTGGAAGAAGAAAATTCAAAGCATAAAGGAAAAACCATGGGAGAGATAAAATAAAAACAGAAAAAGAAGTGATTTGTTAATTTCCTTTTCTGGATGAAGATGACATTTTCTTCCAAAGTTTATTGGGATTGCTTTTAATCACTGAACCACTGAAAAGAATCAAGTCTTTCATAGTTAATCATCACAAATTTTGCTGTTATTGTGTACAATATATTCTTCGTTCTGCTTGTCTCGGCATTAGTTCATGCAAATCTTTCCAGAGCATTCTAAAGTTAACTTGTTCATCATTTATTACAGGAACAATAATTTTCCAATTCCTTCATATACCACAATTTGTTCAGTCATTCCTTAATTGTTGGGCATCTACTCCTTTTCCAATTCTTTGCTACCACAAAAAAAAAGAGCTGCTACAACATTTTTGCACATATGGGCCCTTTTCCCTCCTTTAGGGTTTCCTTGAGATATAGACTCAGTAGGCACTGCTGGGTCAAAGGGTATGCACAGTGATAGTCCCCTGAGCATACTTTGAGATTGCTCTCCAGAATGGTTGGATTCTTTTACAACTCCACCAACAATGCATTAGAGTCCCAGTTTTCTCACTCCCCTCCAACATTTATTATTATATTTTCCTGTCATTTTAATCAAGCTGAGAGGTGTAAGATGGTACCTCAGAATTGTTGTAATTAGCATTTCTCTAGTCAATAGTGATTTAGAGCATTTTTTCATATGACTATATATGGCTTTACTTTCATCAACTGAAAATTATCTGTTCATATCCTTTTACCATTTATTAATTGGGGCAATGATTTGTATTCTTATAAATTTGACACAGTTCTTTATGTATTTTAGAAATGAAACCTTTATCAGAAACACTGGCTGTAAAAATTTTCTCCCTGCTTCATACTTTCCTTTTAATCTTGTTTCTGTTGGTTTTGTTTGTGCAAACTTTTTAAAATTTAATATCAAAGTTGTACATTTTGTCTTTCATACTGTTCTCTACTTTCTATTTATGCTTTATGGGAAGGTTTATCCCATTCATATTCATGGTTATGATTATTAGCTTTGTATTTCCTTCCATCTTATTTCTTCCCATTTAAACTTTCCTCTCTCCTTTCATCCTTTCTCTTCTCACCAGTGTTTTGCTTCTGAACCCCTCTTCCTTCAATTTTGGTTAAGATAAGCTAAGTGTGTACATTATTTCCTCTTTGATTCAAGTGAGATAAACCTTTTCTGAAGCCCTTCTAAGTTATCTTGATGTAGAAAATTGTTTTATTCCATTTTGTTTTGTAATTCTATCACTCCAGATTTTTTTTAGAGGCTTGATTTAGTGTTTGTTTCCCAAGAAAACTGAGGAAAGCTCAGGCAAGTTCTTGATTTCTTTGTGCCATTTTGCTTCCCCTCTTTTATTTTCTTTGTTTTATTTTTTTAAAGTTGATTCAACTTACAATCTTTAGTTTGGAGTATCTGCCCAATTTCTCTTTTGGAAAATCAAGGAAATTATGATAGGTCTTTTGCCATCTCTCAAGAAAGAAAACCAACAAGCATTTATTAACTATCTACTGAGTGGCTAGCACTGAGCTAACACACACACACACACACACACACACACACACACACACAACACACACAAGCAAAAAAAAAAGTCCCTACCTTCAAGGGGTTTACAATCTTATGTGGAAAACAACATGCTAACAACTACATCCAAAAATGATTTAGACAGAATAAATTAGAGATTGTCTCAGAGAGGAGGCACTTAGGAAGATTGGGAAAGGTTTCTTTGCAGATTGCAAACTTTAGATTAGACTCAGTGGAAGCTGTTCCTATTGCCATAATTCTCCAATGATCAGACAGTAGTGCAGCCACAACTCAGTAAGTTCTTCAGGACTCCTCAATAGGTTTTGTCTTTGTCAGTTGGTGAACTCATTTATGAGTATATATAAATGTGCATGCTTACATATGCCTATGTAAAGAAAGAAAATAGGAGAAAAATACATTGGTCCCTGATCTGTATTAATGTAATATGTGTAATATATGAATAACTAAGTATATAGAAATTATACAGAATAGATGAAAGATATTTTCAAAGAAGAAAAGCATTGTCCTTAGCTAAAGGCACCCAGAAATCCTCCTGTAGAACATAACATTTGAGCTCAGTCTGGAGAGAAAGTAAAGCAAAAAATCAATATGAGGAGAGAAAACATTTCAGATATGAGGATTGGATAGCAATTCTTCCACTTTCATATTCACCATCTCTATTTGCTTTATCTGAATAGAAATTAGAAATTTTCATTATTCTATCTTTCCTTTTGTGTTCAATCCATAAAGAATATCTTCAACTTAACCTTTAAACCTCAGTTCTTTACTAAACTATTACTCCTAAAATGATTAAATTCTCCTCCCTTTCATATCTTCACCCCTTAGTGAAAGAATTCAAATTTCCACTATTTTCTATAATCAAGTACTTGGCCTTTATATTCTATTGTTGATCATGCCTTGCTAATGCCCAACTATGGAGTACTCTCAAATGTCACTGCCCTTGATTATATTCATTTGATTCTGAATGGAAATGAAAAAAAAAAAAAAGACAAAATCATTTTGACTGAATCCATTACATATTTACATTAAAAAATCTCCATGGTCTTATTATATAAAGGCAATACTTGAATACCACTTTAAATGATTTATTTTCTCCCTCACCATAGAATCTATGCTAAATTTTTTCATTTCTCTTACAAGCCCCTGTAGTAATTCACCCACATACATACACTCACCTCCCTTTTATTCAGTCTTCTTTGAATCAAATATCAAATCATATCAAATCTCCCTTTTCACTTTTATCTCAAAAAAGAATTGGTCCTTTTTGAACAATTTGAACAATATGAGCAATTGACTTCATTCATTCAGTCTTCTTCCAGAGTGTCTATTTCATTAATCTTTATCTTTCTCCTATGAGAAAAGAACAGAAAACAAAAAGTGTAACTTGATACACCCATCCAGTCTGGATTCCAGTTGACATGTCTCCTTTTTTTCATGGCTAAACTAGAGAAAGTAAAGTTCCCCGGTTTCCTCTTACTTTCTTTTAAATCTTCATTATTCCAATTACAAAAAAGTGAAAATGCTCTTTCCAAAGTTGCCAAAAAATAAGCAAAACTAATTACCTTTGATAATGTTCATAACAATCTACTCCAGGATACTTTCTCTTTTCCAGTTTTTTTACAGGTTTTATTTTCTCAATGAAAAAAAAAATTTTTTTTCTCTCTCTTACACCTCACCCTGATAAGGAAACTTTTTAAATGGAAAGAGGAAAACCAACCACTTAAAGCTAATTCTTTTTTAGTCATAGCTACAAATTTCTCATTGTTTATATTGGGCCCTCCATTCCTCTTGGCAAAATTCTGCACTTCTATTCCTTGATAGTCAAGGTTGGTCATATCATTAACCTATGAGAATGATCTTCATGAGATATCCATCTTTCCATCCTTAGAACACTCAGCACAGAGTAGGGAATAAAAAGATATTTCTTGATATTGGGGGGAAAAAAGGATTGAAATAGAAAAAGCTAGTAAGTTAAGGAGCTCAAGGAAAACAAAAAATGTGAGATGTTTTTCATTTATCTGGGGACAGCAGTACTCCATTTTAGATCAGATGAGTTTACTTTATTTCACTGCTGGTTAGTACCAACCAAGCACCCATTCCATCATACCCTATCTCTTCTGCAGACTTTGTAAATTTCACAGAATAGAAAGCAAGCTGATTTACTTCTATTTTCACATTTATGCACATTTCAGTGAGCTGCATGATCACCCTTAATGTAAAACCCTTGAGACAATAAGGGCATCCATGAGACTCCTATTAATTGGCAAAGTGATGCTATACTTCTTTCTTTCAGAAAATGGAGCCTTTGGCCTGTTGGCCTTTCACTAAGTCATGTCTGCTATTGTCTCTACTATGAACTGTTTATATTTTCTTCATGCTAATTGGGGGTGGCTACATCCTTGTTCTATTGATTTTGCTTCTTCCTGAAGGTTACTCATATTTACAACATAGTGAAGGATTGTGAAAGTTTTCTGATTTCTTCAAATTTTCACGTCACTGCTCTCGATTTTCTTCTACCTGCCTGACCACTTCTCATCAGTCACCTTTGCTAGCTTTCTACCTGTCACACGCCTACTAATTGAGGATGAATCATAAAGAATCTCTCCTGTGACCTGATCCCTTCTCTATCTATGCTATCTGACTGAGTTTTATCATCGGATCTCATGAATTAAATTATATTTTCATGAAGATCATTCTTAGATCTATTTATCCTTAACTCTCTCTACATCTCTCCAATGTCCCATAGACATCATAAACCCAATATGTCCAAAATCTCTTTAAAACTTCTGTAATACTGTCAAAGGTAAAACTATACCCCCAAGTTTGAAATTCAATCCTTCCTTATTTCAATCTCAAATAATCCCTAGTTTCCAACAAATTTTAGCTTGTATTTCCTTTATATGCATTGATCTTTTTGATTTTAATGAGATCAGAACCCACTCTGAAATTACTTTGTATTTACTTTACAAAGTATAAGTAAACATTTACTTATGCTTATCTATGTTGATAGAATGTAAGCTCCTTCAGGGAAAAAAAAAACTGGTTTCTTTTTTGTCTTTTTATCCATGGCACTTAACACAGATGTTTTACATTACATTAAACATTAAAACCAAACATTTTAAAAATTAAATTGTATAAATATTTTCTTGATGTTTAGTGATGCTTGCATGTCTCTGATTTTTCTACTCCTTTTGAACAAAATATACATTTTCAATTTTATATCATATATATATATATATATATAAATATATATATATGTTTGTATGTATGAGTTTTTCCTCAGTGTTACTAATATCTATAAGAAATTTGCAATAAAGATCATTGTATTGATTCATGTATTGGTGGCCTTCTCCTGTTATTTACTAATAGACTACTATTATTCTTTTTCTATATAACACTTTATTGCTATTCAGTTATGTCCAATTCTTGTGACCCCATTTGAAACTTTCTTGGCAAAAATACTAAAGTGGTTTGTTGTTTCCTTCCTCTCCAGCTCATTTTGCAGATGAGCAAACTGTGGAAAATAGGATTGAGTGACTGGTCCTTGGTCACACATTTCTGAGTACATGTATGAGACCAGATTTAATTCAAGAAAGAGACTTCTTGATTCTAGTCCCAGCACTCTATCCACTGTGCCACCTAGCTACCCATATGACACAGTGCTATAAAATATAATATAGCTCTTTACTTGAGTCATACACACACACACACACACACACATATATATATATATATATATATATATATATATATATATATATATATATATATATATATATATATATATTCCTCATTTCAATATCTCCTTTTCTCCTTAGCATATATTTTTCTGTTTTAAACCTTTCATTTTTCCATTTGGCATTTTGTTTTCCTTGTTAAACTATGATGAAAGGAGAGAGAGACAGAGAGACAGAGTTAGAGACCAAGAGAGGGAAAGAGAATGAGAGGTAAGGGTGGAGAGGAGGCAAAAATGAAAGGGGAAGAAAGGGAAGGAGGAAAGAAGAGAAAAGGAGTGAGGAGGTAAAAGAGAAAGGAAAAAAAGAAGAAAGTGTCTTTATTCTCTAGAACTAAAACCTTTAATTCTAAAAGTACATCTACCCCTCTAACAAATGAATACAGATTTTCAACTCTGGCAAAAATCTAAAGAATACATAATAAAAGGTCTGTATTTGACAGAGGCAGATAATCATTTTTTTAAAAAGCTTAAAATGACTAAAAAGCAGTCTAAATTGATGACCTTTAACTAAGCAGGTCTAAACTGACAAATAATATTGCAGGCCAAATTTTCCTCTAAATTCTTAGAAGCTATTCACTGCAGTCTGTGCAATCAAAATATCCAATTAATGCTCTATCTCATGCAATATTTAAAGTTCCTATATTAAGCAGGTCAGTTTGTTATACAAACTCACCCACTGCCAAGCATATCATTGTCTCATAGGTCAGTGAATAACAGTAAATTACTAAGCTTCTGCCCAAAGGAATTGCTTACTTAACTTGTGCCAGCAGGAATCCTTTCTACCCAATCAACAAGGAAAGAAAACAGCAATGATCTACTATTCCCTTAAAGATATAGTATCATTATAAATGTTCAACTTTTGATTTTCCAAGAATTACACAAAAAAATCCAAGTAATTTCAATGCAATACAATTGAATTCTTTCCACCTTCATTCACTTCAATTGAAAAAAGTATATATTAAGTAATTCTCATTGGAAAAAAGGAAGACAATGGACAAATAAGGGAGATTGAGCAGTAACTAGTAACAAAGTAAAAGAATTAGGGAAATAAGTGAGGAAAATATCAAGAAGGTCGTGAGGTTGGATGGATAGTAGAAGGAAAGGAGAAGCCAACAGTCTTAAATGTTTACCATAAGGTGAAGACTAAAACTTATCAAAAGACCATTTGAAAGAAGGAGAGAAAAGAAGAGATTTCCCAGTGCTCTCTTCCCTGTATTCAAGATTCCTCTAACCTATCTAGAACTACTAAATTAGTCAGGTCCAGGCTTTGATTCAATAATGTATAAATTGTTATTGCAAACTTCTGGTTCTTAAGACATGATTGAGAGAAAGGGCCAGAACTATAGGAAATATCATGTCATGGCATAACAATGTTTCAGTAAACAATATAGTACTAGTTGTTGTTCTTAAATATTTACCCGTTTTATTTATATTGTCAGGTTTTTTGGTATATAATTATTTCCATTTCTCCATTTGTTATAAATTCACATCTTTTTTCATTTTTGATACTTGTAACTATTATTCTCTTTCTCTTTTACCTGTCTTTTCTATGATTGAAGGACTGGTTGGAGGAGATATAAATTCCTCTCAATGCCTTTTTTGGAAATAGTATCATTTTTCCAATTATATGCAAGGATAGTTTTCAATTTTTTTATTATAAGATTTTGAGATGAATTTTTTTTTCCTCTCTCCCTCCTTTATCTCATTTCTTCCCAAAATGGCAAGCAATCTGATAAAAGTTATACATGTGCAGTCATGTAAACATATTTCCACATTGGTCGTGCTATTAAAAGACAAAAAGAACAAAAAGGGAAATCCACCAAAGATAGGGAAAATATTATGCATCAGTCTGCATACAGACTCCATAGTTCTTTCTCTGGATGTGGATAGCATTTTCCATCATGACTCTCTTGGAATTGTCTTGGATCATTGTATTGATGAGAAGAACTAAGTCTATTAAAGTTGACTCACACAATGTTTCTGTTACTGTGTACAATATTATTCTTGATTTTCCTTATTTTACTCAGCAACAGTTCATGTAAGTCTTTTCAGGTTTTTCTGAAATCTGCCTACTCATGTTTTGTTACAGGAAAATAGTATTCCATTACCTTCAGTCATTCCCCAATTGATAAGTACCAAATTCCAATTCTTTAATTCTAAAAAAGAGATGCTATATATATATATAAATATATATAATATATATTACATGTACTTTCCCCTTTTTTGTGATCTCTTTGAAGATATACTAATGGTGGTATTGCTGGATCAAAAGGCATACACAGTTTAAATGTTTTTGGGGCATAATTCCAAATTGTTCTTCAGAATAGCTGAATCGGTTCAGAACTTCACCAATAAATTAGTGTCCTAATTTTCTCACATCTTCTCCAATGTTTATCATTTTCCTTTTCTCTCATATTAGCCAATCTGATACGTGTGAATTGATACTTCAGAGTTGTTTTAATTTGCATTTCTCTAATCACTAGTAGTTTAGAATATTTTTTTCAAATGATTATAGATAGTTTTAATTTCTTCATCTGAAAACTGCCTGTTCATATCCTTTGACCATCTATCAATTGGAGAATGACTTGCATTTTTATAAATTCAACTCAATTCTTGATATATTTGAAAAATGCAACCTTTATCATAAATACAGATTAGGTGAATTGTTTCCCAGATTTCTTTTTTTCATTTTAATCTTACTTGCATTGATTTTGTTTGTGCAAAAAGTTTTTAATTTGGTGTACTCAAAATCATCTATTTTGCATTTCATAATGTTCTCCCAAAGTCTTCCTTTCCAGAGGCTTTAGACTTTTATATTCAATTCTTTGTTTTCTACCAGCTAATATGCTTGGTTTCAACTCCAATAATTTCAAGGTTTTAAGCTGGGCACTGTATCCTGACACTTCTCATTTTCAGCTTATTTTTATGTATTATCTTTCCTCATCAGTTTGGAAACTATTTGAACACAGGGAGTATCTTTCTTTTTTTTTTATTTTCATCTCTAGCAACTAGTACAGTGTCTTGGACATATGTTATTGCCCTTCTTGTGTTCTCATTATTTCCATCTTGGACAGGTGGAATGGGCAGAACACAGAGTGCCATGATCATCTATTCTACCCAATGCCATTTTTCTGCTTCTTTATCTTTCTGCAGCAGGCCAGGGATTCAAAAACTCAGGGTGGCTGTTTTCAGTTTTTCATACTCATCCCACATCTTTCTCTGAGTCAACAAGTCAGCAAGTTTTTATTAAGCTCTTATTATGTGTAGTCAAAATGCTAAGGGCTGGGAATACAAATAAAAGTAAAAAGAATAATAATCTCTCTTTTCTAAACTTTTCCATTTTAATGTGTGAAAGTAGTAGCCAAAAAATGGGTTAGGGGTGGAAGAAGAGGAAAAGAGAAGGTACCCAATCAGGACTATGATAAAGTAATTCTGTTATGTGAGAAACATAGTCAAGAGAAGAATAAAGATAGATGAATTTTCAACTTTCTTTAAAATAAAAATTCTGGGAAGAACTACCCAATCAGAGAAATGAGCAACAAGGACAGCATGTTCTTATGTTAGATTTAGTAACAGGGAAAAAAAAAGTAATTTAAGGAATTAGAGTAGGTAATGAGGAAACAAAGCTATCACTCATTGAAGATAATATGATAGTATATTTAGAGATTCCTAGCAAATCAACTAAAATAGTACTTGACAATAATTAACAAGTTTAAGAAAGTTGCAGACTACAAAATAAAGCAATGTAAATTGTTGGTATTTCTATATGATACCAACAAAACCCACTAGCAAGAAATAGAAAGAAATATTCCATTTAAAATAACTTTAGATAATACAAACTATTTGGGGTTCTACTTGCCAAGACAAAGTCAGGAACTATATAAACAAAACTACACAATACTTCACACAAATAAAATTAGATCTAAACAAATTGAAGAATAGAAGTGCTCATGAGTAGGCTAAGCTAATATAATAAAAATTGCATTTCTAATGTCCCCCATCCTCTTCAGGCTCCAGACATTTTAACTGCCATTCTCCATGCCTGGAATGTTCTTGCTCCTCATGTCTGCCATCTGGCTTCCTTAGATTACTTTAAATCCCAGATAAAATCCTACCTTTTATATATTTTTTCCAGATTCTCCTGAATACTGCCTTGTCTATGTTGATTATCTCCAACCTAACTTAACCATAGCTTGTTTGCATATGTTTCCATATTGCCTTTCTTTAGACTGTGAGCTTCTTGACAGCCTAGGGTCTTTTACTTTTTTTTTTTTTTTTTTTTTGTATCCTCAGTACTTTGCACAGTGGCCTTGCACATAATTTCTTTAATAAATGCTAATTGATGGATTGATTAAAACAATGAGAGAATGATTTCCAGCCAATTGGGCAAATTCTCTGTATGCAATTTATTGAAATTCAAATCAAAATTGAACAAAAGAAGTCTAGAAAGTTTTCTATCTACTAATCAAATAGAAAGAATAACTCAAACAGTAAAATCATTGATCCCTTAAAGTATGATTATATTATATAGTGTGCAGCAGGAGGAAAAAATTATATTGTACCTACTATGTACTGGATGCTGTGTTAAGAAGTTTTACAAATACAATCTCTACTGATCCTCAATGATTCTGCAAGATAACAACAATAACATGAGCAGTAGCAAGAGCAATAGAAAAGCAGCAAAAAATAATAATGACATTTATATAGTGATTACTATGTGCCAGGCACTGCTTTAAGTACATTACATTTATTATCTCATTTAATCCTTAAAAACAACCCATTTTAGTATACCCATTTTACAGACAAATAAATTGAGGCAGAGGTTAACTGACTTTTCCAGGATCATAAAATTGGTAAATGTCTGGACCTGAATTTGAACACAGGTCTTCCTGACTCCAGACCCAGTGCATTTTCCACTGACCACCATCTGCCTAAACACAGAATACTCTTCAATCTTCCATTCTAAAATCTATATAGATCTATAACTTCTGTCTTTGATCATCCATTGTTTAGTAAATTATACTTTACCTTTCTAGCTCCGCCTTTTTATAGTGATAAAGCAATTGCTTTCATCCACATTTAGATGTTCTAATCAAAATGTGTACTCTATTACATTTGCTTTAAAGGTTAAATAGTTTCTGATTTTATCTAAAGCTATATTTGGAGCTCCCCAGTAAACTCTCCATATATTACCTTTGGTTTATAATCATTATACCCAACTTACATTATTTTTTTAATTTGTTTAAAATTGAGCTTGTGAAATGGAGCAATACCACTTTTGGTGTCAATGATCTAATCTTACTTTATTTTAGAGTTTTTAGAAGGGTAATGATTACAAGAATATAAATGAACTGACCTTGTCAATTCTATTACACTAAATAGCCAAATAAATAACAATGAATGGACAAGTATTTTCAACCAGAAGTTAATAAAGGCATTCTTTATTTATTCTAAATGAAAATACCACCAATCTAATTATTATGGCAGTAGGTAAATTAGCATTGTGATGAGATCGCACTTTTAATTTATAAAAACGAATATGGAGAGCATCGTAACAGCACTGTTCATACAAAACACTTCAACCCAAGAATGAGATCACTGTTTCAACCCTCCGATGCTGGGAAAAAAAAGTCAGTATCAGCAAAGTCAGAAATAAAAAGAATAATTAAGACTATGGAAATTTGATACATGCTTAGGGAGCAAAATTCAGGTCTCTTCTTCTTCCATGATGATTATTTAAGGAAACTTCTAATTTTTAATTTTTTTTTATTTTTATGCTGAGGCAATTGGGGTTAAGTGACTTGCCCAGCCAGGAAGTGTTAAGTGTCTGTGGTCAGATTTGAACTCTGGTCCTCCTGACTTCAGGACTGGTGCTCTATCCACTGAGCCCCCGAGCTGCCCCAAGGAATCATTTTTTTAAAAAGCAACATGTATTAATAGTATTCCCAGGACATATAGAAATTATGAAGTCGTTGTAGTTCAGATATATGAATATGCGCTTGAAAAGAGAAAGTGTGGGATTCCTTTATGTCTCCTTATCAAAACATCTAAATGAAAAAGGGAGAGAATGAAGGGACTGTGTCCAATGCACAGATGTTTCATGGACACTATAGTCAAAATCTGATAACATGAAGTTCAGATAGTTACTTGTTTTGTGAACTTTGCTTTGGTCTATAAGGACTATCCTCTAGAGAATAATCATTTCTGGTTTTGTTCAGTAACTGCTTCCTGTGTGTGTGGGTGTGTATTAATTTTAGACGAATTACTATAAATTCAGGGATGAACTTTTCCAGACTTGGAGATGCTCTTATGAATTTTGGAGGACTAAAGTTCCTGGCTCCTATAAGGTCAAAGATGAATGGCAGCTGGAGAGGAGATTATAATAACCATTGCAATGTTCTTGGAAAGGATGACCCTCAAGGCGATTGAACTAAGACTGTAACTTATAAACATATATTGGTAATTGTTTGGGAAATGCAGGGTTGAGGTTAAATGTCAAATTAGCAATTCTGCAAACTGCTTTATGCTTTGATATATTGTAAATAGTATCCTCCCAGCAGATTTTAACATTACTTAGAAATTAATTTTATTATATTTTAAATCATTCTGTTAATATATATTGTGAACTTTTTATGTTTAGCGTTTCTTCTGTTTGTAGTAAAATGTTATCTGTTTCATATCTGATTTAAATGAAATAATAAGTATGGCTTTAAACACATATTCTCTCCCCCTTATTTCCATAATTAACAAGCATGGCTTATAAGAAATTGAACATTATTTTAATAAAGAACCTTCTCTCATTAGATGATAGAATATCCCAGAACTGAATCCAATACAAATTGCATGCCTGCTTATAAAATAAAAAGTGAGTATGATATGTCAGCCTTTTTTGGGTCTTCCAAAAAGTTTTTTGATATTCAAAATGATTCATTTTTCATCATAGGTGTCTATGTGTGTGATTGTGTGTATATATGTATATCTCAAAACACTGGTAAGACTTTACCTATCACTCATTTACCATTCAGTAAACTCTAGTGGTTTCCTATTGGCTCTAAGATATAGAATCTGGTTCCAATCTATTTCTCCAGCATCATTATACATTATTCTGTTTTATGCATTCTGTGTTATAAACAAAGTTGCCTATTTGCTATTTTCATCTTTCACCTGACTGCACAAACTGCCTTCATTCCTAAAATGATTACTTCCTTTCTGCCTCCTAGAATTCTCCAAATCTCAATTAAGTGAACTCTTGTATACAAGATCTATCCTTTCCTCCAGTAGCTCCAATGGCTCTCCCCCAAGCTATTTTATTTACTTTGTATAGTACTTAGTACAGATCAACCAGTGAAGTAATATTTGAGAGCATTCTAACTTTTGTTTTTATTTTCACTTTTTTTTTTTACCAAAGGCAATGTTTATTTTCTAAGTCTCTTTGTAATATGAGATTAAAAAAAAATTCTTGCAATTTCTTCTTAATGTATAATTCAAAAACTTCAATATTATCATGATCATTTTACATGTTTCTCTTTCCAAAGCCTTCTAAGAATTCTATGAATCTGGGTCACTCCCTCTCGTTTGGTTAATCTAGAGATTTGTTGTTGTCTTCCAAGAAAGTAAATGTGAAGAGAAAACATAAGGAAAGAAAACCCTATTAAGTGGAATCACTTTTGGGGCACTCTCCATGCTAGCCCTTTAAAATCTCTACCTTAATTTTTTTAAAAATTGGAATGCCTTTGAATGAGCTGTAGTCTCGACAGTTAGTCAACAAGTGAAATTTTCTGTGAAATAATTCTTTGTTTTCCATGTTACACTGGTAAACTAATACATTTTTTTTCAGTGAAGGGGAATGATTCCTTTTTTAAATTCAGTTTACAAGTCCAGTGATACATTCCTGAAAAATTTAATAGACAAAGTCTTCTTATCCTTGTGTGAAATACTTTTCTCAATTGTTACTTAAAAGTTTCTCAGAGAATAAGATAATATAAAGAAGAGCCTGAGTTAGAATTTTGTTGTTGTTTAGCAGGATTTAATAATTAAATTTTCATGGGTAACTAGACTTTCTCCTTACTAGCACATATGTAATAACTCAATGGACAAAGATAGATATGTGTATATATGTGTGTGTGTGTGTGTCTGTCTGTGGGTGTACTTCTCAGGAGTTCTTGGGACAAACACATCAACCATCCTACCCAGTGTTTGATATTTTACTTAAATCTTTCTTAATTTTCTACCAGGTTTCAAATAAATCAATAGGCATATTCTAAAATTATTGATTCATGAAATTGTCTCTATATTCTTACTTCATTTTATAAATAACTTAAAGAAAACTATTCTTTTATAAGCTTTTACTTTTTTTTCTTCCTGTCTCTTATATCAACCATCTATGGTCTAATACATTTAAATAATATTAATTTTGTTACTTTTATGATTAGCAATAGAACAAATAGTACAAACATATATATGTTTTCAATATGTAAGAAAGATTACAGCCAGTCACTTTTGTGTCATGCAGTTACTACTTCTCCAAACATTAAAACCGTAATCCTAGAAGCTTTGTCCAAAAGATAGTTCAAATGTTTTTTCAAGATGTCTTCACCTTAGCATAAAAGTTAAACTTACTTATCTCAAAATGTTTTTTTTTTCAACTTTGTCTTGAATGTTGACTCATACAATACCTCAGGAAAGAAGGGCATCTAGTCTGTATGCCTTGCACATCTCTCTCATCTATGATAGTAAACCCATTCCGGTTGACAAGAAAACTTTCTCCATGATTCCATTCCCTTTTAAATATACAATATCCAATGTCTTTTTTAGGGATTAAAAGATTCAGTGTGTAATAATAGAAGACTTAGGACAGTATTTTTCCTAAGTAACTTTTATAGTGAGAAGCTTCAGCAGAAAAAAATAACAGATCTGAAAAGTAATCACTTGATTGAAAAGATGGTTTCTGAAAATGCCACCTTCCAATTTGAAGAAAAGGGAAAAAAAAGCAACAACTCTTATTCAAATGTTTGAATATAGCACTTTAATATTTTCTAAGTTCTCTTTCTCAATATCCAGAGGCAGTTAGTACTGGAATTAAAGCTTAGTACTGGAATTAAAGCTGGGAAAGCTGACATTCTGAAGGATTTAGGGACTTGATGATCAATCACATAGCTATAAATATCTGAGGCAGAGTTTAAAGCCACAGAGTCAATGACTCAAAGTGTGGAATTAATGTTGTATCTTCCTCTGAATGTTTGGTGCTATCTAGATATTCAATGTACATTCATTTAAAGTCAGGGTAGAACATAACAAGATCTTTGTACTTTTTGTTTGCCAGGGAATATAAAATTAGGGCAATATCAATGGCCTAAGACAAAGTCCTCTTGGAGAAAATGCTTCATTGAGTTGACCTCTAATTTTGCTTTCTCATTTTGGGCTCCACAGATTAGCAAAATATGCACTAGCACCTATTTCAATCTTTTAGGGTAATTTCAGGTCATCTTAGCAACTGGCATTTATGTTATGGCACACTGACATAGTGAATTCAAGTCATGATAGGTTACTGAAAGCTAAGCCAAGAATGAGAAGGCACTATGCATGTAAATTAGGTTGCTTGTGATTTATTTATAAAACATCCTTAATTAGTATAGAATAATTGTCAATGATAATGCTTTACTTAAAGAATTATAATTTTCAATTTTCTGAAACAAAAACAAACAAAATAATTTTCTTTCAACACCTAAGGTAATAAAATGATTCATCCTGAATATATAGCTATTCTTTGAATTTGGAAGCATACTTCTTCTCCCTTCCAAAATTAGAAATAATTCAAGTGTGACTCCAGTTCACAAAGCATAGGAATGAGTTTGATTAGAATTTCATAAAATTAAGCATGATGTATAAAGTAAACATGAAGAAAAGTGTTATGTGCAACTTTCTCAGTGATTAATTGATTTAGTATATGGTACTTCATAAATGACTTTTATATTTAGAGATCTCAGAAGAGAAAAATACTTGTGAGAAGTAATCAGCTAGTTTAAAATATGGTGTCTGGAAATGGGATTAAAATTTTTGTACTACTACTTAAAATATAGAAAAGACAAAGTCAAGGTTGTTTTGAAGTTAGCACAGGAATGTTTATTTGTCTGGGATCTGGTAAATTTAATAAAAAAAGGCTTTAAAGTGAAAGGACCAATTTCAATGAATGTTGACTAAAATAGATACCAAAGGGAATAATCTACTTTGCAGTAATAATTGTAGTGGCAAGGCCTAGAAAGTTACCTAAGACAAAATATAAGAAAGAGCACAGATATAAAATCACTGGTTATGAATATATTTACACAAATTCTCAATAATGTATATTAAATGATCCTAATAAAAGTAGGTAAATTTGATTTCATATAATTGACTTGAGTATATTTTCTAAGGAACATCCTAACTATGTACAGGAGTATATAAACTGTCAACTTGGAGATTGCTTCTTCAACCATGGCAAAACATGAAAGAGACAAAAACATATGGGATCACTATCAGTCTTGTACAATCCCTTTTCAGTTCTTCAGTAAAGATGGCAAAAGTGAGGAAACTAGATAGGTGGTGTTAGGAATCAGATGCATTTAAGATTCTTATCAGTTTCAATTTGGTGGTTAGAATGCTGAATGTGGAATCCTAGTTCACTGTCCAATGAGTTGATATAGGAAGGACTGAATTGTGTTAGTTGTGAAATTTTTGACATAAATAACACAATAAATAAAGTAATTATAGTAAATGAGAGGATATTCACAAGTTCTTTTTAGAGAGACAAATAAAGGAATTGACAGTTGATTTTATCATGCATTCAAAAGCAACAACAAAAAACTATTGTTTGGGATAATTGATTATCTTTTATTATGGTGATAATGGTTAACATTTGTAAAAAGAATCATGAAAATAATTGCAGTTTATATGACTACTACTGAAAAAGAAGATGAAGAGAGAAGTAGAAAAATTCTCTGGAAAACTTGGACACAGTTCACCAAATTAGATATGTAATACACAGTGCTTCACTGCAAAGGTATGAATAAATGAAAATGGCAAGATTAATATTACATTACATTAGATGGATTGGAAATAAGGGATCATGATTGAATATCATAAAAATCTTATTTGAGGAGAAAAAAAAAATCCTGGATATGATGAATCCTGAATAGCTAGTGATGTTACTTGTAATGAATATGTGAGTCATTCTTGATTCAGTATCTTTAGTTGTATTAGGATAGCAAAGCTAGGATTATCCTATATAATTTTCATACATAAATTTGACTTATTTTATGATTTTTATCAGCACACAATCAGTAACAAAGATTGTAGAATAAAGTTGGAAGGAAAAACAAATATAAAATAAAATAAAGTATTAGAAGTAATTGAAATGATTAAAATTTGACCAAATTTAAAAAAGAAATGTTTTTCAAAACAGAACATATTTAGAAGAAAAGACATAGATATAGATTTTAATATTTCACAAAGAAGTTTAATTAGTTTAAATTAATTGCCATAAAAAGGATGCCAAAAGAATCTAAAAAAATGTCTTAGGAAATTCTTGAAATACTTGCCAAACAGGTAGATATAATACTTAATGGCAATATCAGTGTATAATACAAACTCAGTTACTAAATAGTGTGGAAATATGCAATGGAGGATAGGAAACAGTTTCAACTCATAAAGCAAAGAATCATCAAAAAGTAAAGCAAGTTTAAAGAAATCTTGGTGATAAACATAATTAAGCGAAATCACCCCAAGAGCAGTTAAGGATGAAAATGGCAGGAGGTGAACAAATGGAAGAAAAGTAGAAAAGATCTGAAATATAAATCATAGCATTATCATTGTTATTATATGACAGCAAGGAAAGAAGACGTAGACTTTGGAAAAAATATGCACATAAGATATAAAAATTTTATTAAAGAGAGCAAGGGCAGGAAAGCATCTCAATCAAATCAAGTGTTCATGAAGACCTGTGATATAGGAGGTGGCATAAAGGCTCTAAAGAAATAACTAATGAGACATATAAGGAAATACTAAAAAGCAAAGGATAAAAAAAAAAAATTTACAATTGCATTTTCAACTGATTTTGCCTCTAATCTAACTCCTCTTAGTCTAACTCCTCTTTTTACAGATAAACATATTGAGTTCTTGAGAGGCTATATAATTTATCCAAGAGTATAAAAGTTAGCAAAATAACCTGTATTTAATCCCAAATCCTTTAATTCTAAATTCAAAATTTATCCCACTTTATCGCTAAAATCTGCTTTTAATTCTGCCCTTTTTGTTACTAGATTTTTTTTGTTTGTTTTTGTTTGCTTTTGTTTGTATTTTGTTGTTGTTCATTTTTACCCTAGATAGAAGAAAAGGAGACAGAGTTAAATTCAATGGTATATCCCAGGTTGTAATAGAATAGCAAAGCTAGGATAGCTTTATATCGTCTTCTAACATAAATTATGTCTTAGTTTATGAAGTTCATCTACATATAATGTCTTTTGAGAAATATTTCTAATTAGAGAAACTGAAATCAAAGGTAATATTGTGATTCAAGATATAATCCATTTGGTTGTAATTAGGGGAAAATGCCATCCTCTTTGTGGAAAATGAACCATCCTGCTCTCAAATAAGAATATCTGGTACTATGGTCTCCTTTCTGAAAGCTGTTCTTCTGAACCTAATTTATCTGGCACTGGTATACTCCTCCAATTGGCACATTCTTTGTGGGAAGGCACATTGCCATTGTGACAGATGAGAATAAATGTAACCAAGCCAGTGAAACAAGCATGTGCCTTGAGTAATGCAAAATTGGCATTCAAAAAAGTGAGAACAGCAGTTTGTACTGAATGTATGTGCTTGCAATTAAAAAAAAATAGATATGCTATTGCTATGCTAGGGAAGAGACTTATTGTGCTAAATCTCTTTAAAACACTTTATACACACAAGGAGCTCTTTTTTGGCCAAGATAAGAAATTGGGATTGAACATAGAAAAAAGAGGATGATAACGCCCTATATTTCACCAGATGTGGCACAGACCAGAAGAATTCTTGCTAAAGATATATAAGCATCTGATCAAGTCACAATCAAACTTTATTTAGATTGCCACAGGAAAATCCATGAATATGACACAAATTTGAAATGAAAATAACAGTATAAGGTAAGATTAGAATTCACCTAAGAATTCAGTGGTAAGTCCAGAATTTGAAACATTTGGCATTTAGACAAAAGTGTGCAAAATAATAATGCTTACTCCTTGTCAGTCCCTCTAAGTTTTGCAAGCACATCGAATATAGTATTAGATGATCTGATCTTGCTTTAACATATTAAAAAAATTAAAAATTAGTTTTATGTCATTTATTTCCTGTTACTTTCAGTTTTATGCTTTAAAAAACATAATAATTATGAAAATTAATGTCACAAGGATATCTGGAGAAGAGTACTTTGGTAAATTCTAAAGAATTATAAAATGTGAAGTTTTTTATTATTATAATTAGTTTTGTCAGCATTAATGTCTATCAGTGTCTATACCATATCTGATAGACTTTTTTTGGGAGGGAGGGGTTGACAGGAAGCTTCACCCAGTGCTCCATTGATCCATGGATCCTGGCTTTTTGGTCCTCTAAGGAAAAAAAAAGGAACAAGACAACATTCATTTCCCCATCAGACTTGTTGTAGTGCCCTATAACCATTACACTCACTCACCTCTTGCAACTGACTTAGTGTCTATATGGAGAGGACAGGGACATGGACAAAGTACTTGAAACAGTATTATTTCCCTAAGTATTTTTCCATATTATAGCTAAGTAAACCTCTTTTTACTGACTATCAGATAGTTTGAAAATATGTTATTTCATCTCCATCTTGAACTTGAATGATACTACTTGCTTATTCAAGTCTGCCCTATAACAGTAGGTATGAAAATCAAAACAAATACATAGCAGCTCTCTTCCCCTCTTCCTCCATTCCCTCCCCACTTCTCCCTCTCCTATTTGTTAAGTGTGTAATCAATTACTGGACTTGAATTGAAGATATTTAGCTTTATGTTCAATAAGTATCCATTAAACAGACTGACTACCAACTGTTCCCCTGACCCCTGGACTACAATCTCAGTCCTCTCTTCCTCTCTGGGTACTGTGTGATGATGTATTTATTTACCTAGATTTGAGGTCTAAAATTATCGAGTGGATCATATCAATCTCTTGTCCTATGGTTGCTAAGCCCTTTCCTTCTCCTTCCCCTCTATTTAGCATCCTTGTGATTTGGAATTGAAGGATATCTAAATAAAAACTCCTTGTCCCAACTAGCATTCCCTTATTTTCTCTCTTATCCATCTTAGCCCTACCCCTTTTTGTGCCTACATTTTTAACAAACTGGCCTTCATAGTAGGCATCTTCCTCTCAAAATCCTTTTTGCTTCCTTGAAATCATCAAAAATGAGATCTCGCCAAAAGGAAATTACATTACTGACTACTCCTGCACTGTATGTTCCTTCCCTATCACTGAGAAGGAAGGAAAAGAAATGGAAAATTATACTCTTGGTGTTTAAAAAAAAAAAAAAAAGTGAAACTCTTCTTTTAAAAAAAAAAGTGTTTTTAGGTCCTGAGGAAGAAGCAACTATCTGTTCTCCTAATAATGAGAAAAGCCCAGAAATGATTACATCAGGAATAATCCAATAAGTATATACAATGGGTGCTGAGTCCTTGTTCAGTTTACTGAGGTAGCTAATTTTGTGTTTGATAACAATACTAAGGGATTTTTTTTTCTTTTCAAGCCAAATATCTGAAGTAAGAAAATGTCCCAATTTTGGTAAAAAATACCTATTATTTCAGGTGACTTACCTGATAGATACTAGAAGATAACTAGAAATTATTACCCAAATCACAAAAATCTGGGTAAAAAACAAACAAAAGGACACAGGTTATATTTTCATCACTTTTGCCCAATAAAGACAAATAATACAGAAGAGGAAAAAAATAAGTAAACACCTGGCTAAGAATGTGGCATTGGAGAATCAGATTTGAATGTCTAGAGCATTGCTTAAGCTGTAGAAAATACAAGCTATTGGACAAGTATATATATATATATATATTTCATTTTAAAAGTCTTTTGACATATTTGTCTGGTGTCTTACAATCTAACCAAAAGAGAATTACAATAAAAAGGATTGTGGTAAGGATGAAGAAAATTTCCTTTTCAACAAAGCTATATGGAATAAATGGAAGAATAGTTGTTGTTTGTCTTAAATTCTCAAAGATCTGAAGAGATCATAGGAGAAGACATCCAAGAAAAGAGCTAGTAGCAATCATCCATGGACTAAAATACATATAAACCTGAAAGAATAGATTAAATCTCCATTATGAAAAATGGTAAAGGCCTCTATAAATTTTATCCTATAGCCAAAGGGGATCCCTTCATATATATTTTTTTCCTATTGTCACATCTTATTCTTTACATCTTGACATCTCTTGTATATATCTTCCTTTTGTCCACTAACATAGCCATTACCCTCATTTAAACCTTCTCTCTTCTCACTTAGATTATAGCAGTAGTATTAATCTTCCTGCCTCGTTTCTCCCCACTTTAATTCATTTTCTACTCAACTGTTAAATTGATTTACTTATACAGCATATGTCTATCCATATCACTCCTTTACTCAAAAAACACCCTAAAACTCCAAAAATGGATCCAATCATGTCCAGGATCAAATATGAATCCTTCTGTTTCACATTTAAAATCTTTCTAGTATCCTTGCACAAACTCTTCCTCTCACACTATGATCCAGCAATATTCGATTACTTCTTGTTCCTCTCACAGGACATTCCATCTCTTGATTCCCTGTTGCTGCTGTTTTTTTTTTTTTTTTTTGGTTGTCACATTCCTGGAACAGTGTGTTCTTTACTAAAGCTTTTTAGATTCTGCTTTCTTTATGACTCAGTTCAAGTCCAATCTTTTACAAGAGACCCTTTTTGATCACCCTGTCTTCCTTCCCTCCCTTCCCAATGAGGAAACACCACTTTCCCTCGGAGATTATTTTTTATTTACTCTGAACATATTTTATATGTATTTTGTAGGGTTTTTGTGTTTTTTAAAACTACCTGCCTCAATATTTTCTTTTCTTTCTTTCTTTTTTCCTCCCTGAGGCAATTGGGGTTAAGTGACTTGCCCAGGGTCACAAGCTAGGAAGTGTTAAGTGTCTGATACCACATTTGAACTCAGGTCCTCCTGACTTCAGAGCTGGTGCTCAGTCCACTGAGCCATCTAGCTGCCCCTGCCTCAATATTTTCAATTGTAAATTAGGGATACTAATAGCATCTATTTCTCAGTGTATTTTTTTGTGAGGATAATAGTTACTTAGAACTTTCTCTGACATATAGTAAGTATATATTAATATTAGTTATCAGATTATTCTAGCATTGGCTAGAAGTGGAGAGATTCAGTCAGGAAGGCTCTAATGATTGAGATGGCAATTCTAGCGAGTATCATGGAACTGAAAACAAGAAATCATCTTAGAGATCTCCCAGCCTCATCATAGCAATGAGGAAACTAAGCAGATCCAGAATTTGAATCCACTACCAGTTGAGTTTCCAATTCAATTTATTTCAATAAGCATTTAATAGGTGCTAATGGAGACTCTGACTCTGATATTCTTGGTCCTGCTTTGGTATATTATCAGTATTTTGTAAAGAACTTTAGAAATATGTCATTTCAAAGGGGGCAATATAGTGGGAATAATGTGATCTTCAAATAGCAATTCTGTTTTGTTGTAAGTCTCCATTTTATGACTAAGTAATTGCAATATAGATTGTTTTTCTTTTACAACATAAGCACTTGAGTGAGTGAGTTAGTGCTTCAAATTTTGTAAACAAATGATATGTATTTATGTCCCCAGATCTGGTAAATAACTGCTAATGATGTGTTTATAGCAAGTCTGATAAACAACTATCACCTGCTAATGTCCTTAACTTTAATAGCTTGTTTTTTATCCTGAGCTTAGTTAATCTATGATCAATCAGAATTTAGATATAATTTGTGAACTCCCATAGAAAGAACCATCAAAAAATTAGTCAAACCAACCTGCTTCTGACATGTAATTAGGGAAACACCTGTGTGTTCTCTTCACTTTGAAATTTAAGTGTCCTTTGTTCACATGAGAATAGTGTTAATGGGAACTTACCAGACTGCCACCTTAGAGTGAGACAAATGGACTCTGATTGGTCAGAGAGGAAACCTTGAGAGATATGTTTACCAGGACATTTACATATCAGATTTGTGGTTTGTTTCTACAGGGTTTGATATTTGTATTATTAATTCATCAAAGTGTGGATGAGTGCATTGATATGGTTGTAAGTTTTATTAATATAACATCAACTCTAATGACCACACATAATGGTTAATTGGATTTATGAGCGTACCATATATTGCAATTGGTGACGAGGATGGAATAGGCTTATAATATCCCCTGAAAAGGGAGTTTAGAGCTATCATTAAGACCTTGTGCCTTAAGACTTTATCTCAGAGATATATCATGGGAAGATCCTTTAAGATCTTCTATTTGAGGTAGTACAGGTTAGCCAACTCATTATTTCCTGCCTACCTACTAAACTTCATTTTTACCTTCAGAAAATCAACTTCCTGCAAGATTATATCAACTGAAATTCACATCTTTCTTCATCACCCCTTCCCCCATCCCTGGGACCCTTCCCTTTTTTTCTGATTGGAGAGGATGGAGGTAGTAAAAGGGCAACATCATAGACATTCTCCCAAATGTTCTACTTCAGGGGGTCCAAGATAATCAATTCATCATTTTCCACCAGCTACAGGACTTCATAATGCCCACAGAAGTACTGTACTTCACTTTTTGTTTTTCTTTGTATCCACAGTGCTTAGCACAGTACTTGACTCATAGCAGGGACTTTGCAAATGTTTATTAATTGACTGACTCTGTTCCTAATTCTGTACAAGTTGGAATTTAAAGAGAAAAATGAGAGAAAAAGTAATCCTGTCCACTTCTGCAGAAATTTATGATATTGGGAACTAAAAAGAAAGCAAAACCTGTGACTACAGAATAATCTGTTCAATGAGTATTTTCAAATTAGGAGAGCACATCTAGGGCAATAAGGGGGATTAAGGTTGTACAGAAAGTGTTTAATATACAACATGGACTGAAAACATCCTTAAAAAGTTAATTGGAATAGAGTAAGAATACAAAAATTTGGGTACTGTTCAATACATCCTCATGTAGGATATAACACTTGAGCTGACTTTTGAAGGAAAATGAGTATATTCCAAGTATACTTGGTAGCTTGTGTGAATATATGGAAGAAGGAGTTGGAATATTGTGTTCAGGTAACAAGTCATCATTTAGAAAGGCTGCAACCAAGATATCTATGACTCTTCCTTGAACTTCATCTCTCAAATGACCAATTTTTGACTATTCCACTTAATCAACTACTAGCTAACCCATTTGATTTCTTTTTTTCCTCTACTGCCATAATCCTAGCACAGATTTTCACTGCCACCAATATTTTTATTCTTATGAAATAGTCTGATGTACTTCTTTTTCCTAGATTTTCTTTCATCTTCTTACATCCCCTTTGACTCTTCCCTTTGAAGGTTAAAAAAAATCTTGCAATTTGCCATTTTTCTCCAGATGTTAGATACTAAGATTTTTTTCTTCTAGAATGCTTTAGGAGAATCAAGGATATAAGCATCATGGACTGATTATTTCTATTTAGATTTGCCTATGTGAAAAGCACATCTGCAGATTTTTAATATTCAAGCAAAGAATTTCATCTAAATCCTCTATACTGCTGCTTAATAATTCTTCTTGTAAATAGAGAAAGTCATGTTCTTTCTTGCTAAAAAAAAATTGGCTTTTGCCTGCCAGATATATTTCTAACACATTTGCCAGAATTCCAGCTTCCTTACAATCCCTCCTTTTCAAGCTTATTTCATATTGCTTATTTCACTATGCTCCAGTCAAACTAACTCTGCTCTTTTCCTCACTTTTTGAATCCTCAGCTTCCATCAAAATTTTAATTCAGGGGTCACCTCCTACCTAGAGCCTTTTCAGATCATCCAAGTATTAGTACTCTTTCCTTCTACAAATCACCTTAGATTTGCTTATTCCTATACTTATTATATGTCCAACAGTAGAATGTAAATACCATGAGGGTGGAAGCTAGTTTTCATTTTGGCCCATGCTTAACACAGAAGCTAGAAAATGTTTGCTGAATTAAACTGATTGGCAGAACTGTTCTCCCTCTTAACTCTTCTGTTCCATTTAAATCTCCTTTAATAAGGAAAAAAAAATTATCAAAAGCCTTTGAGAAAATCTGAATTACACTCAGCAGAAGTCTCAGTGAACTTATGTCTAGGACTTAAATTGTTCTAACAAGTGCATATTCAGTACAAGGACTCTTTCATACAATTTGTCCCTCCTACGTTATAGGAATGGTCTGAATTAGAGTACTGTACCTCCCAGCTTGATAACTCTCCTCCTACACGGGCCTTTTCCTTATTATTCTAAAAGAACAGGGAACATACAGAATGTTTAATTCACTAGTGTCATCTGCCAAACATAGGATAAAACATTCTTCTTCAACTTCTATGAGAATTAACTATCATTCTGAATTATCGGGTTTAATTACCCCATTCTTAGCACAGAGAGTCACAAATGTCATTGGTCATAAAATTATGCTCACTTCTTTTGAACTCCTGTTCTCTCCTGAATGTGATGATCTCTAGCAATGAATTCTTGGTGCTGACTAAACACTATATTTCTTTTAATTTGATTTAAAGTAAATTCTTTTAACTTCATTGAGTGACCCCCTTTTCACTTCTCTTTATGGGATTCTGTCAGGCACAGTTTATGGGATAATGTCCCATAAAAACAGAAAAAGGGGCTCACCCAATGAATTTAGCAGGTAGATTTAAAGGGAGTCTTTAATTTTTTTTTAAACTATACTCTCCATTATCTTAAATGCCTTATATCCCCTCTAGCTCTTCCCTTTGAAGGTTAAATATCTTGCATTTTGCCACTTTCTCCAGATGTTTTATTGTGCTCTGCTAAGATTTTCCTCCCTTCCCTTTTTTCCCTCCCCAACCCTTCAGAAGAATCAAGGAGAAAAGCTTCATAGACATAGGTTATTTTTCTCTTAGATTTGCCTATGTGAGGAATACATCTGCAGAATTCTACTACTGAAGTATATAATTTCATCTAAAAAGTCTTCTCTTAAAGGAATAACTCAGGATTTATTTTAAACATGAACAACTGATTTCCTGGAAAGGATAAAAAATTAAATGGGTCAGATTATGCCTGTGTGTGCACATTTAAACTTTTCTTATGTATTATTGAAAACTGCATTTTACAGTAATCCTAAATTATTATTGAATGCTTTATGAAAAATCAATAGTGAAATCAGAGAGACACTTCTACAGAGAGTTAATATAACAGAGGGTTTTACCTGAAAAGACTGCAGCTATTTTATTGTTTCATCTTCATGAACAATCATGCACAAACAATGCTAAATTCTCAGATCACCATATCCTAGCTGCCACTTTTAGTGAACTAGCCCAATTGAGAATTGGGGGAAGAAAGATAAAGGCATAATCTCCTACCAGCATGGAAAGACTCCAGTTAGTCCCTTATTAATGGAATAGAAAACTCCCTAGACTTTGAGTCTAAAGAACTGGAGTTAAATTCTTGTTCTACCACTTATGCTTATAGGTTGTAACCTTGATCAAGTGACTTGATTCTGTGAGTGAGTTTTGATTTCCTTGTCTATAAAATGGGAATAAAATTTCCTTTAATTACCTACCCCCAATGTTGCTTTGAGCAAAGTACTTAGTAACGTGTTTTATAAATGAGCTCTTATTAGATAAGGGGAGAAGAAAAATATTCCTCCTTATCCTATATTCCTATATTCTAAACAAAGGAGATCATGCCTGAATACAAGCTAGAAACCTAATAAGCAAACACAAAGCTAAAAGCAACTTAAAAAACACTCCTAAGAGAAGGGGGAAGAGGTGATAGGAGATAAAGTAGTGGGTGAGGTGTATAAACAAACAAACAAACAAACAAAAAAACTACTAAGAACAGAGTAGAAAGAGAGAGTAAAAATATATAGGATGGAGGAAAATAAAGAACTAGTAATCATAATTATGAATGTGAATGGGATGAACTCTCCTGTAAAATGGAAGCAAATAGAGTGGATTAAAAAACATAATCTTACAATATGTTGTTTACAAGAAATACATTTGACTCAGAGAGATACATACAAAATAAAGCTAAAAGGCTGGAACAGAATTTATTATGCTTTAGCTGAAGCAAAAAAAAAAAAAAAAAGCAGGGGTAGCAAAATTAAAAATAGTTCTAATTGAAACAGATAAGGAAGGAAAGTACATCTTGATAAAGGGTGAAGTAGTAGCAGTACTAAATGTATATGTACCAAGTGGTAGAGCACCCATATTTCTAGAGAAGATATTAAACTAATTAGAGGAGGAAATGGACAGCAAAACCATATTAATGGAGGACCTCAACCTTCCTCTCTCAGAATCAGACAGATTTAACCACAAAATAAACAAGAAAGAAACTAAGGTTAATAGTGTTGAGGTTGGGAATGGGATCCCAAAAGTTTGGGGTTGCACACTGATGTCGTTGAGATGTTTCAAAAGACTTTGCAGACTTGAACCCATTTCCTAGTCAAGGAGCAAAGTTTTATCCTAAGTGTAATGCCATTATAAGTGGGCTAAATTCCAAAAGAAATTAGTAAAGAAATAGGAGCAAGGAGACACATTTATCCAGCTTTCCATCATTAACATGCTAATTCTATGGCCCATAGCAAGGGCCAGGGAGTGGTCTCCTGAATTTAGTCTTGAATGATCATATTATCAGTCAGCAAAGAACTGAGGAATGGTCTATTCAGAATCAGACAGATTGTTGTTCTTAGATTGGGAGTGTGGGAAGTCCTTGAGGATTACTAACTTATTGTTAGAATAGAAGCCCCATCCTAAAATCAAAAGTTATACTACGTCATTTTCCCCTCTCAAGCAGTTATGCCCCAAATTCATTTAGGACAAAGGGACAGAGATCTCATCTTCTGGAGCTGCTTCATGCTGGAGATAAAATACTAGGAGCAAAACTCTCATCCTCCCAGTGTTGTTAAAAGTGCACCTGGGAAAAGTGGAAAATAACAAGAAAGAAAGAAAGCTAATCTTAAGTGCCTCAGCCACCTTTTGAGTCATTTGAGGAGTGAAGGCTGGACTATTGTCAGTCTGCAAAGAGCTAGGCTGGGATTAGAAGCTGGCCCAAGGATGTTTGAGACCACCCAGAAGGAGAAAGCATGCGTCCCCTTTATTCCACAAGAGCTAGAAGAGGTGTCAGATTATAATGTCATCCGACAAGGAGCAGAGTGACAGAGTTAAGAGTGTGACACACCTGGAGAGTCAAGTCAGGGCTGTCTAGCAGGACACTAGCAAGCCACTGATGCCCTTTGGCTTCCAAAATGCTCTGAACCCAATGGGGAGTCAAGACCTCCAGTGGTTGGCCTAGGTGAGCTTGGAGACTTCATCAATTAGAAGGGTTGTGGCAGCTATCTCTAAGGCATGAGAGTCACTCCCAAAACATCAAGTTTCTTTGAGAAGTAAGCAAGAGGTCTAGGATAGGGTTCCAGAGACCCCTAGGACTTGGTCCCACCTTCCATCAGTGTACAGTGTAAAAGGCTTTAGGTAGGGCTAAGGCCTGGCAAGAGATGAGTTTAGCTAATGAGAGTCTTAAAAACCTTGGCCCTGATCAGGCTTTGATAATATTGTCTTTTTCCTTTCCCAGAAGCAAAAAGGAGGTGGGAGGTGGCCCAAATACTTAAAGTGGGCCTTCAGACAAAGAAACTCTCTCCAGAAAGCAAGAGACTTAAAGAGTTTCCCCTCCCCCCCCACCCCCCGAGCCAGAGAAGTTTCCAGAACTGAGCTACAGATATATGATTATAGAAATTTGCTATGAAAAAGCTGGGACATGATTATAATACCATCAAAACAAGTCCTCCAGGCCTCAGCCTGAGAGCACATACATGACAGGATAAAGCATCCTTAGATCTGTTTGAGAGCTGATTATGCACTAATGACTTTACCTCATAGCCAGACTCAGGAATATTCAGGTGGGAAACAAAGAAACAGAACTGGGAAACTGAGTCAGAAGACTCCCTTAAACAGGGGATAAGTTTGCCCTCTTAACTCTTGCCCAGATAAGTCATCCTCCTGGACTTTTCAGAAAGGCATTTTCTGAGTAATAATGGTGGGTTACTGACTTAATAATCAGGCAATCAAATTCAGAACTCAAAACAATATTTGTTATGTCCCAAGAGATTTTATCTCTAATAACAAATTCTACTAATAGCAGCTTAGGGCTAGGTATATTATTTTTAAAGTTTACCAGAATTTAAACCCAGAGCAGATTTTGTTTAACATGTCTGATATGTTTAAACTGATCTTGGTGCAAGGGATCAATCATTAAACAAGTTTATAAATTCTTAGTAAACACATTCCTTGTATAGAAAGTATAAATCCTAAACAGGCTTATTTCTTAGGACTGATGACCTTGCTTACTCTAATGATTTCAAGAAAACTGGCAAGCTTACAAAAAGGGAAGTTGACAGAGACCCTAGGGAAGGGGCTGAGCTTGCTGTTGCCCACCCCAAATATTCTTAATGCTGTCATGCGCTATGCTGTTTGATTCCTCTTCCCACTCTGTGAAGGGGAAAGGTGTTGCACACCTCATACTTGAAAGTAACTGATAGGTTTAACATAATGACAATAACTCCAAGTAACTTAGTCAACAATTTTAGGATTTTCCTAAGAAATAGACCTTCCTAAGTAATAGTAGTTTCTATTTCCTTAAATAAGTTTTCCTTTTGTTTTAGGAAGAAAACAAAGCAATCCTTAAAATTGAGATAGAACATATTTTAAAAGTGACTTAACTTTAGTTAATGAGATTCCCTAAATTCTGATTAAATGTTCTAGACAAACTGAATTGGAATTTGGTTATTTTCCAATTACTAAAATAATTTCTCTTTTTATGAGCCAAGAAAAGGTTTAAGGTGCCAGTTTTTATTGACAGGGCCCTTGGAAGTCTGACTAGATAACTAGAGTTTTTAAAGTAGTCCCAAACTCTTCTTTAACACTATCAGTGCAAATAGATCCCTTTAGTGGGCTTTAATTAGAGCTCCTTTAAAATTGCTTTTACAAAAGAAAAAAAAAAGAAAAAGTAAAATTGCTTTTACTATCATTTCTCAGACAAATTTTCAAATTGCTTTGCACACATATAGAAATCATTTATCTGTTGGTCTGTTAGGGAATGCTGATCATTGAACCTGACCCCCATTTCATAACCATTCCCTCAAGCTGGGTTGGGGAGGTGTGAGGGCTCCATGGCTGCTTCCCCTATTTCTACAGGTGAGACACAATTTGAGTTTCAATCTGATTTGAGATGAGAGAAATTAGCAAATAGAGGGACTTGAGCTATATCAATCTTGTTAGCAATCCCCACAACTGAGATAAACTCAGAAGCACTCCAGGGATAGAGTGGAGAGGATCTTTTAATACCTTTTAGGATGCTTTCCCAGAAGGAGCAGAAGGGGGACTCCAGACAGAATAGGAGTCAAGGAAAGGTTAGCAAAAAGTTGCTATTTACCCAGTTTATTTTTCTTTTCTTTTCTTCAAGAATGGGTTAAATTCCTGGAATTATCCCCAGCGTTTCAGGAATTTTTCTTGTAATCTTAAAATGACTAATTGCCAAACCTCAATCATTGCTTTCAAAATTTTGAGAATCTGTTAAAATTTTATTTTAATTAGCTAACTTTTTATAGAGCCCCCAGCTTGGCCAGAACTGAAGTCCATGGAAAAGAATTAGGCTTTTAAAGATAACTAACTACAGCATAAAGATAGTTTTTACAGGTTGCATCTTAAATCTTTCCAGGTAACAAAATCTAGCTCACAAAACAAACATGACATAGATATTCTGCACAGAGACTCATTCACAGACAAAAAGGAGGGAAGAAGGAAGGAAAGAGGACTGCCCCATCTTTTCCAAAAGCTATAAAATTTTGTCAAAATCTATCCTATAGCACTCCCATTTTTTTTTCTGGTGCACTAGAGAAGGTGAAAGAGTGGCAAAGTTAACTTTGCCAAAAGGGTAAAGGGACCTGTATGTGCCAAAATATTTGTGGCAGCCCTTTTTCTAATGGCTAGAAACTGGAAAATAAATGGATGCCCATCACTTGGACAATGGCTGGGTAAATTATGGTATATGAATGTTATGGAATATTATTGTTCTGTAAGAAATGACCAACAGGAGGAATACAGAGAGGCTGGGAGAGACTTACATCAACTGATGCTGAGTGAAACGAGCAGAACTAGGGGATCATTATACACTTCAACAATGATACTGTATGAGGATGTATTCTGATGGAAGTGGATATCTTCAACATAGAGAAGAGCTAATCCAATTCCAATTGATCAATGATGGACAGAATCAGCTACACCCAGAAAAGGAACACTGGGAAATGAGTGTAAACTGTTTGTATTTTTTGTTTTTCTTCCCAGATTATTTTTACCTTCAGAATACAATTCTTCCTTTGCAACAACAACAACAACAAAATTCGGTTCTGCACATATATATGGTACCTAGGATATACTATAAGATATTTAATATGTATGGGAATGCCTGCCATCTAGGGGAGGAGATGGAGGGAAGGAGGGGAAAAATTCGAAACAGAAGGGAGTATAAGGGATAATGTTGTAAAAAAAAAAATTAGCTCTGCATATGTACTGTCAAAAAAATGTTATAATTATAAAATTAATTAAAAAATGCAAGAATTTCCTAGTCTAGGCATCCCCAGTGAAGGAAAATTTGCTCGTGGATGGAGCTCATGGATGGAGCTCATGATGACCCAGATAGGCCTTCTCCCAGGGACTTGGGGGTGGCCTGCTACAGGATTGTGGGAGAAAAAATGGGGGGCTTACTTTGACAAGGAGGGAATCAAGCCAGGGGAGTCCAGATTCTTTCCGTAAAGGGTCACCAAATGTTGAGTTTGGGGTCACAGACTGGCATTGTGAAGTGTCTCAAAAGAATTTGTAGGCTTAAACCCATTTCTTAGTCAAGGGGCAGTTTCGTTGTAATTGTAAAATGCTGTTACAAGTGGGCTCAGTTCCAAAAGCAATTAGCAAAGAAAAGACACATTTATACAGCTTTCTATCATTGACATGCTAATTCTATGGCCCAGGACAAGAGCCGGGGAGTGGGGTCCAGAATTTGGTTCTCACTGACCAAACTATCATGCAGCAGTGAATTGAGGATTATGGTTATTCAGAATCAGATAGATTGTTGTTCTTAAATTGAGAATGTGAGAAGCCCCTGAGGATTACTGACTTGTTAGAACAGAAGCTCCCCCTAAAATCAGGGCATCTCAAATGATATTTTATTATTGAGGATACCTCTAGATCCACAAAAAGGCACTATAATAACAACAGGTAAACTAGCGACTATGTCTCCCACTGTTTTGTCCCAGGTTGCAAATGTAGGGTGAAGTAAGTGAGAAGGGGACCTGTCTTTGGCAGTATTATTCCAAGGGAGAGAAGCCCTGGATGATTGCAGAGAAAAGAAGAAATTCAGAAGCCAGAAGCTGCAGTGGTGAAGGGACTCAGGTGCAAAGCAGGGTATCATTATTATCAGCCTATAAAGGAATCATCTGGGCAGGAACTGCAGACTAAAGAAACCTACAATTTTCAAGCTCCACCTTGTTTATGGGGTGGAGTCTAGCAGTATTCTATTCATGTTCAGACCCAAATCTAAGTCAGAAACTTGTAGAATTCAGATGGAGGTAAAGCAAACAATCAGACCTTGCTCAGCATCATAACATTTTGGGCACACTGAAATCTTGCAGATCCTCAGATTGTTTTTGAAATCCTGGAATAAGAAATCCAACCCTTAATACTTCAAGGAAATAGCAAAAAGATCAGTCCCGATCTATCTTCCGTGTCACAGAGCCCACTCCTAATATTAAGTCTGGAGGTAGGAAGTAGGTGGCAAAAATGGGTAAACAAAAAAAGAACACCACCATACTGAAGTGTTAAAGTGTCAGAGATATTCAAGACACAAATATTAATGTAACAGATCCAGAACATCTATAAGCATTATCTGTGAGAAAAAATAAAGCTGGGACATAAAGTCAGCTAGAAGCAAGAGTTAAAAAAGAGTTAAAATGTGTGTGTGTGTGTGTGTGTGTGTGTGTGTGTGTGTGTGTGTGTAAAAGTTGAATGAGAATGCTTGAGGGATAAATGAAATGAAATGAGAGCTTTGGAAGAAAGAATTAAAAAATGAATTACCAATTATGGAATGAAGAAGGTAGCAAAGATTGGGGAGACAGGATCCCGAGGCTAGGGAGCATCTCTGGATGAATTGGTGGAGTAATCTCCAGGTCAATCACCAGGTGGTGATTATTCCTTAGTCCTGCATCTCCAAGTGAATTGAAAGTGGGGATTATTTTAGAAGTTTCCTGAGGCCAGGTAAAAGGTGTAGGGAGAGGTTGACAGGAGATTCAAGGTTTTCTGACTCAGGGCCCCCCACAAAGATCAGGGGACCACAGAGTCCTCATTACATCATTATAATACCTTGCCCAAGCAACAAACTCTTTGAAAATTCAAATTGACAAAATAGAAAGCAACGATTCCAAGAGGCAAAACTGTAATGCCGGAGAAACTGAGCAAGATAGAGATTAGAGAACAATTTAATAATTTATTTAATGGAGAGATTTACTGGGACCAAATGGATCCGTGGTTTGGTCCCAGGACTGAACAAGACTATCTTAAAGAATCCAGCAGTGAATGTCAGATACAAGATTCTTTTATAGGGTTACAAAAATGATGACATAACGGGGGAAGTACCTGGATAGGGATGACCTAAGGGGGGAGAAACGTAGGATGAGGATGACATAATGGAGGCAGGCACCTAGGATGACATAGTGGAGAGAGGTACTGGAAAGGCTCCTGATAATCTAATAATATCTAAAATGGATAAAGACCTTTATCCTATCAAACATTAAGAGGAAATGACTATGGTCTAAGATATAAGACCTTTATCCTAACATTAAGAGGGAATGGTTATAACTTGAGGCAGAATAACTGAATAGGATAATTAGAGAAACTGGGTTAGGACATTAAAAGAGAACTGTGGCACAACAAAACAAATATAGTAACAAAGTCAAATTCAAAAGGCCTGAAAATCTGTTATTTCATAGCAAAAAACAAGGAACATAGAAAACAGATTGAGGATAAAAATATAGAATTATTGTACTACATGACTAAAACAAAATTATATTTTAGGAAATCTTAGGGAAAAGCAACTGTCCAGCCCTCTTAGAACCAGAGATTCTAAGCAGAAATGGGAAGCAAAGTAGAAATAGGAAGGAATCTAACAGTCACTTTCTAAAAGAAATCCTACAACAAAACCTTTTAGAAACATCATAGCCAAAATCCAGGGCTTCCTGGTCAAAGAATAAAATATTACAAGCAGCCAAAATGTAAAAATTAAAATACCAAGGAGTCACAGTGAGAATTATATCTGATTTATCAGTCACACTATAAAGAAAAAGAAAGCTTGGAAAATGAAATTCCTGAAGGCAAAGAACACATTTATAAACAAGGATAATTTACCAGGAAAACTAAACTAGGTGGAGAAAAATGGATCTTTAATGAATTAGAGGATTTCTAAGCATTCCTATGAAAAGAACAAAGCCATAAACTCCCCTTTATTCCCCCTTCCTCCCCAAAAAAGAAATACAAATATGGGAATAAAGGGAAAATAAAAAAGGTAAACATAACTATATAATGATAAAGGTCTAGAAAAGTCCTTATACTCATATATAAAATGGTACATATTTTCCTTATCTTTTCTTTATTGTCATCATGCTTCATAAAAAGAGTTCAAATTAGAATAGTTCTGGGAATGGTTCTGTTATGTTTTGATGATCTTAAAGAAAAATAAATGGGAAGAAACAGAAATACACTAAGGTAGAGGGGAAAGGGAAAAAGAAAAGGTTAGGGAAAATCTTATAAAATGAGAATGCTGAAGTAAACATTGCAGGGAGATATTTTACATCAAATAATAATAATAATACTTATGCTTTGAGTTCCTGAAATTTGAATATTTATGCTTACTTATATATATATCTCAATGGACCTTGTCTTGAAACTGCCTCTCTGCAAATTTGCTTAACTGTGTCCCTGAGGTTCTTGTTCCGATATTTTTCTTTGAACACTATATAAAGTAGACCTCACAGAAATTAGGGAGGGAGTTACATTTTGTGCCTTTCCCTTTAACAAAAAATTTAATAAAATTCTTGGCTAAACCATTTAAAATGTATTTATATTTATAGCTATCTATATATACATAGGTATTTATAGCTCTTTCTGAGGTGGCAAAGAATAGATATTTGGGGGAAGTTAAGGTTCAGGGATATTACTCCAAAAGTATATTGGGATTACAGGCCAGTCTTGTGAGATGTCCTTAAAAAATTTATAGGCATAGACCTCCAAATTCAGGGGCAAAACTTTATTATGCTGCTAAGAGTGAGCTAAATTCCAAGAGAAATTAGCTGATTAATCCCCAAATAGGAGTTAATTATAACAAGGAGAAAGACATGAGATGTGCACCATTTACTAGTAGACTAGCCCTAAAAAACAGTTATGGAGGTTCTACAGTATGAGCTCAAATCTTTTATAGAAGACATGTAATCTTAGGGGTGAGATATTATAACTTGGCTTTTTGATTGGATTCTTGGTAATAATGATGGGTTACTAGGGACCTGCACTAGAAGTGGGGCTAGTTATCAGAAGTCCCCATTTGAACAAAATAATCTACTGAAGAACAAAAGGATTACTTAAAGTCTAGGAAATCCTATCAGTGCTTTTTTCCCTTCTGGACTCACTTGACTTCCAGATTGTCTATAGTAATTTATGCCCATTTAGCTACCATGGAGAGCATCAGTGAGCCTATAATCTAGAAGATCTGAATTAAAATTCATCCTTAGATACAGATTTTGCCACCCTGGGCAAGTTACTGAATCTTGTTTACCTCAGACATATCTTGAGTATCTGACTGGACATAGCTAGATGAAGCTATCCAAAACCTCCACAGAGAGTGGGACTATAAGCTTGAATTGATTTCCATCTGTTCCTTTCCCAGCTTGCCCCAGGGAGTAATTTTATCAGTACTTCAGTCTTTCTCTGCCAACCCCAGCTAGTTACTCAGGACCTCATCACTACTAAACTTTGTCTTCCTAAAACTATACTTGGAGTGTATTTTCAGAACCAGGAGCCCCATCTTAAGGAGGACAAAACTGTAGGTGACTGGAACTCAGGGTTGTGAGAGGACTGTAATTCTTCCAGTGAGTTTAGTTGATATAAACGAAGACTTATAACTTAAAGAAGGAGAAATATAGAAATAAATGTTTTGGCTCTGGACTTTCGCTCTGAGTCCCCAAGGTCTTGCTTAGTGAATTTCTTTATGTGTGGCCTACTATAGGAAACCAGTTGTTCCTATTATGCTTCACTTTGTTCCCCCATCATCTTCTTATCAATGTCTTTACTAATTGAATCAAAGAAAATGTGCAAAAGGACTCAACTCTTTCAGTTCCACAACTCCCAACCAGGGGTCCTAACTGGTGGGTGACTCACTGGTGGCCCACTAAGTCAAGAACTCTAGCCATGCTCTATTTTACTTCTCAGCAGTCTCATCAGCTGCCTTGCTGCCCAAAATTTTGTAGATACTCTCTACTTTTCTGCCTTCTACTATTTTTTCCTGATCTGAATCATAAATCAAACCACTGCTGTCATTGCTGGGTGGAAAGTGTGAATACATTCACTATCACTTTAAACTTCCAAACTTTCCTGAATTTTCAACCCCTTTCTCCTTTAGAATGTAAGCAAGTATTATTTTCATTATTTTTGTTAGTTTTTTTTTTGCGCATCCCTAACAGTTAGCATAGGTTTTAGAATACTGTAGGTGTCAATAAATTCATCTATTCATTTGCTTACTAGAAGAGGTGTCTTTAAGAAGTATTATGTGGAAAAAGAATTAGATCTGTTCTGTATATCAGAGGATTGAGCCAGAACACATATGATGTCAGTTTGTTATAAAGAAAGACTTGTTAACAATTCAGGTTATCCCAAAGTGGAATATGCTACATTGAAAAGGTTTTGTTTTCCTGCCCAATAAAGTTCTTCTAGATAAGAGGAAAGGAGATGATCATTTTTGTGGATATAATAGAGAGGCTGTTTCATCAGATATGGTTTGTACAAAATTCCTCTAATGTCTCTTCTACTTCTAAAATTCTACAAATTTGATTCCTATTTTTGCAGTGGAGAAATCCATAAAGCAATACCAAATTATCACTATTGCTTTAAGTACATATTTTTTTTTTAATTCATTTTTCCAAATTATCCCCTCCCTCCCTCCACTCCCCCGCCCCAACGACAGGCAATCCCATACATTTTACATGTGCCACAATATAACCTAGATACAATACATGTGTGTAAATACCATTTTCTTGTTGCATTATGTACATATTTTTAAAATGAAGTATTTATTGTTCAGTCATTTTAAGCTATGTTTGATACTCCATAACCCCATTTGTGATTTTCTTTACAAAGATATGGGTGTGGTTTGCCATTTCCTTCTTTAGCTCCTTTATAGATGAGGAAATTGAGATAAGCAGGGTTAAGTGACTTGCTTACATAGTTAATAAATATCTAAAGACAAATTTAAACTCAAAAAGATGAGTTTTCCTGATTGCAGAATAGTAATCTATTCATTTCACCACCACATGCTATGTTTTAATGTTTAAAAAAAGGAGAAAAAAAAGTTGAACATATTTTTAAAAGTTTTATTAGTATAAACTGATGAGGTCCTGAATGGTAGATGTGGTTGGTAGAGAAAAACTGGAACATTGCTCCCTGGGGTAGGCAGAAAGAAGGCTCTAATCCTTTGTGGAGGTCATCCAGTTAGAAATTCAAGTTATGTCAAATCCCTGAAGCCCATTCTCTGAGGAGATTGTGGGCAGCCTAGCTATGTCCTGACAGATATGTCCCTGAAGTTAACATTTCCTTATAAATCTGCTTATAGCCCATGCCATGGCTGCTTCCTTCTTTTGGATCAGTCTACCCCAACACTCTCTCTCCTGGAAAGGGAAGTCTTTCCCCTTACCTCTGCTGATTACATGCTCTGCCACTCCTGGAATTTTTACCATTCCTGGCATTTATTGTATTTCTTCATTTTGTTTATAACCTGTTCTCCTAAATAAACCTATGTTTTGCCAAAGAGAATGGGCATTGTGAATTTTTCACATGACAAAGACCAACATTTGGTATTCTTCTAAAACACATAATGTCACATCATTTGCCTATATCAGCCACAACAGACATACACTTCATAAATACACTCATTTCATAAGGAAAAAAAATTCTGATACTTAATTAGAGGTATGAATCTTCTTGAAAAGTTATAGCTTACCAAAAATCAACTAATCATTTTAAACTATTATTAAAACATGTCCTTTAACTAAGTAGATGTCTTTTTTTGTCTTTTAAAACAAAAAAAAAAGTAAAGATAAATTGATTTAAAATAGCAAAAAGGCCATTCTAATTACTAGCAATGTAATTGAAAATAGACAGCAAAATTAAATAGCTGACAGAGGTTTCTTGCTTTGAAATCTTGGAGGGGCACAAATTATGATTAATCCATTTTTAAGTAATATTGTGTGTGCCTGTATGTGTGTGTGTGTGTGTGTGTGTGTGTGTGTGTGTGTGTGTGTGTGTGTGTTAAAGAGGTGGAGAAAGAGAGTACAATAGAAAGTGTGGAGAGACAGAGAGAGACAGAGACACAAAGACAGAGACTGAGAAAGAGGGAGGGGGGAGAGAGAGGGAGATAAACAGATGCTATGTAGGTATGAATATATTTTGCCTATGTTTTCATACAAGTAGGAGGTCACTGATGAGGAAACTATCTACCAATGCCTATCAGTCCTGGTACTTAAGAGTTTTAGAGCTCCTTAGAGTATTGACAGATTAAGTGACAGGATTCCTTAGTCTCAAATCATTTCCACTAAGAAGCTACCCAGAAATCCACATTACCATCATAATTCTCTGTATATACAGTGCTTGATTATATCTCTATATTTGTCTTTCTCATTATAGATATAGATGTAGACACACACACACACACACATATAGACAGACATATTTATTTTTTAAATATTTGGTTTCTAGTAGGGCAGAAACTAGGCATTGATCCAGACCTAATGCCATATACCTAGATAAGGTCAAAATGTGTTCATGATCTAGATATAAAGAATGATATTATAAGCAAATTAGAAGAACATAAGATAGTTTACCTCTCAGATGTGTGGAGAAGGAATATGTGATCAAAGAAGAACTGGAACTCATTATTGGACCCCAAATAGTTAATTTTGATTATATTAACTTAAAAAGGTTTTGTACAAACAAAACTAACATAGACAAGATTAGAAGGAAAGCACTAAATTGGGAAAATATTTTTACATTTAATGGTTGATAAATGCCTCATTGCTAAAATATATAGAGCATTGACTCAAATTTGTAAGAAATCAAGCCATTTTCCAATTGATAAATGGTCAAAGGATATGAACAGACAATTTTCAGATAAAGAAATTGAAACCATTTCCAGTCATATGAAAAGATACTCTAAATTACTATTGATCAGAGAAATGCAAATTAAGACAATTCTGAGATATCACTACACACCTCTAGGATTGGCTAAGATGATTGGAGAAGATAATGTCAAATGTTGGAGGGGATGTGGGAAAACTGGGACACTAATACATTGTTGGTGGAACTGTGAACAGATATAACCATTCTGGAGAGCAATTTGGAACTATGCTCAAAAAACTATCAAACTGTACATACCCTTTGATCTGTTTCTACTGACATATCCCAAATACATCTTAAAGGAGGAAAAGGGACCCACATGTGCAAAAATATTTGTAGCAGCCCTTTTTGTAGAAGCAAGAAACTGGAAAACTGCAGATGTCCATTAATTGCTGAATAAGTTATGGTATATGAATGTTATGGAATAATCTTGTTCTATAAGCAACTATCAGTAGGATGATTTCAGAGAGGTCTAGAGAGATTTACATGAACTGATGCTAAGTGAAATGAGCAAAACCAGCAGATCATTGTGCACGGCAACAAGAAAATTATACACTGATCAATTCTGATGGACATGGCTCTCTTCAACAATGAGATGATTGAGGCTAGTTCTAATCATCTTGTGATGAAGAGAGCCATTTACACCCAGAGAGAGGGCTGTGGGAACTGAGTATGGATCATAACATAACATCTTTACTCTTTTTGTTGTTGTAGGCTTACATTTTGTTTTCTTTCTGATTTTTTTTTTCCTTTTTTTGATCTGATTTTTTTTTTGTGCAGTAAGATAATCATATAAGCATGTATACATATATTGGACTTAACAAATATTTTAACATGTTTAACATATATTGGATTACTTGCTATCTAGGTAAGAGGGTGGGAGGAAGGAGGGGAAATTTTGGAACAAAAGTTTTGCAGGGGTCAATGTTGAAAAATTATCCATGCACGTTTTAAAAATAAAAAGCTTTAATAAAAAACTAAAAAATAAAATAATAAAAATATATACTATATATACATATGCATACATGCATACATTTATATGGAGAAAGAGAGAGAGAGAACGAGTTTCAATTCAGGGAACAGAAGAAGCATTTCCATAACAGAGTTTGGTAAAAAAGATGATTCCATATGAAACTGCAAATCTACTTTGTACATCCAAATATGCAGCAAGTTCACTTGCACTTCATTTTCTTACTAATTTTCTTTCCTTTTGGACCTGATTTTTCTTGTGCACAACAAGAAAATTGAATAAATATATTTACAAATATTAGATTTAACATATGTATAACATATGTTGGATTATTTGCCATCTAGGGGATGGGATACGAGGAGGAGGGGAAAATCTGAAACACAAGGCTATGCAAGGGTCAATGTTGACACATTATCTGTGCATATGTTATAAAAATAAAAAGTTTTATTTTAAAAATATGCAGCAAAGTTATCATGTAAATTTCTTTTTTTTTTCTTTTCCTTCCCTCCTGTCCTATAAATGGCTATAATTAGTCCAAAAGATATGTGTTTGTATATGTGTATATATGTGTATGCCTGTATGCATATATGTGTGTGTGTGTGTTTGTGTATAATTATTCCAAATTTTTTGATGGATAGTTGATTCTTAGTTGAAGTCCAAACTCTTTTGCCCACCAGAATATCATATTCCTGGCCCTTCTATCCTTTAAAGTGGAAGCTGCTAGGTCCTGGATAAGTCTGAGTGTGTCTCCTCATTATTTGAATTGTTTCTTTATGACTACTTGCAGTCTTTTCTCCTTGATCTGATAATTCTCGAAATTTAGCTATGACATTCCTTTGAGTTTTCATTTTGTGTTCTCTTTCAGCAGGTGATGGATGAATTCTTTTAATGCCTGTTTTACTTTCTGTTTCTAGGACATCAGAGCAGTTTTCCTTATTTTTTTTCCTTTTTTATTATTATTATTAAAGCTTTTTATTTACAAAACATATGAATAAGTAATTTTTCAACATTCATCCCTGCAAAATCTTCTGTTCCAACTATTCTTCTCCTTCTCTCCATGCCCTCCCTTAGATAGCAATTAGTCCAATACATGTTAAATATGTTAAAGTATATATTAAATGCAATATATGTATACATATTTATACAGTTATCTTGCTCAACAAGAAAAATTGGATCTAGAAAGAAAGAAAATAACCCAAGAAGGAAAGCAAAAATACAAGCAAACAATAAGAGAAAGATTAAAATTATATGTTGTGGTCCACACTCAGGTCCCATAGTCCTCTCTCTGGGTGTGACAAGTGGAACTGGTTTGAATCATCTCATTGTTGAAGAGAGCTACATCCAGCAGAGTTGATCATCATATAATATTTTTGTTGCTGTGTATAATGATCTCCTAGTTCTGCTTATTTCACTTAGCATCAATTCATGTCAGTCTCTCCAGGCCTCTCTGAAATCATCCTGTTGGTCATTTCTTAGTGAAGAATAATATTCCATAACATTTATATACCACAATTTATTCAGCCATTCTCCAGTTAATGGGCAACCATTCAATTTCCAGTTTCTAGCCACTACAAAATAGGCTGCCACAAACATTTTGGCACGTGTGGGTCCCTTTCTCTCCTTTAAGATATCTTTGGGATATAAACCCAGTAGAAACACTGATGGGTCAAAGGATATGCACAGTTTGATAACTTTTTGAGCATAGTTCCAAATTGCTCTTCAGGATGGTTTGATTCCACCACAATTCCACCAACAATGTATTAGTGTCCCAGTTTTCCCACACCCCTCCAACATTCGTCATTATCTTTTCCTTTGATGATTTTTTTAAAAAAGTGTTATCTAGGCTGATTTTTTTCATCATAGTTTTCTTAGATTGTCTTTCCTGGATCTTTCTTTTGGTCAGTTGTTTTTCCAATGAAATGTTTTGTATTTTCTTCTATTTTTACATTTTTTAAATTTTTGTTTGACTGATTCTTGATATCTCATTGAGTCATTCACTTTCATTTGTTTAATTCCATTTTTTAGTAAATAATTTTCTTTTTTTTAATTATTTTTATTATATATTTTTTTATAATATTATCCCTTGTATTCATTTTTCCAAATCATCCCCCCCTCCCTCTCCTCCCTCCCCCCGATGACAGGCAATCCCATACATTTTACATGTATTACAATATAACCTAGATACAATACATGTGTGTAAATACCATTTTCTTGTTGCACAATAAGCATTAGATTCCGAAGGTACATGTAACCTGGGCAGACAGACATTAGTGCTAACAATTTACATTCACTTCCCTGTATTCCTTCTCTGGGTATAGTTATTTCTGTCCATCATTGATCAACTGGAAGTGAGTTGGATCTTCTTTATGTTGAAGATTTCCACTTCCATCAGAATACATCCTCATACAGTATCGTTGTTGAAGTGTATAATGATCCCCTAGTTCTGCTCGTTTCACTCAGCAACAGTTGATTTAAGTCTCTCCAAGCCTCTCTGTATTCCTCCTGCTGGTCATTTCTTACAGAGCAATAATATTCCATAACCTTCATATACCACAATTTACCCAACCATTCTCCAATTGATGGACATCCATTCAACTTCCAGTTTCTAGCTACAACAAAAAGAGCTGCCACAAACATTTTGGCACATACAAGTCCTTTTCCGCTCTTTAGTATTTCTTTGGGATATAATCCCAATAATAGCAATGCTGGGTAAAAGGGTATGCACATTTTGATAACTTTTTGGGCATAATTCCAGATTGCTCTCCAGAATGGCTGGATTCTTTCACAACTCCACCAACAATGCATCAGTGTCCCAGTTTTCCCACATCCCCTCCAACATTCATCATTATTTGTTCCTGTCATCTTAGCCAATCTGACAGGTGTGTAGTGGTATCTCAGAGTTGTCTTAATTTGCATTTCTCTGATCAGTAGTGATTTGTTATTCTCTATCATAGCTTCCCTTTCCTTTCCCCATTTTTCTTCAAACTCTCTTAATTTTTTAATAGTCTCTTCAAGGAGAGAGTTATGTGATGGGGGGCAGGTATCGTTCCCCTTTAGGTTGTTATCTGCTGACTCTCTGTTGTTAACTTCCTCGGGGTTGGATACCCGCTCTTTCTCTGTGTAGAATGAGTCAATAGTTCTTTTTGGCTTCTTGCTCATGATTAAATAATCTTTTGGGGTCTGTCCCTGGGGTAGGAAATTATTTATTTATTTCTATACCACCTTCCTCCCAGACTGGATGGATGCAGCAGCTCCTGAGCCTGAGCTTAGAGAGAGCTTTGGGAGAGAGTTCCCCACCCCCTCCCTGGAGCTGCCTCACAGGTGATCCGCAGGATTGTGCTGTGAGGGCGCTGTGTCCTAGGGCTTCCCTGAAGGTTGAGATTGAAGTAAAGACGGCACAAAGCCCAGCCTATGCGTCCCAGTGGGGCGTGGATGTCAGCAGCAGGTGACGTGAAAAGCCCCTGCACTTAAAGTGGAAGTGTCTGCCAGAAACCGCGGTCCCTAGTTCAAAGGTTCTGCTTCTCTGGGACTTCCGGGGCTGAGTTCCACAGCCTCCAGCTGAGCCAGGCACTATGTGTTGCCTTGGGCCATATCTGCCCACTTCTCAATCTCTTAACTACTCACAGGTGAGAGCTAGGACACCCTATGTCGGCTGCCGAGATCTGCTGAGTCACCTCTGGGATTGGGAAGATCCAGTCTCTGGCTTTAAATTTTTTTTTTAAACTGGCTTGATTTCTCTTCTGAACTGCTGTTTAATAAGCAGAGAAGAGCTAACAGCCTGTGCCAGATTCTTCTATCTCAGTGGCTTCTCTGATCCCAGAGCCCTCCCCAGCGCAATCGGCACAGTGTGCCAGCACCCAACCGTCTGTGCTGACCTCTCTTCTTCCTCCCCTGAGAACTGACCTTTTCTGTTGAAACTCCAGATTCTCTTCAGCTGGTAAGTCACGCTTCCAGTCCTTGTGGTATCTATCAGTCCAGAGCTATTTCTGTGGCTATTTATCTAATTGGTTGTGAGGGAGTAAGGACATTCACAGAGTCGTGTGTATCTTCTCTGCCATCTTGGCTCCTCCAGTAAATAATTTTCTTTAGTTTGGCCAATTAAACTTTTAAATGAATTGTTTTGTTTATTGGATTTTTTTTTTCAATTACACAAATTCTGCTTTTCTATGAATTGGTTTCTTTGTCCATGTCATCACATCTATTTTTCAAGGAATTTTCTTCAGATAATTTCTGTGGTTTCTTTTACGAGCTCTCCTGCAAACTCATTTTCTTTCCCCCATTTTTCTTCTAACTAATTTTTAAGATCTTTTTTTGAATTTGTATGGAACAACAAAAGGTCAAGAATTTCAAGGGAAGTAATGAAAAAAAAATTAAATAAAAGTGGTCTATCTGTACCTGATCTAGAACTATATTATAAAGCAACAGTCACCAAAAGCATCTGGTATTGGCTAAGAAATAGACTAGTTGATCAGTGGAATAGGTTAGGTTCACAGGGCAAGATAGTGAATAAAAATAGCAATCTAGTGTTTGATAAACCCAATGATCCCAATTTTTGGGATAAGAATTCATTATTTGACAAAAACTGTTGGGAAAACTGGAAATTAGTATGGCAGAAATTAGGCATGGGCCCACACAACACCACATACCAAGATAAGATCAAAATGGGTCCAAGATTTAGGCATAAAGAACGAGATCATAAATAAATTAGAGGAACATAGGATAGTCTACCTCTCAGACTTGTGGAGGAGGAAGGAATTTGTGTCCAAAAGACAACTAGAGATCATTATTGATCACAAAATAGAACATTTTGATTACATCAAATTAAAAAGTTTTTGCACAAACAAAACTAATGCAAACAAGATTAGAAGGGAAGTAACAAATTGGGAAAACATTTTTACAGTTAAAGGTTCTGATAAAGGCCTCATCTCCAAATATATACAGAGAATTGATTTTAATTTATAAGAAATCAAGCCATTCTCCAATTGAAAAATAATCAAAGGATATGAACAGACAATTTTCAGATGATGAAATTGAAACTATTTCCACTCATATGAAAGAGTGTTCCAAATCACTATTGATCAGAGAAATACAAATTAAGACAACTCTGAGATACCACTACACACCTGTCAGATTGGCTAAGATGACAGGAACAAATAATGATGAATTTTGGAGGGGATGTGGGAAAACTGGGACACTGATGCATTGTTGGTGGAGTTGTGAAAGAATCCAACCATTCTGGAGAGCAATCTGGAATTATGCCCCAAGAGTTATGAAAATGTGCATATCCTTTGACCCAGCAGTGCTACTACTGGGCTTATATCCCAAGGAAATCCTAAAGAGCAGAAAGGGACCTGTATGTGCCAAAATATTTGTGGCAGCCCTTTTTCTAGTGGCTAGAAACTGGAAAATGAATGGATGTCCATCAATTGGAGAATGGCTGGGTAAATTATGGTATATGAATGTTATGGAATATTATTGTTCTGTAAGAAATGACCAACAGGAGGAATACAGAGAGGCTTGGAGAGACTTACATCAACTGATGCTGAGTGAAACGAGCAGAACTAGGGGATCATTATACACTTCAACAATGATACTGTGTGAGGATGTATTATTCTGATGGAAGTGGATATCTTCAACATAGAGAAGAGCTAATCCAATTCCAATTGATCAATGATGGACAGAATCAGCTACACCCAGAAAAGGAACACTGGGAAATGAGTGTAAACTGTTTGTATTTTTTGTTTTTCTTCCCAGGTTATTTTTACCTTCAGAATACAATTCTTCCTTTGCAACAACAACAACAACAAAATTCGGTTCTGCACATATATATTGTACCTAGGATATACTATAAGATATTTAATATGTAAGGGAATGCCTGCCATCTAAGGGAGGGAGTGGAGGGAAGGAGGGGAAAAATTCAGAACAGAAGGGAATACAAGGGATAATGTTGTTAAAAAAATTTACCTATGCATATGTACTGTCAAAAAAAAGTTATAAAATTAATTTTAAAAAAAAAGGAAAAAAATTCTTCCAAAAAAGCCTTGCAAAATGGAGATGGATTCATCTCACCCTTTGAGTCTTCATCTGGAAATGTTTTCCCTTTAATGCCTTCAGGGTTTGGATTCTATTTTTTCCTGTCTCCATAAAAGCTATCTATGGTCAGAGCTCTTTTTACTTTTGTGCTTATTTTTAAAAAAATGATGTCTTCTCTTAGGCCAAAGGAAAATTGTCCCAAACTTCCTCTACAAGTGACAGTAGACTCCCTGACCTTAGTGATGCTGACTTCCTTTGGTGCTGGGTGGGCATGGCCAAGTCCTACTTGTTATGTTGGGGTACAGGAGCTCACTATTTGCCTTTTGTCTGGTGATACACTGACTTCTGAACCAGGACAGAGTAGGGAATGCTATTGTATTTTGGCTAAGACCCTCCTGGTAGACTCCCCCAGTTTATACAAGCCACTCCATCCTAGGTCCCTACACTGCATCTGCATTTCATTCTCCCCCTACTCCCCTTCTCCCCCGATTAAGACAGACCTTTCCTGAGGCTGTTCCAAAATGCCTTCTGCTGGAAATTAACTATTTGTGGATTTTGTCACTCTGAAACCAATTCAGAGGCTTGGTCTTGTATTGATCTGAGGGACACCAGGAAGAGCTCAGACAAAAACCTTTTCTAGTCTCTGCCATCTTGGCTCTGCCCCTATTCAATTTCATCATTAAAAAAAAAAAAAAAAGATATTTTCCCTTCATATTCAACTCACACCTATGCCCTCTGTCCATATAAATGAATTAATGAGTGAATGAACATATATTCCTTCCTAACTTTTATAATAATGAGAAAATTCTAATGAGTTACAAGTATCATCTTCCTATGTGATACAACTTTCCTACTTATCTCCTTATGCTACTTCAGTCCTATATTTGAAAATCAAACTTTTCATTCAGGACTTGTCTTTTCATCAAAAATGTTTGAAATCCTCTATTTCACTAAATGACCACCTTTTCCTCTGAAGAATTATACTCAGTTTTGCTGGGTAAATGATTCTTGATTATAGTCTTAGCTCCTTTGCTCTCTGGAGTATCACATTCCAAGCTGCTAAATCTTGTGTTATTCTGACTATGGCTCTACTACACTTAAATTATTTCTTTCTGGATTCTTGCAATATTTCCTTCTTGACCTAGAGTTCCAGAATTAGGCTGTATATTCCTGGGAGTTTGCCTTTTGGGATCTTTTTCAGGAAGTGATCAGTGGATTTTTTCAATTTCTATTTTATCTTCTGGTTCTAGAATATCTGGACAATTTTACCTTGATAATTTCTTGAAAGATGATGTCCAGGCTCTCTTTTTGATCATGAATTTCAGGTAGACCAATCAATTTTTTTCTATTTTCCAGGTCAGTTGTTTGTCCAATAAACTATTTCACATTTTTTCTTTTTCTTTTTCTTTTCATTTTGGGGCATTTGCTTTATTGTATCTTGATTTATCATAAAATAATTAGCTTCCATTTCTTCAGTTCTATTTTTTAAGGAATTATTTTTCTCGGTGAGCTTTTGTACCTCCTTTATCAATTGGCCAATTTTGCTTTTCAAGGCATTGTTCTCATATTTTTTGCATTTCCTTGGTACAATTCTTTCAATTCTTTTCCTATTTTTTCCCCTCTAACTCTTTTACTTGATTGTCAAAATTCCTTTTAAGCTCTTCTATGGTTTGAGCCCAATTCTTGTTTTTCTTGGAGCTTTGGATGTAGGAGATTTGACTCTTATCATCTTCTTAATGTATATTTTGATATTCCTTGTCACTATAATAACTTTTAGTGGTGAGAAACTATTTTTGTTGTCTGCTTATTTTCCTAGCCTATTACTTGTGTTTTAACTCTTTGTTAAAGTAGGGCTATTTCCAGGTTGGAGAGTCCACTGCTTCCAGGAATCTGATTATAAGTATTTTGTTTCTGCCCTGGAGCTGTTAGAAGTATCTCCACTCCACTGTAGCTGTAAGATATACTGTGCTAACAACAAGACTATAGGATGATCAATTCTGATGAATGTGGCTCTCTTCACCAATGAGATGATTCAAAACAGTTCCACTTGTTCAGTGATGAAGAGAACCATGTACACCAGAGAGAGGACTATGGGGACTGAGTGTGGACCACAACATAGCATTCTCACTCTTTCTGTTGTTGTTTGTTTGCATTTTGTTTTCTTTCTCAGTTATTTTTTTCTTCTTGATCCAATTTTTCTTTTGCAGCAAGATAACTGTATAAATATATATATATATACATATATTGTATTTAACATATATTTTAACATATTTAACATGTACTGGACTACCTGCCATCTAGGGCATAGAATGGGGTGGAGGGAAGGAGGGGATAATTTGGAACAAAAGTTTTTGCAAGGGTCAATTTTGAAAAATTACTCATGCATATGTTTTGTAAATAAAAATATCTTAATAAAATAAAATTAAAAATTAAAAAAAAAAGATCTACTGTGATAAATCCATAGAGTTTGGTTTGCTATTGCTCAATCCTCCAGGATTGGGGTTGAGGCTGTGCTGGCATGGCCTGCACTGGGACTGCTCACTGGATTCCCACTTTGTTGCCACAGACCCTTTCCACTGATCTTCCAAATCCTTGCCAGTATTTTCCAGCTGAGAGGTTCATAAGCCTCTAGTACCAGTGCTGCTTCAGAGGTCTTCACTGACTCTAGGGACCAGGGCTGGGACAGAATCTGAGGCTAGAGTTAAGCTGTGCAGGCTGTGCTGTGATCATAAGCTAGGCTCCTATCCTGATCCCACAGACTTTCTCTGCTGACCTTCTAAATTGCCTTCAGCAGGAAAATATTCAACTTCATTTTTTGATGTTCTGCTGCTCTAAAATTTGTTTTGAGTAATTACTTAAAGGAGAAGTTTGGGGGAAAGGTTGGGTAAGTTCTTGCTTTTACTTAACCATCTTGGCTTTACCCAATCTAATTCCTTATCTTAAAAAAATAAATTAAAAAAAAAAAAAACTATTTTAACAATTCAGTGTTTCCATTGAGGGGAAAAAAAAAAGATATTTAACATGTTCAGGACTTTAATTTGTATGTTTCCCATGTTGGTGCTTTTATCTATTTCCTGATAAAGATGATAATAATCACATATTTATTCAATGCTTTTAAATATGAAACTGAACACACTATAATTATAACAAACTAGCATGGAATGAAAAAGAAATTTAAAAAATTCATTGCCTTTTGTTCTTTGCAGAAATAGAGGAATTGTACATTTGAAACATAAAATATACAGTGGATGCCACTTGCCCAAATCATAGTTAGAAAGTAATAGATTGTTAGCACTATAAGATAACTTAGTATTTATTTCAGCTTCCTCATTTTTGGAAAACTTTTTAAAATTATTTTTAATTTGAAGATTTATAAAAGGGTACAACATTTGATTAAATACAAAATGATATAAATTGAGGTTTAAAATAAACAATCTCAATTACTTTAAATTAAAAAGATTTTGTACAAATAAAACAAATGGAGCCAAGATCAGAAAAAAAAAATAGAAAATTGTGGGGGGGATTATAGGCAGTTTCTTAAATTTCAAATATATAAAGAACATTATTAAATGAGTGATTCTTTAATTGATACTTGTTCAAAGGATATGAATTTTAGAGAAAAAAACAAAAGCAACTTGTATTTTTATGAAAAAAATGTTCTAATTCATTATTGACTAGGGAAATGCAAATAAAACAATCTTGATATATATATATATACACATACATATATACACATACAGATTGCTCAATCCTCCACATATATGTCAATCAAATTGGCTAAAATGATTGAAGGGGAAAGCAACAGATGTTGGAGATATGGAAAAATCGGGACAGTCATTGATTATTGGTAGAACTGTGAATTGAGCCAACAATTTTGAAGACAAATCTGGAACTATGCCCAAGAAGTTATTAAACTGTCTATAACTTTTGCTTCAGAGCATCATTACTAGGTCAGTTTTCAAAGATGATTAGGGGGAAATGAAAGCAATATTAATAAAATATTTATAGCAGTTTTTTTGTGGTGGCAAAGAACTAGAAAATGTAAAGAAGTCAATTGGGGAATGACTGACTAAGTTGTGGTATATGATTGTTTTGGTATATTAATGAACTATAAAAAATGATGAACTCAGTGATCTTAGCAAGAAATGAATAAATTTGCATGAAATAATGAAGAGCAAAATAAGTAGAACCAAGAGAATATTATATACTGTAACAACAATATTGTTTAAAAATGTTTGAGTGAATAAGTTATTTTGACTATTATAAATACCCAAATTAACTATAAGTGATGTATGAAGGAAGACTGCCATTAGATAAAGAAGTGATAAATAGAAATCTCTATAGAATACTATATAGGGATGTGGGTGTGTGGGTATGTGTGGGTATGCATGTGTATACACACATATTCACATATATTTATGACTTGTAGTAACCATCTCTAGGGCAGGGGATAAGAGCAAAATATATACTTTTATTATATATTCAAAAGAAAGTGTAAGTTATAAATAATAGATTTGCAATTTTATTTGCAATCATGTTTTTTTAATTGCATTGTCATAGAAATGCTTGTTTTACTCCATAAATTAAAATATAATTAAGAAAAAGACATCTGTTTCCCATTTTAGGGCTCTTGAGTTTGAGTGTCAAATTTTCTATTCAGGTCTGTTTTTTTCATTAAGAATTCTTGGAAATCCTTTACCTCATTATGTAACCTTATATGATTACTTTCATTTTTGCTGGGCAATTTATTCTTAATTATAATCCTATCTCCTTTGCCTTTTGAAATATTTTCCAAGATTTCTATTCTATGATTGAGGTGATTGCTAAATCTTTTGTGATTCTGACTATATTTGAATAATTTCTTTCTTGTTGCTTAAAGTGCCTTCTCTTTTACCTGGGATCTCTGGAATTTGGTTATATTATCCCTGTGAGTTTCCACTTTGGGTTCTTTTTCAGGATATTATTGATGAATATTTTCAATTTCTATTTGAGGTTTTCAATTCAATTTAATTCAATAAACTTTTACCAAGCACTTACTATGTGCCTAGCACTATGTTGTCTTGTGGTCACAACTGAGGAAAAAACAAAACAAAACAAAACAGCTCAGTCCCTATCCTGATCACTTCATGGTCAAGCAATGTTATGTGATCAAGAGGACTCTATAGGAAGAGCCCAACAAACTGCACTGTTTCTGGATCAGGCATGGAGACAGTTAGTAACCTAATGGGGCAGAAAGTAGACAGCCCTTCAGACAGGGAAGCATGTTAGGACTATACATAAAGGTATAAAAGAACAGGGGTGAACAATTTAATTAGGAGACATTAGGAAATTTCTGGACATTGCTTACAAAGTTTCTTCATAGTTACCTGAGGAGGGCTATTATAATTGTGATAGATGGATTGATTTTGGTGAAGAGCTCACTGCTTTTGATAAGCAATGCCCAGGAAAAATACAAAATAATCTCATTAAACAAAGTCTGAAATCAGAATCAGAAAAGATCAGGAAATCTCCAGTTGGAGCACAGATAGGCCCATCTCTTAGTAGCAGATGTCCCTCTCCTGAGCTTGAGCAGGATGATAATGAATGGTCTCCATGCCCTCCACCACTTTCAGCATTGCCTTATCCAGACCTACAGCCTTTCAAAGACTCTCCTAATGTAAAAAATGAAATAAGAACTGAGGAAAAGCAGGATCAGAAATATAAAACAAATACCGCAGCAACATTTAGTGGACAAAAAGCAAAAGGTAATCAATTATATTCTTTATCTTCACTTCAAAAAGTTTTGCAATAGGCTAGAGATTAAAGAGAAGACCTGGAGGGGTGGGAAGAATTATGTCCTATTTAGAGGAGGATGACTCTTTTGACTCAGGGCAGAGAAGATGCAGACATGAACCACTTCCCTTTAAAGTTCTAACCCAGTTTAAGGACTCAATTCATGAAGATGGGCCCATAGCACCTTTTATCATATTATAGCTTGGAACAATGTCCCGGGCAATTTTGTGCCCCAATGATTGGAAAGCACTCACATGGGCAGTGTTGACTCCAGGCTAGGCAATGTTCTGGATGACAGAATTTTTAGAACAGACTCGGTTGACTGCCACTCAGGTTACTCCAGGAGCAAATATGAAGTTATATTTTGAGCAACTTAGCAGCCCTGGGGCTCATGCAAACACTGGAGATCAAATTCATTTTACTGAAGAGACATATCTACGAATATCCCAATGTGCCAGAACAGCATGGAGTAGAATTCCTGTAGAAAAGGGTGAAAAGAAAAGCTTTACCCAAATAAGATAAAAAGCTGGGGAGCTCTTCACTGATTTTATGGCTTGATTACAGTCTGCTGTAGCTAAGGCAATGCAAAGTGTAGGAAGTATAGTTAGGATATTAAAGGCTTTGTTACAGGAGAACTGTAATGCAGATTGTCATAGAGCAATGATTGGATTGAGAAGAGATTATACCATAGAAGAAAAGATTCAGAGGTGTGACAGAGTAGGTTCACAAGTATATCAAGCTGAGTTTATTTCAGAATATGTGATTGCTGCTAAGAAAGGGCCAAAAGGGAATTGTTATACTTATGGTAAACCAGGAAACTTTAAGAAAGATTGCCATTCCCAATGTAAGAAAGCAGGTAATGGAGGTCGACCTAAAACACCATGTCCAAAATGTAAAACAATGGGACATTGGGCTTCAGAATTCAGGAATCAGGAAAACAGGGGCAGGGACCCCCAGAGGGCCCCAAAACTAACCTGGTGAATGACAGTTCAAGTAGAGACAGATATAAATCAGGAATGGAGGAAGCTGGTGAATGACAGCTCAAGTAGAGACAGCTATAAATCAGGAATGGAGGAAGCTTTAGACGCTAAGGGACACTCAAAGTAATAAAACTCAGAAGCAATGATTATTATCACCTACCCCCTCATGCTGTTTGTGAAGTACCCATTCAACAGTATCAAAGAGAAAACAACTAAAAATCCTTGTTATAAATCTTCCACTACTCCACTATTCATTAGCTATCCCGGTCATACAATAAATGAGGAAGTGCCTGTGCCTGTAACTGTGATCAACACTAACAATATTGAAACATATCTTAACAAGAGATAATGTATAGCTCAAGGAATAGTCATTCCATCTGAACTTACAGTGAAAAGAGAAGATAATAATTGTGAATGAGCCCCACAGATGGGTCTGAATTCAGAGGCTGTCACACTTGGCCAATACTGACCCTTACTTTGAATAACCAACAGTTTGAAGGAGTAATAGACACTGGAGTTGACAGGGTTGTGGTGGCTGCTTCTCCATGGTCCCCTTGGTGGCCTATGATTTCAGCTAACAATAGAGTGGCAGGGGTAGGAGGCAGTAAAGAGGCTTTGATGTCTGCTGACCTGGTAAATTGACAAAAAGATGGAAAGACATGAATCATTTTTCTTTTAATAATAGATGGCTTACATATTATTTTTTGGGTAGGGATGTATTACATCAATTAAGGATGAAAATCATTATAGACTTTTAGGAGGAGTCATTGCTGCCACAGCTTCCATCACTCCAAAAATGACTTGGACTACGGATACACTGGTATGGGTGGAACAATGATCCCTGACCAAACTAAAATTAGCTGCTCTACATCAAATAGCACAAGAACAATTAGAATTAGGACACATTGAGGAAACAAAAAGCCCAGGTAACTCCTCTGCATTTATTATAAAGAAAAATATTTGGTAAATGGCGAATGTTACCAGATTTGAAACAAGATGACCATTATGGATAATAGATATAAAGGATTGCTTTTACTCTATCCCTCTTCACCATGAGGACAGGGATAAATTTGCTTTCTTAGTACCAATATATAATTTTCAAAGACCTGTGAGGAGATTTCAGTGGAAAGTATTACAATAAAATATGAAAAACAGTCCTGCCATATGTCAATGGTATGTTGATAAAACTATTAGCAAGATAAGGAAACATTACCCCAATGCAGTCATCCTCCATTACATTGCCTGGTCATCCACAGTCTGAGGATTTGGAGATGTTAAAAATGACAGAAAGAGAATTAAAACATTTAGGTTTGATAATATCGTCAGAAAAAAAATTCAGAAATCCCCCTTTTAATTATTTGGGTTTCACTGTCCAGCCAAAGGGTATATATCAAAAACCACCTGAATTCTGGATTGATCAGGTACACACATTAAATCAGGTCCAAAATTGATTGGGGACATTCAATGGCTTAGGGCCTGAACTTGTATACCCAAGTTTCCTTTGTATAAAATGCTAGAGGGTGATCCTCAGTTAGATTCCAGCAGCACATGGACTCCTGAAGCCCTTGGCAGCATAAAGCATATAACACAAATAACAGCAAAAGCAAGCACTCAGAGAGTGCTTCCACAAAAAAAGGCTACATGGCTCTGTTATTTTAGCTCCTATACAACCCATAGGAGTTATACATCAAACAATGACATTTATGAATGAATGGCTATATATCTCAAAGACAAAAAAGTCATTAGAACCATATTTAGACATGACAGCTGATATAGCAAGGAAAACATTGCTCAGAATTATCCAGTTAACGGGAGAAACAGGAATTATATGGATTAACATAGACAAGGATAGGTTCGATCGCTTAATAGCAACTCAGGAAACCTGGATCGTTTTGTTAAGATTAGAAGAAGTAAAAGCAGGAAAAACCCTGACCCAGTTGCCATTCTAAGAACAGTGGCAATGGCTATTTCCCACAAAAACAAAAATACATCCACTTAAAGGCCCTAATGTGTTCACTGATGCCACAAGCAAAATAAAGCAGCCATATATTCCCCACAATTGGGCATCTCTAATGTATTTACTACATCTTACATCTCTACACAGCAAAATGAGCTGTATACCATTATACAAGCATTGAAAATAGACAAAGCCATCAGTATCATTTCAGATAGTCACTATGCAGTTGGGGTGATCAAGAGAATAGAGACAGCATATATAAAGGCTCAAACAGGACCTATCTTTTCATTATTTCAGGAGGTACAAGAGGTGCTTTTAATAAGACATCATCCTTTTTATATAATGCACATCCACTTTCATACAGATGGGCGGGAACCATATTCAAAGGGAACAAAATCGTGGATGATCTGCTTACACAATGTATGTTTCTCTATCCTCTCAGACGAGTAATAAAAGCTCATGAGCATTTGCATCTGCCTGCCAGATCTCTTTGGAGATTGTATGGGGTGTCCCAGCAAGAAAGCAGCAAGCATAGTAAAAAGATGTGTAGCTTGTATACCATATTCTCAAAAACCTATAGGGCTAGGGACTAACTCCAGAGGTGATGGGCGAAATGATATATGGCAAAAGGATATTACACATATGGGGAAAAACATGCATTCATGTTTCAGTTGACACTTATTAAGGCTTTGTATCTGCATCCTCTCAATGAGGGGAAGCTGCTCCACATGTAAATAAATCACTTATTTCACTGTTTTCATCAAGACTGATAATGGACCCTCATACACCTCAAAAATATTAAAACAGTTCTTACAGGAATTCTCCATACGTCATATTTTTGGGATTCCTTACAAACCTACAGCATAGGACATAGTAGAAAGGACTAATCAGACACTCAAGAGATTTATCAAAAACAAAAAGAGGTATCACTATATTGGTTTCACTTATAATCTTATCAGTCTCTCTTGCAATGTCCATATCTAATGTACAAAATACTATAGTACAAACTAGATATAGAAAGGAATTAGCTAGGAATGTCTCAGTGGGTTTTGCCTGACAAGCTAGGATAGATGAACAATTGCATCAGATGATAAAAGATTTAAGAGAAGTGTCATTGGAAATAGGAGCAGAAGTGGAGTTACTGAATCTCCAGGCTCAATGACAATGTGACTCCAGATACAGAAAGGTTTGTGTAACCCCTTTGCTGTATAATCATACAGGTCAAGGTTATGATTGGGACAGTATCAAGAGGCATTTGAATGGTTTATTTCTCAATAATGCAGTTGAAGGTGACATAGAAAGCTTGTATAAATTAGCAACTGACATAGAGAAAGCTTTCATGAAGATTTGAATACTGCTGAGGCAGTTGGGGTTAAGTGACTTGCCCAGGGTCACACAGCTAGGAAAAGGAAATGTTAAGTGTCTGAGGTCACATTTGAACTTACTTCAGAGCTGGTACTCTATTCACTGCACCATCTAGCTGCCTCCACTGTTTTTTTCTTTTTTTTAAAAATTAAGTGATATCTCAGATAATCTATTTTTTCAGTCTCTCTCTCTCTCTCTCTCTCTCTCTCTCTCTCTCTCTCTCTCTCTCTTCTTTTTCTCTCTCCCCCCACCTTGTATTTACTTGTTATCATTGCTCTCTGTTTGGCCCTTTCTAATTTAAAAGATTTTTATTACATAGATAAATTTTGTGCCTCTTATACAAAATTGTTTATTTTCCTTTCAATTATTTATTTTTGAACTCTCATTTCATTTCTAATATCACTTTAGAATAATTATTCCATTCTAATAGACCTGTTAATAAGCTAATTTTTATAGGAATTGTGGAGATTTTCTCTCTTCTGAGTTTTTGTCTTTGGCATACATAATATTTCTTTATTAGGCATGTCTTTTCTCTGTGTGTTTATTCATTTCTCCTCCTTACCCCAATCTCACTATCTTACCTAGAAATTAATGCAAGGTCCAGGCTTTCAGCATTTCTGAAAGGAATGGTTGGGCCTTCTGTGGTCCTAATCTGTATTATTAGAAGCTTTGGCACTAACTCTTCATAATACTGATTGCTGCATTTTCCAAGCCTCTCAAGGGAAAAATCACTCCTAAGAGTAAGGAATTTATTGAGCCCTTAAAGCACAGTTCAATTGTGGCCAGCCACGTTTGAGCTTTTCTTTCTCTTCTGTTATCATTACTTGTCCTCTTTCTATGTTTTTGGTTTTCTTAGATTACAGTTCTTTGCATTTTCTGTATGACACAGCTATATTAGATTACTTGCTGAATTTAGAAAAAGTAATACTCCATCTCCTGTCTACATGCCTTTGCATAATCATGTTCAAATATGTTTGAAAAACTCTCCTTAATTTAGCCTTGTATTTTTTGTGATTTCTTTCATGCCTCAGCTTAAACCCTCTTTTTTGTGTGTCTTTTATACATACTCTAACTGCTTACTTTTCCCTTTCAAAGTACTTTTTATCTACTCTATGTATATCTTACATCTGTTGTCTTGTCTCTCTAGTTTGAATGTGAACTTCCAGAGAATAAAGAATCTTTACATTTTGGGGATTAGTAATCTCAGCATTTGGCACAGGGTTCAACATACAAGTGTTTAACAAATAACTTTGGTTTTATTACTTTTCTTTTTTATTTTTGGGGAGCTGTTGTTTTTGAGCTGATCTACGTCTGCCTCCTATCATTCTATCATCAGACACCAAGGTATCCTTTTTATAGCTATTATATTTATTAAATTATTTTATTTAAAGCAACCTCTACATGCTCATCTTGTGTTAACAGTGCCTTTTAAATCTTCAACTGAGATCCTATTTCTTCTGCATTCATATGTTCTATGAGTACATATACATATACTCTAACATGTCCAGCACTTCCTTTCTTGAAAAAAATAAAATGCATGAATAATGCCAAAGATATCAGACATTTCTGTCTTGTTTAACAAGTGAATACATTTATCAAGATGAGGTTCAAACTATGAATAGTGTTATGAATATTTTATTTTGCTTTTCTTTCTTTTCTTTTCATTTGAACTCCCACAGGTCATGCAGACATAGTAAATGCATATTCATATTAGACAGACAACACTGATGAACCAGTAATTTAAAGAATTCTATGAATATAATTTAATTTATCTTTAATTTATCAAAAATAGAATTAATTTCAATTGTTAATATCATTTGAAAAGAAAAAAAAATCAAGTTCAACAGGACTGTTTTTCATTGTCAAAACACTGTAGGTGTATATCTGTTCCTAGTATCATCAGCAGTATTGCTGACAACTATCAAGACAAATTTTCTATTCAGTACAAATGCATTTTTTAATTGAATAATGTTTTGCAAGGATATGATTGAAGAATTTTTGATATGTTTACTCAGAGGGAATTTCAAGGAAGTTATTCCTTAAAATATTAAAGTATATTGACAAGATTTAGAAATAAACATTTCTCAAATGTTTATTTCTTTATGACAACTGAATATTGTCCCTCTTTTAATGACAAAAAAAACAATCAGCTAATGCATTCTACTTTTCATGACAATGCTCTTATTTATACAAATAATCCTCCTTGACTTTAATCTAACAATCATATTTCAGATTTCCTTTCATTAGTACTTGGCCATAAAGAAGAGTTTAACACATTAGATTTTGACAACATAGTTTTAAAACACTCAATAGCTCTATGTCAGTATGATTTCTATTTGCTATCTCATTATAGAGGAAAAAATTGCAGTTAGAATATAATGCAGTGTATTTAGTGGATTATATTCAAACTACCCTTATTGTTTATGACATAAGGAATGACAACTTCTAGGCAACATATTTAATTTAGGCAAGACATCTAGATAATTGATACAGCTTATAATCTATTATTATAAATTGATATATTGTTGTATGAAATAGTGTTCTTAAAGAGGAATCAAATCAATTGAAAATTAGGGAAAAAAACTGTTAGTATTGGTCATTTCAATCTGTACTTACTCAACTAATTCTGGCATTATCATCATGTTCTTTTATAGTTAGTGGAAGGAAACGAAGTAAAATTATAAATAAAAACAAAGAATAGTTTTATTGGCTAAAGGAATTTGATTATCCCTCTATGTTCTAGGCTATTATTCTATAGTATATGCACTATTCTCAGAAAATTCATTATAATTTTATTTTTCTGCTTCAATTAAAGGGTTAGAGGGGATATCTTGCAATTTAATTAAAATATAAATTTATATTATTTCATTAAAGCACATGCATCAAAAGTTATAAACACTATATATGCTACATAGAAACACTAAGATGTTTCTATTAAAATATCAATTCGAGTGAAAAGAAATGGCCATTTATATTGCAGAACCACAGTAATGGATATGGATGCTGAAAGTGAATGCAGTTTTTTTCAGCAGAAGTTGGATAACCAGTTGTTGACTATGCTATAATTGGAATTCTGCTAGTACATTACTTGTACTAAATAAGAGCCAAAGGCCTTTTCTAATGCTCAAATTCTGCCTTCCTGATTCTGTGTATTTCTATAGCAATATTATGCAATTTAACACATTTTAATGTAATGCAATAATCCATATTTTAAAATTAAAGAAAATATCAATTAAAGTACCAATCTTGATGTTATGAGATATTAATTTGTGCCAAAGCACACCTTTGTGTATACCCTTACTATTGTACAACTGCTCTTTACTCATTACTTGGAATCACAGAAAATACATCTTACATACAAGCATCACATTCACAACCTTTTCCACTGGATAGAATCTTTCAATATGGATTTTTAAATTTATTTTTGTGCTAATGTATTCTTTTAGAACCTAGATTTTCAAACATAGGAGACAGCAATAATACTAGTGTAATTGAAAGACAAAAGTGAATTAGGAAAAAATACTTTCTTAAAGGGGAAAAATGACACGTTTATACATATTCAGTTTGAAATTCTAGGGGATCACATAAAGAAATTGTAACCATTTGGATACACTACAAGTTCAAATCAGATGGAAATATATATTTGCAAGCTATTAACAAATTATAAGAGTTGAACCTGGGGGGGAGTTGAATTTCCAAGGCAAAGCAGGTAGAATTAGAAAAAAATAAATTATGGGAAAACTTTGAATAATATCAATATTAAGGACTCAAGAAGAGGATAAGAAGATGACTGAAAAATGGTTATAATTAGGAGTGAATGTGCTGTGTCTGAAGCCAATGCAAGGAAAGTCTTTTTCAAACTAAGGGATTGTCAGTGGAACCAAATGGTGTATAACTGGAATAGAATACAGAGACAACATTATCATCAGCATCATCAAGAGAGTAGAGAAAAAATTTGCTAGTGAAGAAGATAAAATCATTGAATATAGAAATCTTTATACAGGTTTGACATTGAAGGCAGAGCCAAAATGGTGGAATAAAGGCAGGAACTTGTCCAACCTCTTCCACAAACTGCTCCAAATTTCTTTAAATAATGATTTCAGAGCATCAAAACACCCTAAAAGATGGAGTAGAACATTTTCCAGCCAAAGGCAATTTAGAAGCTCAGCAGTAAAGGTCTGTGATGCTAGAGTGGGAGTCCCAAGGCAGAGCTCTGGTGCAGCCCCAAACCCAACCCCAACCTGGACCAGATTGTCCTGACCTCTGAATCTGGTGGCTTCCAGACCTCTCAGTCCTAAGATGCCAAAGGGGACTTGAAAGATAAGCAGAAAAAGTCTGTGGAACTAGAGTGAAAGCCTAGCTCACAATCCCAGGGCAGGCCCAACCTTGAACCCACCTCCAGCCTGGACCCCAGCATCATCCAGCCAGATCTCTGAATCAGCAGTACTGCTGGAGGCTTCTGGACCTTTCAGCTGGGATTGGGAAGGTCAGTGGAGAGACTCTACGGCAACAGACCCACCTCTGGCCAGCACACTATTATCTTACAGCTACAGTAGGTCAGGAACATACTTAACTACTCCAGAGCAGAATAGAGTGCTTGTGGTCAAATTTCTAGAAGAATTTCTTTAAACAGCTGTATAAAATTCCTGAAGTTGAGACAATGGAGGGTGCACCCTCCACCTTCTACCCTGGAAACTGAGCCCTACTTTAACAAAGAGTTAAAAGTCAAGTAATGGACTAGGAAAATGAGCAGACAACAACAACCAAAAGAAAAAAATAACAGTTTCTGATCACTGAAAGTTATTATGATGATAAGGAGAATCAAAGCACATAATCAGAAGATGATAATAAAGTCAAAGCTTCTACAACCAAATCCTCCAAGAAAAATAAGAATTGGACTCAGGCCACAGAAAAGCTCAAGAGGGTCTTTGAAAATCAAATAAAAGAGATAGATGAAAAATTAAGGAAAGAAGTGAGAGAGATGCAAAAGGAAATACAAAAAGATAATAAGAATATCTTAAAAAGTGAAATTGGCCAATTGGGAAAAGAGGTACAAAAGCCCATTGAAGAAAATGTTCTTTAAAAAATAGAAGTGAGCAAATGGAAGCTAATGACTTTATAAGAATTCAAGATACAATAAAGCAAAATTTAAAAAATGAAAAAATATGAAATATCTCATTGGACAAACAATTGATCTGGAAAATAGATCCAGGAGAGATAATTTAAAAAAAATGTTGTTCTACGTTAAAGTCATGATCAAAAAAAAAAAAAAAAAAAAAAAAAAAAAGAGCCTGGATATCATCTTTCAAGAAATTATCAGGCAAAATTGTCCTGATATTCTAGAACCAGAGGGTAAAATAAAAATTGAAAGAATCAACTGATCATCTTCTGAAAGAGATCCCAAAATGAAACTCCCAGGAATATTATAACTAAAATCTGGAACTCCCAGGTAGAGAAGAAAATATTGCAAGTATACTGAAAGAAACAATGCAAATATAGTGGAACCACAGTCAGAATAACACAAGATTTAGCAGCTTTTACATTAAAGCACTGGAGGGCTTAGAATATGATATTCTGGAGAACAATGGAGCTAGGATTGCAATCAAGAATCACCTACCAGCAAAACTGAATATAATCTTTCAGAGGAAAAGGTAGTCATTCAATGAAATAAAGTTTTTTCAAATATCTGTGATGAAAAGACAAGAGCTGCATGTAAAAATTGATTTTTAAATATAGGACTCTGAAGAAGTATAAAGAGATAATCAGGAAAATGATATAAGGGAGCTAATAAGGTTTATCTGTTTACATTCCTACATGGGAGAATGATATTTGTAACTCATTAGAACATTCTCATTATTATGGCAGTTTGAAGGAGTGTATATAGACAGAGGACACAGGTATGAGTTAAATTTGAAGGGATAATATATATATATATATATATATATATATATATATATATATATATATATATATATATATATATACATATATGTATATATATATATATATTAATGATGAAATTAAGAGATTAGGGAGGAATGTGCTGGGAAAAAGGAAAAGGAAAAAGTGGAATGGTAGACATTATCTGTCATTAAAAAAGAGGCAAGAAAATGCTTTTACACTGAAAGGGAAGAGGAGGAGGAGGAGAGGGTGAGTAAACCTTACTCTCATCAGGATTGGCTCAAATAGAAAATAAATATACTCAATAGGCATATAGAAATCCATCTTACCCTGCAGGAAAATAGGAGAGCAATGGTACAAAGTGGGGAGGGTAAAAAAAAAAAAAAAAAAAAAAAAAAAAAAAAAAAAAAAAAAAAAAAAAAAAGGGCAAATTAGGGGAGAGTGTGGTTTCTAGGAAAATACTTTTGAGGAGAGACAGAGTGAAAGAAGAGAGAATAAATGGGGGAAAATGCAATCGACCTAATTGCAAAAAAAAAAAATATATATCGAAGCTAGTTTCTCTGATAAAATATTATTGTTTTCTGGAAAATGATAAGCAGAATGCTCTCAGGGAAAAAAAAACAACACAAAAAAACAAAAACAATAAAAAACAACTTGTAAAGTTATCCATGAACAAAGTGAAATATACTATATGCAAAGTAAAAGCAACATTCTGGGATGACCAGCTGTGAATGACTTAGTTATTCTCAGTAGTATAATCATCCACATCTACTCTGAAGGACTTATGAAGAAAAATCCTATCCATACCCAAAGAAGTAACCAATCAAGTCTGAATATAGTTGAAAGTATTCTTTATTTCTTTGCCTCTGTCTCTCCCTGTCTCTGTTTCTTTGTCTCTCTGTCTCTCTCCACCTCTCTCTTTATTTTTAACTTAATTTTTCTTTTTATTTTCATTAGGGTGGGAGATCTATGGTTTCTTTCACAACTTGATTTTATGGAAATGTTTTGCATGACTTCACATGTAGTTTCTTAATTGTGGCTGAGAAAAAGGGAGAGAAACTAGAACTCAACAATCTTTTTTTTTTTTTTTTCCAATGAAGCACTTTTTATTGATTAGTTTTAACAAAAAAATTTTTTTTTTAATTTTTTTTTATTATATATATATATTTTATAATATTATCCCTTGTATTCATTTTTCCAAATTACCCCCCCTCCCTTATTCCCTCCCCCCGACGACAGGCAATACCATACATTTTACATGTGTTACAATATAGTCTAAGTACAATACATGTGTGTGAATATCATTTTCTTGTTGCACAATAAACATTAGAATCCGAAGGTACATGCAACCTGGGCAGACAGATATTAGTGCTAACAATTTACATTCCCCTCCCAGTGTTTCTTCTCTGGGTGTATCTACCTCTGTCCATCATTGATCAACTGGAAGTGAGTTGGATCTTCTTTATGTTGAAGATTTCCACTTCCATCAGAATACATCCTCATACAGTATCGCTGTTGAAGTATACAGTGATCTTCTGGTTCTGCTCATTTCACTCAGCATCAGTTGATTTAAGTCTCTCCAACCCTCTCTGTATTCCTCCTGCTGGTCATTTCTTACTGAGCAATAATATTCCATAACTTTCATATACCACAATTTACCCAACCATTCTCCAACTGATGGACATCCATTCATCTTCCAGTTTCTAGCTACAACAAAAAGAGCTGCCACAAACATTTTGGCACATATATGTCTCTTTCCGCTCTTTAGTATTTCTTTGGGATATAATCCCAGTAGTAGCGCTGCTGGGTCAAAGGGTATGCACAGTTTGATAACTTTTTGGGCATAATTCCAGATTGCTCTCCAGAATGGCTGGATTCTTTCACAACTCCACCAGCAATGTATTAGTGTCCCAATTTCCCCACATCCCCTCCAACATTTGTCATTATTTGTTCCTGTCATCTTAGCCAATCTGACAGGTGTGTGTAGTGGTATCTCAGAGTGGTCTTAATTTGCATTTCTCTGATCAGTAGTGATTTGGAACACTCTTTCATGTGAGTGGATATAGTTTCAATTTCTTCCTCTGAGAATTGTCTGTTCATATCCCTTGACCATTTATCAATTGGAGAATGGTTTGGTTTCTTATAAATTATGGTCAGTTCTCTATATATTTTGGAAATGAGACCTTTGTCAGAACCTTTGTTTTTAAAAATATTTTCCCAATTTGTTACTTCCCTTCTAATCTTGTTTGCATTAGTATTATTTGTACAGAAACTTTTTAGTTTGATGTAATCAAAATCTTCTATTTTGTGATCAATAATGATCTCTAGTTCTCCTCTGGTCATAAATTCCTTCCTCCTCCACAAGTCTGAGAGGTAGATTATCCTCTGTTCCTCTAATCTATTTATTATCTCCCTCTTTATGCCTAAATCATGGACCCATTTTGATCTTATCTTGGTATATGGTGTTAAGTGTGGATCCATATCTAATTTCTGCCATACTAATTTCCAGTTTTCCCAACAGTTTTTTCCGAATAATGAATTTTTATCCCTAATGTTGGAATCTTTGGGTTTGTCAAAGATTAGATTGCTATAGATGTACCCTTTTTTGTCCTTTGTATCTAATCTGTTCCACTGATCTACCGGTCTATTTCTTAGCCAATACCAAATGGTTTTGGTGACTGCTGCTATATAATATAGCTTTAGATCAGGTACACTTAGACCACCTTCCTCTGAGTTTTTTTTCATTATAGAACTCAACAATCTTAAAAAATGTAAAAATTATTTTGAATGTAACTGGAGAAAATATTAAATAAATCAATTTAAAAGTAGAAGTTTTGCACTCAAGAGGAAAAGAAATGAGATGGGTTTTAGAGAGAGTAGAATAGATAATGGAAGATTGTTGTTTTGTTTGATTGTTTTGTTTTGTTGTATTTTTAAGGATAGAGAAAACCATGTCTTTAGTTTGATGGGAAATGATCAATAAAGAAAGAGAAATCAAAGATGAAAAAAGAAAGCAGATCACAAAGGGAATGCTAAGCACCAGTTAAGGAAACTTTCGAAGTATTAGGATTATATATGTGTAGAGAAACCTATATCTGTGGCTGAAAAGAAGAGGGGAATGAGTTATAATGCTTATAAGTTGTGAGAAGTTGAAGAGGTGTTTCCTAAGATAGTATTTATCTTTTCAGTGAAATAGGAGCATAAAAATAAATGCAATAAATGGAAGAATCTGAATACATTTGGGAAAGTAAAAAGAGAAAAACACATTTCAGAATGTTCTCTTTAGAGAAGTAAAGAATTGATAAAAAAAATGCCTTAAAAAGATTCCCAGAAACTTTCTTCAAGATTTTGCAATAGTGTACAATATTAAGGTATCTATTTTCATTTTCTTTTATATTTAGTGGCTCATTCTTAGTGCTGATGTAGCTATTTTTGTTTCCTTGCAAGTAATCTTTCTCTTTTCCAATTTCCTCAACATATCTGCTAAAATGATATTGCTAAAGCATAAGTGTAATCTTGTCATGCCTCTGATCCATAAATTCCAATGATTTGATCTTAACTCAAAGATCAAACACATACACACACACACACACACACACACACACACACACACACACACACACCCTATGTTTGGCAAGGTGATAGATATAGTAATCAGAGCATTGACTTCAGAAGTAGACCATCAGAGGACCAGGGTTCAAATCCTGTCTCTGCTGCTTGTTGCTTTCTGGCCTCAGCTCCCTCTTCTGTAAAAGGAGTTAGATGGATTGGCTTGTAGAATTCCTTTTTTTAAGGTCTAAATCCATGATCATATGGCATCAAAGTTTTTCTCCTGTTAAGGACCATGCCTAAGTGTGAAGGGACAGGTTGGTTGTCCAAAAGCCCCCACAACTGTGAATCATAAAAACCCTGAAGGAATTGCAAATCAGCCTTTACTGACACAGATGTTGCTTGTGGATTGGGAATGAAATAAATTGAAGGCAAGAAGAAAGAGGAGGGAGGTCAGACAATGCAACTGCCTCTCAGTCTCCTTGTATCATCATCATCCTCTCACATGAAGGGATCCATTCTACTGAAGGGTCTGAGTTAGGCCCCCAGCAGCCACTGGCAGATGGCTCCTAAAACATACAGCAGTTATTAGCAGGTTGCTCCTGTAACAATCTCAAAACTACTTTTCTAGACTTATTTTATATATTGATCTCATTTCCACACTTTTAGTAATCCATCCACAGTGGTTTTCCTGTTATTCCTTATATTGACCTCTCAATTCCATGGTTTTTACCCTGTCCCTCCTATCTGGAATGTACCTCAATATATCTCAGATATACTTCAGAGGTCCTTCTTTCCTTTAAATGTCCTACATGAGGTTTCTTGATCCCCTAGTTGCTACAGTCCCTTTAAATCCCTTTAAATATATTTTGTATATGTTTTTATGTGTGCATCTTTTCTCCCTCTAAAGAAAGTTAAGTTCCTTTAGGAGAAATATTTCATGTTACATATATCTCTTTAGCAGTTAACACAATGTGGAACTCATAGTAAATTCTTAATTAGTGTTGAATGATGGATTGATGATCAGTTATTAATTATAGTAGTTGTGGGCATCTAGGACTCTCTTTGTGCTTTGGTCCTGATCTTTAAAACTACACAAGTCTAGGTAAAAACAATTAAAGAATTTTTCCTAGTTTGGGCCTTCCATACACAATTCTGATTTTTAGGGAGGAAGTGGTATGGAAATTGAAAAGGCCTCAATACATGGTAGGTACAGCAGGATAAAAAGCAAAATTTGGAGTTAAAAGATTAGAATTCTGGTTGTGTTGCTATCTTCTCCATCTTGAGCAAATCTCTTTGCTATTTAACCACATACACTTTCTTCTGAGGGAATGGTAGAGGTTAAGATCCTTGCAATTTCTGAATTTGAGATTTGGTTACTTTAATATAATAACAAGAACACTTAATCTGGAGTCAAAAGTTCTGGGTTCTAAACCTAAATCTGTTATTTAATAATTTCTGTGACCTCACAATAATCCACATTTGGACCTTATTTATTCATTTATTTATTTATTTATTTATTTATTTATTTATTTATTTATTTATTTATTTATTTATTTATTTATTTATTTATTTTTTGTCTATAAAGTAAGGATGTACTAAGTGATTTCTAAGTTCTCTTTTGCCTCTAAATCCTATGACCTTGCAAGGGATTTATTTTTCTCTTGTCTGACTTTGAATTTCTCCCACACTCTACATGAGGTTGATTTGTAAAGTGGTATCTGCATCTGAGCATTAAACTGCAATCATGATGAGAAAGGACAGAAGGAAATTGCATTTTCTCTAGTTCTTTTGTTTTATTTAGACTTCCTGTGCCTTAAATAGCCTAATCACCTCTATCACAAAGGAATCCAATCCACCCTATGATCTACCAAAATAAAATAATTCACCAATGTACATTTGTATGCAGATGTGGGCTCCTGTTTACTTTTAGATAGAGAAAAGTTGGATTTGAAAGTCAATAACAGTCTCCTGGAGAAGTTTTTTTGTTTTCTACTGTATTCAGAAAAGTTAGGTATTCTTGTTCATTTATTGACTACTTCCTTTAGAGATAGAGATATCTCCATTAAAACTTTTTTTTTTTTTAAATGAGAATGAGTTTTAAAAAATATTTGCCATAGAAGGTAACTGTAATATAGTGTAAAAAGAACTAAATTTTGAGTCAGAACACTTGAACTAAATCTTAGCGTCCTTCTGTTACATCTATTTTATTTTATTTTTAATTTGTGGGATAAAACAAGCATTTCCATAGCATTGTATAATTTTACAAAAAGCTTACACATGAAATAGTAAATCTATTATGTGAAACTTGCTATTCTTTTTATATATATAATAAAGTAATGTATCTTTTTTTTCTTTTCTTCCCTTTTACTGCTCTAGAGAAGGCTACTTTTAGACATAAATTGTGTGCCTCTTTATACATATATTTACACACACATATATGTATATACATATATACATACATATATATACATATATATACATATATATATATGAAAAAATAATTTTATATATACTTCTATTTATACATTGTATCCCTTGGTGCAATAGCATTTTCCTTCATATGCTCTTTGTAGGTAATTTGGACATTTTGTAATTGTCAACATGATTTGAGAATAATTTTCTTCATCTGGAAAATGAAAACAACAATGTTGCTTCTACTTACCTCCCAAGCTTAAAACCAAATGGGAAAATAATTAAGTGAAAACTATTATTATGATCTGAATTATTTAATTCTTACTGACCACACCAAAAACAACAAAACATGACTATTTTTTGA